>NC_141693.1:1564029907-1564706449 GCF_964263255.1 Lissotriton vulgaris
ATAAACACCCTTGGACTCTGCTGATTTCTGGCGTTTATTGGATGTCTGAGAGCGTGTAGAATTGGGGGACGAAGTGAAGTCATATATATATATATATATATATATATATATATATATAATCAGTGAGCAAGGACGCATGTCCAAAACGCGTCTGATGACTGGCACCACCACTACCATTATATGGAATAAATAATTCTCGAAAATACAAGACTGGTTTGCAGTAATTATTTTGGAGTCTGTGTACCTGTGCGCTGACTGACGGCTGCAGCTGGTGACTCGTTGGAGTTATATATATTCACTTAAAAAAAACATAGGTTTCAGGCCTTATATAGTTCGGAATTAGCATTTAAAAAACCTTGCAAATTCACTTAAAAAACATAGGTTTCAGGCCTTATATAGTTTGGAATTAGCATTTAAAAAACTATTGAAATTGCTCCTGTATAGTTAGTTGTACTAACTATATTTCACGCATCCGCAATCCACTGCTGATGTTGTCACATATTAATTACATCATTCATGACCTGGTCAGTGACATCACTGATGACCTTGCAAATTCACTTAAAAAAACATAGGTTTCAGGCCTTGTATAGTTTGGAATTAGCATTTAAAAAACCATTGAAATTGCTACTATATAGTTAGTTGTACTAACTATATTTCACGCACCCGCAATCCACTGCTGATGTCACATATTCATTACATCATTCATGACATGGTCAGTGACATCACTGATGGCATCACTGATGCAGAGGTCTGGCTCGGGACCAGGGTTCAATTCTTGCCTCGGTGGGTCTTGGGCTCAATTTCCTCGGACCTGATAATTCTCGCCTCAGTGCCTAATCTAATCATGGGTCCCACGCTGCAACTCTGGGCAATAGCTTGCTTAATCTCCACAATGGCCTCAACAGCGCTGGGATGCCTGGCTTCACCTTTGGGGGTGCCCAGGAGTGGACATCTCACAGGGAAAAGCCAGGAAGGGTTCCACAGCGGTATGAGTACAGCGCCAGGACACCACAGCTGGGGTAACAGTGCGCTATACAAGTACGATTTTTTATATATATATATATATATATATATATATATATATATATATATACATATACACACACACTACTGGTGGTCACCAGTAGGTAGTTGTAGTTAGGACCTACTTTCCATAGGAAATCCGCAACATTCCATTTGGAATAACTTTGGCGCTGGTGGACGAATCTTGGCGAATTTCTCCAAGAAAATGGCCTGCTCTGCTCCTTCCATAAAAAGTTGGGGATGATTCGTCAAGTGGGGGCCGAGAAAAAAGGGTGGTCCCAAAACGTGTTTTCCCCATGCAGTTTTCCATAGGGACCTTTAGCCAGGGCTACAGCCCGAACGGCTAAACGGAATTACACCAAATTTGGCAGAGAGATAGATTTCATTTCGCAGATTGTGCTTTTTGTTAAATGGTGTAAATCCGTTCAGTAGTTCCTGAGAAAATCAAAAATAAAATCATAGCGATATCTAGAGACGAAGTACAGTACGAGTACCTTCCCCGAGCATGAGCTGCATGCTGATTGGCTGTCAACTGTATGTCAACACACCAGGAAGTGTTGGCAGCCATCTTGTTCCTTGGTAGAACCAAGGCATAAGAAAGCAGTGAAACAAACGTGCAAAACATGCAAAGGGGGCCAGGTATAAACACCCTGACCCCCTAGGCCTGCCCCCAATACTATATATATTTTTTTAAATCCCGGTACACGTGTATGGTACACGTACCCTGCCGATTTCCCCCCCCCCCCCCCCCCCAAAAAAAAACATTAAGGCACCACTCTGCAAACTTATTCCCCTTGAATACTGGGGGTCCCTGGGGGCCAATTAGCCCACCAGGAACCTCCAGTATGCGCTAGGGGGCTGCCTTGCAGAGACGTGTAAAGAGGCCACGCTCCTTTTTACACCTCTCTGCAACGCAGCCCCCTGGTGCATACTGGAGGTTCCTGGTGGGCTAGTTGGCCCCCAGGGACCCCCAGTATTATTATTATTATTATTGTTAATATGTTTCTTATATAGCGCCAGAATCGACCCCCGAAGGGGTATCTCCGCGCTTGCCTTGGGAACCCGTCCTGGCTTTTCCCTGTGAGATAGCCCCTACAGGGCATCCCCAAGGTGAAAGCCAGGCATCCTGCCGCGGGGGGGGGGCGTTGTGGAGATTAAGCAAGCTTAATGCCCAGAGTTGCAGAGTGTGAACCCATGATTAGGTCAGGCACCGAACCGAGAATTATCGAGTCCATGGACATTTGAGCTCAAGACCCTGCCGCGTCGGGAATTGAACCCTGGTCCAGGGTCTGACCTCTGCTTCAGGGTCTGCCTGATCTAACCAGTGAGCCACACTTCTCCACTATGCAAGGGGACTTAATCCCCCAACTTAGAACGTGCTACAGGACGCGTTTGCACAGTAGCGGAGGTAGGGGGCGGGGCTTGAGGTGATATGTGTGCAAACATGCCCTATGTTGCGTTTTAAGTTGAGGAATTAATTCCTCTTCAATCCAGAGGTCCCCTAGGGGCCAACTATTCCAACAGGTACCTCCAGTAAGCGCCACAGAGTGTTGTAAAAAGGGGTCGTGCCCTCTGAACACCTCTCTATAACGCAGCTCCCTGGCGCATACTGGAGGTACCTGGTGGGCTAGTTGGCTCACAGGGGACCTCAGGATTGAAGAGTAATTAATTCCCCAATCTAAAACGCTTCACAGGGCGTGTTTGCACACATGTCACCTCAGGTACCGCCCCCTTCCTTCACTATTGAGCGGAATGTTCCTCTAAAATCAGCGGAATTACGAATTCGGATTTACACACCTGTTATCAGGAGAGACCTCAGTGCTGCATCTTTCAGCACACTACTGATCCTGAAAAGTAATTCTAACCATAATTACAGAAACTTGAATTTCCTTCTATAGGATATCACTGCCTGCTATATAAAATATATATACATTTAAAAAATATAAAATAAAATAAATATTACAATTTCAATATTTTTAAAACTTTTTTTCAATTTATATTAAAAATATGTAATGTAATTTAAAAAATAAAATATCTGAAAATAAATACTTTAAAACAATGTAGTAAATCAGTATTAAAAAAAATAACTATTAATACATTCAAAACCATAGGTTCCAGCCACGTTACAGTTAGGAATTACCATTTAAAAAACCTTGCAAATTCATTGAAAAATGTTGTAGTTAGCTGGACATTTCACTCCTACAAAACCATTGAAATTCCCCCGTTATAGTTAGTTCAGCTAACTCTAACCCGCGTGCCCGCAATGCACTGCTGATGACGTCACATATTACATCACTCATGACATGGGCAGTGACATCACTGATGACATCATCCAGTGAATGTGTGTCTTTCTGAAAAATAAATATTTTTTATATATGTATATCTAAGGGTCGATGGAAGAATAAATGGGTAAATAAGTGTCTAAATGGATGTTTACCGGCATGGCTTTGCTTCCTAAGATAAGTGGGAAAGGATCTCCTAATACATCAAGAAAACACACACTTTTATAGCGCTCTGGACCATAGCTGCATAGTTTTCAGTTGCTTATGTGTGATATTTCCATGGTTTCAGTGTACTCAGCAGTGGCATTCCACAGCCAAATTTGTGACACTTTTCAGTTGTTTTTCGTGACACAGACAGACACATGATATATTTGCTCAGGAACTGCATCTGGGTCATTAATATGAATCATTCGTCTGCCAGAGTTCATGTGGTCATGTTATGTGACTATGAGGAGCACTGCTCATTCCTACACAAATTCCTGTCAAAAGTATAGAGGGAATAAAATATCCCCCATTATTAAATGATGGCCTCTTTAGTTCTGCACAGATGAAAATAGTGGTACAGTGCCATGACAAAGGTTGAAATTGCTGTACAAATACCAGTAAAATAAAGTGATTTCAAACGTGAAATACAGTCTTCATAGCTTCCAACTTTCCAGGTTCCATCTGTGATGTGCTATTTCGATCCAGGTCATTTAATTTGAATTCTAAGACTTGTAGTCCTGTTTTATAATGGAGTAACAAGACTCCAAGTCCCCGCATTCAGATGAAAAACTCAGCCTTGAGCATCCATCACACCTGGACCAGAAAAAAAACTTGGCAGACCCAATCTATGTTGCTGACTCGCCCTCTGCGGATTTAGATTTGATTGAGGGTCTTAGTGCTTGAAACCGTTTTTTAGTTTTTTATAGCACAAGCGCCATGTTGGAGCCCTTTGCATGAGCACCACCGGTTTATCTTGACCGTATCTTTATCTTGCAAAAGGCCACATTTATTTTTTAGCCACATCAAGATTGTGACTTGCCCAGAATCACAGGATGTTGAGGCGACGCAGACACTGAAACTCTAACAATTGCTACTGACAGGACAGCGTGAGAAAGAAATGAGGTTCACTGAAGAGTGTGCATTAGACAAATTTACATTAGGTGTACGAGCGCTTTGGGGGCACCCGTAACAAAGCATACTTTGCATTGGTGTTAATAAAAGAAATACTGGGGTTTCAAACAGACCTGCTCTGCTGCCCTAAGTGGACTATTCATATTTAGGAACTATCAGGCATTGGTAGCCTGTTACGGATTAAGCTTGGATTAAATTTATGACACAATAGCTGTGGCAATGCTCAGTCCGTTACCACTACAGGTCGCTCACTTATGCCGCTGTCTTCTTGTAGATTGTGCCAACCCCCACTGCGTTGGTGAACCTTTCACCGCTCTTGTACTCTAAAGCCCAAGCAGCAAACCAAGGGCAACATAACCAGACCGGGACAAGCAGGGGATGTAAGCAGAGAGAGAGAGAGATATATTTACAGGAGTTGCTGCAGACTGTGCCATGGACTAATAAAGTGAGACAAGGTGAAATACTGGAAGCTCCCTTCAGTAAAGTTAACAAGTGAGACCGTCTCAGCACAGTGCAATGATTATCAAAGCGATCCTTGTTTTAATTGCAGCTCCTTATTGAGCACGCCACATGGGCAGCCCTTGGGTGCAAATCACGTGACTAAGGCATTTTAGTGCAGTGATAAATAAGGACACCAGCACTAAAATGTGTAAGTCGAATGCCTGATGTGTGCTGCTTGGCAGGGGTGCTGGACAAAGGATCAGATATATTTACTCCAGTTGTGCATGGTTCCCATAGCCTAGTCCAGTAAACATTAAACAAAGAGAAATATTTGCAACTAAATACATTCGACAAAACTACAACATGGAGGTGTCACAGACACCACCTGCATATTGAACAAAGTGGTTACATCGTGTGTGATTTTCCTTGGGGCAGATTGGTTTCAACTTGAATGTATATCATTTTATTCAGAGCAGCTTGTGAGGGTCACTGTCCTTGCCTGTGAAACACAAGCACTTTTTATTATAGTGAGTCCTGAAAATACAAGTCTATTCATGTGGTGTAATAAAACGTAATGGAGTCTTAGGCCTAAATTCCCTAAGCTAGCCAGAATTCAGGTTTCCACTTAAGCAAAGTGTTAAACGGCAGAAGACCGCTACAGCAACAGCCCTAAACATCTTAGCACAAAATCGGGAATCTGATCAATTCCTCTTTATGTGTCTTTTTGAGTCTACTCTGCTGTATTTGATATGATACATTGTACAATACCCTGGCTAAAGCTTGCTGAATTGGGAAATGCTTACTGCCTCCTAAAGCTATCCAAATGCTACACTGGAAAACATGGGTTTGTGTCCAGGTCGGCGATGATTACAGTCACTGAGAGGATCCCAACCATGCCTTACACAGGGGCGCAATGCTAGTCCCTTTATTGCCCATTTTATACACTGCCTGGATTTGAATTGTCAGGGCTTAAAATATTTCCTACCAAAAATTGGCGATCAGCACGTCCCTCTCCAACTGTATACGGATGGCCTATTTAATATAGATCATAATCCGGTTGAACTGCAAAGATCATTATGTGCTAGTCACACCTATTCATGTATAAATAGCTAATGTGACTTAGACTAAAGTGATGAAATGGTATGAAATGAAATTTTCACGCCAAGGCTAGGAAACGTCGTTCAATTAACATACTCAGTTGAGTCATCTACTAGTCTAAAAAGTCCTAATCTATGGCAGTGTTTTACGGTGTCACAGCCAAAATTAAACAGATAATTCAAATGAAGATATGTTTTTGAACAGAAGGAAGCTACGCAAATAACGGCCTTCAATGGACCTGAATAATGGCGTTTATTTCTGCGACTTTTTGGATAGCTCGCAAGAGTGTATGCATTTTGGTTTGCATGAGAGTTATTTTTATAGCATGCTGATATAAGTAGTACATGAAATGAAAGTTAATGTACGTAACTCACACTACAAAAGTCCTTTGACTACCCCCTGTTGTCTAGAATTGGTAACACACCCTAAATCACTTACGGGTCAGTAAAGTTCTTTAAGCTCTGTGGTTCGTTCCAAACAGGAACACTGCCGTCGGATCCGGACGCTCTTCATGCCGCTTCTCCGCTTGACAGAGCTGGGAGCGCTAGATACATCGACAGACACCACGGCATTTGAACTTATCCTATACTATTGGAGTATCATCCTACTCGCCGTGGGCAATAATAAATAGAACACCATAGAATTCTGATATCGTCAAGCGGACACTATATGATATACTTCAAATAATAACTATTCTCATATTGGATACTCGACCGGAGTATCTATGGTCAAGGGCCCAGCTGGGTTGGAAGTATCACCAGCTGAGCGACCTTCTGACTGGATTACAGCCATTTAGCCCTGAGGAATCGCGAGTGCGATGAAACACGTGTCGGCTGGCTGTTCATCACATTAAAGACTCCAAGATCTACTTATTGAGAGTTCTTTTGTTTTGATAATTCTGTCATTTTGATATATGCTTGTTTTATTGTGTTACTTAACACTACATACACTGTCTTGAGTGCAACGGCAACCAATTCTGTTCCTGGTCCCACTTATATATCGGGATCATATATTTGAATTCCTGACCTGGTTCCGTACCACCACCTCGCCCCACTGTTTTGTCGGAGACAGCCAGCTATTGTTATATGGGAGAGTGCCGCGAAATACAGTTCCTTGTGTGCTTTAACTCGACCCCCAATAACCGCCCCAATTAAATTTACCTTGACGATCCCAAGGTATTTTCCTCTTCGTAGGGGGTGCTTTTCTGTACTGTACCCCTTCTTGTTATCCCACCTTCTTTAACTGGAAAATATCCAACCTGAATGAATATCCAAAAGTTGAATCTCAATTGGGAGTAAAGAAAAAAGCAGGAACAATAAAATCATTATACAAAGATTCATTCCTTGAAAATCGACAAGCAGTTTAGTGAAAGGTCGTAAAATGTAAAAAGCAGTTAATTAAAAAGAAGTAAATTGCAGGACATTTATATTGGTAATTAATACATTGTACAATGCAGACCATCTACACTAAAAGATGGCCGCCATGCTTTATGATGGCTACAGCAAAATGTTCCCCAGCAGGCAAGTTGAAAACGGCAAAGGAGGGGCTGAAGGAACAAGCATTTGCAATGCAAAAGGACTCGCATTTACGCAAGACCTATTGCATTGCAAACTGGAGTGCAGGTGGGCGGGGGGGCTAAGGGGCAAGGAGGCATAAACAACGGGAGGAGGGAGGGGGAGAGAAGGCATGGACAGTGGGTGGGGTGGGAAGAAGTCTTAGAAAAGATTGCTCATGCAACACTAAAAGTAAATGGGCCAATAGCCATGGAAGGTTACAAATGATGACATGGCGTAATAAGGCGGGACTAACCAGCCTCATTATCAATCAGAAGACAGAATTTAGGAAGGACAAACACAGAAGCCAATGAAAAATATGGGTGGAGAGAGAGGGAACCGTGTCTTTCCACACTGGACTACTGCATGCCTTGCAGAGCAAGCAGCGCATGCGCGCTGCTGCTAAAGCTCGACCTAAAAATAAACTGAGGCGAGGCCTGTTGTATGGCTCTCTAGCCACATTCAACCGATTCAACACAACACGGTTGATAATAATAGCTGTTTTTTTGGGTGGTGCCTCATACCTCCCCTTTCAAGGATTGGAGATACTGCTCTTCAACTAGAACAGTAGTCGAAGTGAGTCAATCCAGTGCTCCTTGGAGAAGGTCTACGCTACATTATATACTTAAAGAAGCATTGAGAACCCCAGAAGATGTTACTCTTATACAGTACTTTGCCACAGAGACGCACCCTGTATATGCAGAAATACAAAACCGAAAATAACTAAAGACTCCCCTTTATATGTAACTATTTGCACTCGCATCACTCAAACTGATTCGATGTCATGGGATTTTGAAAAAAATCATGGAGGGCTTTAATTACATATTAATTAAAATTCATACATTTAAAATCCTGTTACATAGCACAATCAATGTACCAATATGACAACGGCAACATAAACAATGTAAGCAAAGGGGGAGAATGTATAAGACCCTGCAATTAGTTTCACGTAAGAAAATACCCTCCCACTTCAAGTGTCACTGGACGTGAATGAACATGTTCAGTGACCTATTGTAATTGTTCAAGGACTATGGGTCGTAAAAACACTCCCTTTGTTTACATTTTTTTAAATATTTTCTTTTATGTTGTCTTTGTCATATTGGTACATTGTGCTATGTAACAAGAATTTTAATTATTATTTGAGTGATGTGATGTAAGTGTATATAGTTTTTAAGCTATTGGTGTTCAGAACACTCTCTCCTTGTTCTGAGTGGTAGCTCTCCCATTTTGACACTCGTGCAGAAATACAGCCAGCCATGCACACATATCGACGGGCACTTATTCACAGCATACTCTTGCTTGTGCATAGTGCATGCAGTGAATGTCAGCTCTATATCTTTGCAACTGCTTGTAATTTTTACTTTGTCTACACTTGCACACCTGTTTCAAAGAAAATAAAAAACAGTGCTCTCTGCTTGAAAATAGGGTGGAGTAAACCATCAAAATATTTGGTTCGTGTTCTAAAATGCATGTATTTGTTTTATTTGTCAGCAGCTTCTGTTGACTAGTGCCTGGGAGACCAGAATCCATATTTTAGTAGCAGCCCTCCTAGTGTGCAGTTACTCCCAGACAAAAAAATATCGTACTGGCCAGTTGCATGCTCCGGACTAGATAAACATGTGCTCGTTTACAAAAATGCTTTTGTTTGTATTACACCAGACGTTACTTCTAGGAGTAGTTAAAAAATTAGGTAGGTTCATTCCGCAAGACAGACACCATAGTTAAAAAAAAATAAAATAAAAAAAAACTTTACATCTGTACCCCTCAGTCTTCTACTTGTCCGTTCTTCCCTTTTCTACTTTTGATTTCTCATTTTTTACCCCTTTTTCCTTCTCTCATGCTCTCTCCTTGTGTCTGTTAGTCTCCCTCTCCCCCTCTCTCTCTCTCTCCATGTCTCCCTTTCCCCCTTTTTCTGCCTGTTTGTTTGTAACATTGACAGCTTATCCCAACGCAGAGCTGTAATTCAAAACGACCCGTTGTTACTGCTTCCATCTAAGCAAGGGCCTTTCTGGCCCGTTGTCAGCAATCGGTCGCGGATTGCATGGGTCGCATTTATTCAACTCTAAGAATATGGAACAACTAGTTATTGCCCTTATGCCAGTGCTGGCGATTTAGGTTGTCCGTGTGAAAGGGGACAAACCAGGGTAGGTCTCTGTTGACGCCACATTCTTTACCATGTCCAATCACTGCACTGTACAAGTATAGTCCCTGCAGTGCCAACAGAGATGCACCTGAAACCATGGCAAGATTATTCAAAGATGTTCACTGCAAACACATCTGGACTTAATGGTGGAATTCACAGAAACCGTCTTTGTGCATGCTTGTCTTTTCACGTGTTAGTACATCAAATCCAGACCCATCAGCTTTCCCAGTGCTTGTTTTTGTATTAAACTACTGCTTTGGGTCTGTGTTTTTCCTGTGTTTTGGGAAGGTTTCTATTTCTACGGGTTTACAAGGTGCTCTCATGTGGCTGAAGGGATGGCGGGGTACATTATACAAAACACTATGGATACAAACTGGTAAATACTTTACTTCTTTGTTCATTTTGTTGTGATGCGGAGACCGACTTGGCATGTACACAGGACGGCAAAAAATACTCGTGGAAATGTGTTGTGTAGGTAGTTCACAAAGAACACTACATTGTGGTGAGAACAGTCCAATTTCGTGAAATTGCTACATTTCTAGTTACTTGTTGACTGTATCTTTACCCGTGACCCTGAACATCGCCCCACTGTTTTTGGCTATGTTTGCACTATACAAAGGGGACATACAAGCAACAATGATTGAAGCTAAGTTGAGGTTAACCCGTTTACCGCTGCTGTTATTTCACCGTAATGCAGGCGTTCCACGGAGTGTGCGGGGCTGCGTCGGCCGTTGGCCATTCGCAGCAACAGCGAGGCAGTGCTTGCGACGGCCGACGGGGGCACGGAAGGGGTTAAAAGTAACAATAGTAGCATTTTTCCTGTATAGCATGTTAATGCTACCTTGACTGTTTGTAAGTGCTCTCATTTTGACAGATACGTGAAAATAGACACCATTTGCTCATGATTATACTAGTGTTAATATGGAGAAAGTCCATGTCAAAATGAATAATGATACTTTCTCAAACGAGATCACCTCTTTTACTAACACATTTGCTCTTTATGAACTCCACGTCAACCCCGACTCAGAAATATATTGTCAGGCAGGCACTGAGACCCAAGCCCGAGGTCACTGATTGATAGCTCACAGGTGACGTGGCACGGAGCCTGCAGAGAAATTCGTGTATGGGAAATCCAAGATCAATCCCACAGATGGGCGCAGCGACACCACAGTGGTCCATGGAGATTGGTCCCAATGAAGTACACCTGCCCATAGAGGTGTGTGCACGCTCCCCAGACACCATAAAGTCAGATGTCACATTAATTTAGGAACACATAGCCCATCTGGACACAGCACACACAGTACATGTGTGTGATCATGCTCTCCCCGTGCCGGACATCTGGACACATTACCCACTGGCCGCATTGTGTCCATGCAAGGTCGAGGGCCACCTGGAATTTGTAGCAAAATTATTAATTTATGACTCCACAAACATCGGATCACATTCCTTACCAAAAAAGTAATGCCGGAACTGTTAACATTCAGTGAATTGTATAAAACCTACTCCTGAACAATTGTAAAGTTGAGACAGTCCTCAGACCCTATGGTTGTGACTGTGCTCCTAGGCCGCCTTCTCTTTTTTTTTCAAGCTATTTAATGTTCAAGGAACACTATTTTGGTTAATTGAGGTTCCTGATTTTAGAGTGAGAAGCACACCACTAGTCTGTTGTCAAATGGGAATAACGACTTGGAGATTAACACCACTCTTGGGTAAAGAAAAAGGCTGCAGTAGGAATTATTTGATTACTCCAGCTAGAACCAATGAGAAATCAATTTAGCTTGCAGACTAACTTTGCCTTGAGATTTCATTTTGTCTTTTACAACGTGAAAGATGTCAGCGCATCTGGCTGAACCCAAAACAAAATATCCAGAAACTTCCCTGCACTTGCAAGTCAGATGATAATTTGGCAAACACTAGCAAAACAAAATTGCTGTCCTTTCCGGTTAATGTTGGGCATCCGTTCCTGGTGGTCCTGTGGATGGCAGGTGTCTGTTTAATTCCCATGTAGGGCTGCGCAATTGGCACCGTTCATTCTATGCATTTTGTTTATTGATCAAAATACACCTAACATTGTTTTAGCAAGGGCTGTGGTCCTGTCTGATACAGAGAAATGTATGTATTATAGGGTGCAAAAAGGATTTATGGTCAGACAGAATTACACCCACCTATCACACTAATCATAGATCTCTTTATAGGCGGTATGGTGCCTATAGACAGCCCTAGACCGTGATAGTTCAGGCTGTAACTGTCTTTACTCTCTGACAGTTCTCCCAAAACTAACACAACTTCCTATTCTCCTTGTACCGAATTGGTGCTATTGCCACCTGATCGCATATTACATTCCTTGATTGACACCAGTGTGTAGACCCTAGTACCCATGTGCTTTGCACTGACGTTTGTCCAAACGATGACCTTGTAAATGAATCTTAAGATGAAAACTAATATACTATAAGGTGTATTCGCAGCGGTGTACCCATGCTACATATCATAATCCTAGCTAGCTCTTTTCTTTGCGCATACAGACACACACCAACAATCACTATTCTTGCTTTCTCACTATTATTTATTCACTGTGTAATCTCTGTAGACAATAATGATTAACTTCTGTTTTCGAGGAACATATCAATTTATACTTCTTAGATGGTTAACATGGGTTTATTATTTAGCCGCTCTTCTGTATTCAGTTCATTGCATTAATAACTATGTCACTATAAATGTTCATTTTGGTTTTAGAATGAATTCTTAAAGAACCACTGTCACTTTTATATACATGCTAGCCCATGTTCCTTCTAGGCATATTGGGTTGCCCTTGTTCTTATTACAATATTATTTTTTAACAGCCAAACGTTACCCATAGCATCATGTGTGTTTTTTCCTAATGAAATTGGGAGAAGAATGGCTAATTTTCCTTGTTTAAGTTAGGACTTATTATCCACTTTCCAGGTCACCGACACTGCTCTAAAAGATGTTGCTCCCACAAGACACTTGGGAGCTAAGATCTGGGCATAGTGCCATTAGAATAGCTACTCCTACTTGGTTTACAAAATTCTCTTATTTTTCTTACCAATGTCTTTAATTGGTTGACTTGCTGGGGTGACCTGCTCGCTTGGTCAAAAAAGTGGGTGTGGATTTGGACAAGATATACAAATGTGTGGGTTTGCTTACCTACATTTCCCCTTTTACTATTTTCTCCAACAGTGGGGAGACAGCCTTCAAGACCATGATGGAGAAATTTGGCTGGGCTAAGCGACCCATGATGAACCGTGTCGATCAGATCCCGAAGCACTTGCCAATCTCATTTGTCTATGGAGCTGAGACTTGGATTGATCAGACCACAGGTGACAAAGTCAAGCAGCAGAGGCCGGACTCTGATGTCAATATTGTGGTAAGTCTGGAGGGACTAAAAAAAACACACAAAAAAAACTTTGGGACGGGAGTATGGGGGGTGGATATGAAGATAAACCACTTAAAAAGGCTCTTATTTTGATCTGAATTGTCACTTGATTAGGGTTGCATGTTTATTTTTAAGATAAATGCGTTCTGGAACATAGAGATGTCAGGGATTTATATACTTTATGTAGATCTGTTTTCGAGAGAGTTAATAAGGGATCTGTAGAAATCAATGAAGTCGGGTAGACAGCTCTTGTAGTTGTAGTTGATTCTTCAAGTTACAGCTTAGTAAGTTCCAATGTAAGTCTTAATATAAGCCCCACCAGGAGCAGCCTCCTGGCTGCTCAGCCCATCTTCTCCAACAGCTCCACCTTCAAGTACAAACATCCATAACATTCCAAATGACATCATATAGCTCGAGCATCAGGCAGAGAACTAGGGCCAGGGAGATGCATTACATAAGAAGCAGATTACTACACATCTTCCCCTTTATAATATTTAACAAAATGAAATAGTATACACATATATAAACATAGGAAGAGAAGATAAACATTCCAGAAGTAAACGTAAAAGAACACCATAATAACATGAGCCAAACTCTCCTTATGTAATATTAATAATAATGTAAAAGTAATGCAATAATGAGAAAATAGTAATGTAAGTAATAATATAGCCTTCCCTATGTAATAATAATAATGAATGCAATAGTAATAATGTAAGTAATAAACAGTAAGACAGCCTTCTCTATGTAATAATAATGATAATAATAATGACATAGTAAATGTAGTAATAGTAATGTAAGTACTAAAGTAGTATTATAGAAGTCGTAAACAAATGGCAGGACCAGGGAATCCATATGCCCTCTACTGCACACACTATAATATACCGTCCAGTTACCAAGAACACCCTCGACTGCATACTATTGCAGGACCAGGGAAATTTACATATCCTCTAATGCACATACTATAATGTTCCGTCTGCATACTAGTGCAGGACCACACACGCAATAATACACAGTAACCTCCGAATAAGAAAAAACATATACCTCTTCATAAAGTGGGAAATCCACCTCCCTATAAACCACCACACACAGTAACCCAAGGGGGAATACACTTCACTTTAAACCACTACACACAGTAACCTCCAAAGGGGGAATCCACCTCCCTATTGCCACACACTCTCAGTAACCTCCCAAATAATTGTGAAGGGGGAATCCACCTCCCTATAAACCACACACTCGAAGTAACCTCCCAAATAGTTGTAAAGGGGAAATCCACCTCCTATAAACCACCACACACAGTAACCAAAAGGGGAATCTATCTCCCTATAAACCACCACACACAGTAACCTCCCAAGGGGGAATCCACCTCCCTATAATCCACCACACACAGTAACCTCCCAAAGGGGAATCCACCTCCCTATTGCCACACACTCGCAGTAACCTCCCAAATAATTGTAAAGGGGGAATCCCACCTCCCTATAATAGTAGGGGAATCCCACCTCCCTATAATAGTACTGTAAAATGAAAATACACATTGAGTATCAATTTAGAATATGACACGTTACAAATCAAATGCAGATGTACATTACATTGGCATATATCACCAAATGCAATGCAGTTTCACTAAGTGACTTAGTCGTCATCACATGCACCACAACAAACGAGTGAGTGACTTAATACTTAACAATCATCTCACAGAGTACAGTTCTGGGTTTCCTATTTCCTTTGACCCACAACCTAACTCCTTATAGCAATATTTCATTACTCTTCCAGTTTTGAATCCTCTTTTCTCTGAGTGAACCAGTTAATTCCTTTTTTCGGTGCAATTGCGCTCCATAGCCAGAAGATGTCGATGTTGCACTAGTTCTAAGTTTTCCAAAGCGACATTCTCAGTAATATGTAGTTTTCAATTAGTCTAAATGACAGTACCTGTGACCATCTTCAGGCAGCATTGCTCATGGCAACCCTCACATTAAAATCATCTTTATCACCAGTACTTGACTCACAAAATTAACTCTGATGGCAATCCAGGTCAGCTACAGATCAGAGGCACAACAACAAACTGGGGCCTTCTTGCAATTCCATTTCAATACCATGGAGACACCAGTCGTAGTTGGCAAACACTGCACAGTTACAATAGACTGTGCAAAGGCCTGTAGACTACAATCCAAAGTTTTCTCCACATTTGTTCTGTCACATTTTTAACAGCGGGGCTTGATGATTCTTTAAAGGCATGTGATCAAAATTTGCAATCATTGCTCACAGTTGAAACTGTAAATTGTTGTTGACTGCAGTTTTCTCCACATTTGTTCTCTGTCACATTTCTAACAGCGGGGCTTGAGGATTCTTTAAAAGCATGTGATCAAAATCTGTTCCAGATTATTTTCTACCATGTGCAGCCACTTCTCATCAGGGCACACCGAAGCCTTGTCAGCATTCAACACCGGGGTATGACCTTCGACCCTACCGGGGCTCGAGGTGTGCCCCCGACATCACTAAATCACAGTCCATTTCAACACTTTGAAGTTGATTTAGTACATACCTCTTCATTGGGCTGCAGTTTATAAACAGGACTGCAGACACACTTTACAGTTTCATACACAGGTGGATCTGGCACCTAAAATTATTTAGGGCGACTGTTGTCAGGGTCACTGGTGGGGCGGGTGCCAGAAAGCTTAAATAGTTCAGTGTCTTTAGTAATATTAGTACCTTTAAGTTCCAGTAGCCATCAAATAGCCTTCTTTTCTCCACGCGTAAGTTATTTTCCTTTTAAATCGTCGCCAATGTAGAAATCACTGAAGTCTGGTTGACACCTTTTGTAGTTGTAGTTTATTCTTCAAGTTACAGCTTAGTAAGTTCCAATGTAAGTCTTAATATAAGCCCCACCCGGAGCAACCTCCTTGCTTCTCAGCCCATCTTCTCCAACAGCTCCACCTTTTGCCCTCCTTCCCATGCACTTCTTTATGATGATTTATGTCATTTAATACTATATTCACATGTATTTTTTCCTAATTATTTATGACATGTCCTTTGTATTACTTTTCAAATGATTAATAAAAATGTCCTAAACAAAAAAAAAAACATCCATAACATTCCAAATGACATCATATAGCTAGAGCATCAGGCAGAGAACCAGGGCCAGGGAGATGCATTACATAAGAAGCAGATTACTACAGGATCCTTTTCTAAAGTGTAAAACTTTGAGATGCTCCGTAGAGCGCGGTCTATGACTGAAGTCCAACACTTTCTCCAGACATTCTTTATTTGTTAAGTTTGCCATTAAATGTCTGTTTAACATAACATGCATTTTGTAAAGTGCACGTTAGCCCCAACAGATTTTTTGGTGCTGTATTACTGTTCGTTTATTGTCCTCCGGCTCCTTGATACCGCTTGTAGTTGGAGGCGAGATGGGGTCCTGACAGGACCTACCTGCTTTTTTTGGCTTAAGGGGCTGACACGAAATAAAGAACCTACCACCTACCGCCTACCAGAGCCGTTCAAAACCCTTGCATGAAGACCCTGCCCTCAAACCTCCATCTTTTGGCAACAACTTGCTAAGGACCTATGTACAAATGGAGCAAGACTCTGGTGATAGTTGGGAGCCATCTCTGGTAGGGAGAAGGCCTGTTTTGAGAAGGAAAATGGGTCTGTGGACATGGAGGAATAGTTTAGGGGTGCCGACCATTAAATCCTCTGCCAAGTGGTGCCAACACAGGCTACTGGGTAGAAGGAGCCCAGTGAGCAGGGTGGGCAAAGTTTGGCAAGGACAAGGAACCAGCTGGGGTGAGTTATAAACTAAGGTGATGTGTTCCAGTGTATTAGCCTGAGCTTAAGGTCGGGGATCTGGAGACCGTCTTATAAGGACCGCACTTTGGTGACAGTGGGGAGAGGCAGGAAATCTCATTTAGAGTATGCAAAACTCTGAACTGAGCTGTGGAACGTCAGGCAGTAATATGTTCAATAGTGACTTTAGGAGAGTTGGTAAATGTGCAGCAGTATTGCATCAATAAAGTTGACCGGGCACAGGATCGTCCATGCCTTTTGAAACTGCATGGGAGGATTCCACATATTTCATAGCAGCCAGCGCGGAGCGATCAGAGGAGATGACAGCTCATGCAAGCTCTGTGTCAAGGAGGTGGACAAAGGTTTGGTGATGACGTGCAGCACAAGTTAAATGTCGAGTATCCTCTCCAGTGCAAGTCAATCCTTGCTGAAATGAGAGGATACGGTGATTGGAAGCATAGCAGCACACTTTGCTCGATATTGAGCCTCACCAATGTCTTGAATTTCAGACCTTGGTGACAGTGAAGGTGCTGGCTTTGTAGACTTTGACATCGTGAAGGAGAGTGACAAGTCGATAATTAATAGGTACATGTCGGGTAACGGTGACAAAAGACTACTCAAGGCTTCCAGTTTCTGTTAAAAAGAGAAGTAAGACGATCACCAAAGGCATACAAGCTAGAAATTAGCCTGGTTTTCGAGAGTATAGTGTCTCCTGAAGTTATGGGAAGTTTAAATATCACCTGCCTGGCAGTTGTCCAGTTGAAGTGTTTAAATAGGACATTCAGTTAATTACTCGGTGGGGTTGTTTGCATTCATAGAGTTTACATTTTGATTTGTGCTTCTGTTAAAAAAAATACCATCTGGGAGGGTCAATAGGTTGCGGAACAGTTTGGTTTGTTATTCTTGTGCATTTGACGTGCCATATACATCTTATTGGTAATCCATGCTGGGTTAGTAAGTTTCTGTGTAAGCTGACTTTCGTTGTTTGGGAATTGCAGTTTGTTAATTGTTGTGGTGTGCAAAATGATTAATACTGCAAGGCAGGTTGGAAAGCTTGAATTGTAACCCATCTAACCTGTAAGAAGTTGTGTGAGTACAGTGTGACTCGACTCAATATAAAGTGTAGTTTACAGTTTGTGGAAGAGAATGTAGTACCCATTTGTAATTTGTTGTGTAGATACACGCTGGTTGCGCATTTCCAAATTTCATGGATGTGGGGAACAGTAGTACCTCATTTCAAGAGGTACAATTGTAGTACACATGTGTTGGTGCAAGCCGGGGAAAAAGTAGTACCTTGTTGGAAGAGATTGTAATTGGGAGTATCCCATGCTAACAAATTTGGAGATAAATAGCACGGTCTCTAGAGGTTGTATGTGGGCATTAAACAATGGTATGCAAAGTTGGGGAATTGTTGTACCCTGTCATGGGAAGTTTGAAGGGGAGTACTCCGCGGTATGGAAGAAGTTCAGTATCCTGTCGCTATAGATTGCAAGGGGAAGTACCCAGTTTAGTGACAAGGTGGAGAAGTGTAGTACCGTATGCGTTGTGAATGATAACCACACATTTTGCCAGAGTGTGCTCTGGTACCAGCCTTTCTGTACGAATGAGGAAATTTGACAGATGCATGGTACAACTGAGTAGGTTTGTGATTGTCTTCTGTTGTGTGCTATTTATTTTTGCATGTAACTATGTTGATCGTTGTTGTTTGAATGGTAACCGTTTTAGTGTGACTGAGGTAAGTACTCCTTTACCTGCTGACGTGGTGCAGTGTTAATGGTTGCTTTGCTGGGCAGGACAACTGTTTGATTGTTGTGTTGTGTTAATTTCTCTTCATGCATCTACTGGAGGCTGTCATTGTGTTCATAAGATATCATTACTTTTTCTGGTGCAGTTTCCGGAGGACGTGGTACTCTGTGCAGATAAAGTATTTTCTTCTGCCTGGTTCTTGGTTATGTTGGTCTGGTCAGCTACTGTGACTGGGTGTTGGGCGTGCTTGTCACATTTTTGTATGTGTGGCTGCGTGTGTTGCCCTTCAGAGGTTGCCTGAATTGCTTGTAGACCATGGAGAAAGTGAGAGAATGGTTGTGTCTGTGTTCAGTGTGTAGTTGATTAAAATCAGGTGAATGTGGGGATACTGTGATAAAAGTTTTGGGTTGGAGTCTGATTAAGGGAGTTAGAGTTCAGGTGATATATAGTTAAACTTTCCATTTTTGGTGTTTGTGCCATGAATGTGTCCAGATTTAGGGATGATGGGGAAACTGTTAAATCTGGCTCTGGAGCGCCAACCAATAAGGAAATAGGAACGCAGAGCAACGCTGGAGAGACCCAATGGATAGCAGCAGGCGGGATTACACTCTGTATATGGATTAAACCAGGTCTTCCAGACAGTGCATGCACACTGCCTAGGCTCAACCTAAAAAGTAGCACAAAAGCTGAACTGTTATTTATGTAATTACAGTTGCCTTAAGACGTCCTAATGCCTGCTGTCGGAGCCAGCTGCCAAGGTGAAAAGCAGGCCACAACTGCAGTTCAAGCAACAAAAATGAGACTTGTTCTTTTTAAAATTCTTCTGATTCATTTTTCTCAATTGAAGATTGATCAGCAGAAACTATATATTTATAGTAACATGTTTTTTTTTCACATAGATCATTACATGAACAATGTAATCCCTTCATATTTGTGTACATTCTGAGACACAGCATTTTTTAAAATCTGAATTACATTAAACTAATACTAATGACTTTTTGCAACAAATAAATTACTGCCTTTTTAATCTTTTTATTTTCCTCACCAGATTCTACTTTTATTCTTAATGTCTGCATGTATAATAGCTCTTTCACACGAAAGATCAGGCACCAAAGATTCAAGCAGTTTGCGGGAAGGGTTATCTGTGAGCATATATTATAAGGAGTAACATATAGTCTGCTGTACATTAAAAAGATCCTGCCAGTCACCTTGAAGTTTCAGGACCTTATAAAGGAACTCTGAATGTGGCCTTGCTGCTCCCATATGGTCATGGAACTCCTCTGCGTGGTGCAATATCCTTACCTTGTATGGCGGAAGATACTTTAGCCATATATTATTCTTATTGATATCAGCAGCCTTAGCGCAAACCACCAGCACTCTTATATTGTCCTGGTTGCACCTGTTAGATGCATTTAACAACGAGTTTGCATTTTGTTATAGCCAGAGAGTGTATTGTCTTCCTATAAAATTCTCCATGAGAGACGAATCTGGGCCGGTTCAATTTGACAATATGATAGTTTGTTTTTTACGGTTGAATCATCCAAAATAAGGATCGGTTGACAACAGCTAGTTTGATTATAGACAATTGTATTGTTTTTTCTATAAAAGCATTTTTAACTATTAAGAATAGAATTATTCATTCTCAGGAATATGTAAAGAACACATTTATAACGGATTTAAAGCTGCAAAACCACTGTTACGGTGGGTAACTGACTGTTATTAGCAGAAGTGCTTACAGACCATAAAAGACCAATTTAACACAATGCAGTAATGGCATTTCTGGATGTAGCACAGACGGAACATTTATTGGTAGTAGTGATTTGATTCGATTTGCAGAAAAAGGCTTTCAACCGTGCTTCAAGGCGCTTTCTTGGCGTCATGTCTAACAGTGGTAAAGGTGACTGTATCTTCTCTTGCTTTATGTCCCACAGGTATTGATAGCCTTAATGTTTTTGTGGAGTTGTGCTTAGGTTTATCAGCTTATTAGATGCTGTGTGTGCTTCTAGCTTTGACACACTCATTTGTTCATATAATCTTTTGTCTTGTTTTGATTGGTCTGCCCTTTTCATCTTCTCTCCTCTCAGGCCATTGAAGGAGCTTCCCACCATGTGTACGCTGACCAGCCAGAGGCATTTAATGAGGTTGTGGAGGAGATCTGTGAGGCTGTGGACTGACCCTGGATTCCATTCAGCAGTAGCACAGACATTCAAGCAGGGAACAGCAAAGAAACCTAGAGTGCTTCTTGAAAACGCAGTCTATGGCTTGCCTTATGGGAGAGGCACCTGAATGCACATGGCACGAGAAAGAATCCCCAAACTAGTCTTTCTGGTCACTTTCCTCTAAACATTCACCTAACTAGCTCTGTGAGAGGGATGGTGATCTAGATTTTTATGAAATCACTCTACGCAACATGAACATAAGTCTCATGGTGTATCTCTTGGGACACTTGCAGGACAATGCTGGGTGGGATGCGGCTCACTTCTTATTAAACATCAGCCCAACACAGTACTGAACTTTTGCTTCTGTTTTAATGCACACTCGCCCCTTGGACCTGCATTTAATTTCCCTTTCACATGGCCGATGCCATCACAAACATGTCTACACAATTGTTAAATCATTTAAACATCTCTGCTCTAAAACTGGTTTTGTAAGAAATGTACATTAGGCAAAGGTGGAGTAAGTTATCCCTTGAAATTCTTCCAAAAATAATGTCACACCACGCCCTTATCTCCTCAGACATTTTAATTATTCTCCAAGTTAAGAAGCACATAAAAGCTTGTGTCATCCACTGGGCAACAGTTGATAATGATGGGTTGCACTGGACAAAACCATTTTTAATTCTTATGGCTGAAGCAAGATACTGTGAGATAAATTTGTTATTATTCTTATGAGGCCAGTGTGGTGCCATAATACATCTTTGCTGCCATTCAAAAGATAGGAAAGGGGATTACCAGGTATAAATAGCTTAACTTGGGGAATGAAATGTGGCTCAGGGGTTATGTACCCAGATTAGTCCCATTGTTTGGGATATCACATCTTGCAATAAATCTTATCTTCCTATGCAATTGTCCAACCCAAATCAATAGCAAAAGATTTCGATCTTATGAGGAAAATTCCTGTGTAAGTATTACGATTGATTGCATTGTGGGAAAACGGAGAAAGGATCACCAACTGAGACTGTTCAGGCTGAATATTTGTTCTTGGAATGAATGAGAGCAGTGAGATTTATGAAATCATTTAAAAGGAACACTCTCAAACTTCAGAATTGAGAATCCTGAGATCTGCCTTTTACCTTTACAATATCTGAAACATCTTCGTTTTGAGATGGGCATTGAAGCTGCAAAGAAATCACTTACAGTAAAAAATAATAAAGTATTACAGTTTTGTAATAATTAACCATTCCTAACTGCTTAGAGGGCTGTTGTTTTTGCCAAATAGCATCATGGTTTGCACAGTGATGTTCCCCATTAAGATGTCCTGCCCATAGAAATCGAGAATGCCTCTACTTACTGCTTAAAGAGTCAGCCTGTTGTATCACTTGACTGGGATCAATAAGAAGTCACCTGAACACTACACGATATTTTAAAATCATGGAAAAACTGGTTTATTTACCCTTATGTAACACCAAGTGGTATGATCAGTAGTTTCAAAACGGGATACATTAAACGTTTGTATGTGGAATTACTGATACTGCCATAGTAAAATTACATGAAAAGTTCTGAGTAGTTTTATCATGGTTTGATGGCAATGCTTCTGTTGATGAATGATAGAACTACTATTCTGGTAGACGTGGCATCCAGTTTACCAAAAAAGCTGCTGTCCCTGTTCTGTGTATAGATGCTGTGCCACTCCATTGTGTGCTTCTGTACGGTTATCTATTTGAATGGCATTCTTCCCTGTGTTGAATTATAGTTAATGGTATAATAATTATTATTTTTATTAATATAACCAGTGTAAAAAGATGCATATAAGTATTGTTCTATGCTTGAGAGTCATGAAGCGCACATATTGTGACCTGCCTAGCCTTTTAGTTCTACTGGCCTTGGAAGTAAAAAAAAAGTCGACCTGGCAGTGTCTGGAAGGCTGCACAAACAATGCAAGGTTTGAATGAATCTTAGTTTTAAGAACTGTTCTCACTTTGGGCTGATCCTAAAGGACCCTTCCCACTTTGCGGCAAAACATTTTTTATTTAGTTGAGGTAAGATAACGGACTCATGGTATGTTGACTCGCTCTTCAGAATTTAGATTTACAAATTTCAGAGTTTTGCTAAAAGATTTTGATAAAAGTGGGCATTTCATCTGTATATGATCAGCTAACCCACTGAGCACTCGACCTAGTCATAGCAGCTGCTCCTTTGTACAGAGGTCCATTTTAACCGCTCTCTCATGGATGTCAAGAAAGGAAGGTGCGTGAAGGGCAGTTAGAATGAAGGAAATAACTTTGGTAAGTTTTTTACAATTTCGAATAAACCAGCAGATGCTTGAAGCATCACTCTTTATGAGAACTCTGTACTGGGGTGTAAATTAAGATAAGTCATGGGTTTGAGTTCCATGACCTAAATGGTCACTGCATATTTTTTAAAGAAAATGTTTCTACTCTACTTCTGACCCAACTAAAACCTTTCAGTTTCTCTGGTCCAGCTTTGCCAGTGGTGAGCGAGGGGGTCCCCACTAAGGTGTCTTTTGTCAGTGAAGCCCCTACTCTCATTGAATGTACTAAAATTATGGAACAAATAATTAGTGCTCAAGTTAAATATGTGTAAAGCTATAATAGAAGCTGCTAACTTGTTTTTTGTTGAGTAATGTAAAGGGCATTTACCCCCACTTCCAATATACTACTAATTGTATTCCATGTTTCGTAAAGAAATTATGCAAATGTTCTGAAGTTTGTGACTGTTTTTGTATTTTATTTTAAAGAACTCGCTCCCTGGCAGCGTTTTGTCTACCACGAGATGCCAAGTTTTTTAATGTCAATAAAGCACTTGTTCTTAATAAATTCCTTTCTTGTACTTTTTTGGGGGACAGGAAAGACTGGGCATGGTATTTTGCCAAGGTGCGTATTTGGAGATGTGCCCGCATCTGTGGCACACTGCATCAATAAGCTTCTAAAACTGAAGTGATTAAAATATGTTGACAACTATGCTGCCATCATTGCAAGCCAGGGTCCGTATTACAACATGGCCCATGTGGCCAATGCATTTTACAGACATGGTGGAGGAGGGAAATGCCCCCCCCCCCCCCTGCCCCCCCTGCAGAGTAAATGGGAGTATACACCTGTCCTCAGTTCTTGACTGCTTATTGAAACTGGTATTCTGACTTTTTATTTATTTGTAATAAATCTCTTTATTTGATTTATTATTTAATAGTAAACTGCCGCAAATGAAACACTTTTATACACGTCTACGCTAATTTCAAATACATTGTCACAAATGTCATATTGTTTACAACCTTATTCCCCACACACATATCTGATTCACCTGTCATAGCAGTAGGCATGTTCTGTTATAGCTTGTGGATTCCCTTCATTACTATGGAGCTGCCCACACCCACTTCCCTGACTTTTATTTTGACTGACATCAAGCAAATTTGGTGTATATGCAGAGACCTAATCATATTCTTGGTAATTGAGGTCTAGATCCTGTTTTGTGACCTGGAAGTGTGCATCCAGCTTGCTGTCATTTCGTTCATGCCCTAGATGCATCACATATAGAGGTGGTGGCAGCATACTGTGTTTCGTTAAATTGTCGGTGTTAACAGACCTTTTTCTTCTGTATCGGGTCAAGGAGAGACAAACCAACTAGCTCCTCTTGCGTAAAGTTCTGCTGTTGTGCGAGTCCCAGAACAGTGCAGTGAGTGAGCAGCACGTGTATGATAGTATTGAGTCAAGTGGGATCTGAGAGAAAATGCCCTTTTTTGCGTGGTCACCCTCATTTTTTGCTGAACGTGTTTGCAGAATTTTTAACTCTGCACACAGGGTCACTGCTTTCTAGTGCCCAGTGTATGTTCTCTGACATCTAAAACATGTAGAAAACGTCTGGTCCCTGATTGGCATATTTAACTTTCTTCTACAGTCATAATATATAGTGATAAAAATACACATATGGCATAGAAAGTTAAATGTCGCGTTTGGACTGGAACTCTTTTGTGCCATTCACTAGTAACAAGGAAAACATGGCTTCAGGGCTACCTTTGTAGCCAGACTGCTGCGGTTAAAACCTGCAGTACAACCTCTTAAAATCACCCTTTTGTCAAAAGCCTCCTTTTTAAACATAAGCTAGTCAACCCTATGAAGGCAATGTAGTCCACAATGCATGCAGGGTGCATAGAATTTAAAAGTGGGACTTGTAGAAGTTTGATGTTACTCTGTCTCTACAGCGAGTAAGTCCTAAAAGCTATTTTCGCTGAGGAAGGCTGCGACTGTCCTGTGAGAAAAATAGAGTACAGATTGACATTTAAAATCTGCTTTGTTTAATAGTTATTAAAAACCTAATTTAATGTTGAAGTCAGAATTGCTATAAATAATAAGTAACTTTTAGAAACTTACCTTTTTCCTGCCTTAGCCTCCTGCTGCTGGTCAGCCTACAGTTGCCTTGAATGTGGTGCAAAGTTACTTCCAGGAGCCATACTATAGACCACCCTGATTGGCAGGTTTTGGCTGAATGGGTAGGGATGACTCCCGTGAGCTCTGCAGAAGGGCAAAGGATGTGCCCCTACTGTTGACACCACAGTGTCAAATACTGCATAACCGGTCTGTCTGAGGCACATGTAAACCTTTAGCTCCGCTCAAAGTGAGCCTGAACAATTCTTGTGGGTACTCTATTTAGGAATGAGGGACACTGCGTTGGTCTTACTAGACTTCTGTCTCCTGGTTTGTTGCAGGTGGACACTGCTGAGTTCCATAGTCCATTCCCCTACAAACCCGAAACCTTCAGTGCTCAGGTTTGTTGTAGCTAAAGACTGGCTATCTTAGTCTTGATTCATTGCATTTTGGGCGTGTGACAATAAACAAATCATACCTACCGTAAAAGATGGAAGGTCAGAGCACTGAAGCAATTACTCCATTGGTCAGAGTGGATCTAGGAGTGTCTTGGGAGCCCTTCACTCACAGGTTTGTGAACCCTATACAGCTGGACCCCCACCCAACCTTCCACAGAACACTTTCTGGACCCATGTAAAAACAATAACTGCACCTGCTGTTTGAGACCTGAAGGGCTGGCCCTTCACACACTTGTACTCAAGACCAAGAAGTGGACTCTCTGGGTCAGTTGGTTTACCTTCTGTGTGGCTACAGGAACACTAGCTTCAAGATACCTTTTTCCTAAAGTGTCAATGGGGCTGACCAGTAGCAAATGGACCTGGACTGGATCTTGCTGTTGGCCTCTGCCTGACAGCCTGTGCTTCTGTAAATGACTCCCCTGAAGTCCTGAGCCTTTAACACATACTGCTATGGTGTTTTGAGCACCAGAAGAAAGTTTGGAAACATAAAAAAAAAAATCCTCCTGACCAGCAGCACTTAAAAACCTTTTGACTACCAGAGTTTTCACTGGGGCCAATCAACTAGGGCTATCAAGCCCATGCTTCATGGTCGACCTACAATGGTACCTTAGTCTTTGTCTACTGCAACCATTGAGTATCATTGACCCTTTACCTATTTATTGATGTTTTCCTACTTTAATCTTTAAAAATTCATAGCTCCGGTTCTGTTATTAGGTTTATATTGTTTTGGTATGCATACAAACGCAATTTACATTTTATTAACTGGTTTGGCATTTTTAAATGTTTTACACATTTTCTTTAAGTTGAACATGTGTGTTATGTGCCATAGCAACTAGGGTTTGATGTCCAGTTTAAATTACTGTAGACGAGGAAACTTAACTGCTAGACGCCGCCACGCCGCCACCGCCAGGAGTCTTCTAAAGGCACACAGGCACCTGGAAGCAAGCCGCCACCGCCAAGAGTCAACTTCCAGCTGACTACACGCGCCGGGACTTCAATTCCCGGCAGCCTACGCGGCGGCGCGCTTTCCAACGATGCGAGGGCGCCAGGAGGCGCACAAAAGCGCCACAGATACCGGCTGAGCGGGGGAGACGAGGAAACTTACCTGCTAGACGCCGCCACCGCCAGGAGTCTTCTAAAGGCACACAGGCACCTGGAAGCAAGCCGCCACCGCCAAGAGTCAACTTCCAGCTGACTACACGCGCCGCCGCGACGGGACTTCAATTCCCGGCAGCCTACGCGGTGGCGCGCTTTCCAACGACGCGAGGGCGCCAGGAGGCGCACAAAAGCGCCACAGATACCCGCTTCGCGGGACGCCCGGAGCAAAGCCCGGGCAAAGGGCGGGCCCTCTACGGCCCTCATCGGCAGGAAGAGGCAGGAGCAGGGCCAAGAACGCTGCCCAAAAACTATTCAAGTAAGTGACACACTCCCCGCATCCCTGAAAGTGTCTGGGATACCATATTGATCTAAAACCCCACGAAGCTGCATTGTTGAAACCTTGTAAAATGTCTAAAGCAAAAACATCTTCAGCTCCACTTAACACAATAGACAATTACATGGTACAGAAAGTTGCCAAAATCAACCAGGACAGGAGATCATCTCTGGGTCTTAGCTATTCACCAGACTTGCTTATTGACAATACGCCTCTACCTACCCCAGCTCTTGATATCAGTAATGAGGTGTTTCAGACTCTAGATATTAACCCATTGACCCAATTGCTAGTAGCAATCAATGAACCAGCTCCCGAATGCACAACTGATACTGACATCATTACTCTAGAAGAAGAAACCCCTACACCAGTCCCAGCTTCTAGAGTAACAAAGGGAGGGGGAAAGAATATACCAAAAAGGGGTGGCCTTCGATCAGGCAAAAAGCGCCCCGATGCTTCCCCCCCAGGGGAATGCTGGAGATGATACTAGGAGTAACGGGGGAGGAAAGGTCAATCTGGACGAAGACCAATTTAAGAAGCTACTGAATGCCATAGATAATAAAATTAAATCTATTACCAAACCACTCCTAAGCAAAATTGACCAGCTCACAGAAGAGGTTACTAGACTGGGGACACTTTTGCAAAAAACAACAGAAGAAAGATCAAATACTGCTTTACTAAACCCGGTTACAGTTGACCCAAAAATTACTAAAACTATACCTGGGTCAGATCTTCCATCAAAAACTTCCCAGAACACCATGTGGAGGCCTGTTCAAGGGGGGAGGGGTCAGGAATCCCAAACCCAGCTACCATTGTTGAGGACCCTGCAGGGCCCACCTCTAGAAGTACAAAAGATATAGATAACATAGAGAAAGGGCCTGTTGAATTAATAGTGGAAGCTTCCCCACTAATATTGGTTCTAGCAAATGTCCCTCAACTAGAACCAGGGCAAGTAGAGAACATCCCTTCTTTGATAAATAAATCACTCCACTGGTTATCAAAGAATATGGCTTTTAAACCAGGAGGCAGGGACCAGTTGGCACAGGAAGTAGTAAAAGCTAGAAGGGTTGAATGGATCGGGGGTGGCATCAAAAAGTTTAAGGGGGATTGTGTGGTGCTACACTTCTCAGATCCCGAAGTTTTACCAAACATTCTAGCTAATATATATCCCCCCCAGCGTAGATCTACCGAAATAGTGCCACTAATGTTGGATTTCTTTTACATAAAAAAGGGAAACATTCTAAATCCAACATTGTTAAAAACAAAATGGAACCCTGTAATAAGAAAAGCCCAAATCCCTGAAAATAAAAATAATTGGGGAATCTCAATAGAAAACAGGTTCTCTGCCCTTTCAGGTCTAAGCCAATGTGATTGACTGGAAAAATCAATGAGCCTAGGGAAACCAAAGATTGTAAAGGTTAAACATGGAAATATTAGTACTCTCACGCCATTAGGAACAGATTGTTCTGAGGGCAAGACACCTGACCCTAGAGATCACGCCTTTAATGCAGTAGAGAACAACTTACTAGTTGTTCATACTGGTATTAATGCAGTTGAAGTTAGTTCTCCACCTTGTGTGCTTCCCCCTAACCTGACTATTCCCTTAAATAAGAGGAATATGGAAAGGGAAGGTAGCATCAAGTTCATCTCATGGAATATTGCGGGTATCCAACAGAAAATAGAGACTCCAGACTGGTGTGAGTTCATTGACCGTTACGATATTGTGTTGCTACAGGAAACATGGTCAGTGCCACCAGTCTTTCGCCAGGGCTTTCTAAACTTTTACGTGCCCGCGATAAAGAACACCAAGGGACGCCCTTCAGGGGGTCTAGTTATATGGATACGTCAATCTCTGCAATGTACTATTAAGCAGAGACGTATTACTAATAGCGACCTACTTTCTATTGTGCTCACCTGGGTTGACGGCTACAAGCTGGCAATATATAATATCTATTCAAGGGGAATCCAAGGGGGCACATCCTCTGATATAGTAGGTGCTCTAGATAATGACTTAGAATTGCTAGCTACGCAATACACTACTTTGGTGGGTGGAGACCTAAACACAACATTTGAACCTTTAGGCTGTGAGGATAGTGATCTGACTCAGGAGGAAGATACCAAGTGGGGAATTCCCCAGTTAGACCTTCCATTGGTAAAAAAGTGGACAGAAGTAGCAATACAGGTTAAAAGTTTATGCCTATCCAGAGGACTGAGGGCAGCCAACGGCCGTACGCCTTCTGACCCACAGGGCAGGCATACCTTTGATAACCTTATATCAAGTAGCAGGATAGATTACATTTTGGTAGATGTTAGAGGCTGGACCAAAGTGGTCGATATGCAGGTCATTCCCAGGTTGGAGAGCGATCACAACCCCTTGTCTTTGCTATTCAACATGGAACAAAAAGTAAATTCAGAAAATTTAGCTAGGAACTTCATGACCCTAGATGTTGTTCCAACTAACAATCTCCGTCATATTAGATGGACAACATTAGTAGACAATCCAGAGGACAGGCAGGCCCTTGAGGGGTTAGTCATTGATGAAGTAACCAGACTTCAGGTTTTAATGAATGATACCAATTTTAAGTTACGAATTGAAGAATCACAGCCAAAGTTCTTTGCTAACATACAGAAGCTATTCTTTAAAACAATTAAGAAGAGGAAGGGTACTGCACCACCCATAAAAAGGGGCTGGTACGACCAATCCTGCAGAATAGCAAGACAAAATCTTAGTATAGCACTAAGAGCTAAAATAGGAGTTCTAAATGCTAGGGACGAATATAGAAAACCCCAGATTAAGGCAAAAAACGGTGGGATGAGAATCTTTGGTTAGATTTGAAGAAAGCATGTGTTGATAAACAACAGAAAGAGTTTTGGGCCATATTAAAGTGGGGCTCAGGGGGAATAGCTGACTGTCCGAAAAATCATGTAGCAAAGGAGTCCTGGGTGGAATTTTTCAAACCCCAATATGCAGATAATTCAGGTTCGCAAACTGATTCGCCCCTAGAAAGGGTATTTTTTACCAATGAATTGTTTTCATTGAAAGATGTACACGAGGCAATGGATGGGGTGACCAGAGGAAGGGCGCCAGGAATCGATGGAATACCGGCAGATGTTTTCTTATCGGACAGGGACAGCTGGTGTAAATACTTTGTATGGCTTGGAAATGCCATTGCACAAGGGGCAGAGATACCAGCAACATGGAAAGGAGCGGAAATAATACCAGTCTACAAAAAAGGGGATAAGGCTCTACCAAGTAACTATAGGCCCATCAGCCTCATTGATTGTGCACAAAAGCTGATGGGCAGGATGGTACAAAACAAGATTCAAGCCTGGATAGTTGACAAGGACATCCTCTCCCCATACCAAGCTGGTTTTCGCCCTTTAACTAGCTCTGTCGATCAGGTATTCCACTTTTTAACTATATACTGGAAAAATGTAACCCTGCTAAATGGTCCTCTGTTTGCTGTCTTCGTTGACCTGAAGTCAGCCTTTGATCTAGTTCCCCGGCAAAAACTTTGGGTTGTCTTAAGGGAACTCGGAATAAGCCCTGAACTACTAACTTTGCTTGTAAGGTTGCATGAGAACAATTATGCCCGGATTAGGTGGGGAGCCCAGGGAGACGTCACGGAATCCTTACCTGTCGAGAGAGGCGTGAGACAGGGCTGCGTCCTGGCCCCCACCTTATTCTCTCTATTCATTAATGGCATAGTTGACTTTTTGAAGCAATGTTCCAGTACTAATGTTCGCAGATGACACCTTGCTGGTCTCGCGGACCCCCAGCGGTCTACAAAAGACAATAAACGCTTTTGGTGACTTCTGCCGGATTCGGGGCTTGGAAATAAATACATCAAAGACTAAATTTATGAATCTGAATCCCATTAAGAAATTCAAGGGGAAAATGGTATACAATGGGGCTTTTTTGGAAGAAGTGGATGCTTTTACCTACCTAGGCATCTCTCTAAATGCTAACATGAACTGGAGATCACATATGGACTCTGTAGTGCTAAAATTCAACCAGCTGGCAGGGGCAATAGCCCAAAAGCACAAATCTTCATTCACAAAACCAATCCAGCCCATAATGGAGATTTATGGTATGAAAGTGCTGGGTGCATGTCTTTATGGATCAGAATTATGGGGTTTCACCAATCTGAACACTTTAGTAGTTGCAGAAAATAAATTTCTACGGCGCATAATTGGTGTTCCACAGAGTACCCCCTCGACCCCACTCCACTACGATCTTGGGAGGAAAAGGATCGAGGATATGGTCAGACTGCGTCCCCTCCTATATTGGAGGCGCATAAAAACTACTCCTGAGTTGAGTCATTACGCATCTGCCCTTTTGGACGTTGATAACTCTGATACCTTCCATAAAGTACTTTGGCTTAAAGAAGTGAGGAAACTACTCCAAAAATTTCACCTTGAACACTTGTGGTCTGCAGTAGACCCAGATGATTTTCCATCAAAGATTACATTGAAAAAATTGTACTGGGACATGATAAATAACGCTGCATTGACTTCCAATCAACCATCTGCCCTGACATCCCAGTTTTTGGAAGTCCAAACGACCCCAAAATTTGAACAGTACTGGGATTTGATCTCCAAGCCTCTAGATAGGAAACTGTATTTCCAGTTTAGAATTGGCTCTCTACCTCTAAATGCTTTCACGGTTAAATGGTCTCCTGATAATGCAAATACTTGTTTTTATTGTAAAACACATGTAGAGGATATCCCACATTTTCTATTTGTATGCCCCTTATATGCTGCCCCAAGAAATAGATGGTTGAAGCCTGCATGCAGAAACTTGGGCACAAGGAAATATTTAGAGGCCTTAAGGATTCTGAAATCAAATTGTGCCCCTAACCTTGCAATTGCTGTAGCTAAATACATGGGGTGGGCATGGATACTACGCACGTGCACTTTAAAACTCCTATGAACTATTTGATCATCAAACCTTTTTTTTAAAACTTTGTGCTGTGTCGCTATTTTAAATGAGCATCTTTTATTGTGTTATTCGCCAACAAAGTACAAATAGTATGGAATTTAATGTTTTTTATCTTTTAGATTAGTAATTTATTTTGTCTAGTTTAGGGTTACATGCTTTTATGACAAATGTTGTCGAATAAAGTATTTAAACTTGCAAAAAAACTTGCATTACTGTAACCTTTGACTGGCCCTAACAGGATAGTGACTTTATTTCTTGTGGTGAATACCAATCTACCCCACCTAATAAACCTTTTCTCACAGTATCTAGTTTGGATTGCTCTCTGGTTAAGCAAAGCACAAGATGGAGGTTATGGACAGCTTCCCGTATTCAGTTTAAGTATATTGTGGATGGAGGGTGGAGACCCAGACACTGAAGTGAGGGAGGATAGAGACAGGGCTTCCCTTAGAAGTTCAAATGAGAACCAAGTTATCAAAAGGCTGCTGAATAGGTCTTGTCTTAGACCTGAGTGCTGCCATTTGATAGATGGTGGAGGATTAGACTAGAGCTGCGGGTTCTGTTGTTTCTTGGCAGGGCCTGCCCTTTTGTCTGTCCCAGATTACTACTTCAGGAAGGCTGATGACGGTGAGGTTCAGAGATCTCATGGTTAATTGTTCCCGTGTTTAAAAAATCTCCTGCTTGGGGCTAGCCCTATTCCTTCCTGCTGTGAGCCCCATCACTGTGCATAAAATCAATGTTTGAGGTAGACTCAGAAAAAGGACTTTAAAAAGAACTACTCCAAATTAGTTCTGCTGCCTTGGAGAGAAAATCCATGTCCCATCTTAAAAATGTGTAAAAGGTGAGACATCCAAACTACCCCACTTGTTTCCTGTTCCTAGTTCTTCATGACCAAGGAAGCGAGTGCTCAGCAGAGTACGTGAAGCGCGGTTGTCTGACCAGGGCTGTTGATTGCATTGATCGTCTCTCAGAGGTAATTGTCCCCTGTTTTCTGGACATCTTACCAACGAAAATGAAGATCTGCCAAGTTCCTGCAGTCCTGCAAGAACTGCTTGATTGGAGTGAGAAAGACTGTGCCTTGAACTGCAGGAGCAGTGAGTGGCCCAAAGGAGAAGCCAACTGTATTCTCGGTGTGAGCAGCATCCAGTAGTCGCTGACTTCACTTGGGAGCAAAGATGAAGGGTGACCCATGTCATAAGGGGTCTCACATTGTGGCCGCTGCAGTGGGCCGCGCACAGAAATCAAGCCTTGAAGTGAATTCCAAGGAGGGTTCTAACATACCCGCCAAAGCAGGAGTGGATCCTGGCCTGGCGGCTGCAAGCGTACAATCAGCACCAGTATGATCCCAACCTAGAAGCCACGTCGGCCTAATCAGTTGCCTGTTGGGCTAGGCTCGTGCTGCTCCATCACCATGGCTAAAGCCCTACATGAAACTATTAATGTCTTGTGTCAGCAGAGGCACCACTAAGAGCACTAGCCTCAGGAGCGCCCCTTGACGCTGGTGGACCATGACAACGTGAGCAGGTAACGGAGCCTCACTCGACAGACAAAAGTTGACATGCAAACCACGTTCTGCAGAAGGAACAGTCACTGTTGGCTAAACCTGTTCTATTTAGCTACAGACTCTTTAACAACTGCAAACTGCTCCTAGTGAGGGGTGACCTAAGGAACTGCACCTGTGCCTATGACTGGAGTCAAAGCGCTATAGACACTATACTGACTCCTAGTATAGGGATAGCACTCCGTAGTGGGTGTGTTACTCTGCTTCGCTTCATTGTTACAAAAGGACTTTCTTTTTACTAAAATGAGGACAAGGCTGAGGAATGTAAATATTGCGTCTGTTGCTGGACTGTTGAGTTCTGAGCTCTTACCTCCTACACACTGCTTCCTAAGAAGTCTGACTGCTTGACTTCGCTACCCTGAGAGTCAAGTGCACAAAGGGTGTACTTGCACCGTTTGCAGAGACCTAGTAAGATGGACCCCAAGGCACCTGTGGAAACCACTCCATTCGCCAGGGTTTGGGCCCAGTAACCCCTGCATACCCTGTGGCTCCGAATCAGGTCTGGCACATGGCATGGGGCAAACAGATTGTTGGGAGTTGCACTGATTGCGTGCCTCGTCATGTGTGGTGCCCCATCAGTGCACCATGTGTGCCGTCACTTGCAAATGCACCCAGATCTGCTGGCAGCAACAGACTGAGCCATGGCTTAAAACTGTGTCTTTCTCGGACGTGCTCCTCCTTGTGCAGGCACGAACTGTCAGGGTTTGTGCTTGTGCTGGGCAGAGCACATTTACTTTCCATAGTTCCGATTGCTAACACATCTCCAGATGTTTTTCCTGTTAATGGCGATAGGGTGCTCTGTGCACGGACTTCTTGTTTTCTTTTTTTCCTTGTTGGCCTCCTCTTTTATGATCTCTTTCAGTGTTTTATATATGGGGCCCGATATAGAGTCTGGGACTAATTGAAACTCCTCAGATCTCTGAAGAAAATTGTCAATGTGGAGTTGACTCATTCAGCTGATTTCCTTCACCACGGTTGGTGCAAATTAAGAGAGCAGATTCTACTTCTTAGTTCGTGTTTCCTCCAGAAATGTGAGGATTTTCATTTCGCACAGTGGTCAAAAATGGCAACTTAATGGCAGATGTACTAAGCTTTTTAATGGTGGCAAATGGTCCATTTTGGCTGTTGTAATCGTTAAAATGTTTTTTTCCTATGTAGTAATCCTGTTTTATGAGTCTTAAAAGCTTTACTGACTCCTAAAATAGAATTTCAAATGGATTCGGATTCCATATCTGGAAGGGGCACGATGTAGGCGTCCCTTCCAAGTACCAAATCAGTACCTTAATTTAACATTGCTTTATGATCGAAATCTGTTTGAAAAAATGTAACATTTAACAATACCTAAAAGAAGGTGTTACAGCAGTCGCAAAATATGCTACTTCATATTTGTGCATGTATGAAGAAGTCGGTTAAGAGTGGACCACTGTCATTAAAAAAAATATGTTCTAAAATGAGCCACAGACATGGTGTTCTGCTGGCCCCAGCAGGTCAACATCTCGGTGATGGCTTCCAATTGTACAGAGCTGCAGTTTGCAATTTACCTCCTACATATTCACAAGGTATGTTGGATTGCATTTGCAACCCACTGCAATTCAGATTTTTAAGAACTGACCTATTCGTATGTAGGTCGTTTGCTAAAAATCTTTACCAGTCTATAGATATTGGTCAGTATTTTATGACCAGATTTTTGTACTACTGGCATGTTGCCCAATGGACACTTCTCCTTGCAGAATCCTCATATAAAAGACTCTTTGAAAATTGCACTCGAGGAGAATACATTGGGGTTACACTTACCACCAGAGCCCAAAAAGTCTATTTTGCTTACTGAAAATCTCCGTCTCGGACCTCTCCTGCGCCTTACTAACCGAATTATGGCAGCATTGGATACATCCTCTTTTATTCAGCTACATGTTACCAGCTGAAATTCATAGTCTCATCTGGCAGACCCTAAATCCTCAGTGTGCCACACACTCCAAAGAGCTTGGGTGTGCAAACGTCTTCAACTAAGTTGTGTCCCAAGTGATATAGAATATGGTGTTGAAGTACATTCATGTGAAGGGCAGAAACATATTTAGTCTCCGACAGCTTGTTTCTTTGTGCCGCTAGTGCCTACTGTCTGCCCATCGGGTATTCCTTTGTGAAATGCTGAATCAGCCACAAGTCACTCACGGAAGCATAACAAACACCTCTTTCTCAGTGGGTGCATGCCGTCATAGAGGCATCATACCAATTTAAGGACACTGGATCCATTGCCAGAAGTAGTCATTCAGCTCATTGTATTGGGGAAGTCACAGAGATTTTCTGGTGTGGGGCAGGTTGGATTACCTGTCTGCACTGAGGAGGCTTAAGTTCCCCTGGAGAAATTCAAGCAGAGCATGACCACAGCCTATCTCTTAGAACTTGTTTCTCCTAGGAGGCAATTCCATGAATAGTAAAACAACTTTTGTTAGGAAAGCAGACCAATGATTCTATTCCAGATGCGTCTCCACTGCAGTGAGAAGCAGGATCAGAAGTTTAAGCCTGGCCAATTTCAAAATCTCTTGAAGGGATTTGTCTCCAAGGTACACAATGCCATTATAGTGGGGGCAAGAGGGGGGTGCTTGGCTTTCATCAGGGATGGTGTACTCTCAATTATTTAGAAATCCCCTGCCTGTGTTCTTCTTCACTCCCTCCTCCTTATCATACTTATGACAGATGAGGAACCCCTCTTCTCAAAAGAGGTTGTGGGGATAGTCCCTTTATAAGAACCAGGTAAGTGCTGCTGCTGCTCCAGGTACATCACAGTGCCATTAAAGGAATGTGGGCTTCTTTCTATAGCCGATCCTAAACTTAGGTTTCCTGAGCAAGTTTCTCTGGGAATAAAATTTCAACATGGCTCTGACCCTTCAAGCTTGTTACGTTTGGGAATGCTACTTCTCATTAGATCTTCAAAATGTATAGTGCTACATGCCTATTGGTGTTTTGGCTGAACATTCTTGTGGTATATTGGCCCTAGAGGATAATTTCCAGACTGTAATGCGATCATTCGACCTCTGTCCAGTACTGATACTTTTCATCAGATGTTTGGCTGTACTAGGGTTGCCGATTTTCCATATTTGAACATCTCACTAATCCTATCATGCATTCATTGCAGCAGTTTTGGACAATGCTTAAAGGGAAGCCTTTCCTTAAGAAAGAGGAGCAAAGCTCCACAGCTCAGTGTCTCTCTTTCAGGTAGGAAGGATGCTGAGCCTCATTTATTTTCCCCTGCACTTTCACCGGAGGATGTCCTTTTGTGTTTTATTCCTCCCTATGCAACGTTTCCTTGGAGATCGCTATTAAAGATCCACTCCATGGGAGCCTGTCTGACGCTCAGTCACGTCCATGCCAATTACCAGTGAACAAGGATGTATCTCAAGGCCTGAAAGCCTTGTATTCTAATAGTCCTTTTGCAAAAAGTGGCTGAAATTCGCACATTGACTTTTTGCAACTGGAACAGCATTTGCAAACTGACCGATGCGTTGGTGTATTGACTCAGTTCTAAACTATCATAAGGGGTTGCAGAACAACATGTGGAAGTAATTTTCACTAAGCTGGTCACCCCATGTGAATGGCTGTATTCACAGGCATCCGGGCACAGGGCCAGGGTTTTTTTTTTTTACTCTTATTTGGGTGATTTTTAATTGGTCGAGCGTGGTGTAGAGTATGTCGGTGACCCGCTCATACTTCCACAGTAGCCATCCTGCCAAGTCCGCTTTGGCGCGGTTAGCGCACCAGTTATTTTGTTGTGCTCACGGCCCCTATTTGAGAGCCGCCTGTGGTGCAGACGTGGTGCTGGCGCCACAAAGCCTAGCCCGTCTGCACCTGATTGGGCCCAGGGGCCTTACCCTTTTCACTCCAACAAAATGGTCTTCTCTGCAAGCCAGCTCAAGGTGCTTCGCCCTGCTTGCCCAGAGGCCTGTTTCTGAAACTTAGACCCTTTGAATACTATGATCTGTGATTACTGCAACTTTTGGATCCCCTCCTCTGAATCTTACTTGCATAACCACCTTTAGAAAGATGTTTCTTCTCCTAGGGTATCTAGGAATGATAAAGGCAAACGTTTTTCTTTTTATAACATCAACTGCTGTTGCTTGCCAACATTTCAAGTTTGCTTTTATAACTTCTTAATGGACAGTCCACCAGAAGTCCTGTTTCTCACTGAAGCATGGCTCAATGAGACTTCATCGTCTGACATTTATCGCTGCTACCCCCTGAAATTAGTTCATGGTCAGACGTGATTGCGCTGATAAAATAGGAGGTGGCATTGCTATTGTTTTTTTAAAGAGAAGTACCACTGCAAGATACAAGATCTTCCTATCCCTGTCTATGAAGCCCTGCTCTTTTTCCTCTGTCTTTCCCACAACTTCACTTTATCTGGTTTTTTGATCTACAAACCCACCAGACTGTGTGGGCAAATGGTGTTCTATGGTACCAGACATTCTTTGCCCATATATTCTTAAATGTGCCAACTTTACAGTGTTAGGGTATTTATACATACACCTAGAAGATGCCAATTGTAGCTTTGGCTTCTCCTTCATTGAGGACCTATGAGCCATTAACCTTTATCTAATTAACACTGCTCCTACACTTAAAGCCGGACAAGACCCTACATTTTTTTAAATCTTAAGGGCCTTACAACAGATCATCCTATCCCGCTACTTTTGTCTGACCGTCATCCAGTTCCCTATAGACTTCTTCTCCCCGCTGCTGCTGCTTCAGGGCCATCCACCTTTTACAGAAATTGGTCCAGTCTAGATTTTTCTACCTTTAACTCTCGACTCCTAGACTCTTTACAGAATCTAGTGCATTCTGTAAATCTGGATCAACCTAAGGTAGATGCGCAGATCCTGGACTCCTTCGATCTAATCTTGCATGTCGAATCTACTACCTCAGCCAGACTTCCCACCTGCCCCCTAGTTTAGTGAGACCCTTCGTGGCGAGAAAAAGTGGTGTATGGTTCTGGGAAAGTCCTGGGGGAAATATTACGCAGAGAAAAAGAAACTTATGTTTAGAGCAGCACTAAACGATTATCATACGAATGTAAAGCCGCTCGTGCTAGAGTTCTCCACCGAAAAATCACTGCTGCTCAGAACTGTTCCAAAACTCTCTTCAGAGTTGATAAAGAACTATCTGTCACTAGTAATGTATCCCCCCCTTCACTGTCATAGTCAGTCTGATGAATTGGCACACTTTCGTTTTTTTTGGGAAGGCAAAAAAACAAGGTGACCGATATTGAGCACTGTTGCTCTGACTGCGAAGATAAACACTGGCGCTGCCTTATCGATTGCATGCACGAATTATGGCGCTGATAATATCGGCACTATAAACAAAGTTTGGATTAGTTTGCTCTTCTGGAGGCTTACCTATTTTATACTTTACTGCGATCCATAAAGTCCGGTTCTCCTCAAGATCCTCTTCCTTCAGCCAAGATCAGTTAACTTGGTCCAGAACTTATACAAGTTCTGATCACTCTCCTTGACTCTTCCCTACAAGAGGGGCGTATTCCTCAGGCAGGGTCCAATTATTGCCAGATTTCGCTGCTTCCGCTGTTCAGATCAGGCTACAGCATCGCATCTGCTCTTCTTGGAGTTACTGAAAATCTCAGACGGCTTCTAGATAATGAATGAAAGGCTGCTATGATCCTGCTCAACCTGAGTTCAGCCTTCAATACCGTGTCTCACGCAACACTTCTAGAAAGACTGGAGAACATGGGTCTCCAATCCACAGCTTCTCCTTCTTGCAGGATCGGACCTTTCAAGTGTTTTCACTAAGCATGGGCGGAAAATCCGTTCCGCTCGCGGATTTTCGGTAAATTCTCAATCCGCGAACGCTCGCAAATTTACTGAAAATCCGCAAATTCGCTCGCAGCGGATTTTTTTTTCTTGGTGATACAATTTTGCGGCGTAAGTTCGCAATTGCGAACATGTAGGTGCGGCGGGCAGCAACAATCTCGCACTCGCGAAATTACAAAAATTGCAATTCTGCACAAGAAATCCACTAGCAAGCAGCATAGACCTTCTGAAAATGATGATTTTTATCAGAATAACTCCTCAGGTTGACATGTGCCTGCACTTTTTTGGATTTGAGGCCTTTTGACTTTCTTTGGATCACTTTTGAATTAGAAATCAACTTTCACAAGTAAGCTTGTTTGGGGCATTACAGTTGCTGTAATGCTGTTCTGCAGAAAAACGAGTTTTGCAAAAGTGAAAGCATTCAGCAGGTGCAAAAGTTCAAACTCATCATTAGTAACCATTCCCTGTAGTGCTTCCTGACTGGGGCCCCTCCAGAGTTCAGTTGCTAGTTGCAACAATTGTATGACCCTGCTCTGACCCTCACAGCAGGCTCATAGAATAGCTACAAGTAGGCCACAATGGTCCTGGAAAAAAAAATTGCACTGCAACGGAAAGCAAATTACAGATAAGGAAGCAGGTGCCAGACTGGAATTTTAAAACAGTGACACATTAATAAATCAACCCCAAATTAATTCATGTCAGTTGAAGCAGGGCAGGTGTGCTTGCTTTTTCCCCCCATAATCTACAGTGATGATGTACCAGAGGGTGGCATTGATGTACCAGAGGGTGGCATGGGTGAAACAGAGGATGGCAGGGGTGAAACAGAGGGTGCTGGGAACCTGTGATGATGAACCAGACGTAGAAACAACATAATCGCGACCGTTGCGAGCCGACATGTAAGTTCGCAATTGCGAACTGGTACAAAACCCTCGCGAACTGGCAGAAATCCTTGCGAACACAAAAAAAAAATCGCGAGAATTCGCGGATTGCGAGTTCGCAAATTCGCAACATTCGCAATCACCAGATTCGCAAAATTCGCCCATGCTTAGTTTTCACCCACTTCTGTGTCAAGGTCTGTCTCTTACTTTTGGAGTGCTTCAGGGATTGGCCTTAAGCCTGATGTTATTCAGCACCTATGTTCATCTCCTCACTGATATTGTAGAAGTCTGTGGCCTCACCTTGTTTTCCTATGAAGATGACACTCTGATCACCTTTCTTTGTCGTCTGCAGATAGCCACAGCCCAATGCCTTGCATTCTCTACTCCTCAAGCTTCCACCGGAATGAACCCCAACTCCTTGACTTTGAATGGTGACAAAACCTTTGTGATTGATAAGAACCCCCCTTTTTTGTGGGGTCCCCTACAGTGGCCTGATACCTTAGAAGACCTACCTATGCCCGTCTCTAGGGTTAAGAATGTCAATTCTGGCTAGATGACAACCTATCAATAAAAATCCAAATCCTCAAGGTAGCCTCCACCTGCTTCACAGTCTTAGAATGGCTAAAAAACAAATCATCTGGAGGATTCTCTTTTCAGCTCAGAGAATGATTATTCAGGTCTTGATTTTATTGAGGCTAGATTATGGTAACATTCTCGATCTAGGGGCTGGTAAGGCCTCCATCAAACACCTTCAGCTTGCTCAGTATTCCTCTTCCAGGCTTTCATTTCATCTTCCCAAGTGCTCCTCTGTGCCTAGTTTCTTCTGCAATCTCCACTGGCTTATGGTGGACAAACATATACAGTGTAAAGCCCTATGCTATAGTTCAAGTTCAGTAATTTGTATAGCGCACTACTCACCCAGAGGGTCTCAAGGTGCTTGAGGGAGGGTGGATGCGTTACTTATCGAATAGCCAAGTTTTTTTTTTTTGAAAATTCTTTATTGTCAGGAGTTTAGAAGAGATATTCATATCGACATTTTGTAGTTGCAGTGACATAACAGCAGTATATGCCCCCAGTGGGGAAAGGATTTAACACAGTTTGCATCAACAACTATCAGTTCCGATTACGGCCTAGTAGTTGAACAGTGAATAGAACAATCGTACGTATTACAGGGCCCAATTTCACCCCTTCTCCTTAACGAACATCCCGTTCATACGATTTCGATTCAGTAGTCTGACATCACCCATATGTGGTGTTAGTGAGAACATATAAGAAAAAAGAAAACAAGCCTAAAAACCCAACAACGGTCATCATTATACAATTAAGTGCGCACGTTCACATATAATATCCTACAGGCTCATACATTCAGCATTTCGTCTTCAGTAGCGGTGCATACCCTCTGCCTCCCGGCCCCCCCCTTTATTATGCAGGCATATCCTTTGCCATTAGTCCTCGTCCTCCTCTGATTCCGAGTCCTCACCCTCTGGCAATGCCTCACACGGGTCACCCCTATAATTGTTCCATGGCATCCACACCCGATTCCACTTGCGGGGGCAGGCTCTCAGTACATTTACTGCTCTCTCCTTCACCATGAGAAGGTCCATGTTTCTTATCCACCCCGCCACCTTCGGTAACTCCGGGGCGCCCCATCTCTGTGCAATGTCCCGTTTGGCCACTGTCATTGCTAGTGTGACCCACAGTTGTCCATACCTGTTTAAGTCTGTAGGGTCCCAAATATTCAACAGGCACTTACGAGGTTCCGGCAGGACAGATACATTGATGGCCTGAGAGACTGTGCGCATAATCTGCCGCCATAATTCCCTGATTTGTGGACATTCCCATAACGTGTGGAGGAGAGTCCCCTCCTCCCCACATCCCCTGAGGCAGTATGGGTGTGGTGCCCTCTGTATTTTGTGGAGTAGTGTGCGAGTGTAGTAGGTGCGATGTAACACCTTGAGCTGCACTAGGCGGAATCTAGCCGATATGCCTACTTCCCGCGGCGAGGCCAGTGCCTCGTTCCACTCCGTTTCATCCATGTCGCCCAATTCTTCCACCCACTTCTCTTTAAGTTTGTGTGTGGGATCTGGCAGGTTGTTAATCAATTTTTTGTACGTGAGTGAGGTCGCTTTCTGCTCTATGAATTCGGTGAGTAGCCTATCCTCTAGTGGCGATGATTCTGGGAGTGTGGTGTCTGGTGGGATCGCTTGCATTAGAGCATGCCTAATTTGTACATATCGGTACGTTTCAGTGGGCCCCAGGCCGTATTGTTGCTGGAGTTGCGGGAAGGGAATAACCGTGCCTTTGTCCCAGAGGTCCCCCACCACCGAGAGTCCTATGTCGTCCCATCTCGCAAACCCCTTACAAGTCCGCAGGTTACCCAGTGTTTTAGTGTCCCATAGCGGAGTTAGCCTGGTGATTTTACCCTTCCACCCTAGGCGTGATTGTGCCGTATGCCAGATTGTCGCTGTGTGGAATGTTGGGCCAAGCAGGGCTTTCACTTGCGGGTAGTTGTACAGCACCGAGAGCATGCCCTCAGTCCCCAGTTGCGACCAGTCCGCCTTATATGCGGGGTCCTCCCGTGAGACGTGGATCCAATGATTAATAACCTTAAGCTGTGACGCCCAGTAATATAGTTGGAGATTGGGTAGTGCAATCCCCCCCTCGTACCAGCTCTTTACCAATTTTGCCTGCGCTATCCGCGCCGGGCCATTACTCCACAACAAGCTGGAGACTAAAGCCGCTACCCGTCGAAAGTATTGTGGGTTAACCACATAAGGGGAGTTTTCAAGCACATACAGAAATCTCGGGAGAGCCATCATTTTATAGAGCGCCGCGCGTCCTAGGAGGGTCAGTGGCAGTGCAGCCCAGTATTTGACATCAGCACGCAATCTTTGCAGAGGTGGCTGCAAGTTTTCGATATAGAACTGTTTAGAATCATTCGTCACAATAATACCCAAGTACTTAAAGGATGAGGTGGTTATTGTGAGGGGACAGTCAGCCGGCAGCACCGGCGCCGGGCCTTTAAGGACATAGAGTACAGATTTGGACCAGTTCAGGGTATATCCCGAGGCCTTGCCATGTTCATCGCAGACTGCCAGCAGGGCGGGGACCCCTTCATTCGGTCCGGTCATGTAGATTAGCATGTCGTTGGCATACAGGGAGACCTTGTCCTCCCACCCGTCATTCCAAGTGATGCCCCGGAATAACGGCGTTGTTCTGAGCAGGATTGCCAGTGGTTCCAGCACTATCGCAAACAACAGGGGCGACAGCGGGCACCCCTGCCTAGTCCCCCTCCCCAGTGGAAAGGTCGATGATATGCGACCATTTGCAACCACCTGCGCCATCGGTTGGGTGTAGAGTAGTCGCACCCATGCCAGATATTGGGGGCCGAAACCCATGCGGGTTAGGACAGCAAACAGGTATTCCCACTCCACTAAATCAAACGCCATTTTAGCATCTAGGGAAAGTATCACAGCCTGCTCCGTAAGAAGATGCGCCTTCGCCAGTACCCCATGGACCCTCCGCAGATTCAGCGCTGTGCTTCTGTGTGGCATAAAGCCCGATTGGTCAGGGTGTATCAGGGTACTCAGATGCTTGGTTAGACGACTGGCCAGGAGTTTCGACAGGACCTTTGCTTCTGTGTTGAGCAGGGAAATGGGTCGGTACGAGGCGCTGTCTGTTGGTGGCTTGGTTGGTTTGGGGATGGCCACGATGGTGGCCGTGCGTTGGTCGAGTGGAAGCAGCGCCTTTTTTGCGCTGTCTTTATACATGTCTAAGAGGGGCTTGGCCAGCACCGAGTCCATTGTCTTGTACCACTCCACAGGAATTCCGTTTGGGCCTAGGGTCTTGCCTGATTGCAGCGCCTGTATTGCTAACTGGATTTCTCCCTCTGTCAGGTCAGCATCAAGTTCCTGTTGTGCTTCAGGTGTGAGCACGGGGATGGGAATGTGACTAAGTGACTCTGTGGCCTCCTGCTCAGTGACTGGCCGTGTCGGTGTGTAGATCCCCTGGAAGTGGCGAGCTAGAGCGTGGACTATTCGTGCCGGGTGAGTCTGCAGCACGCCGGTCGCATCGTAGAGCCTGTGTATCCCCCTGTTGCTGCCACCCCGTTTGTCCAGCCATGCCAGCATCTTTCCTGCCTTATCACCCACATCATAGATTCGGTGTGCGGTGTTCGCAAGGTGCCCTTTGGTGATCGTAGTGAGGTGTGCCTGGTGTTGCTGCTGACGGAGCTGTAGTTCATGTGCTGTGTCAGGGGTGGGATCTGCCATGTGCGCAGTGTTCGCCGTGTGTAATGCTAATTCTAAATTAGCCAGTGCAGCTCTGGACTCCCTTTTATACCCAGTAATGGCTGATATGGACGCCCCTCGGAGGACCGTCTTGTAAGCCTCCCATAGAACTGAGGGTGAGGTGACCGATCCTGTGTTCTCATTGAAATAGTGTGTGGTGGTTAACTTGAGTTTTTTCCTGATGTCCGGTACCTGTAGATAATTGGGATAGATCGGGTATATCCTCGCTCGCTTACATTCTTTAGTAGAAAGGTGAAGGGAGATCGGGGAGTGATCGGAAATGCCTCTCGGCAGGATTTCAAGTCCATCCACGGAGTTCAGCCCAACCCCTAGAAAGAAGAAGTAGTCAATACGTGAGAGGCTATTGTGGGGTGCTGAGTAGTGTGTGTATTGCTTCGCTGTGGGGTTCAGGTGACGCCAGACGTCTGTGAGGCCCATAGCTGTCAAGAATCCCGGAAGTGCGGCAGTCCCTCTCTGGCGATCCCGTATGGGAAAGGTGTCTAGTATGGGGTCTGTGATAGCATTGAAGTCCCCCCCCCCAGGATCACGTCCCCTTCCGGGAGGTCGATAAGGAATTGGCCAAGTGCTGGTAAGGCTGTAGTGTGAAGTGCTGGGGGGATGTATACAGATATCACATTCAGGGCCCTCCCTTCCCACTGGCCTGAGAGTGCTGCAAACCGCCCCTGGTCATCTGTCTTATGGCCAGTGACCAAAAAGGATGAATTGTTTCTGAGGAGTATCCCGGTGCCCCTGGAGCCTGAGGTGAATTTGGAGTGTACTGCCATGGTGTACCCACGCCTGTTTAGAGCCTTGCGAGTGGTCCCTGCTAGATGCGTTTCCTGCAGCAGCACTAGTTCAGATTTATGACGTTTAATAGTTTGCAGTACCAGACCACGTTTAATTTTGTCCCCCAACCCCCTGACATTCCATGTAAGGAGCTTCAGTGGGGGCACTTGTGTCGTTACAGGGGTACCCACAGCGGGTGCAGCTTGGTCTTGTTGTGCCATTCGAGTTTATGAACCATGATATCAATGTGCAGCAGGATAATGAAGCCAGTGTGCGGAGGTGGTGCATGCCGCCTGTGGTTAGCAATGTATTTGTGCCTTGTAGAATCGCAATGATGATGACCAAAAATCTTAACTTTAACTTTAACCTCATAACTCCCATCCCTCCACCCCCTCCCTGCTCCCCTGCACCACGGACGAAGTCCCGCCCGCATCCCCAACTTGGCAGAGTGCTTTTGTCCCCCCCCTATCTAGTCTTACTTGCTTGTGGGGTTGGTGAGTCCCCTACAGGCACCGGCCATAACCCGCCCTACTCAGTTCCATCGGCCCGAGGCCCCAAGGGCTGTGTCCAGATCGTGTTGCACCCATCTCAGTCATTCAGCCCCTGCTAGGCTGACCAGATTCAAACGGGTCCCTCTCAAGATCAGAGTCTAGGCCCCCGGCCGCGCCCTGTTCAGTGGCCGGGCTGGTCGCACGGTGGTCCGGCGTCCTCTCTCTGGGGCGGTCTTGGCGTTCTTTGTGCGGGCGTTGGGGCTTGCCCACCGGTCTCCAGCCATCCAGCCACTCTCGTGCCACCTCGGGGTTGTCGAAAAACCACGTCCTCCCCTCAGCCACAATCCGCAGTTTGGCGGGGAAGAGCATCGAATAGGGCAGACCCCTGTCTCGTAGCGTCTTCTTAACTTCATTGAAGGATTTTCGACGTCTGGCCACCTCGACCGTGTAGTCTGGGAAGAACGCCAGAGTAGAGTTTAGAATTTTCGCCGGCGGCGCCACCCTGGCTGCCTGCAGAATGGCGTCCCTGTCCCTAAAGTTGAAGAGTCTGGCCAGCACCGGCCGCGGTGTGGCCCCTGGTTTGGCCGCACCTCCCGGGACACGATGTGCTCTCTCGATGGAGAAGAAGTTGGACAGGCCTTTAGGCTGCAGTTTGGTCTTGATGAGGTCTTCAATGTACAGGTCCATGGCCCCCTTCCCCTCCGATTCCGGAAGGCCTAGGATGCGGACGTTATTTCTTCTCGAGCGCCCTTCCTGGTCATCCAATTTTTCTTGTAGTTGTTTAGTGGTCTTCTCCAGTCGCTCCATCGCCACCTGAAGATCTGAGGTGTCTTCAATGAGGGATTTCGTGACTACTTCCACTTGTGACACCCTCTCTGACATTTTCTTAAAATCTGCTCGCAGCAGGTTCACCTCGGTGGAGATGGTGCCTACTCTCGCCTGGACCTCTGTGAGGGTTCTCATAATGGCTTCCAGTGTAACTTTCCCAGTTCCATTTGCGTCAGTGGAAGCACCGGTGGATTGTCGTCCAGGCCCCTGTGAGTGGCCGCTCTGGGCATAGGCAAATTTATCAAGCTTCGCTTGCATCGTTGTCGTGCTCCTCGTGTTCTTGCCAGCCATTATGTTATGCTTGGTTCTACAGTGCCCGGCCTTTTAGTTGGTCCCTGCCCGGCCTCCTACCGTGCACACCTTCCCCTGGGCGTTCGCCGTTGAAGCAGCCGGTAAAGGTTCGGATTGTGGCGTACCGCAGCCCCTTGACGCCAGGCCCAGGTCGCTCTCCGCCCGGAGTTTAGTCTTATGTCTCAACCACTTGCGAGGCCTTCGCCGCCGTGGTTGCTGCCGTTGGAGTCAGTAGAAGAGTTTGCTGCGTCGCTGGCGGCGTCTGCGCTGTTCGTACTTCGTTGCGTTTTCCCGCTTCACGTGGGCCGCACTCCTAGGTCTTTAACGGGCGGTTTGGTGACTGGCGCCGCTACGGTTCAAGCGGCCCTCTTGCCCAACGGTGTCCCGGATTAATGTTCAGCGCTGCGGGGGGGTCGCGCCGATCCAGGCGTCCTCCGCCCTACCTTGCCGTGTGTGATGGGGCGTCCGCCCGGCAGCGCTGTTCCAGGATGGCTCCTACGCTGTGCAGGGTCTCGCCTGCCCTCGATGGTGTCGATGTCTTGGCTCAGGGGGACCAGAGGTCGATCCCAGATGCAGCGTTATTCAAGCGCTGTGATGAGACCCGGCGTCTGGCGGGGAAGCGTGGGCGCCGGCTGAGGTCGACTTCTTCCGGCCGGGCAAGGTGAGCTTCCGGCCGGTCACTCCTAGTACTTTAGGCCGGTGCTGCTGGGCTGTTGTAGGCCTCGCCTCACCGCCGGCGAATGGAGCACTTCCCGGCGTCGGATTTGCACCGGGGGCAGCTTGATGAGCGCCGCTTGGTTCCCGGAGCCGATTTCACCCCTTCGGGCTGGTCAGTAGACGGATGTGTAGTCGGATTATTGCGCGGGCCGGTCTGCCTTGCGGAGCTCCCGAGTTAAGCTGCCGCCATGTTCGGCAGTTGGCCACGCCCCCGAATAGCCAGGTTTTTAGCTGCTTTCTGAAAGAGAGGTGGTTCTGTGTGAGGCGGAGGTGGGTGGGGAGAGAGTTCCAGGTTTTGGCCGCTAAGTAGGAAAAAGATCTTCCTCCCATTGTGGATCTATTAATGCGTGGAATTGTGGTGAGGGCTTGATTGGATGAGCGTAGTTGACGGGTGGGTGTGTAGAAGGATAGTCGATTGTTGAGGCATTCGGGTCCTAGTTCGTAGAGGGCCTTGTGTGCGTGGGTGAGGAGACAAAACTTTATTCTCTTGTTGACGGGAAGCCAGTGGAGATCTTTCAGGTGACCGGAAATGTGAGCTTGTCGGGGGATGTCCAGTATGAGTCTGGCTGAGGCGTTTTGGATGCGTTGGAGTTTTTTCTGTAGTTTGGCTGTGGTTCCGGCGTAAAGGGTGTTTCCGTAATCTAGTCGGCTAGTGACTAGTGCGTGGGTGACTCTCTTTCTTGTTTCGGTGGGGATCCAACTGAAGGTTTTTTTGAGCATGCGCAGGATGTTGAAACATGATGATGAGACGGCGTTGACTTGTCTGGTCATCGATAGGGAGGAGTCAAGGATGAAGCCAAGGCTACGTGCATGGTCCGTAGGTATGGGTGCTGTACCTAGGGCCGGTGGCCACCATGAGTCGTCCCAGGCAGAGGGGGATGATCCTAGGATGAGGACTTCCGTTTTGTCCGAGTTTAGTTTTAAACAGCTGTTCTTTTTCCATTCGGCTACTTCTTTCATTCCTTCGTGTAGATTGGTTTTGACGGTGTTTGGGTCTTTGGTGAGAGAGAGGATCAGCTGGGTGTCATCAGCGTAGGAGATGATGTTGAGGTTGTGTTGGCGTGCGATGGATGCGAGGGGACTCATGTATACGTTGAAGAGGGTGGGACCAAGTGATAATCCTTGTGGTACGCCGCAGATGACTTCCGTGGCCTCTGATCTAAAAGGGGGGAGGCGGACTCTCTGGGTTCTTCCGGCGAGGAACGAGGCGATCCAGTCCAACGCTTTTCCTTGTACTCCGACGTTGTTGAGGCGTTGTATGAGTGTGTTATGACAGACTTTCGAATGCGGCGGAGAGGTCAAGTAGGATGAGGGCAACTGTTTCTCCGTTGTCCAGTAGCGTTCGGATGTCGTCTGTAGCAGCGATGAGGGCTGTTTCGGTGCTGTGTTTGGCTCGGAAGCCGGACTGTGAGGGGTCAAGTGAGTTGTTGGATTCAAGGAAGGCGTCAAGCTGACTATTCACGGCTTTCTCGATGACTTTGGCTGGGAAGGGGAGGAGTGAGATGGGGCGGTAGTTCTTAAGTTCAGAGGGGTCCGCTGTGGGTTTCTTCAGAAGGGCGCTGAGTTCGGCATGTTCCCAGCTTTCTGGGAAGGTAGCGGAGATGAAGGAGCAGTTGATGACATCGCGGAGATGGGGTGCGATGATGGAGTCTGCTTTGTTGAAAATGTGGTGGGGACATGGGTCAGTTGGCGATCCCGAGTGGATGGAGTTCATCAGGCGGATGGTGTCTTCGGGGATGATTGGGTTCCAGGCGCAAAGGTTGTGAGAGTGCTGTTTTGGTTCGTAGTTGGGTGGAGTGGGTTGGTCTTCGGACAGGTTTACAAAGCTGTTATGAATGTCGGTGATTTTGTTGTGGAAGAAAAAGGATAGAGAATCGCAGAGGTCCTGGGAGGGAGTGATGTCGTTGGTGCCGGCGGTGGGGTTGGTAAATTCTTTGACGATGTTGAATAGTTTCTTGCTGTTGTGGCCGCTGTTGTCGAGTCGATCCTTGAAAGCTGATTTCTTGGTGGATCGGATCAATTGGTGGTGTTTGCGGGTGGCGTCCTTGAAGGCGATCAGGTTGTCAGTGGTTGGGTTTTTTCTCCATGTTTTCTCGAGGGTACGACATAACTTCTTGGATTTCTTAAGGTCATCGTTGAACCAATGGGTCTTTTTGTTTCCTTGTTTGATCTGGTGGTTTTTAAAGGGTGCTAATTCGTCAGCGCTGTGGGTGATCCATTGTGTGAGATTAGTGGCAGCTTGGTTTGGGTCCGATGATATGGCGGGGGGTTTTGGTTAATTGATGTGAAGAGTTGGTCAGTGGTGATTTTGTTCCAGTTTCTTCGAGGAATAGGTTCTGGTGGGATGTGGGTCGTGGTTTTTTTGTAGCTGAAGTGGACGCAGCTGTGGTCCGTCCAGTGGAGGGCTGTGGTGTGATCGAAGGAGATGTGTTTGCTGGAGGTGAAGATAGGGTCGGCCGTGTGTCCGGCTAAGTGGGTAGGGGTGTCAACAAGTTGTTTGAGTCAGAGATTGGCCAGGTTGTCCAGAAGGGTGGTGGTGTTGCTGTCATTTTTCTTTTCCAGGTGGAAGTTGAGGTCTCCCAGTAGGATGTAATTCTCGGAGGTGAGGGCATGTGGGCTGATGAAGTCAGTGATGTCTTCGTTGAATTGTGTGCGGGATCCTTGTGGTCTGTAGATGAGGGTGCCTCTAAGTGTTGTTCTGGGGTCGGTGTGGATCTGGAAGTGAAGGTGTTCGGCGGTCGCGAGGTTATCGTCAGAGCTGGTCGTGATTCGGATGGTGTTCTTATGGGCGATGGCGATGCCTCCTCCTGTTTGGTTTGTGCGATCTTTTCGGATGATCTTGTAGGCTTCCGGGATGGCTATGGCGATGTCGGGCGCTGATGAGGTGTTCATCCAGGTTTCTGTAAGGAAGGCGACGTCCGGTGATGTAGTGTCGAGTAGGTCCCAGAGTTCAGTGGCGTGTTTGTGGACCGAGCGGGTGTTCAGCAGGATGCATTTCAGGTGGTTAGAATCGGAGCTGTGTTTGGAGGAGGAGGATTTGGTATGGGTCTTGATGCAGGCGAACTTGCAGGAGAGGCAGGAGAAAGGACCATGGGTGTGTCTTGGGGTAGCTACGCAACATTGTGGGGTGCGACCGGGGTTAAGGGCAAGGAGAGTAGCGGCGGCATACGTTATGCGGGTGGAGTGAATTTTGCGGGGGCCAGGGGGTCTGGCGCTGGGCGCGGACGGGCGTGGATGGGCTTACCTTTGGCGCAACTTCGGCGCGCATGGGGCGCGACCGCTGCACGCAAATGCATCTGTCATAAGTGGATAGAGGAGGGGGGTGGGGCGAGGGAGGAGCAGCTGGGAGGCGGGAGCGGGGTGGATAGCCGGGCTGTGAGGCAGAACAACAAACAAACAGGCAAAATGGCAGCGAGCCAAAAAGCGCTACAGGACGAGATGGGGCACGACCTAAAAGAAGCGCTAATAGACTGGTCAGCACAGTCAGATAACAATAAACAATAAACAGAGCAGGCAAAGCGGGTGACACAGACAAAAATAATGGTTCAGTAAATATCTATGCACGGTCTCCAAAGTACAGCGCTACAATCTTTAATCAATCTGCAGTGCGAGCAAGTCAGGTAATAGGCGCTACAATGCCTAGCAGCTTCTACCAGTGCGAGCAATGCGTGCAGAGCGTGATCGTAACGATACCAGCTGATGTGCAGGGAGCAGCGAGGGGAGCGACCGCTTTGCCGAAGCTCAGGACGGTCACAGCGCTATTGCCGGATGGGTAGGGCTTCACTCTCTGTGGGAGGGAGGAGCAGCTGGGAAGCGGGAGTGGGGTGGATAGCCGGGCTGTGAGTCAGAACAGCAAACAAACAGACAAAATGGCAGCGAGCCAAAAAGCGCTACAGGACGAGATGGGGCACGACCTAAAAGAAGCACTAATGGACTGGTCAGCACAGTCCGATAACAATAAACAATAAACAGAGCACGCAAAGCGGGTGACACAGACAAAAATAATGGTGCAGTAAATATTCTATGCACGATCTCCAAAGTACAGTGCTACAATCTTTAATCAATCTGCAGTGCAAGCAAGTCAGGTAATAGGCGCTACAATGCCTAGCAGCTTCTACCAGTGCGAGCAATGCGTGCAGAGCGTGATCGTAACGATACCAGCTGATGTGCAGGGAGCAGCGAGGGGAGCGACCGCTTCGCCGAAGCTCAGGACGGTCATATATGCATAAAACTAGGTCAAATACTGGTCCACTCTATCAAATCGGTTCTTTCGGTTGAGCAACTGCTACTTTGTAAGGCCCTCAGAGTCAACAAAACGTGTATGGGCGGGCACCTATTTTCCCACTTGGGCCCTAAGCACTGTAACACATTGCCTGATTCACTGAGAAGCTGCCAATCGCTGGCCTTTTTTCTTTAAAAAAAAAGAAAAATCTGGCTGTTCTGATTCTTTTTTCTACCTTTGTCTATTTCTGAGAAACCCTTTTGGGTGGCTATGCACTATATAAAACCCTGAAAAATATTTGTAGGGAGAAGAAAAAGGAGCCCGTTATTTAAAGCATTGTGTGTCCCCCTAAAGGCAACAGTGCTGACATTACTAAAAAAAAAAAAAAATGAATAAAAAGGCTTCCCTGGACCATTGCCTATTAAGGCCATCAACAGGATTATCAAAGGGTAACATATCCAAGGAGGCCTTATCGAATCAGTTCCCACCTCCAATCAAGGGGTCAGTAACTCATCAATGGTTTGCAATTGTGGTTGTAAACAATTGAGGCATTCCTTTCTGAATCTGAAATGAGGAGGTGTGCCCCTTTAATGTCCCTCCCATACTTGCGATAAGGAATGGATTTGAAAAGCCTTTTTACTCTTTACAATTTGTAGAAAGACTTTTGTATTTAAAGGTATGCACGTGTGCAGTTGCAAAGCCTGTTATTTTGTCTTGTCGCTAGGTTTGTAATTGTAAAAAGGCATTGTACATTAGCCCTATCATGCACTGACTTCAAAAACTCTAAATATTTTTATTTGAAGTGAGAGAAATGTTATGCAAGACTCGAAGTGCAATAATTAAACCTTGAGTAGAAAACCTACACTTGGGATGTGAGCAGTTCTCTGCCACCCCTTTCAGGAGACCAGAACCAATGTAGAGGGAGTCACTGTCATTCCCTCTCACACCACTGCAAAGAGGTTCAATGGGAAGGCAAGAAAGGAAGACACTTTAGTAACATAAATATGGGGCACAAGTAATGAAGCACTAAGAGCCCAATATAGTGATGCAGATGCCATCTGAGGCACTACATTGATGTTTGCCACTTCTGAGAAGGCCATTTTGTCAACTAAGATAAGTGCAATTGTAAATATGCGTGAGTAAAACCAGAGTTTGTAGTAGGCTTGGATTTAGTGCTAGGTTTAGGGTAAGGCTAAGGTTTAAAGGTTGGGGAAGCCGTAAGGTTAGACCTACCGGTAGGTGTAGGATAGGGTGATTCATATGGTGAGCGCGAGGGGTTAGTAATGCTTAGGATTAGACTTCAGCTTGGATTTCATTTTAGTTTCAAGGTCGGGTTTCGTTTAGGATTATATGTGGGGTTAAAGCAATATAAAGGGTTAGGCTTTCAATTAGGTTTACTGTTGAAGTTTGGAATTGGGTAATGGGCGTCCGCAGAAATGTTTCCGGGGGGGGGGCACATTTTTTAACTTCATCACCATCCCCCTTTCACCCTTCTCCCCTCTGCCTTGCACCCTTCTCGCCCTCCCCATGCACCATTGCCCCCTCTGCCTTGCATGATTCTCCCCTCTGCCTTGTACCGTTCTCCCCTCTGCCTTGCACCCTTCTCCCCTCTGCCTTGCACCCTTCTCCCCTCTGCCTTGCACCCTTCTCCCCTCTGCCTTGCACCCTTCTCCCCTCTGCCTTGCACCCTTCTTCCCTCTGCCTTGCCCCCTTCTTCCCTCTGCCTTGCACCCTTCTTCCCTCTGCCTTGCACCCTTCTTCCCTCTGCCTTGCACCCTTCTCCCCTCTGCCTTGCACCCTTCTCCCCTCTGCCTTGCACCCTTCTCCTCTCTGCCTTGCACCCTTCTCCTCTCTGACTTGCTCCCTTCTCCCCCTAGCACCCTTCTTACCCTTCCCCTAGCACCCTTCTCACCCTTCCCCTAGCATCCTTCTCCCCCTCCCACTTGCACCCTTCGCCCCCTCCCCCTTGCACCCTCCCCCCCCTCCGACTTGCACCCTTCTCCCCTCTGCCTTGCACCCTTCTCCCCTCTGCCTTGCACCCTTCTCCCCTCTGCCTTGCACCCTTCTCCCCTCTGCCTTGCACCCTTCTCACCCTCTGTCTTGCACCCTTCTCGCCCTCCCTCTTGCACCCTTCTACCCTCTGCCTTGCACCCTTCTCTCCCTCCCCCTAGCACCCTTCTCACCCTCCCCTAGCACCCTTCTCGCCCTCCCCCTAGCACCCTTCTCGCCCTCCCCCTAGCACCCTTCTCGCCCTCCCCCTAGCACCCTTCTCGCCCTCCCCCAAGCACCCTTCTCGCCCTCCCCCAAGCACCCTTCTCGCCCTCCCCCTAGCACCCTTCTCACCCTCCCCCTAGCACCCTTCTCCCCCTCCTCCTTGTACCCTTCTCCACCTCCGCCTTGCACCCTTTTCTACCTTGCACCCTTCTCCCCTCTGCCTTGCACCCTACTCACCCTCTCCCTTGCACCCTTCTCACCCTCTCCCTTGCACCCTTCTCACCCTCTCCCTTGCCCCCTTCTCACCCTCTGCCTTGCCCCCTTCTCGTCCTCTGCCTTGCCCCCTTCTATCCCTCCCTCTTGCACCCTTCTCGCCCTCCCTCTTGCACCCTTCTCCCCTCTGCCTTGCACCCTTCTCGCCTTCCACCTAGCACCCTTCATACCCTTCCCCTAGCACCCTTCTCTCCCTTCCCCTAGCACCCTTCTCACCCTTCCCCTAGCACCCTTCTCACCCTTCCCCTAGCATCCTTCTCACCCTTCCCCTAGCACCCTTCTCACCCTCCCCCTAGCACCCTTCTCACCCTCCCCCTAGCACCCTTCTCACCCTCCCCTTGCACCCTTCTCACCCTCCCCTTAGCACCCTTCTCACCCTCCCCCTAGCACCCTTCTCACCCTCCCCCTAGCACCCTTCTCACCCTCCCCCTAGCACCCTTCTCACCCTCCCCCTAGCACCCTTCTCACCCTCCCCCTAGCCCCCTTTTCACCCTCCCCTTGCATCCTTCTCCCCCTCCCCCTTGTACCGTCTCCACCGCCGCCTTGCACCCTTCTCGCCCTCTGCCTTGCACCCTTCTCGCCCTCTGCCTTGCACCCTTCTCGCCCTCTGCCTTGCACCCTTCTCGCCCTCTGCCTTGCACCCTTCTCGCCCTCTGCCTTGCCCCCTTCTCACCCTCTGCCTTGCACCCTTCTCACCCTCCCCCTTCTCCCCTCTGCCTTGCACCCAGTTCGCCCTCCCCCTAGCACCCTTCTCACTCTCGCCCTTGTACCCTTCTCCACCTCCGCCTTCCACCCTTTTCTACCTTGCACCCTTCTCCCCTCTGCCTTGCACCCTTCTCCCCTCTGCTTTGCACCCTTCTCCCCTCTGCCTTGCACCCTTCTCCGCTCTGCCCTGCACCCTTCTCCCCTCTGCCCTGCACCCTTCTCCCCTCTGCCTTGCACCCTTCTCCCCTCTGCCTTGCACCCTTCTCCAATCTGCCTTGCGCCATTCTCCCCCTCTGCCTTGCACCATTCTCTACCTTGCAACCTTCTCCCCTCTGCCTTGCACCCTTCTCCCCCTCCGCCTTGCACCCTTCTCCCCCTCCGCCTTGCACCCTTCTCCCCCTCCGCCTTGCACACTTCTACCCTCTGCCTTGCACCCTTCTCCCCCTCCGCCTTGCACACTTCTCCCCCTCCACCTTGCACCCTTCTCCTCTCTGCCTTGCACCCTTCTCCCCTCTGCCTTACACCCTTCTCCCCTGCACCCTTCTCCCCTCTGCCTTGCATCCTTCTCGGCCACCTCCTTGCACCCTTTCCACCCAATGGAGGGGGCTGCCACCTGGATTAATGGCACCATTTCAAAAGCATGATGGACTAGGGCCGGCCCTGATTGGGCTCACACCAGACGCACTGGAGATCCAGGGGGGGGGGGCAAGTGCCCCCCATTACCCCTCCCTGCGGACGCCCATGGGAGTGAAAGTACTGATATGTACAACATACGCCCAAGGGCTTCTTGATGCTAGGACAACCAGATGCAGAACATAAGTCAAGGGGTGAGATCCTAACAAAACGGGAACTTTTTAATACGTGACGAAACGTTTCATAAAGGGCAAATTATAAAAGGCTAGAAAAAGAAATGGGAGGTGCACTGCTGAAATATGAGCCAAGGTTCAAAAGAAGGTATTAAGTTCTGGGTGCACTCGTGGGTGGTGTTTCCGCACCATTTTCTACCTTGCACCCTTCTCCCCTCTCCCTTGCACCCTTCTCACCCTCTCCCTTGCACCCTTCTCACCCTCTCCCTTGCCCCCTTCTCACCCTCTGCCTTGCCCCTTCTCGTCCTCTGCCTTGCCTCCTTCTTGCCCTCCCTCTTGCACCCTTCTCACCCTCCCTCTTGCACCCTTCTCGCCTTCCCCCTAGCACCCTTCTTCCCCTTCCCCTAGCACCCTTCTTACCCTTCCCCTAGCACCCTTCTCACCCTTCCCCTAGCACCCTTCTCACCCTTCCCCTAGCACCCTTCTCACCCTCCCCCTAGCACCCTTCTCACCCTCCCTCTAGCACCCTTCTCACCCTCCCTCTAGCACCCTTCTCACCCTCCCCCTAGCACCCTTCTCACCCTCCCCTTAGCACCCTTCTCTCCCTCCCCCTAGCACCCTTCTCTCCCTCCCCCTAGCACACTTTTCACCCTCCCCTTGCATCCTTCTCCCCCTCCCCCTTGTACCGTCTCCACTGCCGCCTTGCACCCTTTTCTGCCTTGCACCCTTCTCTGCCTTGCACCCTTCTCGCCCTCTGCCTTGCACCCTTCTCGCCCTCTGCCTTGCACCCTTCTCGCCCTCTGCCTTGCACCCTTCTCGCCCTCTGCCTTCAATCAATCAATCAATATAAGCATTTATATAGCGCACTACTCACCCAGAGGGTCTCAAGGCGCTGGGGGAGGGGAGTCCGCTACTGCTCGAACAGCCAGGTCTTGAGTTGCTTCCTGAAGGCGAGGTGGTCCTGGGTCAGGCGGAGGTGGGTCGGGAGGGAGTTCCATGTCTTGGCGGCGAGGTAGGAGAAGGACCGCCCCCTGTGGTGGCTCTTCGGATGCGGGGGACGGCGGCGAGGGCGTGGCCGGTCGATCGAAGCTGGCGTTTGGGAGCGTAGAAGTTGAGGCGCTGTTGAGGTATCCTGGGCCTTGGTTGTGTAGGGCTTTGTGTGCGTGGGTGAGGAGTCGGAAGGTGATTCTCTTGTTGACCGGGAGCCAGTGCAGGTCTCTCAGGTGTCCGGAGATGTGGCTGCGACGGGGGATGTCCAGGATGAGTCGTGCTGAGGCGTTCTGGATCCGCTGGAGTCTCTTCTGGAGTTTGGCGGTGGTTCCGGCGTAGAGGGAGTTGCCGTAGTCCAGACGGCTGGTGTCGAGGGCCTGGGTGACCGTCTTCCTGGTCTCGGTGGGGATCCACCGGAAGATCTTATGTAGCATGCGCAGGATGTTGAAGCACGACGAGGAGACGGCGTTGACTTGTCTGGTCATGGAGAGGGAGGAGTCCAGGATGAAGCCCAGGTTGCGTGCGTGGTCTGTTGGTTTGGGTGCGCTGCCTAGGGTGGGGGGCCACCAGGAGTCATCCGAGGCGGAGGGTGAGGATCCCAGGATGAGGACTTCCGTCTTGTCCGAGTTCAGTTTCAGGCGGCTGTTCTTCATCCATTCGGCTACCTCTTTCATCCCTTCGTGAAGGTTGGCTCTGGCGGTGGCGGGGTCGTTGGTGAGGGAGAGAATCGGCTGGGTGTCGTCGGCGTAGGAGATGATGTTGAGGTTGTGCTGGCGTGCGATGTCTGCGAGGGGGCTCATGTAGACGTTGAAGAGGGTTGGACTGAGCGAGGAGCCTTGAGGAACGCCGCAGATGACTTCGGTGGCTTCAGATCTGAACGGAGGGAGGCGGACTCTCTGTGTCCTTCCGACGAGGAAGGAGATGATCCACTCCAGTGCCTTCTCCTGGATTCCGACGTTGCTGAGTCGCTGCACTAGTGTACCGTGGCAGACCGTGTCGAAGGCCGTGGAGAGGTCTAGGAGGATGAGGGCTCTGTTTCTCCGTTGTCAAGCAGTGCTCGGATGTCATCGGTGGCTGCGATCAGGGCGGGCTCGGTGCTGTGGTTGGCCCGGAAGCCAGACTGCGAGAGGTCGAGGGATCCGTTCGTCTCGAGGAAGGCGGCCAGCTGCTTGTTGACGGTCTTCTCGATGACTTTTGCAGGAAACGGGAGCAGCGAGATGGGGCGGTAGTTCTTGAGGTCGGTGGGGTCGGCTGATGGCTTCTTTAGTAGAGCGCTGAGTTCGGCGTGCTTCCAGCTCTCCGGGAAGGTAGCGGTGTCGAAGGAGGTGTTGATGATGTCCCGCAGGTGGGGTGCGATGACAGCGTCAGCCTTGTTGAAGACGTGGTGAGGGCAGGGGTCGGTAGGAGATCCGGAGTGGATGGAGTTCATCGTGTGGACGGTGTCTTCGGTGCTGATCGGGGTCCAGGTGCGGAGGGTGGTGGTGGGGGCGGTGGTTCGGTCGTGGTGTGCGTCGGTTGAGTGCTGCAGCTGTTGTGTATGTCCGCGATCTTGTTGTGGAAGTAGGAGGCGAGGGAGTTGCAGAGGTCTTGCGAAGGGGTGATGTCGTTGTTTCCGGCGTTGGGGTTGGAGAGCTCTTTAACGATGTTGAAGAGTTCCTTGCTGTTGTGTGCGTTGTTGTCCAGTCGTTCCTTGAATGCGGTTTTCTTGGTGGCGTGGATGAGTTGGTAGTGTTTTCGGGTGGCGAGCTTGAGGGCAGTCATGTTGTCCGGTGTTGGGTCTCTGCACCATGTTCTATCGAGGGCTCGACAGTTCTTCTTGGAGCTCTTGAGTTCGTCGGTGAACCATGGGGCTTTCTTGCTACCGGGTCTGCTAGGCGGGGTCTTCAGAGGGGCGTGGTCGTCTGCGCAGTTGCTGATCTACTTTGCGAGGTTGGTGGCCGCCTGGCTTGGGTTTGTTGCGCTGGTGGGAGGGTTCATGCTCAGGGAGGTCGCGAGCTGGTCGGCTGTGATCTTGTTCCAGCTTCTGCGTGCAACCTGTTGCTGGTGGTGGTGGATCGTGGTCCTTCTGAAGCTGAAGTGGACGCAGCTGTGGTCCGTCCAGTGGAGTCCGGTGGCGTGGCTGAAGGCGATGTCCTTGCTGGATGAGAAGACGGGGTCGAGTGTGTGTCCGGCGTAGTGGGTTGGGGTGGTGACCAGCTGCTTGAGTCCCAGGTTTGCGAGGTTGTCCAGCAGGGTGGAGGTGTTGCGGTCGTTGTTGTTCTCCAGGTGGAAGTTGAGGTCCCCGAGGAGGATGTAGTCAGCGGAGAGGAGGGCGTGCGGGCTGATGAAGTCGGCGATGTCTTCGCTGAATTGGCCCCTTGCCCCTTCTCACCCTCCTCCTTGCACCCTTCTCACCCTCCCCCTTCTCCCCTCTGCCTTGCACCCTTCTCGCCCTCGCCCTTGTACCCTTCTCCACCTCCGCCTTCCACCCTTTTCTACCTTGCACCCTTCTCCCCTCTGCCTTGCACCCTTTTCCCTTCTGCCTTGCACCCTTCTCCCCTCTGCCTTGCACCCTGCTCCCCCTCCGCCTTGCACACTTCTACCCTCTGCCTTGCACCCTTCTCCCCCTCCGCCTTGCACCCTTCTCCCCCTCCGCCTTGCACATTTCTCCCCCTCCACCTTGCACCCTTCTCCCCTCTGCCTTGCACCCTTCTCCCCTGCACCCTTCTCCCCTCTGCCTTGCATCCTTCTCGGCCACCTCCTTGCACCCTTTCCACCCAATGGAGGGGGCTGCCACCTGGATTAATGGCACCATTTCAAAAGCATGATGGACTAGGGCCAGCCCTGATTGGGCTCACACCAGACGCACTGGAGATCCAGGGGGAGGGGCAAGTGCCCCCCATTGCCCCTCCCTGCGGACGCCCATGGGAGTGAAAGTACTGATATGTACAACATACGCCCAAGGCCTTCTTGATGCTAGGACAACCAGATGCAGAACATAAGTCAAGGGGTGAGATCCTGACAAAACGGGAACTTTTTAATACGTGACGAAACGTTTCATAAAGGGCAAATTATAAAAGGGCCATGGAACGATTATATAAAACTATCCAGGGGTGGGGGGCAGTTTCGCATCACATGAACTAGATGTTGCTTTGGGGGTATTACCTCAAGGGCCCTCCATCTCCCCCGCTGGCTCGCCATCTACGTCATCCCTCTTGCTAAGGCCTGTAACGGAGGAGTGGCAGATCATGTATGCATGCTGACGACACCGAGCTCCTACTTGGTTTAGACAGCAAACCATCCACTTGTCTCGAATTCCAGCAAAAAATGATATTTATTTGCGAATGGATGAGGAATAACAAGGTAATGCTAAATGCAGGCAAGACTAATTGTCAACGGCCTGCTGAGATGGGCTCCCATGCCCCCCCCCTCCCCTAACTGATAATGTAAAGTGTCTGGGGGTGAAGATTGACGGTGCAGCTTCGCTGTCTGCTCAGGTCTCAGCCTAGGCATCCTCTTGCATGTATCTCATCCAAATACTGAGGAGCATTCCCCCGTATCTAAATTTTGACAACAGACCCCTATCGTGGTTGCTGCGTTGATGGGGCCAGGGCTGGAACTATGCTAATTCACTGTACCTACAGCTGCCAATGGTTCTGTTGAAAGATAAAAAAAAAACATCTGGTTTATCCAGAATACTGCGACCACGGTGGTGACTTCAATGCGCTTTGTCCTGGCCATGCCAATTTTGCAAAAACTCTACTGGCTGCCCGTGAAACCCCGCATGTGATTTCAGGACATGTGTATTGTCCATAAATCTCACTCCAATGACCCATCTCTTTTAATTCAAAACGGTCATAAACCATATGCTCCCAAGACAAACTTTATATCTTCCTCTTCTAACCGGATAGTTTATTCCAAAATTTCAGAAGTGTAGATAAGGGGCCTGCTGTTTTTCAAATTGTGGAATAATCTTCACCCTGACGTACCCAAGGAAACATAACTACTCTAGCTTCATCGTCTGCTTAAAACATAGTTATATTATTTATTTATTGGCAATCAATTTACCAACCGCAGAAGAATGGAAGTCTGAAATGGTTCTCTTGGACTACCAATGTGCGACGTTCAGCTCACCCCAGAGAACATTATTAATCAAGCCATCTTTTCAACTTTTGCAGCACTGCAGGTAAGGAAGGTTATGTGGTGTGAAAAACCCAAAGGTACATGCCACTTTTACAATTGATCTTGTAAATTCAGTTACTAACAGTATTACATGGAATTATTATCCATAACTAGTTCACACTAAAGATTGTTGATGTACACTGTAATCTTCTTATCTACTAGAAAGCATCACGATTATATCCAAAACCTACTCATAAATCTGATTGTCTTCATCCAACTTATTTTCATGGTTCAAATCTTTTGTTGATGATCACGTAAGGCAACGATTCTATCGGAGAACAGACTTCTTTCTTATTTTACCCAAAGCCTTCCTAAACAGTATCTGTAAAATGTAACATAGAAGGAACACTACCCTGCCATACACAGAAACATTTAGAATAGAGAGCCAAGCAGATGTGGGGCAGGGAGGAGGGACGTCTGAATCAGTGGGGAAAACACAAATCCAATATCCCAGTTGTTAGTCCACACAAACAAAATCCATCTTCGATAGACTCTCCCCAGGGGAGGACCTCAGACCATCTTCAACCACACCCCGTCTTTGAGGCTGCAGCCGCTGGCCTTCCCATCACCAAGGCCTATTATCCCATGTCGTTCTCCTGCAGATTCTCTGGGAAACCCTTTGCCAAATCCACATGAGGAAAAACATTTTTCCACCCTCCTTAGTCAACTTTTAGTCAGGGGCGGCTCTTCTTTTGGAGCGGCAGAGCGTCGTCTCAATACAGTCAGTCAGTCAGTCAAAGCTTTTATTTCGGTTAAAAACCATAAAAAGGCATATTTACATACATCAGGGCTATTTGTGCATAATTATACATAATAAGGGCAATAAAATACCTCATAGAATCAACGTACATATTTTCAAGATAAATAGATTTAAAAAGAGGATGCATCGATAAATACCTCCCAAGTTCTGCAATGGGTCCCACCAGGCTACCCGGTTTTCTGTGATAGAAGGGGACCTCCTCATATTTTACGTCAAGGTACCCCGTGGGGAATAGTTAATGGAGATGCCTTTTTTAGTATTGCACACCAAATAAACCACATAGACAATTTAGACGTTACATAAAATGTCATAAATGCAGTGTCAGTTTTGAGAATTCTATAGGTCTCCTGTTGGACCCGGCCTCGTGGCGTGGTGCCACTCCTATATATATATATATATATATATATATATATATATATATATATATTATATATTATATATATATATATATTATATATATATATTTGTGTACTTATTAAGCGCGACCTATCACCCAGAGGGCATCTTGGCGCTTTGAATTTCGGCAGACACACAACTCACTGCTCAAACAATTTTCGGGAACAAATGCGTTTTCAGCGCTTTCCTAAATGGTAGGTAATCCTTATGGCTTCTCAGAGAGAGAGGAAGGGAGTTCCATAGTCTGGCCGCCGCAACACTAAATGAGCGGCCACCCATCCTGACTCTCTGGAACCTCGGGACCACCAACAAGCTGGCTGAGGATGAGCGGAGGGGCCGCGAAGCAGCATACCAAGCAAACATGTCGCGAAGTGGTATTGGGCCCTGTTGGTGTACAGCCTTGAACACCAAACACGCGGCCTTATACATCACTCGCAAATGCACCGGGAGCCAGTGCAGGTCTCTTAAAGCCAGAGTGGAAGAGCTAGATCTAGCCCGCGAGAGAGCCAGCTTGGCCGCCATGTTCTGCACCCGTTGTAACTTCCCCACCAGGTTTTTGGGGGCCTCCAGAAGCAGCGCATTGCAGTAATCTAAACGACTTAAAATAGTACTGCGAACTACCTCTGGCCTGGCCTGGGCGGGGAGAAGGGGCAGAACTTTGCGCAACATGCGTAACAGCATCATGCACGTAGAGATAGTTTTGTTTACGTGCAGGTCAAGCTGTAGGTTCGGGCCAAAAATAACCCCCAAGTTGCGGGCTGATTCCGCCGCCGCTACTGGTTCCGGGAAGGCAGTGGGCCAGAAGTTCTCTGGAAGAGCCCGCGGAATTCGGTCACTGGAGCAGTGGAGCACCTCCGTCTTAGAGCTGTTAAATTGGAGGGAGTTGGCTCGAAGCCAATCTGCTGTAGCTGCCATACAGCGATGGAAAGTTTCCAGTGAGACCGCGTTGTTACCTTCCAGAGAAAAGACCAGCTGGGTGTCATCGGCGTAATTAAAAGCCGAGACACCGAAAGATTTAATAAGCTGGACTAGGGGGCGAAGATACAGATTGAAAAGTATCGGGCTAATGGCCGAGCCCTGTGGAACCCCCTGTCCCACTTTCCGAGGCTCAGAGCGGAAAGGAGGAAGCGAGACCAACTGTTGCCGGCTACCCAGATAAGAAGCCAACCAATCTCTTGCGCTACCTGTGACCCCGCACTCCTCCAGTCTTCTGATGAGGGTTTGATGGCAAACCGTGTCGAACGCGGCCGACATGTCGAGCAGCACTAAAAAGGCTGCCCGTCCACTGTCGACACGCGTCCGGAGGTTGTCCAATACGGTAACCAGTGCTGACTCCGTCCCATGCCCGGGGCGGAAGCCAAACTGTGCCTCGTCAAACCAACCGATGTTTTCAAGAAAACCAGAGAGCGAGCGGGTCACCCATTTTTCCATGATCTTAATAGGAAATGGGAGCAAAGAGATAGGCCTGTAGTTGGAGAGACAGGCAGGGTCTAACGTTGGCTTCTTAAGCAGTGGAGATACCACTGCTAACTTCCAGCAATCAGGAACCCAAGCCGACTCCAAAGACTGGAGACAGATGGCATGCAACGGCGGAAAAAGTTCTGCATGGAAGATCTTCCAAAATTTGGGAGGTAGTGGGTCGAGCGGAGAGCCCGAGGCAACCGTTTGTGCCAAGCAGCAGAATTCCTCATAAGAGGGACGGGGAAACTGTCTTAGTTGGGGTCGACTGGATAGAATATCCGGAGCACCCAAACAAAGACCAAGGTCACTCGAGTGGGGTCGACTGGGTGTTCCGACCGGAGCTCCCAGATTGGGACCAGGTGAATCCACCTGGGGTCGACTGGAGGGATCACCCGGAGCTCCCACTCCAAGCGAAACCTGTAAAAGGCCTGCGTCATTCGGCTGGGGTCGACTGGGTGACCCGCTCGGAGCTCCCGGGTCAGGACAAGACCCGACTGACCGAGGTCGACTGATCGGGCTAACCGGAGCTCCCAGACCGAGGTCTGCTGGCAGAGGGTTTTTTAAGCCCTCTAGGATCTTGGCAGTCTTCTCCTCAAAGGCACCCGCCAGTGCATCGCACAGGGTTTGCGACGCCACGACCGTGTTGGCCACACAAGCTGGATGAGACAGGTCCCTGACGATTTTGAACAGGGCTTGCGATTTATTAGGCGCCTTGTTCAAGGTGGATTCCAAAAAGGCCGCCTTGGCCAACCTGATCTGCGCCTTGTACCCCAGCAAAGCAGCCCTAAACGAGGCCTTTGTCGATGGCAGATACTGCTTCCTCCACGCCCGTTCAGCACGTCTACAACCCAGTTTAAGCAGTCGTAGCTCTTCCGTATACCAGGGGCAAGCTAGGTTCACTCTCCCTCGCGACTGACGAAGGGGAGCCAGCTTATCCAACGATACGGTGATAGACTGACATAAGGAAAGATAACTTTCCTCCACCGAGTTGCTCAGACAAAAGTTGGCTGATAGTAGTGCGGGTAGTGAGGATGACTTAGAGAGACGAGACCAGGGTCTACCCAGTTTCGAGCCTCCTACCCCCGCAGCTACCTCAGGGTGGGTCCCTAGATCAAGGGAAAAGGCCACCAGTGCGTGGTCTGTCCAGCACTGGCTTAAGATGTCGTTTACCGCTGCTGCTTGAGCGTCAGCGAATACCAGGTCCAAGATGTGCCCTCCACTGTGAGTCGCAGCGCCTACCAGTTGCTGCAACTGAATGTTGCCGAGAGCTTGACAAAGTGTCGAAAACGCCCCATCCAGAGGTCCACCCTGCCAAAGATTAAAGTCCCCCAGGACCAACAGCTTAGCGTGAGAGTTCGAGAGGTCATATATTAAATCAAGAAAATCTGATAGGGAAGGGGCAGCGCCCGGCGGGCGATAACATAACACCCCCGCGAACTGTGTTCGTTCCCGGTCTTTAATGGTAAAGCCCATCAGCTCGAAACCCGAGACCTCACTGATTTTAAGCTGGAAAAGACCCAGCGACTCTCTATAGATGATGCCGATTCCACCACCTCTGTTCTTTGGGCGTGGGGTGTGAATAATTTTAAAGCCTAGGGGGCAGGCCAGTCCTAGTTCGACCAGACAATCCTCCCGGGTCCACGTTTCCGTTAAAAACAGAATGTCCAACCCTGAGGATTCAGTCAGGAAGGCAATCTCAGTATAATGCTTGCAGAGCGACCTAACATTAAGGAGTCCACAAGACAGAGATCGTAGTGGGCCGAGAGCATTAGCCCTCCGAGTGGGGGGCACCTGAGCAGGTCCTAAGTCCACTAGAGCAGCCCGAGAGTACACCAAGCGATGGGACAGTAGGGCATCATAGGATACAGGCCTTAGCGCCCCCGTAGCGCGAACGGGCGCAAACGGGCTTACCTCTGGCGCACCTCCGGCGCCCCTACGGCGCGCCCGCTGCGCGTGACCGCTGCGCATTTGGTCCTTCATGCCTTTATGGTATTGGACCGAGCGGAAGTCCGCCTCCAGCGTCCCTCGACCTAATCAATATGGCGCCCGGAGTGCACAGAGACCTCACCCCTACCCAAGATGGCGGACGGACCCGCTAAACTTACTCTGTCCCGCCGAGAACGGGTTGAAGCAGTTGCTGCGTGCAGGTAAGCCTGTCAATAGTTCCCCGGCCTACGGAGCCGACACAAAACAAAATAGCACAGTTAAAAGCGAGCTCTAGAAGCTCTAGGCGATGACCAGCAGCGCAAGGTATTTTTAAAACAAATGAGCGCGAAAATAGTTAGGCAGCAGCGCTGAAGCGCGTAGGCAAAAGTTCTGGCCAAAGACTGCACCAGGTGGCTTAATAAGCACACCGGGTGCGGAAGTCCGCCTCCAGCGTCCCTCGACCTAATCAATATGGCGCCCGGAGTGCACAGAGACCTCACCCCTACCCAAGATGGCGGACGGACCCGCTAAACTTACTCTGTCCCGCCGAGAACGGGTTGAAGCAGTTGCTGCGTGCAGGTAAGCCTGTCAATACTCCTCCCACATGGCGGGCCTTGGACGACATCGACCCCTGTCCTCCGGCCTGCAGCTACCCCCTCCGACCTTCACGAGAGCCGCCACTCCTGGCGACCCCCGGCTCTCCCCCACCAGACCATGGCGACCCCTACTCGCCCCACGCTGCTGGCCCGATCCCTATCCCAGGCCACTCTCTCTGGCCCAGACTCCATCTTGGGCCTTCCCCGTCTGGACCCCGTGGCCTCGGCCCGACCTCGGCCGCGGCCCCAACAAAGCACCGACATCGAGGCACCAAGATCCGACCAGGCGGTAAAACGGCCACTTGACGAATCAAGGAGGAGAGGAGTTTCGATGGCCCTGCAGCAGCCCCCGGACACCTGGTTTCGATCGCCCTCCGGCCTCCCTGGGCGCTGGCTCCACCCTCCTGCAGGGTGTCTGGACACTCTCATCCCGGCCCCTCTGACCCCCAGGTGCGAGGGTCCGGAAATCAAAGGACTCCAGACCTATATCTGGGGCAGCCCTGGAATGGGTCAGTAGTTGTATCCTGGAGTCGAGAGACCCCGAGACGAACTCATCTACTTGGAACTTGGAACCGACTTTGGAGCCCTGCTGGCGCTGCCGCGGCCCAACCTCGCTGAAACCACCTTTGGAGCCCTGCTGGCGCTGCCGCGGCCCAACCCCACTGAAACCATCTTTGGAGCCCTGCTGGCGCTGCCGCGGCCCAACCTCGCTGAAACCATCTTTGGAGCCCTGCGAGCGCTGCCGCGGCCCAACCTCGCTGAAACCATCTTTGGAGCCCTGCTGGCGCTGCCGCGGCCCAACCTCGCTGAAACCATCTTTGGGGTCCTGCTGGCGCTGCCGCAGCCCAACCTCGCTGAACCCATCTTCAGAGCCCTGCTGGTGCTGCCGCGGCCCGACCCCGAGGAACCCCCCAGCGCGAGGATTGAGAGCTGAGCATAGGGTATCCCTGTACCAGGCTGGTACCAAGACTGTCCCGCTACCCCCTTCCCGCAGTTACTAAGACCTAAAGGATTCCTCGATCCATTTGTACCTGTATTGCTGAGATAACCTGCCTTGATTGCTGATAAAGACATTAAGAATCTATCCTTGTGTAGTGTCCATCTGTAGTGGTGTGATTGCTCGCCTGTACGATCCTAGGAGAGGAACCTCGCCAGGAGGCCTCTCGACTTCGCTCGGCCAGTTCTAGAAGGAGAGGTGGGTCTCGGGGTGGTCGGCCAGACAGCCTCTGCCTCCCCCCTAAGATCGCTTTCTAACATTGGTGGCAGCGGTGGGATCCGAGCCGACGCAGATCGTACAGAGAGTGACTCGCCCACTACTGACAGAAACACACTACGACCATGACTACCAAGGAAACCAGACCGACCGCAGAGTTCCAGATGGACGGTTGGAAGACTATAACCACAAAGAATTGAAACAATTCTGCAAAGACCTGGGCATCGCTACCACTGGACTAAGCACCAAGGACGATTTCAAGCAGGCCCTGCAAACATGGGTGGAGACAGGAGCGACGCCACCCCAGAACGAAGACATCACGATCCCAGATATGCACCCGGAAACCATCACAACCCCAGCGGAGGAAAGAAACACAGGCCTCTCCCACGAAGACGCCCGAGAACGAGAAAGGAGCCGGCTCCACGAATTGGAGCTGGCCCGACTCCGCCTAGATGGAGAACTACAACTGGCTGAGAAAAAGATAGCCCTTGAGCAACTACGGCTGCAAGGAGACCTGGAGGAGAAACGAAGGCAGAGGGACTTAGAGGAGAAGAAGCTCACGTACGAGCACGAGCGTGGTTTAAAGGAACTTGAGATTAAGGCTAAAAACGGGGAGGCCGGCGCCTCCGGGAACCAGAGCCCACCTCCTCCTGCGGACACGAAGGTCCACATCCCCAAAGATGTCGTCAGAGAATACTATAAAAATGACAACATCCAGAAGTGGTTTAAGGCCTACGAGGTAGCCATGACCTCGCACCGGGTGCCGCAAAAAGACTGGGGTGCCGGGTTGTGGGGGAGGTTCGTCAATGAGGGGAGAGACGCCCTGCTACAGCTCCCCGACGCCGAGATGACCTCTTACGAACACATGAAAGCCGCCCTCCTTACTCGCTATGGACTCACCCCCGAGATGTACCGGCAGCGATTCCGAGACTGCAAGAGAATCCCCGGTACTACCTGGGTGGAGTATGTGAACTTCTATAGTCGAGCCTTAGAGGGGTGGATCAAAGGCAGCCAAGTCACCACCTACGAGCAGCTGTTCAACCTCATTGTATGGGAACACCTCTCCAACAACTGTTTTGTCGAACTCAGGCAGCATCTCCTCAACAGCAAACTGACCGAGCCACGTAAACTCGCCATCGAAGCCGATCAATGGGAGAGCACCCAGGTCCCCCGGAACTCGATGGGAGACCAAGGCCGAGCTCACCGGAGGTCCCACCATCAGCGAGGCGGCGGGGAGGCCAGAGCCGGAACAGGGACGCCCCCGCAGTGCCTCCCCTGACCAACACTTCACCTTCCCTGTCCAGAAGAAGAGCCCCCCCAGCAACCCGCAACCCGGGCACTATGGCAATGACCCCAACTGCCCAATGAACCAGCGATCCAGCCCCACCGGTCCGCCAAACCACCAGATCGCCGCCGCCTCCCTGGGAGAGGAGAGGGGCAAATAAGAAGACTATGACCAAGACCAGACCGTGTGGGAGCCCGCAGCCATGTCCCTGGTATGTCTGGGCGAAAGAGATATGGTCCCCCGGGCCCCAATCCCGGCCAACACTCAGAAGTACAGCCAGTGGGTCACCATTAATGGACACCGGGACGAAGCCCTCCGCGACACGGGAGCCAGCGTGATGGCCGTCCGTTGCCACCTGGTGACCCCGGACCAAATCCTGCCCAATGCACTGTGCCCAGTGCGGTCCGCGGACAATTCCAAGAGCCTGTGCCAGATGGCTCGCATCCCCTTTGAGTGGGGGGGAGTGTCGGGCATACTGAAAGTGACCGTCCGGGACGATGCCCCCGTAGACTGCCTCCTCAGGAACGACCTGGAGAGTTCCCCCTGGGCCGACGTCGAGCGGAGAGAGCATCTGGGGATGCTAGGCCTCCCTGAGTGGGTCTGCGCGACAACCCGATCCATGGCCGCCCGAGCCGTCACCCCAACCGAAGAACCAGAATGGCCCGAGCCTCCACCGCCCGTCGTCTCCGAAGACACCGACCCTGAGCCCGGTCCATTGGGGCCGCCCGTGAAGAAACTGCCCCGCTCAGCGACCTCCCGGAACTGGCCCAATGGCGCCAAGAAGGTGGCCCCACACGAGAGCAGTTCCGTCAAGAACAGAAAACGTATCCCTCCCTCGAGGGCATCCGACAACAAGCCGCTGCTCAAAGCACCGGAGACTCCTCGGGGTCCCACTGGGTCTATTGGGACAACTATCTCCTCTACAGTGAACAAATGATTGCCGAGCTGGGGGCCAGCCGGGTATTGGTGGTCCCTCTCCGGTTCAGAGACTTCCTCCTGAATCTGGCACACGATGTGCCCCTCGCCGCGCACCTGGGGCAGGACAAGTCGTACAGCTGCCTGGTGACCCATTTGTACTGGCCCAAGATGAGAAATGATGTAAGCAATCACTGCCGGACTTGCCCCACCTGCCAAGCCAGCGGGAAGAGCGGCGGAAAGCTCAAGGTCCACCTGCAACCATTCCCAGTCGTCAACACTCCCTTCGAGCCAGTGGGGATCGACATCGTGGGACCACTGGAGCCCCGAACATGTCAAGGTCACCGTTTCATCCTCGTCCTGGTGGACCATGCCACCCGTTATCCCGAAGCCATCCCTCTACGGACCGTGACGGCTCCTGTGGTGGGCCGGGCGCTGATGGGGATCTTCTCCCGGGTGGGCTTCCCCCGAGAGGTCGTCAGTGACCGGGGCACGAACTTCATTTCCCGCTACATGAAGTCCCTGTGGCAACAATGTGGGGTCACGTACAAATTTACGACCCCCTACAACCCCTAAGGGAACGGACTGGTGGAACGCTTCAATCGAACCCTCAAAGGGATGATCATGGGCCTGGAAGAGCCCTTACGATGCCAGTGGGACGTGTTGCTGCCCTGCCTCCTCTTTGCCTATCGGGAAGTCCCTCAAAAGTCCCTGGGGTTCAGCCCCTTCGAACTATTGTACGGGCACCCCATCTGGGGTCCCCTAAGCCTGGTCAAAGAAGGCTGGGAGGTGGCCGTCCAAGATGCTCCCCCCAATGTATACCGATACCTCCTGACCCTCCGAAACCAGACTTGGCGGTTCCGAGAACTTGCCAAAAACAACCTCGAGGCCAGCCAAGAAGAAATGAAACGCTGGTATGATCAAAACGCCTCTTCCATTGAGTTTGAGCCGGGCCAACAGGTCTGGGTCATGTCCCCAGTCGAACCATGTGCTCTCCAGGACAAGTGGACTGGGCCCTTCAAAGTGGTGGAGCGCAAGAGCCCCGTCACATACCTCGTGGGCATGGAGTCCCCCAGGAACCCCCTCCGGGTCCTCCACGCCAAAAGGCTCAAACCTCACGTTGTCCGATTGGAACTGAGCCTCCTGATGGCTACAGTACAGACAGTGGGGCCGAAGACGACTCCGAGCCCCTACCGGACCTCCTGAACGCTTCCGAGAAAGACAGCTAAGTGGAGGGAGTCAACTTCTCCAACGCCCTGACCCCCGAACAACGCCGAGACTGCCAAGAGCAGTTGGGACAATTTGCAGACTTGTTTTCTCTCAGCCCCGGGGTCACCCCGTGGTGCGTCCGCGATGTTGACACCGGGGACAGCCCGCCTGTGCGGCACCGGGCCTACCGAGTTCCCGATCGAGTGTGGACCTGCATTCAATCAGAAGTGTCCAAGATGCTGGCTCTGGGGGTGGTCGAACCCTCTGACAGTCCGTGGCCCAGCCCTGTCGTCCTGGTCCCCAAGGCCGCCGCCCCTGGCGCTGCTCCCGTACTAAGGTTTTGTGTAGACTACCGGGGATTGAACGCCGTCACCCAGATGGACGCCCACCCCATTCCCCGGGCTGATGAACTGATCGACTGCCTGGGAGCGGCCCGCTACCTAAGCACCTTCGACCTAACCTCCGGCTACTGGCAGATCGGACTCACACCAGGCGCCAAGAGCTCTCCGCTTTCTCAACCCCCGATGGCCACTACCACTTCAGGGTGATGCCCTTCGGGATGAAAAACACCCCCGCAACGTTCCAGAGACTGGTGAATAAGGTGCTGGTGGGGCTAGAAGAGTTCAGCGCCACATATCTGGACGATATCGCGGTGTACAGCCTCCACTGGGCTGAACACCTCCAACACCTCCGGGAGGTTCTGGCGGCACTCCGCCGGGCCGGATTGACCATAAAAGCAAGCAAATGCCAGATCGGCCAAGGTTCCGTGACCTATCTGGGACACCGAGTGGGAAGCGGCCAGGTGGCCCCTCTCCAACCCAAGATCGACGCCATCCTGGCCTGGGAGCCCCCAGTCACCCAGACAGCGGTCCGAGCCTTTCTGGGGCTCACTGGGTATTACCGGCGCTTTGTAAAGAATTATGGCAGCATTGTGGGCCCCCTCACTGAACTCACTTCCAAGAAGCAGCCACAGAAGGTACACGGGACACCCGAGTGTCAGGCCACATTTGAGACCCTAAAGACAGCGATGTGTACCGCCCCCGTGCTCCAAGCCCCCGATTACAGCAGGGAATTCGTAGTCCAAACAGATTCCTCCGAGCATGGTGTTGGGGCAGTCCTGTCCCAGGTCAACGCCGAAGGAATTGATCAGCCGGTGGCCTTCATCAGCCGGTGTCTGCTGGCCCGAGAGCATCGCTGGAGCACCATTGAACGAGAAGCCTTCGCCGTGGTGTGGGCCCTCAAGAAACTCCGACCGTACCTCTTCGGCACCCATTTCCGGGTGCAAACTGACCACCGGCCCCTGCGGTGGCTGATGCAGATGCGAGGGGAGAACCCGAAGTAGCTACAATGGTCCATCTCCCTACAAGGGATGGACTTCACTGTGGAGCATCGCCCCGGCAGCGACCACGCCAACGCTGACGGCCTGTCCCGCTTCTTCCGCCTCGGCGAGGAGAACCCCCAAGAAGATGGGTGACTCTCCCTGCCTTCAGATGGGGGGGACGTGTGTTGGACCCGGCCTCGTGGCGTGGTCCCACTCCTCCCGCATGGCGGGCCTTGGACGACATCGACCCCTGTCCTCCGGCCTGCAGCTACCCCCTCCGACCTTCACAAGAGCCGCCACTCCTGGCGTCCCCGGCTCTCCCCCACCAGAACATGGCGACCCCTACTCGCCCCACGCTGCTGGCCCGAACCCTATCCCGGGCCACCCTCTCAGGCCCCGACTCCATCTTGGGCCTTCCCCGTCCGGACCCCGTGGCCTCGGCCCGACCTCGGCCGCGGCCCCAACAAAGCACCGACATCGAGGCACCAAGATCCGACCAGGGGGTAAAACGGCCACTTGACGAATCAAGGAGGAGAAGAGATTCAATGGCCCTGCAGCAGCCCCCGGACGCCTGGTTTCGATCGCCCTCCTGCCTCCCTGGGCGCTGGCTCCACCCTCCTGCTGGGTGTCTGGACACTATCATCCCGGCCCCTCTGACCCCCAGGTGCGAGGGTCCGGACATCAAAGGACTCCAGACCTATATCTGGGGCAGCCCTGGAATGGGTCAGTAGTTGTATCCTGGAGTCGAGAGACCCCGAGACGAACTATCTACTTGGAACCTGTAACCAACTTTGGAGCCCTGCTGGCGCTGCCGCGGCCCAACCTCGCTGAAACCACCTTTGGAGCCCTGCTGGGGCTGCCGTGGCCCAACCTTGCTGAAACCATCTTTGGAGCCCTGCTGGCGCTGCCGCGGCCCAACCTCGCTGAAACCATCTTTGGAGCCCTGCTGGCGCTGCCGCGGCCCAACCTCGCTGAAATCATCTTTGGGGCCCTGCCTGCGCTGCCGCGGCCCAACCTCGCTGAAACCATCTTCAGAGCCCTGCTGGCGCTGCCGCGGACCGACCCCGAGGAACCCCCCAGCTCGAGGATTGAGAGCTGAGCGTAGGGTATCCCTGTACCAGGCTGGTACCAAGACTGTCCCGCTACCCCCTTCCCGCAGTTACTAAGACCTAAAGGATTCCTCGATCCATTTGTACCTGTATTGCTGAGATAACCTTCCTTGATTGCTGATAAAGACGTTAAGAATCTATCCTTGTGTAGTGCCCATCTGTAGTGGTGTGATTGCTCGCCTGTACGATCCTAGGAGAGGAACCTCGCCAGGAGGCTGTAGGAGAGTAGGGTCTGCAATCCTATGATCACCCAGATTTTTCGCTTTTGTTTAACTGGTTTACGACTTTCTCTGGCTGTGGGCCTGCCAATAAGACCCACAGCCTAGCTGTTCTCTCACTAAATTGACATATGTGCCTTAGGTGCATTACCCAATTGGAACTGGGCCACCTTGTCAGACCCTGTAACTCAGGGCATAGGTGTACCCAGGGCCTACCAGGGGCTGAAGCATGTATTATGTCACCCCTGGATGGCCATCTAAATCTGACACAACTGGCTGCACGACAGCTGGGGCAAGGTGGTGTAATCACCCTTTACTTTAGATATAGTATACCTATATCTAACCCTAAAAATGGACACACAGATTCCTATCAGTCACTCCTATGGCAGGCCTTGACAATCCTGAAGGCAGAGTGCATGGAATCGTGTGGAATGGTGCTCTGGCATGAGCTGAGCCCGTTTACAGCTTGCGGAACCAAGTCCTAATAGCTGTTCCATGATAACGCATACCATATACTCTTAAGTGCATTATAATCCTCGCGGTTATATGCTATCTCTGATATTGCTTTATCAAAACATGTCGAGTAAGGTGTCATACGAATTGGAATACTAACCCCTCGCCAATTCTGGCGACGGGGTTAGCATTCCACCCTTCTAGAGGGACACGACATGCATGTAACTGTGAACCCCGGTTAAAGTTAAACGAAGCCTCAGCTCCACAAAATGGATGCTGCCACCACAGACACAAGTCTGACCTCCTGCTGCTGGGAGTCCTTCCAGCGAGGAGAGCTTGGACAAAGGGTTTCCTGTCCGGGGCGGTGCTAGCACCATCCCAGACAGGGTTTTGTGTATCCTGGGTAGGCAGGGCTTTACAGGAAGGTGACTGCTGAGTGGCACCCCGGTGCTCACTACGCATCTGCCGGTTAGAACCAGTTCCAGGGGCACACCAGCCCCTGGCCTGGGGAAAGTCCGGCATGGGAGAGGGGTGTAACCACCCCCCTTCCTGGTCCCACCCCTAGGGCAGGACCTAGTCGCGTACCCACCCCTTTCTTTAGGATAAAGGCAGGAGCGGGGACCCTTCCAAATTAGATCATCTTTGAATCAAGAACTACTTTCTACGAAAGGAAACTCAAGACTCTTCTCAAGATTTCTCCCTTGTGGCTGAGTAGTCACCCTGCATCCGCAGGCACCATCTAAGAACTCTGCGGTTTGCTGCACGTCCTTCCTCAGGAATCCGACCGACTAGCACGACGAGACCCGGCTTCCCTGGCACCTCTGACCTCTACCTACCTCTACAGCTAAGCTGAGAACCGTAGGTGCGACGAGACCTCGAGGGACCGGCCATCATCTAAACTGCACAACTCTTATCCAGCACGACCGCCGAGGGATCCTCTGGTAAGTGCTTTGGGGTCCGAGAAGCCCCGACCCTGAGCATCTCCAGCACCGAAGTCCAGCCTCCCAGCATCTCCACGATCTGCGTGGGGCCCTTCTGCTTTTTGCTGCTCACCGCGTTGTTTGGCTACTAGCCCGCTGGCTTGTGGCCTTCTTAACGACGCCTGACGACATCACTGCTGCTGGTCTGGTTGCTCCAGACTGGCCCTTGCTCCCTTCCAAAAGAGGAGCACCCCGGACCCTCCTGGTGCACTCCAGACGCCATTTTGAGTCCACCGCGTGTGCTTGAATTTGCCAAGGCTTTGTTGCCCAATCCTGGGTCCAGCGACGTCGACAGCATCATCCATCGTGGGACAGCTCGCACCTCCATCCTGGTCGCCGACAACGCCTCCTGGTCCGTGAGACTGCAGAGCCCAGTGTCGCCCACTCACCTAGTCGAGGTGACTACCATCCGGTGCCCTCCTGGTGCCACCTGACTACTGGCTAGTAGTCACGAACTTGGTCCCCTCTGCTTTCAGGTGTCATCTATCTTCGATCCAGGCTTGGATCACTCGAACTATCTTCACTGGTCGCCTGCCAGCAACTTCTTTCTTCAGGCTCCTGGTTCGTCTACGAGGATTCCCGACGTCTTTTGAGACATATGCAGCTGCAGCCCCTGGGCTAGGTAACTTCGGCATTTCGGTGCCCCAGCATAGCCTCACTATCCAAGGGTCAGGATCCACTTTCGTTTTCCTCCTACCAGGTCGGGTTCGCCCGAGAACACTAACTTTGCTTTTACTAGCTCCCATAGACTTTGTCCCGCATCCCGCGTGAGAGTGCACACTGTGCACCCGAGTCCCCTAGGCCTCCTATTAGTAATCTGAAGGTTCAGTAGTCAAGTCCTAGCGATTCCAAAGCCTATTAGTACAGTACTTACCTGCTAGTAATTTCGCATTCCACTTTCAGAGTATATGGTTTTTCGTGCCCCTCGGGCATTTGTGTAAATTGTGCAACTTGAAGTATTTTTATAAGAGTTTTGTTGTGTGCTTAGTACCCTGTCCTCATAAAGAGTACAGGGGTGTTGTGATCTAAATAAATACACTGTTTATTTTCATAACACTTGTGTGGTGTCCTTTCACTTGGTGTTCAAGGGGTATATGTGATGGTACACACAGCTGGCTTAACACGCCCTCTAGAGTTTAGCCCGAAGACTGCTCGTATCCACGCTACTAGGATAGCTGGTCTATAAGGTTGACTTACAACCAATCACCATTAGGGTTGTTTGAACTGATACAAAGTGCTCACTAGAATAGTGAACATTATATATCAGGCCAACTTCTCACAGAGGCCTCTCGACTTCGCTCGGCCAGTTCTAGAAGGAGAGGTGGGTCTCGGGGTGGTCGGCCTGACAGCCTCTGCCTCCCCCTAAGATCCCCTTTCTAACATCCCCCTATAGTCTCTAATACCCCTGGACTTACAGAAATGAATGATCCATTTTGCACTTGCTCTAGAATACGAGGGGCAGAAGAGCAGAACGTGCAGATCTGTCTCTCTGCTTCCCCGGCATCCTGTGCAAGTGCTCACTGAGGGTGTGGCTTTTGGCCACTTATCTGTGACGTCCCTAAGGGGGAGTGAGCCATGCCTAAACTGGATATAGAGTTTCCTGGCCAGGGGGGGCTGTATATCATCCAATCAAATCAAAATTGGGGTGGACCTTGATCTCTAGGAAAGTGTTGGTCAACCTACCCAGGGAAGAAAATAAGAGGGCCAAACCATGCTCTCTCAGTGCCACACTCAAACTTTTTCTAGATAGCAAGGCGCAGGTCTCCTCAGGGGAAGACCACAAATCCCCCCTGCCTAAGGCCTTAGAGAGGTACTGAATGTGCTTTAACCATGGTATTTTCCCCGCATCCCTACTTACTAACAGATCCCGTAGATCCTCCCTATAGCTCTCCAATCCTGGGGTGGCCCAGAGTCGTCTCCAGTATAACAACGGACGGTTCGAGACGACGTCCTGGATAGGGACCAGGCCCAAATCCAGCCTTAAAGGGGTGAGAGGTGTGCTCTGGGGTAACCTCAGGAGACGTCTCATAAAACTATTCTCGGTGAGGAAGAGGGAGGCTGCACTTACGTGTCCCCATAGATCCGCACCATAGAGTGCGCCACCTCTCGCCTGGGCTTTATATATTTCAACCGGAGGTCCCACCTGTTTGAGAGAGGATTCATTGAAGACTTTTAAAATACCATCTGAGGATTGGGCGAGCTTTAGGTTGGCTTTAGTGATCTGCGAACCCCAATCCATTCTATCATTTAAAGTGACCCCAAGTACTCGAAGGTCGACACACGGTCCAGGGCCAAACCATCCAAGTGCGGGTGGGGGCAATTGGGGCGTTTCAAATTAAACACCATGTACTTGGTTTTAGTGAAATTAATTTCCAAGTTCCTCTCCTTGCAAAACCTAGAAAAGGCCTCCATTGTGTGCTGGATACCCCCCGATGATTTCGACAATAGGAGGGTATCATCGGCGAACATTAGTGCCTGTATTTTCCGTCCCGCTAAGGTGGGAGAATCTAGGTCTTTTTCTCCCAGTAAAAAAGCGATCAGACCGTTAAGGAATAGGGAAAATAGCGTGGGGGATAGGACGCACCCCTGCCTCACTCCACGTTCCACCGGGAACGGGGTTGACAAAGCCCCTCCCCTCCCGTACCTCACCCTAGCATACTTACCCTTGTGCAACCGTATAAAAAGATCACACAAGTAGGCTGGGGCACCCATCCCCTTTAGGATAACCCAATGCTTGTCCCTCTGGACCAGGTCAATTGCCGACAGGAGATCCACAAATATCAGATGCAGGCTGCCCGCTCCCAAGGTGACCGTCCTCCAGTATACAAGCTGTAGCCTGAACAGCTGGTCGATCGTTGAGACCCCTGCACGAAACCCTGCCTGCAGGGAGGTTAGGATGTGGTGATCATCCATCCAACACTGCAACCTGGTTAGGAGGACTTAGGCAAAGAGTTTCTGGAGGACGTCGATTAAACTTATGGGGTGGTAGTTGACCGGGTCCAAGGGAGAAGCCTTCTTATGGATGGGTATAATTTCTGCTCCCAGCCAGGTCGGGGGGGGGATATCCAAGCCCTGCATAATGGCGTTAAAGAAGGTGCAAATGTATGGTGCCCACACCCTTTGTTCAGACCGATATAGATCCCCGCGGATCCTATCTAGGCCAGGTTCCTTCCCTGGGATTAGACTCCTTATTGCCCCCTTAACTTCCAAAATCGTGCAGGGATAACTACCTTGGGCGCTGCCCTCCGCAGGGGCTGGATCGAGGAAACTTGCATTATCTAATGATCTAATGTTTCCACTGAAGGTGACTCTGGATGAAGTGAGTAGAGGGGCTTAAAATATGTGAGCCACACCTCTTCGCAAAGGTTGGGAACAACTGCGAGCATCCCTGTGGCCGGGCCTCCACGTACCAGGTTTCCAGAAAGCCCTGAACTCACGGGCGTCTAAAGCTACTCTGATTTTCTCCCATCTGTCGGCTTCCCACTCTGCCTTGGCCGCTTGGGTCAGGCTTATGTAGGTTTGCCGAGCGCTTCTGATGGACGACTGAGTGCCCAATTTCACTTCCTTTATCAGGGATGATTTTGCCTCCCTGCAACTTTTGTTGAACCAGTTCTCTCTCTTAGAAGTTCTCCCCCTACCAGGTTCGGGAGCTGTGAAAGAGTCAGCCAGTGTGGTAAATAGCGTGTTTTGAGTGGTCTGGAGGGCCGAGAAATAAGAGGGCTCGGAGTTCCGGTTCCTCAAGTCGCTGACCTCGACTAGAGACCCTGCTACCTGATTATATATCTCTGCCAACTTGTCCGGTGCCTGGGCCACCCTCTCCCACCTGACACGCCTACCTCCCCCTGTTAAAAGTAGTTCTGTAGGTTCTGGTTGGTAAGGGGCCCTGCTCCATCCTGTGTTGTCCGTTTCCCCAAGGGACTAACTAGTTCGAGTGACAATAAATATTGATCACTGTCAACTCTTGGGGTTACAACAAAAGCTTTTAATTGAGCCCAGAATTCCATGTTAATCAAGATATAATCAATTGTTGTGCTTTTCCCCGGTCTATTATAGGTGCGTGCGCCCGGTATATCTAGGGGGGGCCTGCCATTGCAGGCCCTTAGGGAAAATGCTACGACCAACTTATTAATCACGAGTGCCAACGGCATCAGGCGGTTTTCTGGATACATGGAACATTCCGGGACGTGCCACGTCTCATCCTCCTCAGAAGTAACAGGGGGAATCCCCGAGAGTGGCTCAAAGTGGTAATTGAAGTCTGCCCCAATGATTTTATGGTACGTAGAGGGAAAGGAAGATAAAAGTGCCTCCAGGGCCTCCAAGATGGATAGGCCTTTTTGTCGGGGGGAAGGGACGTAAGTAGATATTCATCACTGCCAAGACCATACCCCCTTTGAATGTCAATGTGATACACAGGATGTCCAGACAGTTGGTGTCAATTACCTTAACTATACACCCCAGGTGGACTGCCACCCCGATTCACAGCCCTCCGGAGGGTCTTCCCCTTGGTCCCTGAACTGCTGCTCTATAAAATGATGCAAAACCTACCCTCGTAGAGGCAGGTAATGACCAAGTCTCTCGGAATAGGCAGAGGTCATACCTATCCACCAGCTCCCCCCACTCAGGGTTTTGTAGCATTTTCCCCCAACCCGGCTACATTCCAAGAAGCAATCAGGGTGGGACGGGGACGGTGATCCAGGGAGTGCTCCAGTGGGGTGCACTAGGCCAGGGGGAGTAAGTGTTACCCGTGGATGGAAATCCGAGACCCATCCGTCAGTGATGGCTGCACAGTTATCGAGTGGTGGAAATGAGCCATCGTTCCCTAGGTTGGCCGTCTGTGCTATAAGCCCTGCTTCCTTGCTTGGGCCTCCCACCTCAGGTAGTGCCACTGGGGATGGAGCTACGATAGGAGCACCCAACGGTAGTCAATCCACACTACTCAAAGCCCTGAATCTATTGGCTACTGGGATGGTATGCTCAAGGAAGGTGTTACCATGTGAGGGCAGGGGTTGTTCCAGCATAGCCATGTCCTGATTCAGACAGTAAAAATACCCCAGGTGACAAGTATTTATAGAGCCTGGAAAAGCTGGTCCACCACTCCCTAACAAGTACTTAACTTCTACAGGGTCCCTAAAGTTAACGATGATGCAGTCACCCTCGACATCTTTACTTCTTATAGCCAGCCAATCAACCCTTCGAGCAAACAAGATCTTCCCCTGGCCTCAGCCCATAAGGGGTCGGTGCCTATTTAGCCAGTGGATGACCTTGTTCTTTAGCTCGGGGTAGGTTTCGCCACGAGAGCTGTTCAGTGGTGGAACACCCGCGAGCACCACCACGTACGGTGCTACCTCAGGGGGAAGCTGAGGGCAAGGTGGAGGCTTTGTTTGGCTGGTTTGGTGGTGTTTAGGAGGGGGAGGAGATTTGTATTTGCTCCCAGTTAACTGCTGGTGTCCAGGGGAAGACGGGGGAAGTTGCATGCCAGAGGTGGTTCCACCTAAAGCGGTAGGAGACACACTGGTTCTCCTAAAAGATCCAATGGCACCTGCTGATGTGGGAAGTTTCCTCACAACTGCAGGTGCCAGGGGTTGTGGGCAATTTGTAAGAGTGGAACTAGCGTCCAGCCCGGTGTCCAGGGAAATGAGCAGGGGTGGGCCAGGACCTGCTCTTGGGGCTGAGTTCCCCGATACGCCAGTTGCCAGGTCTTTCCCCAAACTTTTATTATTAATAAAGGATGCCAGTCTGTCAATCCTGGATGACAGTATTTTAAAATGTGATGTTATGAGCTGGTCTATGTGGGCCTGTAAATCAATTAGTAAATGTGTTGCCCACAGTGGGGGTCCGGTATGGGGTAAATAGGAGCCAGATTCCGACTGTGGTGGAGTGGGTATTGGGTTTGTTTTGTTCGTGTGTTTGTGTGCGGGTTTAGCCTTCCTTCGTTTAGGACAAGATTTGGGGGCCTTTTCCCTTCATATGGAGGATGAGGCAGGGGATGTGCTACAGGAGCTAAGGCTTCCGGGACCTGTTGGGCACAAGGTAGTTCTGAATAGGACATAATGAAGGAAGTGGGTTCCAAGGGGTTGACTATGGTTTCACAGGAATCCCCTTCAGGCTGGGAAGAAGTGATCACCAGGGTGAGTGAGAGTCGTCTCTCAGTATTTTCAATTGCAGTTGAGACAACTCCAATCGTTTTTTGAAACATTTTATCAATTGCTTAATCCACTCCCTCCCCCCCCCCCCCCTCACCCCCCCACTGGACCCAGAGATGAACAATAAAAAGGTAATTTATTAACATTTCATTTTTCGTGCCCTGTTCTGAACAGAGCATCAGAGCGGGCAGGCCTCTGCTTGCTGTCAGCAGCAGGGAGGAGGGTGGGCTGGCTGGGCACGGTTTAAAGTGTTCATGTCTTTTTGCCCGGCCGTCTTGCACAGGACAGCCACAGATGCGCAGTTTAAACCGCTCTAACCCAGGTGCCTTTAAGGCAGCAGGGTTCGAGTAACCCAAAGCCTCCACAGCGCTGTGGAGTGCCGAGTCAGGCCGCTCCCTCCAATCCTAGTGCTGCTGTCATGCTGGTGAGAAGAACAGCACCAGGATTAACCAAGGCAGTTTCCTGTTGGCCAGGGCTGCAGTGAGGGAAAGAAGACGTCTGGTGCAGAGGATGTCGTGTTCATCTTTTGGTACGTTTTTAAATTGTTTTTTAAATATTGATGCACGTGCCCTCCCTGTAGATGCCATCCACCACTGCTTTTTTTTGTTGTTGTAAACTTTTTATTAGATTCAGCAGTAGTATGCATACATTCATTTTCATCGGTTCATTATTGTACAGTATAACAATACAGCGTAGAGGGGAAAATAGCATTTATATAGAAACAACAACCAGAATTCTATCACGTCTCAACAATTCTATTGATGGGGAAACACATATGTCGCCCCTGTAATCATTCCATTTGCCCCATTTCTTATCCTACTTCTTAGGGCAACCCGTGTCGTGAATACTTCCTTTTCTGCGACCATACATTTGTCGAGTTCTTTCATCCATGTCAGGACACTTGGTGGGTTTGCTGCCACCCGACCCCTGGCGATTTCACATTTAACAAGTGTGTATCCCAATGTGGCCAGTTGTTGTTCTATCTCGGTAAGGTCCGTGGCCACACAGATGTTAAGTAGAGCCAGCCCTGGTTTGAGATTCATTTCTTTCCCTAACACCGTCTGGATATGGGTCGTGGCCACTTCCCATAGTCGCATAAGCGCCGGGCACTCCCGGATCATGTGACAAAAGGTAGCCGTTTGGACGCAACCTCTAAGGCAAAGTGGGTCCGTTCTTGCACCTATCTTCGCCAGGGTCACTCCCGTGAGGTATGACCTATGAAGAATTTTAAGTTGTATCAGTCGGAAGCGGAGGGTAATCGCTGCATCTTTAGGGGATATTAGAGCCATCTGGCAGCCCTCGTCATCGATGGGTCCTATGTCTTTCTGCCACCATTCCCTGAATTTGTGAAATGTGTTTGGTAAGTTGTTACATAGCTTTTTATAGATTAATGAGATTGCTTTTGTGTGTAGTGGCCCATCAAGAAGTCGATCTTCCAACGGGGTAGACTCTGGTATATTCTTAGGATCTGGGAAGGCTGCGGTGAGTGCATGCCGAATTTGTAAATATCTAAACAATTCTCCCTGTGCCATCTGGTATTGCCCCTGAAGGTCCTCAATTCGAAGGATCGACCCCATTTTGATCAGATCACCAACTTTTGAGATCCCTATTGTATCCCATCTGTCGAAGCTGGGTTTGATTACAGAGGGAACCCAACCTTTGGGCATACCACAGCGGTGTCGCCTTTGTGAGGAAATTAGACCAACCCGCTACTGCCTTTAGTTTGACTGTTACACCCTTCAACCTCAGGCTTTTCTTTATCTCCAAATTTTGTTCCAATGGGAGGCATTGTTCAGTCCCAATGATTCAACAAGATCTCTAAAGAAGTCAGCCAAAGCTTTAGAGATCCATTCGCCCACTTTGAACTCCTTTACGGGGTCAAGGGCCTCGCATCTTTTCAGACACTCTATGACCTAATAAAACCTCCACCAGTTGGGTCTCCCTCACCGGTCACCACAGCCCCTGCCGCAGGCCCAGCTGTGTGTGTGTGTGTGTGTGTGTGTGTGTGTGTGTGTGTGCGTGTAGGTGTGTGTGTGTGTGTGTGTATGTATGTATATAAAAGCATATGTATGTGAAAGTGAAGGCCAAGGGGCATGTGAAGTCACTTCCGCTACCCCCGCCATTTTGGTGAATTGACGTCCATGGATTAAGTCCATGTCAAATCTACCCTGGCACAGTGTCTTTTACAAAGCAGTTTAAGTAGATAGTTACATTGTTTAGCAATGCAGTTCTGCTTACAATGGCGAGGTCAGAGTTGAGGAAGGGGCTGGTGGTAAGCCCCACTACCTTGGCAGACAAGACTGCTCAAATATAAACCAAGAAATCTGTGCATTATCATGAATCACAAAATTGAAATTTTATAATTGATTATTGATCCCTAACTGTAGGCTGAGGTGAACACAACACTGAATAAATAGGTTATATAACTTGTGATACTCCTGTGTAATTGCTGAGGGAAGAGGAATATATCGTTTATGTGGAATGTTACTAATGTATCAGAATGAACACATTGTTTTGTATTCCCTTTCTTTTCCAGATGCTAATCAGATCAGATGTACATACACAAATATAAACTGTAACGTTCAACAATTAAGGAGAGTATAGGTGAAATGCATTCATACACTCCGAAGACGTGACATTTTAAGTAGGTTGTCCACACATTTCTTAACTTGAACCATTTAATTTCATGAAGTTCATTATTCATACAGCAGTGCCCTCATGTTGGCATTTTTATGAATTGCACCTCCCGAGTTCTGCTTATTTCTTAAAAGCCTGAAAGTTTAGTGTTCCTAGTTTCAGAAGCAGACCAATTCAACCTACTAACCTGTTTGCAGAGCCCCTGTACAGTCAAGGGTGGCGGTTCGTGCATGAGGGCGTAAGGGGCGGAGCCCTACCAGTCTCAAGAGGACGGAGAAGGAGGAGATAGGAATGGTTTGAGGCTGCGGGCGGCACTTTTACACTGTCCATTCTTGGTGCAGCACAGCCCTGTACAAACACACGCTGTGCATGCGAGGTGGACGACTTCAATACCGCCCAAATCCCGCATGTGCAGTGTGTGTCTGTGAGGCAGTGGTGAGGTCAAGCAGGCACTACTTACAGCAGCAGTTTTGCCCGTACTTTGGTCGAAAAATCGTCTCGATCGGTCCGAGGACGTAGCTCAACAGCATCCTCTAGGATCTCGCCTCCTCCTGTGACCGGCTGACACTTGTTACGGTCAGCCTATGTGAATAGGAGGCGGGACTTCTAACATTGCTTCCTCTGGTCGGTGCTAATTTCTATTTCCCTCCTTCATTCAACGAGGCGAAGAAGCTGCAACTGGGCCCGTGAGACACCTCTGGGAGAAACACCATGTCCGTGACAGAGGTGAAACTAGTGAGTACTTAAATGAATTACTGGTGAGATAATGGACTTTACTTGTCAACTTAATTGGTTTTTCCTTCTTATATAATGTATAAACTCTGAAAGGATGCAAGGCGAAAATGCCAATAAAGGTGGTTCCACACTCCAGGGAAACCAGAATTAGCTGGACAGTGAGAAATTAACCTGTGACGTTCTAAAACGGGGTTCACCTCACATTGTACACTACACACAAGGCTGACTGCGTATTGGAAATGTGTTGTTCCCTCGATACACAAGGTACCGAAACACCCCTCAGTAGACGCTACAAAGGGTCATGACCTGGTGAGATGCCATTGTCAACAGTTTGCAGCCCCCAGGCCGGGACTCTCCCCAGGGGCGCTCTTTGGTCTGTTCAGAGGCCTCCGCTTGTCAGCTCTTTCGAATGGTGATGCCAGCACACACAGAAACGCTCTGTTAAAACCTTGCGCAAACATCAATAGCGGAACCCATAAACCAGCAAGAGTTGGAGCGTCCATAGTATAATCAGAGTAGTAAGATACCACATTATTGATAAACAGGGAGAAGAGGGTAGGGGCTAGGACACACCCCTGCCGCACTCCCTTGTTAACCAAAAAATGTTCTGTTTGCTCCCCATGATGTCCCCACCTTACTTGGGCATAAGTAGAGTCATGCAATTTAATGATGAATGAAAGGATCTCTGCAGGCATCCCAGCTTTATTAGGAGTGTCCCAGAGTTATACGGGGCACTAAGTCAAATGCAGACTTAAGATCTATAAATGCTGCATAAAGGGTGCCCCCCGCTAAGATCACTGTGTTCCAATATAACATCATAAATCTAAAGACTTGGTCTATAGTGCTGACATGGGAGTGAAATCATGCTTGATAGGTGGATAATAGCTCATTATGAACAATCCACCTGTTCACCCTGCCCAGCACTAATCTAGCCACCAACTTTTGCTTAGTATCAATAAGACTGATGGGCCGGTAGTTGAATGGGTAGGCTTGTCCCCTTTTGTTATATATGGGGATGATCTCCACCCCATGATTCTGGGATGGGAGCACCTCTAGCCAAACCATTGGCAAGGGTGAAAATGTATTTCAGCCAATTCTCCCTGTCAGATTTAAATACAACTACTACCTGCAGCCACCCCATCAAGTGCACATTCTATTTCTAGCGGGGTAAATGATAATATCTCCTCTGAAGCACTACACTTAAACTGATCTGAGTCGTGTATGTGAGAGGAGAATTGGGAATGAAAATATTTGACCCAAGCTTCTGATAAAACATTTTTTACAGGGACCGGGCCCACGTTGTCACCTCCCTACTTAATTAAGTGCCAGAAACGTCACCAGTTGTTACCGTTGCATGCTACTAGCAGATCCTTCCATCGGTTCTCATCATGGGCCTTTTTTGCCTGTTGTTGGATAGTCTTATATTCTGACCTCCTAGTCCTTACCTCCTGGACAGAGCCAGCCCTGATTGCGCTGGACAGAGCCCTGTAAGCCTCCCTTCAGGCCCCATCATACCATTTGGCGGCTTTATGCCCTGTGCCCCTATTGGTTCATGCTCTAGGTTTTACCAGATAGTTTCCAAGCTTGGCAAACAGAGCCTCATGATGTACTGTAAGGGCTAATAAAGTATCCTCATTGAAATCTAATTGGGAAATGGCTACCAAGAAATCTGCTAGCGTTAACTTGATTTGGGTTACAGTGGCGTCATCCATGGCAACCTGGGCCCATTTTAGCCTGCGCAAATCATTGTGTTGAGTTTCAACTGGGTTTACCCTGAAAACTTCCTGACCTGGGTAAAAAAGTAAGTACGTTGAATGTGGGTCAGTGTTTAAACATCATCACAAATGTATACAGAATTGAAAAGAGCAACAGTTCACCACAATGCTACATCACATTTCATTTTTTTTTTTTTTTTTTTTTAATTTTTGAAAACCTTCATTGAAACCAGAACACACAGCTATTCAGCCTGACATCCCGGAGGCAAGGCAGCAATAAGAAAGGAGAAAAATAGTGTCAAACAATTGAGACATAATCGTCGAAGGTTAATTTTACATGATATAAACACACCAACAAGCGCCCGCGGGCGCGAAAGTGGAAGTGTGAGTAATGCGACGCTGGGTGTCAGGGATGGGTAGGGAGTGAGGCAGGGAAACACGTATCGAGGATAGGTAGCAGGATGGGGAAAGAGGCGGTAGGGGGAAGGTATCAGGAGAATATAATACAATAGCGCTCAGTTGGCGCCACAGGTTAGGGAGAAACATTGTCATGTTGACTGATTGGCTCAGGCGGTAAGCACACATCCCCCCTGTATTCATTCCTTGCTCCCCAAATTTTAGTCCAAGTTCGAGGTCTCCCTCTGGCCACATAGACTGTCTTCTCCCTGAACATGCACCAGTCCATGTTGGCCTTCCACTGTACCAGCAGGGGGGCTTCGGCCGCACCCCATCTCTGGGCTATGTCCCTCTTAGCTACCATGTTCCCAAGGGTAACCCACCTAGTCTGTGCAACGTTGTGGTCAGAAGGCTCCCATATGTTCAAGAGGCATCGACGGGCCTCCGCCTGGGAAGCCACGCCAGTCACCTCCTCCATAACGCGGTGTACCCTTCTCCAGTAGGAGGCGATCACCGGGCAGTCCCAGAGGATGTGTAGAAAAGTGGCAGGAGCCCCACAGCCCCTGCGACAGAGACCGTCAGGCGAGAAACCCATGCGCATCAATCGGGGCCCTGTCATATACACCCGGTGCAAGACCTTAAATTGTACGAGGCGAAGACGGGAAGAAATGGCAACCTCCTTAGGAGAGGAAACCGCGCTCTGCCAATCCTCATCGTCCAACTCAAGGCCATCTGCTACCCACTGGTCTCTCAAACTAAGGAGGAGGTCCGTGCGTGCATTCATCAATTTTTTATAAGAGAGTGAGATTGCGCTGTCCGGCATGTGCCCATCTAGGATCCTGTCTTCCAGTGGGGAACTTTCGGGAATGACGCCGTCCGGCGGAGAGGCCGAAAGCAGCGCATGTCGCAGCTGAGCGTAGCGAAAAAACTCCGTCGCGCCCAGCTGGTACTCAGCTTGCAACTGGGGGAAGGTCTTAATCAAGCCCTTGGAGATCATATCATCAACCCTGCTGATGCCGATAAGGTCCCACCTATCAAAACCCTTGGTGTGCCATAGTCTACCCAGGATGTCGGAATCAAAGAGGGGAGTGAACTTCGTGAGTCTGCCCTGCCCCCCTTGTGCCTTAGTAACCGCTCGCCAGGTGCGGACCGCCGTGCGGGTGGGGCCCGTCAACCGTCGGTCGAAAGACTTCGAGTATAGGGCCCGATAATAATTACCATCGCCCATCAGCCACCTGTCCATGGCATATCCGGGGCTCGCCACTGGGCCATAGAAACCATGGTTTAGGGCAGCTAGCTGCGAGGACCAATAGTAATGGCGCACGTCTGGGAGGGCGATGCCCCCATCGTACCAGGGGAGCGTGAGTTTGTGAAAGGCAACGCGGGGGCGACCCTCCCAGAGGAGGGTACGGAGAAGCCCTTCGAGATCACGAAAGTAGCGGGCCGGGACAGGGTCTTGGGCGTTTTGGAGTGCGTACAGGAATCTGGGCAGGCCCATCATCTTGAAAAGAGCGGCACGGCCAAGGAGGGAGAGTGGCAGTTTACGCCAGCTGTAGGCATGGGCGGAAAATCCGTTCCGCTCGCGGATTTTGCGGATTTTCGGGAAATCGCAATCCGCGAGATTTGCGAATTTCCTGCAAAATCCGCAAATCCGCGAGCAGCGGATTTTGCTCGCACTGCTCGCACTGTTCGCGTGAGTTCGCGCCCCGCGAATAAGTGCGAAATTGCAGAAATACGATCTAAGCAAAACTGAAAGTAACTACTTACCAGGTTCAAAAGTTCAGGCACATCATTAGTAGCCATTTCCTGTAGTGCTTCCTGAGGGGCCCCTCCAGAGTTCAGTTGCCAGTTGAAACTATTATGTGACCCTGCTCTGAACCTCAGAATAGTTACACATATGCCACAAAGGTCATGAATTACAGCTAAGGGAGACAAGCAGGAGCCAGGCTGGAAGTTAAAATCCATTAATCAGCCCCTAATTCATTATTGTCAGTTGGGGCAGGGCAGGTGTTGTAACTAATTTTGCAACAATGAAAGCACTTAGCAAGTGCAAAAGATCACTAATCAGGGCGCACTAAGGAAGCAGGTGCCAGCTAAAAAAATATTCTGTGACACATTAATCAGCCCCAAATTAATTCAGGTCACTTGAGGCAGGGAAGGTGTGCTTTGCTTTGCCGAAAATAATGTACACTGGACAACCAGAGGGTGTGGTGATGAAACAGAGGGTGGCATGGGTGGCCCAGAGGGTGGCATGAGTAGTCAGAGAGTGGCAGTGGTGACAGAGAGTGGCAGTGATGAACAAGAGTGTCCCAAACAGGTTGGACACGTAGAAACAACAAGTTCGCAAAACTTGCGACCCGACAGGTAAGTTCGCAAATTGCGAAATTGTAAAAACCCTCGCGAACTGGCAGAAAAACGGGCGAACACAAAAAAAAAAAAATCCGCAAATTCGCGGGAATTCGCGGATTTTGCGGATTGCGAATCCGCAAATCCGCAAAATTCGCGAACGCGAGATCCGCAAAATTCGCTCATGCTTAGCCAGCTGTCCACGTCACGCCGCAACCGCTGAAGAGGAGGAAGCAGGTTGTTGTCATGCCTCAACTTGGGATTACCAGAGATGTAAATGCCCAGGTATTTGAAACCGCGCGTGGCAATCTGGATACCGCAGCCTCTGGGGAGACGCGGAGTATCCCCCTTGAGGACATATAGGGAGGACTTGGCCCAGTTGATAATCAGGCCAGAGTATCGCCCAAAAAGTCTGATGACATCACAGGCCACGATGAGGGATCTGCAGGGGGAAGTCAGGTAAAGCAGTATATCGTCGGCGTACAGGGAGACCCTGTCTTCAAAGCCAGGGGCCCATGTAATGCCTCGCAAGTCAGGATGCGCACGCAATAATGCTGCAAGTGGTTCAAGGGCCAAGGCAAACAAAAGGGGGGACAGGGGGCAGCCCTGTCTGGTACCTCGACGTAGGGGGAATGGCGCCGAAAGGCGACCGTTGACAGTGACATTGGCCATCGGGTCCGCATACAAGAGCTTCACCCAGCTCACAAAGACAGGCCCAAACCCGAGTTTGGTCAGCACTGCCCACAGGTACCGCCATTCGAGCGAGTCGAAGGCCATAGTGGCATCCAGGGACGCCAGGACAGCCGGCTCCTCGAGAGTGTGAGCCCTGGCCATGACACCATGGAGGCGGCGCAAGTTAAGGGCAGTGTTTCGGTGGGGGATGAATCCAGACTGGTCGGGGTGCACGAGATCGCTGATAACTCCAACCAAGCGATTAGCCAGCAACTTGGCGAGGACCTTGGGTTCCACGTTAAGGAGAGAAATAGGACGGTACGAGCTACAGACGTCCCGTGGCTTACCCTCCTTGTGGATGACCACGATGGTAGCTAGTCGTTGAGCCAGGGGGAGAGAGCCTCTCTCAAAGGACTCCAAGAACATTTTACGGAGGTGCGGGGAGACCGCGTCCGAACGGATTTTGTACAGTTCCACCGGTATACCGTTGGGCCCGGAGGCCTTCCCGGTTCTTAGGGAGCGGATCGCAAGGTCAATCTCTTCAGCGGAGATGTCTCTATCCAAGTCCTCTCTCTCCTCCTCGGAAAGACTGGGCAGGTCAATATCGGAGAGGAAGGCCGACGAGTCCGCCTCCGAAAAGTCAGAGGCAGACTCATAGACCCCCTGAAAGTAGCCAGCGAACGAGTCAACAATGGCGCTAGGGTCCGTAAGGACCACACCGTCGTCTCCGACGAGCTCGGGCACCACACGGCTGGCCATCTCCCTCCTGTCGAGCCAAGCCAACAATCTCCCGGCCTTATCGCCCACATCGTAAATACGGCCTCGCTGTTCCTTGGCCAGGATGAGAGCGGCATTAGTGGCCAGGGCGTGGTACTCTGCTTGTTTCAGCGAGAGAGTATGGAAAACAGAGGGGTCAGGCTCGGGTCCCAATTGGGCCTCGAGGCGCAGTACTTCCTGCTCGATAGCCAGCATGTCAGAGTCTCTAGTTCGACGGGTCTCAGCGATGAGCGCCTGGGCCTCGCCACGGAGCACCGTCTTAAAGGCCTCCCAGAGTGTAACGGCCGACCTCACCGAGCCCACGTTCTCGGAGAAGTAAAGATCAATGGCTTTGGCCAGGAGGGAGCGGGTCTTGAAATCCCGGAAATACCATGGGTTGATCACTGCCGGACGTTCCGACAGAGTCACTCCAAAATCAAAGGAGACCCACAACGGGGAGTGATCGGAAATTCCCCGCGCCAGAAAGCGGGCTTCGGAAACGGCAAGTGCGTCCGAAGCCAATGTGAGAACATAGTCGATGCGCGAAAGGCTCCCGTGTGCACCCGATAGGAAGGAAAATTGGCGGAGCGTGGGATGCAAAAGTCGCCACCCGTCCACCAGCCCAATGGACTCAAGGAAGGAAGGCAGCCACAGCTGCGGGCCACGTAGGTCGCGAGGCGGTTGGCGATCAAGCAGACCGGAGCAAACGGAATTAAAGTCACCCCCCACTATCAAACGACCAGCCGGCATAGACAAGATGGCACCACCAAGGTCCTGAAAAGTACTAGACTGGAGCCCTGGGGGGACATACACAGAAAACAACGTGAGGGAACGCCCTTCCCATCTACCAGCTACGGCGGCGTACCGCCCCCTATCGTCAATCAAGGTGGTATCTATCTCTAGGGGAAGGGACGCGCGCACAAGTATGCCCGCCCCCCGGGAGCCGGAAGAGAACCCCGAGTGTGCCACCATTTTATAACCCTTACGATTCAGAGCTTTACAAGCGTTGCCCACCAAGTGTGTCTCCTGAAGAAGGACAATATCTGGCATATGCCGTTTAATCAGTTGTATCACCACCCTTCTCTTGATTCGATCACCCAACCCGTTAACATTCCAACTGAGAATTCTTAACATCCTACCCCTCATCCCTCCACTGCCCGCCCCACCCAGAGCCCAGAGACACCCGCATCAGAAACACTTCAGGAGCAACATTGTCCCATTGCCACACTAGAGAAAGAGAAAGGAAAACAACACAAACCATAAATGTGCCCAACAAACCCCCCACCCTGCACCCCTGCATTAGACTAAAAAGCCCCCCCAACCAGCAGTGTGCCTGTCGCCCCATTAACTACTCTACAAAAGACCCAGAGGAGTGAGGAATCCCCGTGAAATCGTCCCGCCACCCACCATGTAAATAAAGGAGAGAATAGTAAACAACAATAGCACCAGTCCGGCGGTCATTCGAGGCAGGGGTAGCATCAGCTCCCAGTTCATTCTTGCCGCTCCGCCCGAGGCGCCCCCAACATCATCTTCTTGCTCATCACGCGCAGGCGAAACAGTGTCCAGCCATTCGCTGACGTTCTCAGGATAGTCAAAAAAGAAGGCACGTCCCTTGTATTCAACACGGAGCTTCGCAGGGAACTGCATGGAGTACTTGAGACCCATGTCTCTGAGGCGTCTTTTCACCCCCGCGTAGCTCAACCGCTGACGCTGTACCAGCCTGGTAAAGTCCGGGTAGAAGTGCACCTCCGCATTTTGGTAGTGGAGCGGCCCATGCGATCTGGATGCTTGGAGGATCGCATCTCGGTCTCTGAAATTGAGGAGGCGCGCCACGATCGGTCGCGGTGTCGCTCCCGTTTTAGGTGGGCCCCCTGGTACACGGTGGGCTCGTTCCACTGAGAAGAAATTACTCAGTCCAGAGGGCGCCAAATGAGTCTTGACCAAGTCCTCCACAAACAGGTCCGCTGCGCCATTCTCGGACCCTTCCGGTACCCCTATTATGCGGACGTTCTGCCGCCTGGCTCGCCCCTCAAAGTCCTCCAGCCGCTTTGAGAACAGATCAGTAGTCGACCGCAGGTTGCGGACCTCAACCTGCAGTTCGGAGACATCCGAGGTCAGACTGGCGGTCTTGATATCGAGAGTTTTCACACGCTCGTTGGTCTTGCCCAAGTCGGCCCTGATAAGGGTAATGTCAATAGCCATGGAGTCCACTTTATGGGACAGAGTCTCGTGCTGCTGCTGTACGTCGGCACGGAGGCTAGTAATGGCACCCATGATGTCCATGAGGGTAGGATCCGAGCCGTCCGGCGGGCTAGTCGATGGGGTCCCTTTAGAGACGGCCCCAGATGTAGGTGGTGACTTGAGGTTTACATATCGCTCCATGCGATTGTTCTGTGTTTGCGATTTGCCCCGACCACCTTTATTCGATGCCCTGTCCGGATCACCTCTGCCCGCCATGATGGGTACGGGAGAACAAAGGCAAAGCGGCAGCAGGTCTGGGTCCACAGCCGAGAGGCAGACGGATCAAGAAGTCTCGACCAGGCCGACGAGGGCAAGGCAGGGACGCAGTGTCTTCACCAAGGAGGCGGCAGGCGGGCACCACGCAGTCCGATCATGCGAAGTGGCGAAGTGACGAAGTCCGGAGGGACAATGGCACCGTCACGGAGCGGAGTTCAGCTCGACGTAACTTTGCTCAGGAGCCACCGATTTGGAAGCCGATTGCAGTCCCCGCCTCAGTAGGCCACCAGCATTACAGTTCCACCAACGTGGGTCAGGATTTCAAGCAGGATGATTGCGGTGGATCGGACGGTCCACGGAGCTCCGAGCTTACGCGGCCATCTTGGTCGCCCGCGAAGCTCCTCCCCTCCTCACATTTCATTTTTAATGAACAATTCTAGAAAATCAGTCGCAAAATTTTATCATTACAAAAAGAATGAATCACTTAATCCAAACAGTTTCAATAGAGAAATGCCAAAGTTCATAGGTAACTCTTGTACGTCAAAGTTATCTATCTCATAATCAAATTTGGTGGTGCTCACAGTGAAAAAAAGAAAAAAAGTGTTTGGGGTAGGGTGGGAGCGATGAGGTAAGTGTGGGGACTGGGTAAAGGTGGTGTGACAGTAACACAATCACAAACTAATTTGACAAAAGACCTTTTCAGTCTAATACGATCCATAGTTCCCTATGTCCCTTCACATATAGGTTGGGTTTCTCAATATATCTGGATCCTATACTGTGAGGTAGTAATGTGGTTGGTCTACGTTTCGACTCCGCTGGATAAAAAGGGCCAAAAACAGAGAAACGCCGGGATGGAGCAATGAACACGGAACCCAGTCCCCACAATTACCTCATCACTCCCACCCAACCCCAATCACTTTTTTTCTTCTTTTTAACTGTGAGCACCTTCAAATTTGATTCCTGTCACTGTCAGCGAGGATGGTGAGGCCTAGACACTGCATGAAGGGCGCAACTGGAGTGTGGAGACCTGCAGGGCGTGGTACGGAATGTTGACCAGCACTTGCTGGTTACAGAGAGTCAGTCTTACTCCGTGGTTGAGATAACCGCAATAAGCAGTGCCTAGCAGCCTGGAGACTGTGGCGGCTCCGGGCTTGAGGTTCATTCCTGAAGAGATGCCAACATATACTTGGTGAGGGGGGACCAGGAAGAAGAAGGCTTGAGAGGCATTATTGTGGCATGCAGGGAGTGGACACCAGCGATGAATGAGGCTGAGTCGAGCTTTGAGAAACTGTGAGATAGGGAAAGCAAGGGCACTCCTGGCCAAGTGAGAGGAGTACCAGGGGTTACCAAATAACACAGACCCAGTTGGCCTAGCGCGCGGGGTGAGCGATTGGCTCATAACACGAGTGACATACTGGGGAAGACCACACTCGGTACTCAAAGAGGAACCCAGAAGAAGGATAGTAGAACTCCATTGGAAAGGGTGTAACCCCAGTCGGTACCTGCACCTGCAGGGAGAGGGCGTCTAAAGTGCGGCTCGAAGCAGGCAATAAATGGGAACCCGATTGTGGGATGTTGAAGCGGAATCCTAGAAAGCCAATGTGAACAGGGACTGGGGTTCCGGGGACGAGAGAAATACGGGGTATTAGAACTACCAGACCCTGGCCACCCAGCCATCCAGACACTGAGCCGAACACACGAATGAAGCCCAAAGGACTGGCAAATTGAACAAATTGTTCAATTGCAATTGAACAAAATGGACAAGTACGCAGTGCCGCTCCAGACTACAACACTGCAAAGCCAACTACCAGGTGAACAACCAGAACCTTCCCTGAGTGCAATCATGGCTACCATCACTGACCTAATGGGCACAATTGACCCTAAAATAGACCCAGTAATGGTGGACATGAACCTCCTGAGAGCGGACTTCCCGAAGATGTCGGAGAAAGTGGCTGTTACTGAACAAGAGGTGGCTCAGTTACAGACTAGTATGAAAAGTTTGGAGGAACGGGTTCAGGCCCTCACAAAACAACAGGCCGCCATGTTAGCTAAACTGGAGGACCAGGAGGGGTGGGCGAGAAGGAACAATATTAGAGTGGTGGGAGTGCCAGAGGTTTTGGAGGGACCTAGTGTCTTCCTGGATGACCTGATCCAGAATTATCTTAAAGCAAAGCGTCTTTCGGACTACTTCAATATTGAAAGGGCACATAGGGCTCCCATTGCTAAGCCCAAACCTGGCGCCCTACCCAGGACAATCATCTCGATGGATTCTCAACTTACGACATAGAGATGCTATCTTACAAGTGACTCGTCAGCACTGAGACCTGCGCAACGAGAATGCTGTGATCCAATTTTTCCCCGACTTCACACTAAGTGTACAGTGGCACAGGCGTGCTTTCAACAATGTGAAAAAGGACCTATGCGCCAAAGAACTCAAGTACTCTATGATAGTTCCAGCTAAGTTGAGAGTCGAGGCCAAGGGGAAAGCGTGGTTCTTCAGTTCTCTGGAGGAGGCAAGGTATGGTTGGAGGGATGGCGCACCGTGGGCCCCAACGCCCAACGAGGAAGATGGTGAGAACAACACAGGACGGCGAGGGAGGGATCGGACTGATACCACTCAGAACACTGCCTGATGGAGAGAGATGGAGGGTCTGGAAACTGGAACCTCGGTGCGCCTTCATGTTAAGAACTGCATAAATCAGGTCTTGCTGTTGGAGGGGCAGAGGGGGAGGGGTGATACTATGAACACGAACTCTCTAACATTGTGACTGTAGATACACTGGTATGCCACCAATGCTGTTACCCGATTTAAACGCATACTATTTCGAGGAGGGAGTGTGATCTTGGAGAAGGGGCTATTGCAGCCCAACACCGACCAACCCCATTTTTGGTTATTTGTTCGGGGCGACAGGCACTCTGCGATTTGGGGAGACGTGAGTGGTTATTCCCATCAACAGGGCAGCAGGGAGGGGGGTTAACGTCTTTCGGGGTATGTTTTGTTTTGTAGGTTTTTGTTGTTTTATTGTTAGTTTCTTATTCTTACAGGGTCAGGGTACTGGATCGATAAAACTTGCCATGTACATGACGGGATACTCAACGCAGGAATGGGGTCACATGAGCAGATAACGTCACCGGGAACAGGTCAGCCAGAAGTGGGGAAGCCAAGGGGGGGGGACACCAAGGGGTTCGCAGCCTAAAAATTATGTCATGGAATGTTAATGGCCTAGGGAGTCGGATTAAGCATTGTACTTCAATATTTACATGGACACTCACCGGGTATTGTATTACTGCAGGAAACGCACCTTAAAGGCCACAGATATCGAGCACTAGATAAATACAGATGCAGGCTAGTTGCCCTTGCTGGTTATATGACTGGATCACGAGGAGTGGGAATCCTGATTAATACAGATCTCCCCTTACTGAGTCGAAAGATTTGGCACAATCCCCTGGGGAGGTTTGTGGCCCTTACAGGGAAATGGGAAGATTAGGCTGTTAATATTGTCTCAAGTTGTATTCCGCCAGCGGTGCGGTCCGAGGCGTACCTCCAGTGGAGGTAATGGTGAGGGCGCCGATCCGAACGCATACTGTGCCACCCAGGCTGAATGCTTGGTTCTTTAAGAATAAAGAGAACGCCCAAAAGGTCTAGGAATGGGTGCAACTCTACTTCCAACAAAATGAGGGGACGGTTGAGGAGGCCTGTACTTTGTGGGAGGCGTTCAAAACAGTTATGCAGGGATATGTTCATACCTGCATAGGAGGGGATGACAAAGAAAAAAGGTTGCAGTGGGACGGACTGGACGTGACAATAAGGGACATGGAGGCAAGCTAAGTGGAGGGTTGGAGAACCGATAAGGAATTGGCGCACCGGTTAGACCTTAAGAGAAGAGAACTGAAAGACCTGGTAAATAATGCCGCAAGAGCGGCTGCACTGACAACACAGAGGAGAGTATACGACCTAGGGGACAAAGCCAACAAAATTATAGCATGGTTGGAAAAAAGGGACAGGGAAAGGAGCTGGGTGGCAGAAATACTGGACAAAAGCGGGCGGGTGTACTCTACTGGAGAAGACAAGACGCTGGCCTTTGCAGAATATTATGAAGAAGGATACAAATCCAACCCAGTTAGGTCGGCCACAGACTGCAGCAAACTGCTGGAGGAAATGAGACTACCAGTGCTGTCAGAGAAAGACAGAGAGAGTATTGAGAAGGATATAACGACTGAGAAAATAGTGGGCACCATACAGGATTTGTAGGCAGGGAAGGCACCAGGACCAAATGGAGCTCTTCAAATGCATGGCAAATACAGTGGCCCTATATCTCTTAGGTATGTTCAATGAAGCGAGGGAGTGCGGATGCTTACCAGTCGATCAGTGGACTGCAACCATTGTTCTAGTCCCTAAGCCGGGTGACCAGTGTAGTTCGTATCAACCAATATCCCTGTTAAATATGAAATTCAAAATACTGGCCAAAGTCTTGGTGAATCGACTCTTGGCAACAATCACAACCCTAATACACTCAGATCAATCGGACTTTATGCCCCGCTGAAGCACTAGGCTTAACCTCCGCCGGCTATATGGGGTGATGCACCTGGTAAAGACCAATCTAGGAGTGGAGGCAGCGCTCCTGTCCCTCAACACCCACATGGCGTTTGACAGTATAGAATAGCACTACCTTTTTGAGGTCCTGAAGCAGTTTGGTTTTGACCCACAATTCCAGTCAGTCATATATTAAGTTGCTCTATACACATACCCTGACTAGGGTTCGCGTTAATGGTTCAGTATCCTGCACTTTTGCTCTCCATAAGGGTACAAGACAGGGGTGCCCTCTTTCATCAAAACTATTCGCATTGGCATGAGGTGCTGCCTCAGGGGGAAGCTGAGGGCAAGGTCGAGGCTTTGTTTGGCTGGTTTGGTGGTGTTTAGGAGGGGGAGGAGATTTGTATTTGCTCCCAGTTAACTGCTGGTGCCCAGGGGAAGACGGGGGAAGTTGCATGCCAGAGGTGGTTCCACCTAAAGCGGTAGGAGACACACTGGTTCTCCTAAAAGATCCAATGGCACCTGCTGATGTGGGAAGTTTCCTCACAACTGCAGGTGCCAGGGGTTGTGGGCAATTTGTAAGAGTGGAACTAGCGTCCAGCCCGGTGTCCAGGGAAATGAGCAGGGGTGGGCCAGGACCTGCTCTTGGGGCTGAGTTCCCCGATACGCCAGTTGCCAGGTCTTTCCCCAAACTTTTATTATTAATAAAGGATGCCAGTCTGTCAATCCTGGATGACAGTATTTTAAAATGTGATGTTATGAGCTGGTCTATATGGGCCTGTAAATCAATTAGTAAATGTGTTGCCCACAGTGGGGGTCCGATATGGGGTAAATAGGAGCCAGATTCCGACTGTGGTGGAGTGGGTATTGGGTTTGTTTTGTTCGTGTGTTTGTGTGCGGGTTTAGCCTTCCTTCGTTTAGGACAAGATTTGGGGGCCTTTTCCCTTCATATGGAGGATGAGGCAGGGGATGTGCTACAGGAGCTAAGGCTTCCGGGACCTGTTGGGCACAAGGTAGTTCTGAATAGGACATAATGAAGGAAGTGGGTTCCAAGGGGTTGACTATGGTTTCACAGGAATCCCCTTCAGGCTGGGAAGAAGTGATCACCAGGGTGAGTGACAGTCGTCTCAGTATTTTCAATTGCAGTTGAGACAACTCCAATCGTTTTTTGAAACATTTTATCAATTGCTTAATCCATTCCCCCCCCCCCCCTCACCCCCCCACTGGACCCAGAGATGAACAATAAAAAGGTAATTTATTAACATTTCATTTTTCGTGCCCTGTTCTGAACAGAGCATCAGAGCGGGCAGGCCTCTGCTTGCTGTCAGCAGCAGGGAGGAGGGTGGGCTGGCTGGGCACGGTTTAAAGTGTTCATGTCTTTTTGCCCGGCCGTCTTGCACAGGACAGCCACAGATGCGCAGTTTAAACCGCTCTAACCCAGGTGCCTTTAAGGCAGCAGGGTTCGAGTAACCCAAAGCCTCCACAGCGCTGTGGAGTGCCGAGTCAGGCCGCTCCCTCCAATCCTAGTGCTGCTGTCATGCTGGTGAGAAGAACAGCACCAGGATTAACCAAGGCAGTTTCCTGTTGGCCAGGGCTGCAGTGAGGGAAAGAAGACGTCTGGTGCAGAGGATGTCGTGTTCATCTTTTGGTACGTTTTTAAATTGTTTTTTAAATATTGATGCACGTGCCCTCCCTGTAGATGCCATCCACCACTGCTTTTTTTTGTTGTTGTAAACTTTTTATTAGATTCAGCAGTAGTATGCATACATTCATTTTCATCGGTTCATTATTGTACAGTATAACAATACAGCGTAGAGGGGAAAATAGCATTTATATAGAAACAACAACCAGAATTCTATCACGTCTCAACAATTCTATTGATGGGGAAACACATATGTCGCCCCTGTAATCATTCCATTTGCCCCATTTCTTATCCTACTTCTTAGGGCAACCCGTGTCGTGAATACTTCCTTTTCTGCGACCATACATTTGTCGAGTTCTTTCATCCATGTCAGGACACTTGGTGGGTTTGCTGCCATCCGACCCCTGGCGATTTCACATTTAAAAAGTGTGTATCCCAATGTGGCCAGTTGTTGTTCTATCTCGGTAAGGTCCGTGGCCACACAGATGTTAAGTAGAGCCAGCCCTGGTTTGAGATTCATTTCTTTCCCTAACACCGTCTGGATATGGGTTGTGGCCACTTCCCATAGTCGCATAAGCGCCGGGCACTCCCGGATCATGTGACAAAAGGTAGCCGTTTGGACGCAACCTCTAAGGCAAAGTGGGTCCGTTCTTGCACCTATCTTCGCCAGGGTCACTCCCGTGAGGTATGACCTATGAAGAATTTTAAGTTGTATCAGTCGGAAGCCGATGGTAATCGCTGCATCTTTAGGGGATATTAGAGCCATCTGGCAGCCCTCGTCATCGATGGGTCCTATGTCTTTCTGCCACCATTCCCTGAATTTGTGAAATGTGTTTGGTAAGTTGTTACATAGCTTTTTATAGATTAATGAGATTGCTTTTGTGTGTAGTGGCCCATCAAGAAGTCGATCTCCCAACGGGGTAGACTCTGGTATATTCTTAGGATCTGGGAAGGCTGCGGTGAGTGCATGCCGAATTTGTAAATATCTAAACAATTCTCCCTGTGCCATCTGGTATTGCCCCTGAAGGTCCTCAAATCGAAGGATCGACCCCTTTTTGATCAGATCACCAACTTTTGAGATCCCTATTGTATCCCATCTGTCGAAGCTGGGTTTGATTACAGAGGGAACCCAACCTTTGGGCATACCACAGCGGTGTCGCCTTTGTGAGGAAATTAGACCAACCCGCTACTGCCTTTAGTTTGACTGTTACACCCTTCAACCTCAGGCTTTTCTTTATCTCCAAATTTTGTTCCAATGGGAGGCATTGTTCAGTCCCAATGATTCAACAAGATCTCTAAAGAAGTCAGCCAAAGCTTTAGAGATCCATTCGCCCACTTTGAACTCCTTTACGGGGTCAAGGGCCTCGCATCTTTTCAGACACTCTATGACCTAATAAAACCTCCACCAGTTGGGTCTCCCTCACCGGTCACCACAGCCCCTGCCGCAGGCCCAGCTGTGTGTGTGTGTGTGTGTGTGTGTGTGTGTGTGTGTGTGCGTGTAGGTGTGTGTGTGTGTGTGTGTATGTATGTATATAAAAGCATATGTATGTGAAAGTGAAGGCCAAGGGGCATGTGAAGTCACTTCCGCTACCCCCGCCATTTTGGTGAATTGACGTCCATGGATTAAGTCCATGTCAAATCTACCCTGGCACAGTGTCTTTTACAAAGCAGTTTAAGTAGATAGTTACATTGTTTAGCAATGCAGTTCTGCTTACAATGGCGAGGTCAGAGTTGAGGAAGGGGCTGGTGGTAAGCCCCACTACCTTGGCAGACAAGACTGCTCAAATATAAACCAAGAAATCTGTGCATTATCATTTATCATGAATCACAAAATTGAAATTTTATAATTGATTATTGATCCCTAACTGTAGGCTGAGGTGAGCACAACACTGAATAAATAGGTTATATAACTTGTGATACTCCTGTGTAATTGCTGAGGGAAGAGGAATATATCGTTTATGTGGAATGTTACTAATGTATCAGAATGAACACATTGTTTTGTATTCCCTTTCTTTTCCAGATGCTAATCAGATCAGATGTACATACACAAATATAAACTGTAACGTTCAACAATTAAGGAGAGTATAGGTGAAATGCATTCATACACTCCGAAGACGTGACATTTTAAGTAGGTTGTACACACATTTCTTAACTTGAACCATTTAATTTCATGAAGTTCATTATTCATACAGCAGTGCCCTCATGTGGGTATTTTTATGAATTGCACCTTCCGAGTTCTGCTTATTTCTTAAAAGCCTGAAAGTTTAGTGTTCCTTCCTAGTTTCATAAGCAGACCAATTCAACCTACTAACCTGTTTGCAGAGCCCTGTACAGTCAAGGGTGGCGGTTCGTGCCCGAGGGCATAAGGGGCGGAGCCCTACCAGTCTCAAGAGGACGGAGAAGGAGGAGATAGGAATGGTTTGAGGCTGCGGGCGGCACTTTTACACTGTCCATTCTTGGTGCAGCACAGCCCTGTACAAACACACGCTGTGCATGCGAGGTGGACGACTTCAATACCGCCCAAATACCGCATGTGCAGTGTGTGTCTGTGAGGCAGTGGTGAGGTCAAGCAGGCACTACTTACAGGAGCAGTTTTGCCCGTACTTTGGTCGAAAAATCGTCTCGATCGGACCGAGGACGTAGCTCAACAGCATCCTCTAGGATCTCGCCTCCTCCTTTGACCGGCTGACACTTGTTACGGTCAGCCTATGTGAATAGGAGGCGGGACTTCTAACATTGCTTCCTCTGGTCGGTGCTAATTTCTATTTCCCTCCTTCATTCAACGAGGCGAACAAGCTGCAACTGGGCCCGTGAGACACCTCTGGGAGAAACACCATGTCCGTGACAGAGGTGAAACTAGTGAGTACTTAAATGAATTACTGGTGAGATAATGGACTTTACTTGTCAACTTAATTGGTTTTTCCTTCTTATATAATGTATAAACTCTGAAAGGATGCAAGGCGAAAATGCCAATAAAGGTGGTTCCACACTCCAGGGAAACCAGAATTAGCTGGACAGTGAGAAATTAACCTGTGACGTTCTAAAACGGGGTTCACCTCACATTGTACACTACACACAAGGCTGACTGCGTATTGGAAATGTGTTGTTCCCTCGATACACAAGGTACCGAAACACCCCTCAGTAGACGCTACAAAGGGTCATGCCCTGGTGAGATGCCATTGTCAACAGTTTGCAGCCCCCAGGCCGGGACTCTCCCCAGGGGCGCTCTTTGGTCTGTTCAGAGGCCTCCGCTTGTCAGCTCTTTCGAATGGTGATGCCAGCACACACAGAAACGCTCTGTTAAAACCTTGCGCAAACATCAATAGCGGAACCCATAAACCAGCAAGAGTTGGAGCGTCCATAGTATAATCAGAGTAGTAAGATACCACATTATTGATAAACAGCGAGAAGAGGGTAGGGGCTAGGACACACCCCTGCCGCACTCCCTTGTTAACCAAAAAATGTTCTGTTTGCTCCCCATGATGTCCCCACCTTACTTGGGCATAAGTAGAGTCATGCAATTTAATGATGAATGAAAGGATCTCTGCAGGCATCCCAGCTTTATTAGGAGTGTCCCAGAGTTATACGGGGCACTAAGTCAAATGCAGACTTAAGATCTATAAATGCTGCATAAAGGGTGCCCCCCGCTAAGATCACTGTGTTCCAATATAACATCATAAATCTAAAGACTTGGTCTATAGTGCTGACATGGGAGTGAAATCATGCTTGATAGGTGGATAATAGCTCATTATCAACAATCCACCTGTTCACCCTGCCCAGCACTAATCTAGCCACCAACTTTTGCATAGTATCAATAAGACTGATGGGCCGGTAGTTGAATGGGTAGGCTTGTCCCCTTTTGTTATATATGGGGATGATCTCCACCCCATGATTCTGGGATGGGAGCACCTCTAGCCAAACCATTGGCAAGGGTGAAAATGTATTTCAGCCAATTCTCCCTGTCAGATTTAAATATGTCTGCCGGAATACCATCCGGCCCCGGGGCTCTACCTGCAGCCACCCCATCAAGTGCACATTCTATTTCTAGCGGGGTAAATGATAATATCTCCTCTGAAGCACTACACTTAAACTGATCTGAGTCGTGTATGTGAGAGGAGAATTGGGAATGAAAATATGTGAACCAAGCTTCTGATAAAACATTTTTTACAGGGACCGGGCCCACGTTGTCACCTCCCCACTTAATTAAGTGCCAGAAACGTCGCCAGTTGTTACCGTTGCATGCTACTAGCAGATCCTTCCATCGGTTCTCATCATGGGCCTTTTTTGCCTGTTGTTGGATAGTCTTATATTCTGACCTCCTAGTCCTTACCTCCTGGACAGAGCCAGCCCTGATTGCGCTGGACAGAGCCCTGTAAGCCTTCCTTCAGGCCCCATCATACCATTTGGCGGCTTTATGCCCTGTGCCCCTATTGGTTTATGCTCTAGGTTTTACCAGATAGTATCCAAGCTTGGCAAACAGAGCCTCATGATGTACTGTAAGGGCTAATAAAGTATCCTCATTGAAATCTAATTGGGAAATGGCTACCAAGAAATCTGCTAGCGTTAACTTGATTTGGGTTACAGTGGCGTCATCCATGGCAACCTGTGCCCGTTTTAGCCTGCGCAAATCATTGTGTTGAGTTTCAACTGGGTTTACCCTGAAAACTTCCTGACCTGGGTAAAAAAGTAAGTACGTTGAATGTGGGTCAGTGTTTAAACATCATCACAAATGTATACAGAATTGAAAAGAGCAACAGTTCACCACAATGCTACATCACATTTCATTTTTAATGAACAATTCTAGAAAATCAGTCGCAAAATTTTATCATTACAAAAAGAATGAATCACTTAATCCAAACAGTTTCAATAGAGAAATGCCAAAGTTCATAGGTAACTCTTGTACGTCAACGTTATCTATCTCATAATCAAATTTGGTGGTGCTCACAGTGAAAAAAAGAAAAAAAGTGTTTGGGGTAGGGTGGGAGTGATGAGGTAAGTGTGGGGACTGGGTAAAGGTGGTGTGACAGTAACACAATCCCAAACTAATTTGACAAAAGACCTTTACAGTCTAATACGATCCATAGTTCCCTATGTCCCTTCACATATAGGTTGGGTTTCTCAATATATCTGGATCCTATACTGTGAGGTAGTAATGTGGTTGGTCTACGTTTCGACTCCGCTGGATAAAAAGGGCCAAAAATAGAGAAACGCCGGGATGGAGCAATGAACACGGAACCCAGTCCCCACAATTACCTCATCACTCCCACCCAACCCCAAACACTTTTTTTCTTCTTTTTAACTGTGAGCACCTTCAAATTTGATTCCTGTCACTGTCAGCGAGGATGGTGAGGCCTAGACACTGCATGAAGGGCGCAACTGGAGTGTGGAGACCTGCAGGGCGTGGTACGGAATGTTGAGCGGCACTTGCTGGTTGCAGAGAGTCAGTCTTACTCCGTGGTTGAGATAACCGCAATAAGCAGTGCCTAGCAGCCTGGAGACTGTGGCGGCTCCGGGCTTGAGGTTCATTCCTGAAGAGATGCCAACATATACTTGGTGAGGGGGGACCAGGAAGAAGAAGGCTTGAGAGGCATTATTGTGGCATGCAGGGAGTGGACACCAGCGATGAATGAGGCTGAGTCGAGTTTTGAGAAACTGTGAGATAGGGAAAGCAAGGGCACTCCTGGCCAAGTGAGAGGAGTACCAGGGGTTACCAAATAACACAGACCCAGTTGGCCTAGCGCGCGGGGTGAGCGATTGGCTCATAACACGAGTGACATACTGGGGAAGACCACACTCGGTACTCAAAGAGGAACCCAGAAGAAGGATAGTAGAACTCCATTGGAAAGGGTGTAACCCCAGTCGGTACCTGCACCTGCAGGGAGAGGGCGTCTAAAGTGCGGCTCGAAGCAGGCAATAAATGGGAACCCGATTGTGGGATGTTGAAGCGGAATCCTAGAAAGCCAAGGTGAACAGGGACTGGGGTTCCGGGGACGAGAGAAATACGGGGTATTAGAACTACCAGACCCTGGCCACCCAGCCATCCAGACACTGAGCCGAACACACGAATGAAGCCCAAAGGACTGGCAAATTGAACAAATTGTTCAATTGCAATTGAACAAAATGGACAAGTACGCAGTGCCGCTCCAGACTACAACACTGCAAAGCCAACTACCAGGTGAACAACCAGAACCTTCCCTGAGTGCAATCATGGCTACCATCACTGACCTAATGGACACAATTGACCCTAAAATAGACCCAGTAATGGTGGACATGAACCTCCTGAGAGCGGACTTCCCGAAGATGTCGGAGAAAGTGGCTGTTACTGAACAAGAGGTGGCTCAGTTACAGACTAGTATGAAAAGTTTGGAGGAACGGGTTCAGGCCCTCACAAAACAACAGGCCACCATGTTAGCTAAACTGGAGGACCAGGAGGGGTGGGCGAGAAGGAACAATATTAGAGTGGTGGGAGTGCCAGAGGTTTTGGAGGGACCTAGTGTCTTCCTGGATGACCTGATCCAGAATTATCTTAAAGCAAAGCGTCTTTCGGACTACTTCAATATTGAAAGGGCACATAGGGCTCCCATTGCTAAGCCCAAACCTGGCACCCTACCCAGGACAATCATCTCGATGGATTCTCAACTTACGACATAGAGATGCTATCTTACAAGTGACTCGTCAGCACTGAGACCTGCGTAACGAGAATGCTGTGATCCAATTTTTCCCCGACTTCACACTAAGTGTACAGTGGCACAGGCGTGCTTTCAACAATGTGAAAAAGGACCTATGCGCCAAAGAACTCAAGTACTCTATGATAGTTCCAGCTAAGTTGAGAGTCGAGGCCAAGGGGAAAGCGTGGTTCTTCAGTTCTCTGGAGGAGGCAAGGTATGGTTGGAGGGATGGCGCACCGTGGGCCCCAACGCCCAACGAGGAAGATGGTGAGAACAACACAGGACGGCGAGGGAGGGATCGGACTGATAGCACTCAGAACACTGCCTGATGGAGAGAGATGGAGGGTCTGGAAACTGGAACCTCGGTGCGCCTTCATGTTAAGAACTGCATAAATCAGGTCTTGCTGTTGGAGGGGCAGAGGGGGAGGGGTGATACTATGAACACGAACTCTCTAACATTGTGACTGTAGATACACTGGTATGCCACCAATGCTGTTACCCGATTTAAACGCATACTATTTCGAGGAGGGAGCGTGATCTTGGAGAAGGGGCTATTGCAGCCCAACACCGACCAACCCCATTTTTGGTTATTTGTTCGGGGCGACAGGCACTCTGCGATTTGGGGAGATGTGAGTGGTTATTCCCATCAACAGGGCAGCAGGGAGGGGGGTTAACGTCTTTCGGGGTATGTTTTGTTTTGTAGGTTTTTGTTGTTTTATTGTTAGTTTCTTATTCTTACAGGGTCAGGTTACTGGATCGATAAAACTTGCCATGTACATGACGGGATACTCAACGCAGGAATGGGGTCACATGAGCATATAACGTCACCGGGAACAGGTCAGCCAGAAGTGGGGAAGCCAAGGGGGGGACACCAAGGGGGGGACACCAAGGGGTTCGCAGCCTAAAAATTATGTCATGGAATGTTAATGGCCTAGGGAGTCGCATTAAGCATTGTACTTCAATATTTACATGGACACTCACCGGGTATTGTATTACTGCAGGAAACGCACCTTAAAGGCCACAGATATCGAGCACTAGATAAATACAGATACAGGCTAGTTGCCCTTGCTGGTTATATGACTGGATCACGAGGAGTGGGAATCCTGATTAATACAGATCTCCCCTTACTGAGTCGAAAGATTTGGCACAATCCCCTGGGGAGGTTTGTGGCCCTTACAGGGAAATGGGAAGATTAGGCTGTTAATATTGTCTCAAGTTGTATTCCGCCAGCCGTGCAGTCCGAGGCGTTTACGGCGCTGGGGACTTTGCTAGTCAAACTTCCGCAGGGACTACTAGTGCAAGGTTGCGACATAAACTCTACTATCGATCCCGTGCTCGATAGGGAAACCACTTCCATAAGAGAGTGAGGGATGGAGCCACTTAGCGCGTTTGTTCAGGCAGTGGGTCTGATAGACCTTTGGCGATTGCACAACCTGAATACTCACCAGTACACCTTCTACTCAGCTGCCCATGGTATTTACTCACAAATCAACCACGTACTGACACACAGGGGTGGGAGGCATAGTTTTCTAACGCAGGAATTGGTCCGCGAGGTATTTTCGGATCACTCTCCAGTGTAGGTAATGGTGAGGGCGCCGATCCGAACGCATACTGTGCCACCCAGGCTGAATGCTTGGTTCTTTAAGAATAAAGAGAACGCCCAAAAGGTCTAGGAATGGGCGCAACTCTACTTCCAACAAAATGAGTGGACGGTTGAGGAGGCCTGTACTTTGTGGGAGGCGTTCAAAACAGTTATGCAGGGATATGTTCATACCTGCATAGGAGGGGATGACAAAGAAAAAAGGTTGCAGTGGGACAGACTGGACGTGACAATAAGGGACATGGAGGCAAGCTAAGTGGAGGGTTGGAGAACCGATAAGGAATTGGCGCACCGGTTAGACCTTAAGAGAAGAGAACTGAAAGACCTGGTAAATAATGCCGCAAGAGCGGCTGCACTGACAACACAGAGGAGAGTATACGACCTAGGGGACAAAGCCAACAAAATTATAGCATGGTTGGAAAAAAGGGACGGGGAAAGGAGCTGGGTGGCAGAAATACTGGACAAAAGCGGGCGGGTGTACTCTACTGGAGAAGACAAGATGCTGGCCTTTGCAGAATATTATGAAGAAGGATACAAATCCAACCCAGTTAGGTCGGCCACAGACTGCAGCAAACTGCTGGAGGAAATGAGACTACCAGTGCTGTCAGAGAAAGACAGAGAGAGTATTGAGAAGGATATAACGACTGAGGAAATAGTGGGCACCATACAGGATTTGTAGGCAGGGAAGGCACCAGGACCAAATGGAGCTCTTCAAATGCATGGCAAATACAGTGGCCCTATATCTCTTAGGTATGTTCAATGAAGCGAGGGAGTGCGGATGCTTACCAGTCGATCAGTGGACTGCAACCATTGTTCTAGTCCCTAAGCCGGGTGACCAGTGTAGTTCGTATCAACCAATATCCCTGTTAAATATGAAATTCAAAATACTGGCCAAAGTCTTGGTGAATCGACTCTTGGCAACAATCACGACCCTAATACACTCAGATCAATCGGACGTTATGCCCCGCTGAAGCACTAGGCTTAACCTCCGCCGGCTATATGGGGTGATGCACCTGGTAAAGACCAATCTAGGAGTGGAGGCAGCGCTCCTGTCCCTCAACACCCACATGGCGTTTGACAGTATAGAATAGCACTACCTTTTTGAGGTCCTGAAGCAGTTTGGTTTTGACCCACAATTCCAGTCATATATTAAGTTGCTCTATACACATACCCTGACTAGGGTTCGCGTTAATGGTTCAGTATCCTGCACTTTTGCTCTCCATAAGGGTACAAGACAGGGGTGCCCTCTTTCATCAAAACTATTCGCATTGGCACTCGAGCTGCTAGCGGCATGGGTGTGGGGGGACCCGGTGATTTCGGGCATCTATAGGGGAGGGGAATGGGAGGAGAGGATTTCGCTATACCCGGACGATGTCCTTCTGTATGCGACAAGATCGCGGTTTACAATAAACTGGCTGCTGCATATTTTTACACTTTTTGAAGGGTATTCAGGATACCAGATTAACTGGGATAAGTCATTCTTATACATGCTGTCCACTGGACCACCGTCCCTGCTTGGCACAGGAACTAAGTTGCAGGTTAAGGAGAGTGTTAAATATCTGGGTATACAGACAGCCAACACAGATGTGGGATTCCTGGCGGTCAATCTACAACCCCAACTAGAACGCTTAAAGAGAGATTTGCCCACTGGAGGACACTGCCAATATCCCTAATGGGGAGAGCAGTTCCCTTTAAAATGAAGTGTTACCACAAATATTATATGTCTTACAAAACACCCTTGTCCAATACCAGAACTAAGAACATTATTGTGGGATGGTGGGGGCACACGGATTGCATTGGCCAAATTACAAAAGGGAATATAAACAGGTGGTTTGGCAATGCCGGACCTCCAAAAGTACTACTGGACTTCACACCTAATGGTAATTAATTACTGGATATTCACGGACCGAGGCGACCCGGCTTACAGGGTGGACCGCTGGGCAATGGGGGCCGGGGATATCTAAGTGCACTGTATAGTCGAGGGACGGGAAAAAACATGTTGCCCCATACACGGATAGTGGTGGATGTGTGGGTGAGAGCCAATCGATTTCTGGGCTGGGCAAATAGACTGACAGAACAGACCCCTCTAGGGACCAGTGCTATGCTTCAGGAAGTAGGCAGATTACAGGGTTTCGGTAAATGGAAATTGATAGATATAGTGAACCTGGGAGTTGTGTGGAGGAGACACATTCTCCCATTCCCAGAATTTGAAGAAAGAATATCAATTGGCGGATACAGAACACTATAGGTATTTGCAGATAAAACATGAGTTGGGTAGGCATCGCAAGGAGGAGCATCAAGTCCCTGAATAAAGCCAGCTGGAGTACAGATTAGTTCTAGATCCAATTCCCGAAAGAGCACTGTCCTGCACATACAGGAAGATTGTTAACAATGCCCCAGATCTCCTTATATAGCTAAGAGGGTCCTGGGAGTCCGATGTGGGCATGCTGGAACATAATGACTGGGCGGAGGCGGTGCAAAGCCCTAGATAAGTAGCGATTTGGGCAAGGTTCAGACTTTTCCAATTAAGAATCTGACATAGGTTCTACTCCACCAGCACACTCATGTTCAAGTTGGGTCACATGCCCACGGATAATTGCCAGAGGGCATGTAATCAGAGGGGCACCTTCTTCATATTCTATGGGAATAACCGATTACACAGAGGTACTGGAGGAAGGTGACACTGATAATGTCGGAGGTTGTTGGGTAAGAAGTTCCTATGGATGCCAGGTTGCATGTGTTATGTGTGTCTGAGGAACAAACATGGCCAAAATACCAAACAATTTGGCTGCCAGTGGCAGCAATAGTGCCCAAAAGAAATATCGCTGGGGCCTGGGGGCCACTCAACCTCTGACAGTGGCACGATGGAAGAGAGATATTGACTTGTGCTGTGCTACTGAAAAGACAATATATGAAAGTAGAGGCTGCTCCAAGAAATGGGGAAAGGTGTGGCAGCACTGGGAGGTGTAATGGGGCAACTGGGAGTTATCTGATTGCGAACAGGGGGAGGGGGTGGGAGACCATGGAGTGTATTGTACGGGGAACCTGCTAGGAATTTTGTTTATTCTACAAACGTATCTATGTTCAGGTAATGCGAAACAAGATAGTATGTATTAACAAATAGTACCTCTGGTAATACTGCATTTTGAATCTGACAAATGTTTAAAAAAAGAAGTAAAAAAAAAAAAATATATATATATATAAATTCTTGCAGCAAGTCTAAATGGATGGAGTCTGACATATGCAAAGCACGTATATAGCATATGAGGACATAGGTAGGAGTTTTCTTTTTTGTTGATCTGCCCCCTCCCAGGACAGTTTCTCCTTTATCCCCCATTCTCAAGGTGACATTTGACATCATGCCGATTCAGTAAAGGGGGTGGTGATGAACAGAGTGTCTGAATTAAGCAGACCACTCTTACCCAGTCCAAAGATCAGGGCTTGATCCATCACCGTTATTTAGCTCACTGCACCATCCCAGCTCAGAACCTGGCTATATGCAAATTAGTCTGTCCCTGGCCCAGTGCATCATGGGAACAGGGCAGACCAAACTACCAAGCCAATTCTTCACCAGAAAGGAGACAAGCTTCCGGGGACCGGTTTCTGGCATTTCAGCCGTCGTCGGCCCGGCTTGCTTGAATCCTGATGGTGCAGTGAGCAAGGGACTCATGTCTGAGTATACCCTGCCACACCTATAGTGGCCAAAAACGATTCAGTAAAGGGGGTGGTGATGAACAGAGTGTCTGAATTAAGCAGACCACTCTTACCCAGTCCAAAGATCAGGGCTTGATCCATCACCTTTATTTAGCTCACTGCACCATCCCAGCTCAGAACCTGGCTATATGCAAATTAGTCTGTCCCTGGCCCAGTGCATCATGGGAACAGGGCAGACCAAACTACCAAGCCAATTCTTCACCAGAAAGGAGACAAGCTTCCGGGGACCGGTTTCTGGCATTTCAGCCGTCGTCGGCCCGGCTTGCTTGAATCCTGATGGTGCAGTGAGCAAGGGACTCATGTCTGAGTATACCCTGCCACACCTATAGTGGCCAAAAACGATTCAGTAAAGGGGGTGGTGATGAACAGAGTGTCTGAATTAAGCAGACCACTCTTACCCAGTCCAAAGATCAGGGCTTGATCCATCACCGTTATTTAGCTCACTGCACCATCCCAGCTCAGAACCTGGCTATATGCAAATTAGTCTGTCCCAGGCCCAGTGCATCATGGGAACAGGGCAGACCAAACTACCAAGCCAATTCTTCACCAGAAAGGAGACAAGCTTCCGGGGACCGGTTTCTGGCATTTCAGCCGTCGTCAGCCCGGCTTGCTTGAATCCTGATGGTGCAGTGAGCAAGGGACTCATGTCCGAGTATACCCTGCCACACCTATAGTGGCCAAAAACGATTCAGTAAAGTGGGTGGTGATGAACGGAGTGTCTGATTTGACATCATGTCAGCTCCTTGAAAGGTACGTACGACATGCCCTGCCCATGTGATGCCCTTCTTTAGAGCTGTGGTGCGGGTCTCACAGCAAGTCTATACTGGCTGATGAGGTATAGTTACTGAACACCGCTGCTGACTGGCTCCTGTAAAACCTTACAACTTAGCTGTGTCTCAATTGTTTTATAGGATGGTCATCTTAACGGTTTAAGGTATTGACTTCAGGAGTTATGCATTAGTTATTTTTAGAACTTCTCACTGCTCAAAAGTTTGAAGTTTTGTGTTTTATCTACTTCAATCCATTTGATTGCTTGCTTCTGCTTGCAGAAAATTGTCACCCTGTGTCACTCATTTGCAGTTAAAATTTCACTCGTAAGTGCATTGAAACAATTGAAATGTCACACATAATCAATCTCAAACCTTGACAGCTATGTACAGTAAGTGACTGCGCCCACCTGCAGGGCATGTATGGGAGGTCCATGGGATTCCCTTTCACCTCTGGAGAGGTCTGCCATTAGACTTGTTTGGTCTCACCCACATTCATAATACTGCGTGGGCTCAGAGTGAAAGTGATTTCCTCAGTTGCCTAGGGCCACATCCCCCTGCAAATGAGGGCATGCCCTCCCAAGGTAGCATTGGTGTAACAATGCTATCAGCATTACAGAAGAGACCGCACAAGTGTCTGCGGCCCCGTTTGTAATACCAACGGGCCCCAGAGTGCACAAAGCGGGTACACATGCTGCTGCGCTAGAGGCACTTTCTGAAATACGGTCCCTGGAGTGGGCTACAGTCATTACTGAAGGAGAGGCGACAACAGATTTGGAGCTGAGTGTTTGATAAACAAGCACGGATGGACCAGTATTTTCTGTGAGATGGAAAGAGCAGTACCTTTGTTATGTTTGTTTTATATTGCAACATTTATATAGTGAGGAGTATATATGAGATATAGCATCTCCCACTGCACACTCACCGCCAGACTCAATGAAGCCAGCATTCAGGGAACCGCCCTCGACTGGCTCCGCTCCTTCCGTGCTGGCAGAACCCAAACAATCAGACTCCCACCCTTCATCCCCGAACCCACAGAAATCAACTGCGGAGTACCCCATGGATTGTTGCTCAGCCCCATGCTCTTCAACATCTACATGGCCCCCCCTTGCCACCATCGTCCGACAGCACGGACTCAGCATAGTATCCTGCGCCGACACACCACCAGACTCTACTTCCAGGAAGGATTGAAAGATGTGGCATCCTGGATGAGCAGCAGCTGCCAAAACCCAACTTGGAGATGACAGTGGTCCTCATCCACGGGCCATCCCCCTCTGCATGGGACAACTCCTGGTGGCCCACCACCCTCAGTAACCCCCCACTCCCACTGACCATGCCCAAAGCCTCGGCCTCTTATTCGACTCCCTTTCTACAACCCAACAGGTCAACGCTGTCACACCTTTCGCAGCCTCTGAAAGACCTTCAAATGGATCCCCACTGATTCAAGGAAGACTGTTACCCACGCACTCATAACCAGCAGACTGGATTACGGAAACGCCCTCTACGCCGCGATTAACTAGTTTCTGCTCCTCAAACTCCAGACCATACAGAACACCGCAGCCATACGCGTCCTTGGTATCCCTTGACACAAACACATTCCCCAGCACCTGCGTAACCTCCACCGGCTCTCCGTGGAGAAATGAGTAACCTTCAAGATACTCACTCACACTTGCAAATGCCTCCACAACCCGAGACCCCCAATATCTCAACAACAGCATCTCATTCCACATACCCAAGAGGAACCTTCGATCGCCAACCTCGCCCTCACCGCTACCCCACACATCTGCAGAGCAAGAACAGGTGGAAGAACCTTTTCCTACATTGAGGCCAAGACTTGGAACGAGCTGCTGATCAACATCAGGCGTGCCCCCAACCTGCACATCTTCAGAAAGACCCTGAAGACCTGGCTCTTCGACTGACCGGAGCAGTTCTCCCCACCTCTCCCAGCGCCTTGAGACCCTCACGGGTGAGTGGTGCGCTTACAATTTCCCCGATTGATTGATTGATTACCCCTATATGGGGAGCTCACTCACTTGCCTAAATGGGTAGCACTCTACACTGTGTAAGTTGTGTAGCTGGAAGTGTGTTATCTTCATTTTGATCCTGTGGGGGAAGTGTTTCCGTGTCATGTGTGATGATCACTGTAAGAACTTGGGTTGTTGGTTGATTAGGGCCAAAGCAATGACGAAGCAACAGCCATTATCCCTGGCTCGATGAACCACAAAAAGTTGCTACATAAACGTGTGCTTATCTCTGGGTAGCTTGGCATATAAAGCAGTCAGGATTAACCTAGAGCCAATGTGTAAAATATTTATGCAGCACACAAACAGTAATAACGCGAAAACATAAGAAAAATCTCCCACACCAATTCATAAACATCATTTTTATAAATTATTTGACACCAAAAGGACAAAAATCCAGTCAGTACAACTGGAGTAATTAATTTCTAAATTGTTTTGTAAAAACTAGCACCTAAAAGACCACAGCTCCAACCTCGGACATCTAGTCATGCAAGACCAGGTCAAAGTCGAAAAATATAGCTAACTATGATGGATTGTGGTTCAGATACAAAAAGTGGATTGGGCCCGGTTGGTGTTTATCTTCAGACTTCGAATTTTCCCAAAAAATATTCTGAAAAGGTAGAGTTCCGCTGGGCATGGCAGCAGGCTGTTTCCAAGGAGGGAGTGTCATTGTTTGGGAACCTCTGAACGAAGTCACGCAGACCAGCAATGCAACTTGGTCTTCCTTCGGTTCTTAGAGCTGTTTTTAGCCAAAATATTTTGGATTTTGGCTATCTCGGCCCCTTTAGGACCACAACCAAAGGTTCAGGACTAATGGGAAATCACTTGGGGATTCGGGACTCACTCAGATTCGGGCTCAAAATGGCAGGAGCCTTTTTTGCCCTTGTGGCTCTGAACAGTAGGCCATCAAACTATCCCTTGGAGTCACTCTGGTAGCCTTGGATTCAGGTGAACATGTAGGGATCAAACACCAGGGCTGTCCTCTGAGCGTTCGAGGCAGGCTTCAGGCAGCACAGCTGTCCAACTAGGTATAGAAAAGCAGTCTTGCAGAGGGCATAGCAGGTCATACCTGCAGGCAGTCCTCTGAGAGTCCTTCAGTAGGCCCACGAAATGAAGTTAAAAGTGGATCTGAAGGCCCTATTTTTATATCTGGTGCCTTCTTTGAAGTTGGGATATGTTTCTAGAGGTTTCTCTTTGAAGTGCTTGGAATTTCCAGACTCCCCTGGCCTCCAAGCTGACTGCAGAGACAAGGTAGAGGTGATGTGCTGTTTGTGTGAAGGCAGAGTACAGCCTATTCAGTTGCAAGTGGGACAGTGCCAAGCTCCACCCCCTTCCTGCCAGCAGATGGCCCATCCAGGAACACCTAATACCTCTATTGTGTGACTGTCAGTTATACCCAGTCATGTGACCCAGGGGAGGCTTCAAGCACTAAGGGCTAAAGGCAAAAAAATGCCAACTTTCTATAAGTGACATTTTCAAAATTGTAATTTAAAATCCTGCTTTACCATTAAAGAGGATTTTTCATTACAATTTCATAGCTACCAAACAAGAAATGCCTACCTGGTCCCAAACAATGGTTAGCACTTATTAAATGTAATCAGGCAACCGAATGTTATCCTAAGGCAGAGTTCTTCAAACTGTGGGGCGCGCCCCCTTGGGGGGCCACAACACCATCTCAGGGGGGCGCGCACTCCACACTAAAATCTTTCCTTCCTTTGTCTTTCACAGTCCCACGTTGCAAGTCTTCATCCATTTCAAATGGGGATGTATGATTGGAGAACTCTGGGGCACACAGGAACATCACCACAAACGTTCCACAAATGAGTGGGACAGAAACAGAGATCAAATTATTTGATGGTAACAAGGGACTCCAATTGAAGTAAAAGGTGTCGACGCAGTTCAGCCAGATGATGTAGGCTTCATCAGGACAATGGGTACTCTATTCATCAGGTCCTCGTGATGTCTAGGACAGATATCGGCGGCCAGCAGACACACCCACCCACACAAAGGTGGGGGGTAGGGGCAGGAATCACTCTCTAACTCCAATACAAGGAATTCATCCTTTATATATAACAACAGACAGTCCACTTGGATCAGGCAAGAGGAGGGCAGGCGTGGCTTGAATAACACGTTGTAGCAGGGTTTCCGTTCTCCCACAGAACTGTGCATAGAGATCTAGAACCTCAGTGAGTTAGGATGATCCAAAAACTCATCTCAGTGTCAGAAATCTCCTTACCTAGCTAGCTACAGTGTCTCATGGATCATTATGGAATGATCCATGTCTTAGACAAACCAGAACATGATCTTTAGAATACCTCAGGAGTCGTGGAACACATGAACACTCTTTCGTTATATAATCATTTCAAACCAAAACTGAGAGTCAAAGAACACAAGTGCAAGTTTGAAATATTTATTATTCAATGCAAAGTTCTCAAACGCAGTATCTTGTATAATACCAAAATGCAGATTATAAAAATCAGAGTCAGCAGCATAGTCACTAATCCATAGTAAGCAAAAGGTGCTAGCATGTTATAATGCAATTTCTATAGAAATCTATATCACCTATATTTCGCGCACCCTATCTTAGCATATTATATTATATCTAGGAAGGTCTCATTTGGGCTTTAGCAGGGCGGCCCCATACCTCTCAATGTCAGTAGGAGCAGTTCACATCAACAACTACCAGCTCTCTTCATGCGCAGCACCAAGTGTCTACGTTCATTCCGTGTAACTCTATCTTAAACCCGCGTAGAGCCCAAAATGTTGGCATCAACATTATTTGTGTTATGTCTAATGTGGTGCGAGGATCAAGCCTCCCAGCAACCTTGTGTTAGGTTAATTTTAGAGTGTGCAGCTCTCAGTGTGCAGACAGTTGTACCAAGTGTACCAGGCAAAGCTGATAGCATAGAAATAACATATTATTCTCAAATAAACCACCTCACCGCTTCTAGGGTGAAGGCGACAACAACCAGTATGTGTCGTGTGCAAAACTGAAGCCGAAGGAAAAAAGGCTGTTTAAACGTGTAATGCACTCATGCTAACTTAACGCAATATATGTAACGAAGTATCCATATGACACCCCCCCATTGGTCCGAGCACCGTCAAACATAAGGGAAAAGGCAATACTAAATCAGATACAAAAATTGAAAGCAAAGTTCAATAATCTTAAGCTAAAATAAGCTAAAAATATGTATGAATGAATATGTATGAATGCCTACAGTGGCCTCAAGTCTAAAAACAAAAACAAAACTTTCGAACCAAAAGTTATTCGCCAGGTCTCAAAATATAAAAGTAGTACCAGGCCGCATCAATCCAAATGTCTGTAAGAGAAAAAACAAGGCACTCATCCGATATCCAAAGTCATGTGCCACAATGACGTAATCCTCAGCGACATCACGTGATTGAACTCTCCATCAGCCGAACACACTCCATCTCTCCAAGTCAGCGAGGGGAAAGTCATATTTCACAACAAAGCACTCCTCCCAGGCATGTCATGAATGGAAAGTATATGCAAAGAAAGTTGCAACAGCCTCCAGCATGAAATCACTGCCATCATCCGAAAACAGTTCTGCAATCCAATTTAGCAACGGGAAAGAACATACGTGCTCCTCCAGCATCGGATCCTCCTGTAACGTCAGAGGACAACTCGGTGGGTTCACCAGATCGCTGTGTGTCAGAAAGGCATCCGCCGCTGCAGAGATCTCCCATTGGCCCAGAACTCCATTTATTGCTGCCAAGGCCATAACTCTCTCGCCAGAACAGATCAACTCATGAGCCACCACGGGACGCATTAGCTGATCAAAATCGACGTCAGGAGCAGTCCTCAAGCATAGGCACAAATCAATGGCCCAATCGAACTCGCAGCTCAGGCAGTGAAACACAGGTTGGACACACGTGAAGTCGGTGAACCGAAATGACAATCTATAGGCCGTGCTTAATGCTGCAAGCGGCAATGTTCCATAGTAATTGAGCATCCGATTACGGCACAGTGTCAGGAGGCGTTGAACGGCGTCTTGCGCAGGATGGGCATCCATGTTTTATGAAGAAAAACACCAACAGAATGCCTGCGGCTACAGCCAGTAACACAGGTAGTCCACCAAACAAACTCGAAAAAATAGTGTGGAAAAACGTGGGAATGATACTAAAAACCTTTTCAAACGTAGTCACGAGGCCACTGATGACTAACTTGAAAAAATGTGCCAGCCCAGTCGTTGAAGAAGCATTAAATATCTGGTGTACCAGCTCGCAGAAATGAAACGGCAAATCAGTATTTAAAAGCGCCTGCACCTCTGTGCGGGTGTTGGCTATGTGAAGGACATAAGTTTCCCGGGCCGAACTCAGGGTCACTTGTTTTTGAGACAAAAGGGCCCTTATTCTGCTTAAACCATTGAATTTTGCTTCCAAGGTTGGAATCCGTGGCCAGATGGAGACATCTGAAGAACCATGCGTGGGTGGGTATAGAACATTCTTGCAGCACACTACACGCTCTGATACAGTTACCACATATGCCACACCAATTAATAAACCACAACATAATTCGTTGTTTAAAAGCAAATAACTACCATTAGCTAATAATGTGAATGTGGGAACCACCGCTGGAACTGGCGTGCCTTTTAAAACACATGCTAAATTTGGGCGGTCCTGATTACAAGAACCGTGTAACTGAATGTGTCTGCATATTAATGAATGGTCAGGTGACTGTGTGCATTCCTCACCATTAAGATTCACTTCTTTCCCATCCTTCAAACATCTGTATGTGTATGGTAATGACCATGCCTCATGTAGGAATGCATTGCCTAGTGGTTCATATCGTCCTATAGCAATATATCGCATACAGTTAGTAAATTTATATGAAGGAAATGGTAATGTAATTAAACCATGAATAAGCCATGTGGCATTAGTGGTTTCAGCAACAGAAAAAGGCAAGGATTCTAGCTTCTCAATATGTAACATAGAAAATGATGCATCACGCATTGAAAGCATGCGCTGTTTTTCAGTAAGATTAAAAGGGGCGAAAAGGGATGAAACGTTCAATGAGGTCCAGGGAACTCGACCAGCCTTAATTGTCTGTAGAGTCCAGGCAAACTGCATTACAGAACGCAATTGATTTTGACCATGGTATAACGTGGACACCTCATCATGTACAATATCAACAACAGAAGAAACAATATTATCCAATGTGTAAATTCTGGAAGAAAGCATGTTAATACTGTTATCGACCACTGCAAGCACTTTTTCCAAATTGGCTTGATCAATAGCCCTCAGGCGTTTAGCTGCTTCGACTTGTGAAAATTTCCAAATTTCATTGTAAACAGCATAAATAAAACGTTTAGACCTACCCATAGTCGGGCCTTTTATAAAATCATTTAGCTCTATATTCTCATTCAACTGTGACAGATGCAGTTTAACTGCAGCTAATGTGGAATGTTGTAACCAGTTCTGACACAATTTGCCTACTGAATAAGTTGTAACAGTGTGATCTGTGTCAAACCTGGGATCTGGCCTGATGTGTGTAAAACCTTCAGACAAACCCAAAAAACGACGTTGGCAAGAATCAGAGCTTCTTTGCCATAAAAGCCACCCATCTGGATCAAAACTGGAAATATTAAAGGAGGAATTCTGCATAAGTGCTTGTATCTCACTTATGGATAATGTAGTGAAATTACTCCAACCTGAATATTCTTCCAAATCAGGGATAGTAGGGGTATTTAATTTTTTAGATGTAGCCAATCCAAAACATGTTGTTTGGGAAACAGTCGAATTTAAAAACAACATGTGATTCGGGATGAGACATGCACGATGCAAAGCCTCAGTGCCTTGTACCTGCCAATCTTTGGTACCCCAAATCGATTTAAGGTCAATAGCATCCTTCCATAACTCATAGCCATCCACAGATAACCTTTCTAGAAAGGACTTTGAATACAGCAATTTTGTGTCAGTTAGCCTAACTTTGGGCATAAATTTCTGGTTCACTTTAAAATAAAACGACTCAGGATTTGAATGATTAAAATCTGTAAAGTAAGAGTATTTTCCCAGAAACGTACTTGAGCTCCCCTGTAAAGGAGTAGGGCAATGTTCCCACTGAGTGTAATTCACAGGAACCTGCCTGGAACTTGTCTTGTGCAAGAAATGATTTCCATAATGTTGGTAACAAAACAAATCACCATAATTGACAGAATCTAAATATAAATCCTCATCATCAAAGGCCGCATAATATTTCAAATCAGAGAACAATGCTTCTACGGCCTGAAGATCCCAATCATCAGAATGAATATTTTGCTTAATCACATCTCCCATGTTTACTCTAAGCACATTAGGAACATTAATAACCTCTGTGGGGCCATGTATCTGAAACCTAACCGCATCCCACACAATCCCATCAAGGACAGGCCAAGCAGTAATTTCTACTGAATGTAAGTCTCTCTTTAGTCTGTGTGCTGAATGTGAGGAGGAAAGAGGGGCCAATGTTCCATTAAGGTACCGAATTCCTGTTCTTTCTTTCACATAATGGCCATCAATCAGGCGGAAAAAATAAAACACAAAACCAATTGACATAAAAAGATAAAATGAAAATAGTATCAGCCAAATGTATGTCCAAGGTGGAACTAAAAAATGTTTTTTAAACAACGTGGCATATTTTGCAATAGTCGATGGTTTCTTTGAAAGTTCCGAATCAGAGTCAAAAGAGAATCTGGACTGGTTAGCCAAACGGGCATGTAAATCGGACATAGATAAATCAGCAGGATCTGCATAGGTCACCTCATCAATGTTAGTAACAGGAATAGTATTTAATAAAGGACTGGATATGGCAGGCATCTCGAGGGACACCTCCTGATCTGCACCAGATGTAATAGCCAGCACAGAGTACCTCACCATGGAAGGACAGGATACAGCCGGTGTCATGCTATGAAGAATCGGCCACCCTGTGTGTCTTGACATTGTCAATAGAAATAAATCTGTTTTCTTTACGACCTGGAAGTGGTGGTAAAATGACTGTTCTTGTGCCCTTCACTCCAAGGACTCGAACCGGCGCTCGATATGAGGGACCAAACTCTTTCTTGTTATCGATCTTCTCTCGAACCAGTTCTCCAACTTGGGGTAGCCAGCCAACTACCGGGATCTGCAACGCATCATCCGACGTGGAGGGCAAGTGTTCCTTTGCAAGACTGTCTCTGGTCTTTTGTAGATTCTGTAAAACATTGCAATGTTCATCTACGTCAAAGGCCGCGGCCTGGGCCTGGCAGTCTGCACCATCAAGGTCAGGGACGTACATCTTGATACCAAAGAGCATTTCGTATGGGGTCCGCCCACCCAGAGACCTTCTAGGGAGATTATTAAGCGCACGCTGCACGCCATAGAGGTGGGTCAGCCAGTTTCTACCAGTGCCTATAACACGGGCTGTCAAAGATTGCTTGAAGTCGCGGTTCATTCTTTCTACTACAGAATTGCCCTCAGGCCTGTAGGGACTTGAAAACTTCACCTGTACTCCCAACGAAACCATAGCATCCTTATACGCCTTAGAGGCGAAAGCCGGACCCTGGTCCGAATGGAAAGCACCACAAGCAAAGATTCCCACAAAGACACGCAAATCCTTAATGACAGTTCGCGAATCAGCGCTTCGATGCGGCCATACCCATACAAAGCGTGTGCATGAGTCAACTGCTACTAAGATGTATTTATACGCAGTATCAGAAGAAAAAGGACCGCAGTGATCCAAATAAACACATCCAAGTGGTTTATTAGAGATGTACAACTGTGTCTGAGGCGGACGCGCAGCAGTAGAAGGCTTGATCTGCTGACAAATGTCACACATAAGGACATAATCGCGCGTCTGTTTGTACAGTCCCCGCCACCAGAACCTCTGTTGTAGCTGAGATACAGTGGCTGAGACGCCCGCATGCGCAGACGCCACACCTTCATGAGCCGCTGTAATCAGAGAAGCTCTGCGATCCGAGTTGGGAACTAGACGCTCTCCAACTTCAGGAATTTTCACATAAGGAACCTTATCGGGACTTAAGTGGTATGTGTACTTCGAAGGGAACCCCGCAGGATATTTACCTCCCTTCGCCGTGGCAGCAACAGCTGCTAAGATGTCATCATCTATTTTGCTTTTGGACCTCGTGACCGCTGCCACTAAGTATTTTGATACCGCTGACTTCGCTGCTTCATCAGCAAGCGAGTTGCCAACAGCGTGGACTCCCACGCGCTGGTGGCCGAGAGTATGAATCACAAACACGAGCGGCAGTTTCTCTTTAAGTTCCGCCACTCGGACCCAGATCATTTTATGTTTTATTGTGCTACCCTTGGAATCACGAAAATCATTCTGAATCCAAAAGAACAAGTTCTCATTGTAAGACTGGACACAGTAGTAAGAATCACTTACGATTAAAGTCGTCACACTAGGATCTGCGTACTCCAATGCGAGCATAAGAGCACGGAGCTCTGCCAATTGTGCGGTGCAGTCTCCTAGTGTTTGCGTGTGCACGACACTGGACTTGAACTCATCGTTCACCATGGCACCGACCACAATGGCGCAAGCGGAAACGTAGGCATGTTTAGAGCCATGCGCAACCTGCGCCGAACCATCCGTGTAAATGATACAGTGGAAATCCTCCAACGGCCGCATTGCTAAAGGAGCAGGATGAACAAATTCATACTGTAAATACTCCTGCGACCGTAAAGCGGCGTCAAAAATAAACGTGACATCCTGAGATGTCAAGGATGTAGCCCACTGAATCCACCGAGGGTGCAAAGCTTTAGAATTCGGTACACTGGCTTTCGTGACCGCCTCCAAGGCAGGACACGGGGTAACAACCAACATGCGCTTTCCCTGCGACAGGGCACGTTCTTTAAGAATTGCCATCTGCACAGCCGTTAAAACTTTCTCCACAGTGGAAAAACGCAGTTCAGCCGAAGTGTACAAGTGTGACTTGTAAGCAATAGGTACAGTATCCCCCTCATTAAAAGTCAGGTACGTGAAACCCACCGTCCCAGGGATAATTCTTATCACCAGGTTGGTCTGGTTATCACGGGTCTGTAAGTAGTCAGAAGTGAGCAAATCAGCCTGCAAAGACTGCAGAATGGCTGAATGCTCAGGCAGCCAGCATGATTTGGAAAAAGATGGTTGTACCAAGGCATATAAAGGCTTGATACGCTGGGCATATTCCGGAATGTATGTCCTCCCGAAATTTAAAAAACCCAGTAAAGACTGTAATTTTTTCAGCGTTGTCGGAGAGCGCAACTGCGCGCACTTCTCCAGGAAGTGAGGAGCCAATCCCTTTCCTTCATGGTTAAGTTCATAACCTAGAAACAACACTGTGTACTCCGCAATGTGTGATTTTGCAAAGTTAAACTTGTAACCCATGTCTGCAAAGTTACAAATTATGCTGTTTACTCGACACAGATGCACCCAAAGCTCGTCGTCTGTGAGATAAATGTCATCCACATACGAACATGCAACTGGATCGAAACTCTCCAAAAGAGAGACTATGCGGGCGGAAAACACTCCAGGACTATTTTTATATCCCATTGGGAGTCGTTTAAACATTTTTTGTACGCCGCCGCACGTAAAACTGGTCCATTGGGAACTTAGACCATCTAATCTATGTGCATAAAAACCATTGGAAATGTCAAGCGTGGTTTTGAACCGTTTACGCTCAAGACTATTCACTAGGGCAGAGCCGTGAGTATTCTGTACTGCACAGTTACGGCAATGCGAGTTCAAATGCCGGTAATCCAAAACCAGACGATATGAGCCGTCCGGCTTGTTAACAGTAAAAAGGGGATTATTCATTGGTGACACACACGTTTCAATTACACCTTGATATTCCAATTGTTCAAGGATAGCCGCGACCGAAGCTTTAGCTTCACGCCGTATGGGATACTGGGGTTGTGGCTGCGGCTGTGACCGTAAAGGAATCTCATGGCTAGGGGACAATTTATCCCAGCCACACTGATTCCGGTACACAGCCGGCGCAAGCGCCAGAGCCCACTCTTCTGCAAAATGCAGCGCTTCCACTCTCGGCACAGTGTGCGCGAAACTGGGGAGGATTACCTCCTCCCCTCGCGGAGCTGCGAGAACAAAAGGTGGGGGCCAGTCAGCCTCCGAAAGCAAAATGTCATACGTATCCGAAAGATTCTCCCAAAATACCCCTTTTACAGTTCGCTGCATGTCACCTTCAATCAACAGGACAATTTCAAAAAGTCTTTCAGGGGGAGCAACATGCGTATCTGCTGTTTCAATCACAACATAAGTGTCAGTCGCTGTCACCTTCAACAGTGGACGGAGGGCCTCTCTCACTATGGTAATCTCTGCCGCGCTGTCCAGCAAGGTCAGAGCCCACGTCAGATTCCGAAGCCGCGTTCTCACTATCTGGGGCATATCGATGCGCCGTCAAGGCAGCGACTTTCTTCTTGGCAAACTGCGGTCTCTTAGGCGTAGAGTCGTCCCGCTGGTCCCCTTCACTTCGCGTGCGGGGCTGGCCACGTCCTTGCTGGCCACCCCTGCCCCTGCCGCCCCCTCCACCACCGGTTGACGGAGCCGATGAGTCCTGAAAGGAACGAGGAGAGCGTTGGTCAGAAGCCTGATATCTCTCTGGCGTTTTAATCATCGCGCGATCGCGCAAATCATAAACTCGTTCTGACTGCGCAGGTTGTGAAGGCGCCGGACTCGAAACCTGTGTCTGTTGTTGTTGTTGCTTACCCTGATTCTGCTTTTTAGGCCAATTTTGTTTTTTGGACTTGGGCTGTCCACCTGTTTCCGAAGACTGTCCCTGGGGCTGCTTCTTTTCTTTTTCAAGAAAAACCTTTGCACCCTTAGAATTGCGGCCAACCGTTTTATAAGCCGCCACAATAATTCTTGCCAGCTGACGGGGTTTCTCGGCATCAGGAATTAACGCCAGACCATTGGCCACCTGAAAGTTCACTGCATCCCCTTTTACATTGGCAAGGATAATACCGCAAACTGTCTCAAATGAACCGTTCAGGCGCATACCCAACTCAACCGCCGACTCAGGTCCGTGATCATCCTGAACACGTTTGAGGATCGCAGACAGGTTCGACACTGACGGTGTGCCAAAGCACCTCGAGTAAACCGCTGCAAAAGTCTTACCCCATGTCTCACAGTCAGCAAGTTCCGGGGCTAAATCTTTCGGTAAACTAAGCGTAAGAATCCGGTGTTTTTCACTCGGAGTCGTATTAGGAAACACAGCCTCCAGCTGGTCGAATTTCTCGGCAAGCCAGTAAGGAAAATCATCCTTATTGTCTGGCTTTCTGCCCATAACGGAATTCACCAAGACAGGACTGATTTTCAAACCAGCCTGTTCTGCCCGAAGCTGCGCACCTGCGGGGGCTGCGCCATGAATATTACGACCAATGTAATGAACAAGCGCTCTAATCACTCCAACCGCGACCTCATGAAGACGCCGCAGGTCAGCTACACTACAAGTTGTGCGATTAGGATGAGGAGTAAATCCACCCAAAGCGGGCCAATTTGTGCCCGGAATGGATAAAGGACCTAACCTCGGAGCCGTTAAAGAATGGGGTAGGACGCCACCAAACCAAACTCCGTGCTGCCAAGCATCGATAGGTACTTCCAGTGCCCTGTACGGAGCATAAGCCGCCGGTACAGCCGAGGCAGTGTATGAATGATAGACACCCGAATTAGCGTCCATTTCCGGAAATGTCACCCAGGAATAAAACAATTCGTACGGGTACGCATGTTCCGCACTCACCACTAGAACCACAGCCAAGCCTTCCGCAGGTACATTATATGCCCGCAAGTGGTCGCGAACCGCGACTCGGCTATGCTGCGCAATTTCCACGGCCATGTTAGCACAGGAAGTGTAAAGAGACAAAGAACAGTTTGTAGCACAACTGGGTAGTAAGTCAAAGAAACCGTTTATAGAAAAATTCAAGCTTGAAAAGACCTATTTCAAAAATAGGTAGGTTTTTCCGACACCACCGTTTACCGGAAACGGGAATGAAGGTGTTAAGGTTTGAATGATATACTACTTGAGTGTCATGAAATACGGCCAACCAATCCGTTGGGCGCCATGTAGCAGGGTTTCCGTTCTCCCACAGAACTGTGCATAGAGATCTAGAACCTCAGTGAGTTAGGATGATCCAAAAACTCATCTCAGTGTCAGAAATCTCCTTACCTAGCTAGCTACAGTGTCTCATGGATCATTATGGAATGATCCATGTCTTAGACAAACCAGAACATGATCTTTAGAATACCTCAGGAGTCGTGGAACACATGAACACTCTTTCGTTATATAATCATTTCAAACCAAAACTGAGAGTCAAAGAACACAAGTGCAAGTTTGAAATATTTATTATTCAATGCAAAGTTCTCAAACGCAGTATCTTGTATAATACCAAAATGCAGATTATAAAAATCAGAGTCAGCAGCATAGTCACTAATCCATAGTAAGCAAAAGGTGCTAGCATGTTATAATGCAATTTCTATAGAAATCTATATCACCTATATTTCGCGCACCCTATCTTAGCATATTATATTATATCTAGGAAGGTCTCATTTGGGCTTTAGCAGGGCGGCCCCATACCTCTCAATGTCAGTAGGAGCAGTTCACATCAACAGCTACCAGCTCTCTTCATGCGCAGCATCAAGTGTCTACGTTCATTCCGTGTAACTCTATCTTAAACCCGCGTAGAGCCCAAAATGTTGGCATCAACATTATTTGTGTTATGTCTAATGTGGTGCGAGGATCAAGCCTCCCAGCAACCTTGTGTTAGGTTAATTTTAGAGTGTGCAGCTCTCAGTGTGCAGACAGTTGTACCAAGTGTACCAGGCAAAGCTGATAGCATAGAAATAACATATTATTCTCAAATAAACCACCTCACCGCTTCTAGGGTGAAGGCGACAACAACCAGTATGTGTCGTGTGCAAAACTGAAGCCGAAGGAAAAAAGGCTGTTTAAACGTGTAATGCACTCATGCTAACTTAACGCAATATATGTAACGAAGTATCCATATGACAACGTCCTATCTGCAATCTCATGGACACGGCGACACGGACAGCCGGTGTTCGCTACAACGAGAATGGATCTCAAGGACACTGGGGGGCGCGCACTCCACACTAAAATCTTTCCTTCCTTTGTCTTTCACAGTCCCACGTTGCAAGTCTTCACCCATTTCAAATGGGGATGTATGATTGGAGAACTCTGGGGCACACAGGAACATCACCACAAACGTTCCACAAATGAGTGGGACAGAAACAGAGATGGCAGGATAGCCGCAAAATTTGCGTGCATTCAGATGGTGCAATCTAGTCCGTGCTGCCTTTCTTTCCTTGCTTTTTGTCGAGGCTTTCCTGAGAATTACTGCTGCCTCGCTGTGAAGGACTTTGCAGAAATCTACATGAACAGGAAAGAGGGCTTTGCTGGGCCATATAGTGCTGCCCCCCCCCCCCAGTTTTCAAAGTCCGGGGCAGGGGGGGAGAGGAGGGAGTGGGGAGGTGTTTGGGCGAGGGTTCAGTGGTAACAGAGGGTTGGAGGGGGAAGGGATGTGAATCAATGGGGCACAACATGCCCATGCTTCTTTTGTCATTGCAAAAGCTAACGGGGGTTATTTGCTACAGCTGAAATGCTGTTACTTTTCCTTCGCATGGCACAGGCATACTGATACAAACGCCCCACAGCTTCACATAAAACCACGTGTGCATCGGAACTGATGATGAGGTGACTGATGAAGGGATACGGAGGCGTTTGCCAATGGAAATCTGGGTGGGAAGTTTCCACATTAATCACATCTACGTCACGGGTGGGATCTCACTCCTCACCCACCTGACACCGGGGCTACTGCATGCGACACACCCCGGCCTCCATGGCAATGGCAAACACGAAACAGCTCACAGGAGCAGGCCTGCACACCCTGACACAGCGAGCCAGCGAGGTATAAGAGGTGCCCGGAGAGCATGAATTATTCACCGGCACTGTTCCAGACAGTACCCACCTGTCCAGGTCATGCAGCCTGGGGGAGGTGTGTGCAGCTCTCCATTACCTCACCAGGGGGCCAATAACATCTTCAGTACCGGCGCTGCTCAAAGAGCAGGGCAAACACACCTGCTTCAGTTTTACAGGTTGTGTTGTGTGGACTAGGTTAAATAAGATTTTCACCAGGGCAGACATGGCACACACTGATTTTGCTTTATTTTTGCTTTGTTAGCATATTAATTGGATAAAATAAATGTCTCCCAGTTTTCGAAATATAGAGATGGGAACTCTTTGAGGCAAATCAGTTTGCTCTGTTTGTGGCGTGTAAGTAGTAGAATCATTGCTATCTCAGATTGCGCTATATTGAATGATTCCTTATCTACGATTTCTTTGCTGGTAACTATGGTACTCCTAAAATAACAAACTGCTAAACCTGAAAGCGCCATGTGTTGTTTAAATAGCCTGCAAAGACCTTGTTTTGAAACAAAATGAAGGTTATAAATAAAGAAGTATGTATTTATTTGTAATGTGACTTTCCTGTCTTTGTTCCCTTTAATTATCAGTCATGGACCATTCAGGCAGCCCTATAACACAATTAAAGAGCTTTCTATTTATTTTTGCTGCTCGAGGTATGCACGGATAAGTGCTGAAAATACAGCATTAGTGACTGCTTATTTTTGTACCACCTGGGACATCAAAATAATGAACTGGCAACCCTAATCATAAAACTGGAAGTTTGTTACAAGATCAGCTCATTATTTATTTCCTCCACCCTTGATCCCTGGTTAATGCTATAATAGCAATAGTTTAACTTCTGAAACTCCATGCCACTGTCAATAACATGCTGAGTTACTTCAAGTGTCTGGGAATGCACCCAGCATTCAGACAACTCGCTCCTCATTCTCACCTTCACTTTCACGCCCACCCTGCATTTACAGCAATCACAGTGCCCTCACACTGATCCCCATGCACTCACACCAGTCACCCGCTCACCCTGTACTCACTGTGATTACTCTGCACTCACAATGCACTTGCGCTGTTCACCCTGCAGTCTCACAAGCTCACTACTCAGCCTGCGCTCATGTGACACTTCACTCACCTGTCCGACTCACTGCTCAATCTGCAATCTCACTCAAGTATGCCCATTACTAACCATACATTAATTTGTCCCACTCTGCACTTACATCTGCACCCAAATTCATATGGTCACCTCACTCACCCTGCAGTCACTCCTCTTACCTTACTCTCACACTGTTGCATTGTTCACTGTGCACTCAGATGGGCGGTCCTGCCACCCACACAGCGCAGAGGGTTAACGTTCCTGCTACAAAGAACGTGTATCATGCATATCAAAGTCCTGTGTAATAAGCCTGCCATTTAACCACACCCACTCACAAACTTGCAGTTTACTAAACACTCTTATTGTGTGGAATATCATTTGCAGGATATGGCCCAGGATATACGGGTGGCGGTTGATTATGTAGTGTCCCAGATTCCAGAAATTCCTGCCAGTGGTGGGGGGCCTGACATCTAAAAAGATTCAGCTGGGGGGGGGGCTCAACCTACAAAAGTTTGAAGACCTCTGTCCTAAGGATAAGTTTTTTATTAGCAGGACATGTACAACTTAGAAGTAGAAGTCCACCCTTTTATTCACAATGCACCCTGCCCTGTAGGCTCCCCAGGGATTACCTTAGCTGTGACATACATGCACTAAAAGGGGAGTTTAAGGCTTGGCAAGGGAGGTCTATTGTCAAGTCGTATTGGCAGTTTAAAACTGCATTCATGCTGCAAAGGCAGGCCTACAACATGCTTTAAGGGGCTACTTAGGTGGGTGGAATAATACGTTTTGCAGGCCTGCTAGCAGCGTTTTATTTACAGGCCCTGGGTATATGGCATACCACTCTACAAGGAGCTTCTATGTAAATTAAATATGCCAATCAGATGTAAACCAATTAAACCATGTTTAGAGGAGTGAGCACAAGCACTTTAACACTGATCAGCAGTGGTAAATTGCAGAGAGTTCTAAGGCAACAAAAACAATTTTCAAAAGAAAAACCGTGGTAGGCGGGATAAAAGGTTTGGGGGAAGACCACCCTAAGTCTGACAGGTCTAACATCAGCATGCGGTGTTAGGGTTTCATCCTCATCTTAGAGATACAGTTCTTATTTGTGTTTCTGGTAAGACCATTACCTTGGGAATCGTTGATTTGATCATCGGTAATTTAATTTGATCATATAAATCATCGTGTATTCACCCAGTTCTGCTTTGCACCAGTGTTTGTTGCTTTCGTTAATTTTTTCTGTAATATACATTCAGACTTGTATGCACCAATGCTTGTTGGGTTTTGCTCTGTAAAAGAAGGTTTGGCACTGGTAATCCACATGTTCCAGCTGTTGTAACTGCTAAGAAACTGCCGACCTGCATGTAGCATCGTGCTACAAGTAAAACACAGACACTGCTGGTGGTATAACTGGAGCTTTATTCTATGCTTCCAACACCTTTCCTGTCCCTACTCTTACTGCCCGGTTCCTGTCCCTGGCTCCTCCTGTTCCTGCTCCTCCCATAACTCCGCCCCCCAACCACTAGACTACCTCACACAATTCTACATCTCCCTCTTTCTTAACAAAATGAGCTTAATGTCCTCAGTGTTCGTAGTTCTTCAATCCACCACACGGGTTGGCGGGCAGCCTGTTCTTCAAGCCTCAGTAGTGTCGAATCAGTGGTGGGCTTGGCTTTGGTCAATCTTTCCGGTGTCTTGATCAGGGCATTCTTGACCACGTTACGTGTAAACTGTTTACTCTCACAGTCTGCAGTCCTCATGTTTCCTTCTGGTGGTGTAACTACGGTTAGTTCAGATGCTCGATCTCTTTCATGAGTGGATAATGTTCTTCTCTTCCGAGTGCCCGCATCTACTTTTACTTCCTTTTGTCCTGTCCGGCCGAGGGCAACACTGCCCTCCAATTCAGGGTCATGTATACCAGACAGTACGGTGCTATTTGATGAGACTGTCTTGGCTTGATTCGGTAACTCATTCGCCGCATCTACTTTTACTTCCTTTGGTCTGGTCCGGTCGAGAGCAACACTGCCCTCCAATTCAGGGTCATGTATGCCAGACAGTACAGTGCTATCTGATGAGACTGTCTTGGTTTGGTTCGATAACTCATTCACGGCCTCGGGTTGTCTGGCGAACTCGTGAGCTCTCTGTGCATAGGCATGTTTTTCTCTCATCTGATAATCTCTCTCTACTGACACGTCCGGCTTTCCTTGCGGAATGACTGGCTGGTCCCTTCCCATCCGGTGACTAAGGTCCACTGTCTCTGTTTTCCTTTTGTAGGTCCTTTGAGTCAGCCTCGCGGACCCCTTCAGGGGTGACGGTGTCTGATCTGTGTCTGGATATACTTGTGACTGACATGACAGGTTGTCCTGTGGAGTGACTGAGTATTCAGAGACCTTAGTGTGTGACATGTTGCTCTTGACGGGAAGGATGTCCTTTGGTTCCGTGGTGTGTTCGGGTGGTTGACGCCATGTCTGTTGTCGGGACCATGACTTGTTCGACTCATGGGATTGAACAGGCGTGCTTTCTGGTTCAGAGAAGTCCCTTGTCGACTTCCAGGATCGGACAGAGGCGCTCTCTGAATCAGAGGAGTTTCTGGCCATACCCCTTTTAAAGGAGCGGACAGACGCGCTCTCTGAACCAGAGGAGTTCCTGGCCATGTCCTTTTTAAAGCGTTCCTTAGAGAGGGTATCAGGTAATGGATTTCTGCAATGAGTAGGCCGTGACACGTTGTTCTTTGACTCAGGGTTGTCTTTAAGACGCTTCTCCGGGCGCCTTCATCGACTTGTCTTTGACGTTGTTTCATTTGAGAAGTTGTTCAATAACCACGTGCTCGTTCTTTGTGTTTGGTCTTGAGGTTTTCCATCTTTGCCTTTCTCACATATCAACGACTTCTTCTCAGTTTCTTCAGTGTCCTGAGTGCCATTGATGCGTTGGTCTTTTCCTGTTCGTTGTTGGGGAGGACCAGTTCGTCTTATGCAACCTATTCCTTCTTCCCACTTGTTTGGTGCTCGGACACCCATGATACGGGTGTGATGTGTTCTCCTGTTGGATGTTCCCTCAGACTCATCTTCACATCTTGACGAAGAGTGTTCCTGCGCCGACTTCCAGTTTTGACCATTTTGATCTCTCCTTCTATAGTTTGTCTTCCTTACTCTCTTGTTGTGTAGGTTGCCATCTTGTCCAGGGGTGCAATCTGTCCCACTTGACGCTCCCTCCTCGTCAGACTTTGAATGACACCTTGAGGGTGAAGAACTCCTTTAGGTTGTCCTTTGACTGATTGACTCGGAGTATTCCTTGTCACTGTGTCTCTCCCGTTGGTCAGACGTTGAATGACACCTTGAGGGTGAAGAACTCCTTGAGGTTGTCCTTTGACTGATTGACTCAGAGTACTCCTTGTCACTGTGTCTCTCCCGTTGTCTTTTCATTGGTCTGCCTTCCCTCTCTCTCTTTTTTGTTTTTTCTGTTTTCCGAGTTTCATCTGTCCAGGCATCTTGACAATTTGCCTTCAGATTCGGGTCCTTTGATCTGTCTCTTGCCTTGACGTGCATTCCAATTTCAGCCTTCCTGATGATTTCTTCTAACAACCACTTTCCTTGCAAGATCTTGAGCTTTGTATAGGGGTTTGCGCAGCCTTCAATTATCCGGAGTCGAACTGCATCCTCATTCGTAAAGGTGTTGAAATGGCAGCCTTGTACCAGGTTTTGCAACCGAATGATGAAAGTTGGCAATGGTTCACCTGGTTCCTGCCGAGCTGTGTTGAAAACGATGCGATCATGATCCACCTCTGCTTGTGCGGAGAGACGGGCACATAGCTTCTCTTGGAGTCTTTCATAGATTTCTGTGTCTTCTTTGGAGAATGTTCTGATTGGGCATGGGCCTTCAGGACCCACCAGATGGAGGAGTAGCATCAGACATTTTCTCTCTCTTTGTTCACCATTGGCGTCCAGGAAGTCACCCAATGTCGCCAGCCATTGGTTCCATTCGAGACACAGACTCCAAGTATCATACTGCATTCCTGGGGGTGGTGCTCTGATGCAAGGGTTGCGTCGTTGTGCTACTTCTTCCCTCGCCATGAGAGAAGGATTCTGATTGATTGTATTCGGGCGGGTTGTTCACTCGGCTTCTCGTTGTTTTAGTTGATCCTCTTTAGTCGAGGCCTTGGGTCTGGTCATCTGCTGGGGCGTTACTAATCCTTGCAACCACCACCGTATGCGCCAGTGACTAGAACTTGGATTTCCTGCGTTCCGAAATGTCCACTATCCAGCTGCACTGTGCTAGTCACAGGGCTCCTTCTCTTTTGAATCGCAAGCTAGTGGCAGGTGGTTACCAACTCTTCAGCGGTGATGTTGGGCACGTTTGACATCTTTGTTTGTTCGGGCGTTCCCTGTGCACTGGCGCAAGTCCTCCAGGCACTTCAGTGTGTGTTGAGCTTGTTGCTTGGACTGTCTTTCACAGTCTTGCCCTCTTGTGAACCTCGTGCGGTTCTGTCCAGCAGCTCCTCCCTTTTACGCTCTACGGTATGTGTTCACCATCACCTTTGTAGATGCTCGTGCTGGTTTGCTGTTTCTCGCCAATGTTTGTTTATTTGCTTTTCCAATGCTTGTTGGTTTCTACTCGCCACTGCTTGTTGGTTTCTACTCGCCACTGCTTGTTGGTTTCTACTCGCCACTGCTTGTTGGTTTCTACTCGCCAATGCTTGATTGTTGGCTCTTGACAGTGCTTGTTTCCTTCTATTAGCCAATGCTTGTTTATATGCTCTTATCAATGCTTGTTTGTTCTTCGCCAATGCTTGTTTGGTCTTTGCCAATGCTTGTTTGGTCTTCGCCAACGCTTGTTTGGTCTTCGCCAACGCTTGTTTGGTCTTCGCCAATGCTTGTTTCTATTATGTTCGCCAATGCTTGCTGCTAAACTCAGCTCGCCTGACCTCAAAATGGCCGCCTACAGTTTGCACAGGGAAGGTGTCCCAGAAGTTGCCTGACTCAAAGATGGCCACCGTGGTTATCTGCAGGCACTACTTTCTCTCTCTTCATTCGACCCGATTCTTCACACAGGACTCACCGGCAGCTGCTCCCAGGGTCAGCATACTCCGGATTTGGCTCCCTCTGGTCAAGGCTTCAGTCAGGTGAGGTTGGGGTGGGCTCCCGCCTTACTTTGCAGGGTCCTTCGGCGGCGGCGTGCCAAAACCCACGCATCCAGCGTGAGGTTTTCCGACGCCGGGCTCCAATTTACCGCGCTCAGCAGCGCTTGGCAGTGGACCTTCGCGGGGGCAGTCCACACCAGGATTCACTCTTCTACGGCCACAGCAGTCATCAGGTGAGATTGGGGTGGGCTCCCAGCTCACTTTCGCAGTTCCCGCTCACCTGCGCCCGACAGCATGCCAAACCTCACGCATCAGGCGTGAGGTTTTCCGACATCCGACGGCACCTGGGCTCCCAATTCAGCGCGCTTGGCAGCGCTTGTTACCAGGCTCTTGGGGACAGCGTCCTCCACGTCAGGGGACCTTCGTCTCGCTCTAGGGGTCGCTGGACATTGTCGGGGTGGGCTCCCGACTCCTGCTCTCTCACAGGTGCCAAGTTGCACGCATCCGGCGGGACTCGCGCTTTTAGCGCGAAACAGCTTCTCCTTCTCGAGCGTTTCAGCGCTCGCTGCAGTGGCTCCCTCAGTGCTCCCCAACGTCGCTGGAGCGTCAGGGTCACCTACTGCTGGCTTCTTTCTCCAGGTTTCAGCACCTCACGGCAGCGGATCTCTTCTCTCGACGCTGCAGGGGACAGAGCACATTCAGGTGGTTCTGTGGGCTGCAGTCATGCACATCCCACCCTCGTCGCCAGTTGTAGAATCGTGCTAAAAGTAAAACACAGACACTGCTGGTGGTATAACTGGAGCTTTATTCTATGCTTCCAACACCTTTCCTGTCCCTACTCTTACTGCCCGGTTCCTGTCCCCGGCTCCTCCTGTTCCTGCTCTTCCCATAACTCCGCCCCCCAACCACTAGACTACCTCACATAATTCTACACTGCATACACGTGCAAGCGTGGGTCTAATTAAGCACTCGTGCATGCCAGAGAATAAAAGACGCAACCTGCTCCCTAACGGTGCTTCGCTTCATCGCATCACCCCTGGAAACTCCGCTCCCATCCTAGAAAATCCGCCGATACCTACCTTCCTGGGAAGACGTCAAGGACACAGCTTCCTGCCTGTCAGCGCCTTCAGCTCCCGATCCTCGCGTCTTCAGTTCCCAATCCTCGAGTCCTTCCCGAGCGCCGGTTGGCATTTTCCTGTCCCCGAACCTCTGCTAACGGTTTTTCTCTAACCTACTCAAAGAGAGAATCAACACACATGGGGGAGTCAATATCGATCCCGGTAACGTAGCAATCTTAACAAAACGAGTCTAGAGAAGATCAGTAAGCTTGATTTAAACTTCCTCATTCTTTAGACATTATGGACAACAGAATTTAGAAGAAAGAGACTTATGGGACATATGTTTAATTTGTAATTGTGAACTTGCAAAAGGAAGACACAATATACCATCCCTGTGCAAACCAAGGAAGAAAGCACATAAAGAAAGACAGTTGTTAATATAATGCTTGGGTGAAAGATAAAAAAAAAAGATTTAACAATTCTCCCTGAAAATAAGGAAATTCTTAAAAGGAATTTTATGTGTTCAAATGTTAACATTATTTTAAATGTTAGTAAAAAGAGACGCGTAGTCTTACGAAGAAAGGCACGTGCACTTCTCAGTGAGAAAATACATTTGTATGTTTGTATCTTTTTATTCATAATTACAGAACCCCACCGAAACAAGTTCTCATTGGGAACAACAGGTATGGTTAACTGTCTGAATTGATATTACTAATAAAACTAACCCTAACACCGAGAATCAAAATTATTAGAATATATAAGCAATGACCAGTGAAACTTTTATGTTTTAAGGTTCTCGTGAGAAAAGAAGATACAAGATTTAGGGCCAGATGTAGGTAGGCAAATACCGGTCGGTAACAGCCAAAATTCGGTAATTTCGTCTGTTACTGACCGGTATTTAGAAAAGGAGATGTAGGTGGGCATTTTACTGATTCAGTAATTTACTGAATCGGTATTTTAAGGAATCGGTAAATACCGAATCAGTAAATTACCGATTTTGCTATGTAGGGAGCACTCAAATTAGTGTTTTTCCCCTTTTAAGATTCGTTATTTACCACCAACTACAAGTTGGTGGTAAATAATTAAAACCTTGGAAAAAGCATTTTTTTTGCTTTTCCAACAGTGCCATGTTGCAGACATACATGCCCTTAGGGCATGTATGTCTGCAACATGTGCACCCATACACAATTAAGGGGTGCAACAGCGTGTTAAAGTGACACCCTGCCACCCTTCAATGTTTCCCCCTTTTACCAAATCGGTAAATACCGATTCGGTAATTGGCATTCATTCCTATGGGCCTCCAGGCCCATAGGAATGAATGGAAATTACCGAATCAGTATTTACCGATTCAGTAATTACCGAAACTTACCGATTCGGTAATTTTTTCGGTAAAAATACCTACATCCCATTTGCCTGTTCTTAAATACCGAATCGGTATGATTCGGTATTTAAGAATCGGTAATCTAAGATTACCTACATCGAGCCCTAAGTATCTAAATTGAAGTGTGTGCATGAACTCCTCTTGATTAGGTAGGCTGTTATTTTGGGGAAACATCCTAAACAACGAAGTATTAATAACGAATTCACTGAGCTACAAAGTCAGAACAACGATAAATCCTGATCGACGAAGTCTGGAACAATGAAGACCTGAACAACGACTTTTCCCGGAAAAAACTGTGCGTGGCATCTCTCTGCCCCCATTCTCAGCGTTGCACGTCACTCCCCCGACCCCCCCCCCCCTACCCCACATGCTGCTACATTACATTGCCTGACATTAAGAACAGCCGCCAGGACTGCTCATGTCACTCTTCTCCGCCGCCACCCCTTTACTGTTTATCGTGCTAATTACCATCATTTATACACTCACAAGTATTATGGGTGTTGTTTTCTTGTCTTTGATTCTGCTTAGTGCTTTAATTTTCATGTCCCATAATAATGCAGCATTAAAAACTATATACAATAGCAGCACAGAAATGGCTAGCAGACTCCAGGCCCTATCTCCCAACTTAGCAATAACGGGCCACATCAGTGCTTTACGGGCAATCCATTTTTACTCTCCATATTGCTTGGAAAGTCTCAGCCACAGCGATGAAGTCGATGCAGTTGACATAAGTTAATTCACAAAGTGGTCTCCATATGGTGCGCTCTAGCTGCCGTGGCATCGTTGGGGGAAAAAGACCACCAACACCCTCAATCTTATTCATTAAAAGGAGATGACACTGCACTCCTGGAGGCAGTTGACAATTCACTGGTCACTCCCCCCCCCACCCCAAATGCTGCTAAATTACCTAGCCTGACATTCAGCACAGCTGCCAGGACTGCTCATGTCACTCTTCTCCGCCCCACCCCTTTTACGTTGGGGGCTTTTGTGATCTCCTCCGTGCTCCAACAAGGGAGCAGGGTCCCTTATTGAAGTGAATAAGTTGTCTCAATGTTGCACTCAGGTAATATTGATATATAATATACAATATGTGTGTAATATAAAATGATTTGTAGTTTGTTAATACGTTGAATAAAATATTTTAAAAAATGGGTAAAGAGCAATTAAAAAATATATTGTGGAAGTATTGTTGTTACAATACTGCCATCTATTGGCCAGTCACAAGGTGATATATTTCGTGGTTTAGGAAGTCTATGTAAAAAAAACTAGTGGCTTAGCATAGCTCGTTGTAAAGCTTTCGTGGATCAGGAAGTCGTGGTTAAGGCAGTAGTTGTTTAGACATACAACTGTTACTTTGTGTTGTGCTTTCGTTATTATTGATAGTTGTTCCATAATTCCACATAGTCTGTTACACCTATTTATATGCAGCAAGGAGTTCGGAGCCACTTCCAGTTGTGGAACATCAACATGACCTTCCAGAAGAAGGGGCAGTGTTTTGTCTTGTTTTCTCATTCCAATTCCCCTATCCCCGGGGAATAAACTCACCGACAAGTTTTATAATAATTTTGCCGGTTTGATTGGTTCTAGGAGGACTGGGGAACATTCAGCATTGAGAAGGAAACAACGGGCAGAGCAAGGAGGTTCTGGTGAGTGACATTGTGACATGTGGTTATTGTCTTATGGGAAACAGCGCTTAGTAGCTTGATGGAAGAAGAAGAGTGAGAGAGAGGGGTGCAGTTAATGGTTTTCCAAGCTGGCAGCTTTGAGCACCTCTGTGGGTTTCCTTTATGGTCCTGAGCTCTTCAGAAGTGGTCGCTCCCCACGCTGCTCCCTGCTCAAATTTGTGGTATCGTAGCGCTATACTGCCAGACCGCTGAACTATTTGTGCCTGTTTAGACTACTATCATAGCGCTCTACTGCCAGACTGCCCAATTATTTGTGCCTGACTGTACAGTATTTGTGGCGCTGGACTGCTAGACTGTTGTTAAATTGATATTGCATTGTGTGTTGCTCGCTTGCCTGCTTGCGTTGTTGGTGCCTGATTGTGCTGGTACCGCTTGCCCATTTCTTCGCGTTTGTTGAGGCTGTGCCCCAATCTCGTCCTGCTTTGCTTTTTGGCTTGCTGCCATTTTGTTGTTTGTTATTGTGCCTCCCAGCCCCGCACTCCACCCTGCTCCCGCCTCCCAGCTGCTCCTCCCTCCCACTGTAAGGTTAGGCTCTACCCTCTCGACCCAGCGCTGTGACCGTCCTGAGCTCTTCAGAAGCGGTCACTCCCCACGCTGCTCCCTGCTCAAATTTGTGGTATTGTAGCGCTATACTGCCAGACCGCTGAACTATTTGTGCCTGTTTAGACTACTATTGTAGCGCTATACTGCCAGACTGCCCAATTATTTGTGCCTGACTGTACAGTATTCGTCGCGCTGGACTGCTAGACTGTTGTTAAATTGATATTGCATTGTGTTTTGCTCGCTTGCCTGCTTGCGTTGTTGGTGCCTGATTGTGCCGTTACCGCTTGCCCATTTCTTCGCGTTTGTTGAGGCTGTGCCCCAATCTCACCCTGCTTCGCTTTTTGGCTTGCTGCCATTTTGTTGTTTGTTATAGTGCCTCCCAGCCCGGCTCTCCACCCCGCTCCCGCCTCCCAGCTGCTCCTTCCTCACTCCGCCCCCCTCCACTATCCACATATGACAGATGCATTTGCGCACAGCGTTCACGGGCAGCGGAAGCGCCCCATGCGCACCGAAGGTGCGCCAAAGGTAAGCCCGTCTACGCCCGTCCCGCCTGGACCGTGCCCAGCGCCAGACCCCCTGACCCCCGCAAACTCCTCTCCACCCGCATAACGTACGACTCTGCTACCCTCTCAGCACTCAATTCCGGCCGTCTCCCAAACTGCTACCAAGCCGCCCTAGGACACACCCATGGACCCTTCACCTGCCACTCCTGCAAGTTCGACTGCATCAGGACCCACACCAAATCCACAGACTCCAAACAGAGCTCCGACACTAACCACCTGAAGTGCATCCTACTCAACACCCGCTCGATCCACAGACACGCCATTGAACTTTGGAACCTACTCGACACCACATCGCCGGACGTCGCCTTTCTTACAGAAACCTGGATGAACGCCTCTTCAGCGCCCGACATCGCCATAGCCATGCCGGACGGCTACAAGATCATTCGTAAGGACCGCATCAACCAAACAGGAGGAGGAATCGCCATTGTTCATAAGAACACCATCCGCATCACGACCAGTTCCGATGACAACCTCACAACTGCAGAACACCTTCACTTCCAGATTCACACTGACCCTAAGACCACACTCACGGGCACCCTCATCTATAGACCACCCGGACCCCGCACACAATTCTGCGAAGACATCACTGACTTCATCAGCCCTCACACCCTCCCCTCCGAGGACTACATCCTACTGGGAGACCTCAACTTCCACCTGGAAAAGAACAACGACAGCAACACCACCACCCTTTTAGACAACCTCGCCAATCTCGGACTCAAACAACTTGTTAACGCCCCCACCCACTCTGCTGGGCACACGCTCGACCCAATCTTCACCTCCAGCAAACACATCTCCTTTATTCACACCACAGCTCTCCATTGGACGGACGACAGCTGCGTTCACTTCAACTACAAAAAGACTACGACCCACAACCACCCACAACCAATTCCCCGGAGAAACTGGAATAAAATTACCACCGACCAGCTCTTCACATCGCTTCACCAAAACCCTCCTGCAAAATCATTGGACCCAAACCAAGCAGCCACCAACCTCACACAATGGATCACCCACAGCGCTGACGAATTAGCACCCCTGAAAAACCATCAAATCAAACAAGGCAGCAAAAAAGCCCCCTGGTTTAATGATGACCTTAAGAAATCTAAGAAGATCTGTCGCACCCTCGAGAAAGCCTGGCGAAAAAACCCAACCACTGACAACCTGTTTAGAAGTGTGGCTCAATGGTTAGAGGAGGCATACCCGGAAGCTGAGGTCAGACCCGGGACCAGGGTTCAATTCCCGACGTGGCAGGGTCTGAGCCCAAGTGTCCACGGACTCGATAATTCTCACTTCGGTGCCTACTCGAACCACGGGTTCACACTCTGCAACTCTGGGCAATGGCTTGCTTAATCTCCACTACGGCCCCCCGCGGCGGGATGCCTGGCTTTCACCTTGGGGATGCCCAGTACGGGCTATCTCACAGGGAAAAGCCAGGAAGGGTTCCCAATGCAAGCGCCGGGACACCCCGTTGGGGTAGCCGTGCGCTATATAAGATACACTAAAAAAAACAAAAAAACCTGACCACCTTCAAGAACGCCACCCGCAAACACCGCCAACTGATCCGATCCACCAAGAAATCAGCATTCAAGGATCGGCTCGACAACAACGCCCACAACAGCAAAGAACTATTCAACATCGTCAAAGAGTTTACCAACCCCACCGCCAGCACCAACGGCATCACTCCATCCCAAGACCTCTGCGACTCTCTAGCCTCGTTCTTCCACAACAAAATCACTGACATACATAACAGCTTTGGAGACCAGCCCACCCCACCTACCTCCGAACTAAAACCCCCCTCCAACAACCTTTACGCCTGGAACCCAATCACCACTGAAGACACCATCCGCCTAATAAAAACCATTCACTCAGGATCGCCAACCGACCCATGTCCCCACCACATTTTCAACAAAGCACCCCATCTCCGAGACGTCATCAACTGCTCCCTCAACTCCGCCACTTTCCCGGAAAGCTGCAAACACTCCGAACTCAGCGCCCTCTTGAAGAAACCTACAGCAGACCCCACTGAACTTAAGAACTACCGCCCCATCTCGCTCCTCCCATTCCCTGCCAAAGTCATTGAGAAAACCGTCAACAGTCAACTCGCCGCCTTCCTCGAATCCAACAAATCCCTCGACCCTTCACAGTCCGGCTTCTGAGCCAAACACAGCACCGAGACCGCCCTCATCGCAGCAACAGACGACTTTTGAACTCTACTGGACAACGGAGAAACTGCTGCCCTCATCCTATTCGACCTCTCCGCAGCCTTCGACACAGTCTGTCATAACACCCTTATACAACGCCTCAGCAACGTCGGAATACAAGGAAAAGCATTGGACTGGATAATCTTGTTCCTCGCCGGAAAGAACCCAGAGAGTCCGCCTCCCACCTTTTAGATCAGAGGCCACCGAAGTCATCTGCGGAGTACCCCAAGGATCTTCACTCAGTCCCACCCTCTTCAACATATACATGAGTCCCCTCGCATCCATTGCATGCCAACACAACCTCAACATTATCTCCTACGCAGACGACACTCAGCTGATCCTATCCCTAACCAAAGACCCAAACACCGCCAAAACCAACCTACACGAAGGAATGAAAGAAGTTGCCGAGTGGATGAAGAACAGCCGTTTAAAACTAAACTCCGACAAAACGGAAGTCCTCATCTTAGGATCATCCCCCTCCGCCTGGGACGACTCATGGTGGCCACCGGCCTTGGGAACCGCACCCATACCAACGGACCACGCACGTAACCTGGGCTTCATCCTGGACTCCTCCCTCTCGATGACCAGACAAGTCAACGCCGTCTCATCATCATGCTTCAACATCCTATGTATGCTCAACAAAATCTTCCATTGGATCCCCACCGAAACAAAAAAGACAGTCACCCATGCACTGACGACAAGCCGACTAGACTACGGAAACACCCTTTACGCTGGAACCACAGCCAAACTACAGAATAAACTCCAACACATCCAAAACGCCTCAGCCAGACTCATCCTAGACATCCCCCACCAAACTCACATTTCCGGTCACCTGAAAGACCTCCACTGGCTCCCCGTCAACAAGAGAATAACGTTCCGCCTCCTCACCCACGCACACAAGCCCTCTACGACCTAGGACCCGAATACCTCAACACGCGCCTATCCTTCTACACCCCCACCCGCCAACTTCGATCGTCCAATCAAGCCCTCGCCGCAATTCCACGAATCCAAAGATCCACCATGGGAGGAAGATCCTTCTCCTACTTAGCGGCCAAGACTTGGAATTCCCTCCCCACCCACCTCCGCCTCACACAGAACCACCTCTCCTTCAGAAAACAATTAAAAACCTGGATATTTGATAAATAAAGCTCCCCCCTCCCTCAAGCGCCTTGAGACCCTCTGGGTGAGTAGTGCGCTATACAAATTTAAACTTGACTTGACTTGACATGTTCTTTATCCACTTAGCTGATTACTGTACTCTGTTGTCCTTTCTGAGATACTTTATTTAAAGTTTATGAGCTTGAGCAGGCATAGTGAAAAGATGTGCTAGTATGGACTTTTTAAAAATCATCTACTATCTGTGTGTCTTTGGAAGATGTCAAGAAGCGATTGTAGAATGTAGCTAGTTGGGACCTGCAGTAGTGGACTCAATTTAAGTCCTTTGTTGGCCAGCATCATGTGGAATCTCTTCAGTTAATTAATGCCGGTTCAGTGGGTAATGGATGGTTTACTGCTGAGCTGTGGACTTGTACAGATGTGTGCCCTGTGCACATTGTATCACTGGAACCGAGCCATACCATGCAGCCCAAGTAATTACAGTTTGGCTGAGAATAATTCAATAATTCCATCCATCATTTTTTAGGTCTTGGCTAGACAGCACGTGCACTGTCTCAAAGAGATGTGTTGTGTTCAATCTCTGGGCTTCACCCCACTCATAGGCTTACCATTTGCTCACTCCATTTTCGCTCTCATATCATGTGTCCCCCTTTGTCCAAAGCATGCTTACGCCATGCCTCTTCATGTGTTTAGCCCTCCCCCACAGCCTGGAGCAAGTACTTGTGTCCATCCACTGCTCCCGTTTTCACTCGCTCCTTGCTCTGTCCTCTTCTCCTGTTGCCTCTTCCCCAAACCACCCACCTCATACCAACCCTAGCAAGATTGCCCTCTCATCTGACCGTAGTCCATGCACTGCCATCTCCATGGCACTGCAGTGAATGAAGGGCAGGAGAAGTCCTTTGTCTTCACTGAATAGTATCAGTGTATAAGCAGAGGTGAGCAAAGTACAGAGTTCTGTATTTGATGTTATTTGTTATAAAGTTTGTTCAATAAATGAAGGCCTATTTTGGTTTGCTTAAGTCCGAGTTGTTGATCTTAGGATCACAAGCCTCACATATCGAGTGCCATTGCTGCCACCCCAGGCTTGGATTGTTCTGGCCTCATGAAGTTGGTTTTAGAGTTTCATCATGTTTGGTCACATGATGAGCCCCACTCGGAAAGCCAATACAGCTTTCACCTCTCTTATCCCTCTTGGGTGTGTTTCCCTCTGCATCTTCCTCGTGAAGAGTTAGCACATCTTTCATGGCAGCAAGCATTGCTATTCTTAGTTCATGTGGCACAGGCGTTACGCGCCAATCAGTCACACAGCCTTAGGCGAGAATCTTTTTCCTCATAATAAACCAATGTTCATCTTATACTGCAGGTTTAATCCATATTTTAATTACTGTTCCAAACTTCATCCATTTTTGTCATTCACTTCAAAGACAATGTAATTCCACATGTTTTCAATGCAACCTGCATGCCATCCAGGCCTTATCAGCGATATGTAGGAATTAACGATTCATCCTGGGTAGCCTCAGATTTATTCACCCAATTAATTTCGGTCTCTACAGCCTCTTGTCAGAGGTAACAGAAATATTAAAAAGGATACATAAATATTCTACTCAATTCCCCCAAAAACTACCTTTATTACCTGATTATCAAAAATGCTGATTAGAAAAAAATGACCACTGTGCTTTACCATGACTAATTCCAACCTAAAAGGTTTGAGTGAACTGATGGAGCAAGGATTCACACGTAAAGCGACTTGCTTGTATCATGAGCCTCAAATAACCCTAACTATGTAATCAACATGTTTGTTTTACTAATTTACCCCTTCTTCATCTATATTGGGAATCCGAGTGAAGCTTGCTTATGTGTTTTCTAATCCTAATATGCTTGCATCTAAAATGGCTGCTGCTACGTGGAAATTTCTACTGCGCATGCGTCTGTCATACCCACGTGACATGACTCACTCGCAGCTTTGAAGGGAACTCTTTTGCATCTGTGCACTAGTGCTAAAATGGCTGTTCTGTGTTCTCACATGCGAGAAGCTTGCATCGCTGCTTTCGCTAAGCTGTTCGTTCTGCTTAATCCTAATGCTATAATTTATATTAAAGTAATGAGTATAGAGTAGAAATTCATGGTATACAGTGTAATCATTTATTACTGTGTTCGAAATTGTTTCCTTTTACTTTTCATGTATCATATTCATTGGGCCTGGGAGGTGCTTACTACTCCATTTTGGAAGTCCTTTCTGCACATGCCACCTTGCGGAGGAAAGATCAACTCTGCAGCATTGGAACCCAGCCAGACGGCAGCAACAGCCAAGATGCGCCTGGGAACACAACCTGTAACCCAGCTAGAAGGAGCTGAACTGTACTGAAAATTGTTACAGTGTATTCAATGTTATATTCACCATTGTTAACTAAAAGGCATATGTCACGAGAACCTGAAATTTAGGGGGCGTAGACGGAATTTGAATAAGGAGATTGAGAAAGTCTAAAATTTAGGTGGTGTGATGATCTGTACTCCTCCTTTGTCCAATCAAATTGGGTATCCTTACACTTGCAACATTGGGGGGTGGTACACTGACCTGAAAAACAGTATAACTAGCGTAGGTTTAGCTAGAGAAATTGTCCGACTTGTCTGAATACCGGACCTGTCACTGACCCAACGCACTCAATAGGTGACTGAAAACAGAGAGCTGCGGAGCACTCTGTTGGGAGGTTCGAGAACCCAATCAGGATTTTGGGAAGTGAAAGTGCTGGCAAAGCACTTTGCTGATAAAAGTTATAACCCAATCAGGGTTTTGGCAGATTCCTTGCAGAGAAGGAGTAGCGCAGGCGTTGCAACCAAAACTGCGGGTGCTGGTCTTAACCTTTGATTGTCCGGTCCTGATCCAAATTCTGGGGTTATCCTGTCCCGATTGTCCACTAGCTGCACCTGCTCGCCTACTGGCACTGAAGTTTTTGGGGTCTCTCCTGTTCTTTCCAAGTGACCCGTGGCCAGGGTTGGTCTTCAAACTGTTCTAGGTAAATATAAATCTGTGTGGGTAATTGTCTTTCTAATTTGCGTGCTTTTCTTACCTTTCCGAATTTGCAAAGCTTTTGATTTCATATGTTCTTTTTCTTTCCCGTCCCTTGGTAAATAAGATTTTCATGTATTACTGTCTTTTAGCGTGCTCCAATTTTAACCCACCTTTAGTCAATGCTAAATGTCTCAATATTAATATATGTTCCTTTTTCTTACCCGCCCTTTAAAGGGATAAACTGAGTTTAGAGTATTGATCCAAATTTTATCTTTCCTATAGTTTGTTGTGCTAAATCTGAATTCTCGAATTGCATAATTATGTTCTCTTTTTCAAACTGCCAATGAATTACATAAGTTCTTGGGTTTAGAATGTTCCGTTTCTTTACCCTCCTATAATCAAATTGAGAAAGACTGCTTTCTAAAATTAGCATGCTCCTTGTTTCCACCTACCTTTTATTACAAAGCTTCTTAATGATTGGCATAATCTATCTTATTCATAGCTATACGCTGTTTCTGATTTTGGTTATTGATAGTCTAATAGCGTTTAACTTGTGGCTCATGACTTATGATGATGATGACTAGATAAAGAGATTGAACCTACCCTGAGTCTGTGATTATTATATAAATGTTATGATGTTTTGAGTGCCTTTTCCCTTTAACTCAACTCCCTGATCCATTGTGGTTAGGTATCTAGTGTAAAAGATTAGTAGGTTACTGGTATAGTAAATAGAGATGAAATCAAATATACTGGTAGTAGAGCGTGAGTTACCTAAATAAATGTTAAGGTATACGATTTGGAATTCTGGGCCCAGGTGAGTATTGGTAAAAATTCTAGTTGGGTGACAAACGCGCTCTATCAGTATACTTTCTTGGTAGCAGAGTTATGGTTAGGGATTAGTTAAAGTAAGGTAGTTGATTAGTTAGTAGGTTAAAGTTCATATTTCATTGATCGATCAAATGTGATATTATTGAAATGTTTTGATGCTGCTATATTGAATGTATTAACCAAAATTGTTCGTACCTGTTATATGTGTTGTCTGGAATCCTCGGGGGCAGAATAGCGGGTGGTAGGTAGAAGCCACCACGCGTTGAGGTCACTTACCAGAGGAAGTTAGTGCATGGTTGGGCAGAACCGGAAGCACTAATTAGGGTTATCTGTATAATTGTGTAAATAAATGATAGCAAGGAGTTCGCTAGCAAATCTTTTGTTGTGATATAATCTAGTAAGGGTCACGCGGAAAGAGTAGCAGGTTCGTCTAAGCTTGATTGATAGCAAAGGGGTTCACTGGTGAAATTTTGGCCTCAGTATATATCCCGGAGTGGATGAGTCTGGAGGAGTAGCAGGTTCTCTAATGCTTGTGTTAAGGGTAGGCGGAAGGGTTCTACTCGTAGTGTATGAAAAGTAAACAGAAGGGATTTACTTGCAGTGAATCATTTCTTTCCTATCTAGTCACTCGGGTACAGTGGCAAATGTGTTTCCGTTGTTAAATAATAAAATTTGCACTATAAAATTCAAAAGAACGAAGTTTTCGAAATACCTTGTGAAGGAGGGAGTCGGTCGCGGAGCTGCGCTGACGTCACTCAAAGCCACGCTGGTATTGGTCAAGACAGCGGGTGTGTAGCTGAGATAGCATTGTAAAGGAGGGGTGAGCGCAGGAGCGTGGGAACTCATCTCACGAAAAGCCGTGCACCTAATGGTTGAAATTATTTGCAACCACAGTGTTGATTGGTTGTCGGGAAATAAAAGACGCGCTAGCAGTGGAAGCATTTAGTAAACAGAAAATAAGCATTTTTCGTCCATTGTTGAATTTACAAGATATATGTGGTATCCGAGTCATCCAGAATATCGACCTGATCCAAGATATTTAGGGTTTGCTAAGGAACGGATGTTAAGGGACAGACCTAACAATATGTACAGAAGTAAGAGAAAATTGTCCCTTGTGGATAAAGTTAAAAAGTACTTTAAAAAAGACAAGCCTATCAAAACCAGAGAAGGAGTCATTATCCCACCGCCGAATACTCCTGCATCTTTCATGATGTTTGACCGGGGATACCATTCCTGTGTATTGTTAGAGAACTGGGTGGAGTACACAAAAGATGATGGGCTTCTGGCATTTCCCTTAGAAGGCACCTTTAATGGAAGAGCTTTGTTTAATTTAAGGACCCGAATGAATGACTTACATCCCAGACCTCGGTTAACACAATATGAGGCATTAGAAGAATGAGAGATCGAGGCTTTTGAGCGAGACAGACCTAGAATGGACAAAGGACTGAGTAAATTTTACCCAAAGGTTCCACAAGATTCTAAAGAAAAACAAATGAAACAATGGAGACAGAATATGTTAGTGGAAGGGCTTTACCCAGAACAAACGGTAGAAGAGCCTGTGGGAGGTAAAAAGACTTAGAAAACTAGACATTTAATGACTAGTGGTGATTCTGATGATGATTACATGGAGGATATGTTAATGAAAAATCCACCACCCTATAACAAAGAAACGAGATTTGTAAATCCGAACAACCCGTTCTTTAGACCACCTTGTAATGAGGGGTCTAGCACATCAAACCCGACTGCCCCGTCTTCAAAGCCACCTTTAATTCCGCAAGTGATACATGAGACCTCCATCGAAATGGTGTTGCAAGAAAGGGAAAGAGAAGCTTTAAATAAACAGAGAAGTGAGTTAATTCAGAAAATTTCCCAATTAAATACAAGTCCTGAGGCTTTGACAATTCCAGTGACTATTTGCCCAGTTGTTCCTTTGTACAGAGATAAAGAAGCTAGTCCAAAGACTCCCGTTATAACTGCATCAGTAATACAGCCAAGAATAGAGCCCCTGATAGTGGACGACCAGGCAAGTGAGTGTGAATCAGTAATATCCTTAATGGATTTACCAATAAGGGAACCTGAGGGAGGTTCAATGAGGATAACCACTCCTTTAACCTCAAGTGAAGTACAGATAGAGACTTCCTCAGGTATGAGAAGTGCCACTGTAGTAACTCCTGAAGAAATAGATAGATGGACACGAGAAATAGAGAGACCAAAGACACAACCCAAGCCTTAGACATATATAAATTGAGGATTGAAATAGAAGAAATGATGGCTGCAAATATGGGAATGGAGAGATTAAATACCCTTAGTGAGGATGAATTACTGTTTGTCTGTAAAAGCATTACTAGAAATACAAAGGTGTTTCACGAAAAATTAATGGACACTGCAGCTAGCATGGGAATCGACATTGGTAAATCTAAAGTATTGCAGAACCCTACCGAGTAGAATTCTCTGACAAACATTTGGAAAACATGAATGTGTCAAGAAAAAAAGTACAGATCAGAGAGCTGATGAATTTTGATGCAAAAATGGGGAGAATTAGAGAATGGAAAGAAAGCTGGGCAAAGAAAAAGGAAGAGATTCGATCAAGGCAAATGGCTTCAGAATATGTTTCAAAACAAGCAGATAAAGTAGAAAAATTATGTCCCATGCGAGAGGTACCAGGTGGAGGCTATGTGCATGTTCCATGGTCCCGACAGGATATTTTGTCATTTACAAATGATTTTCCAAAACTTCGAGAAAAACCTGTAGAATGGTACAGACAGGGCGAGAGATTTGTAAAGGTGTCAAAGTATCTTTTGAAAGACTTAGTTGGTTTATTTGACATTGTAGTCCCTGTAGATTTGTGGACAGAATGCAAAGTAGCTGTTGATTGGCCTAGTGATGAGTACCCAAGAGACCCGAAGACAGGAGCACCTTCTGAGGATGTAATGAAGAAATATAATCAGGTAATACTTTACCTGAAAGGAAAAGTGCTGCAAAAGAGACAGATTGGATGAAAATAGATAGAACCACTCAGAATAAACACGAATCAGTGAATTCATATTATGAACGTCTATTACAGACCTAGTAGATTAGACAACATTGACATGAAGGACATGACACATTTTATTTATCGATTTGTGCTAGGATTGAGACCAGAAATTTTCCAATGGATTAAAGACAATAACATTTGCTGGCAAGCCAAACCCATAGATGAGGTCCTGAAATATGCAAAATATTGTGAAGATGAGCTAGAAAACAAACAGCAAGAATTGAAAGAAAAGGTTATGTGGGCACAAGTAAAATTAGCGGAGCACCAAGAGCAGCAGTTGAAACAGATGACTACTAATCAGAATAAGGGTGATGTAAGTGGGGGTAGGCCCAAGGGAAAATTCGATAGGGAAGATGCTAAATAGAAGTTCCCCTGTCACGGATGTGGCAAGTTGGGGCACTGGAAGGACGAGTGTAAGGCTGTGCAGAATGGTAATGTGCAAAATAATGATTTAAATCCACAGACGCAGCCTGAGGTGCCACGGAAGACCCAGCAGCAGGTAACACAGAACCAGATTCCCCCGGCGCCCCATGCCAAATTATAGGAGCAAAGCACAACAGAATGTAGAAACTCAGAATTGGGAAGGAAGGGAAAAAAGAGATGCATCAACCTCACAATTCCTTTTGAATGACACATTCTTTTGTGTAGAACCTTACTGACAGTGCCTGAGGGGGGAGGACGAGGAGTGCGTGCTTGGCACCTCCTTGCCGGTAGACCTTCATGGCCATACATTGAAGGAAAGGTTGAAGGAAATTATGTCACCTTTCTGTTGGACACTGGTGCTACCCGTTCTACTGTGAGAACAGCAGACGTTCCAAACCTAGCCCTCCAAGTAGTGGGCGTTTCTAATAAACAAATTAGTACCCCAGTCCCAGAACCAATCGAACTAAAAACAGAGAATTTTAAAGAAAGGCATAGATTCGTAGTCTGTGACTCAAGTCCTGTAAATTTGCTAGGACGAGATTTGTTGTGCAAAATGAATTGCACCATCTTTTGCACTCCAAATGGCGTTGAAATTCAGACCCCAGACGAAGATGGAATTTACAAACTAATGTTGGCAAAACCAGAGACTGACATTGCTAAGATGACAATAAAAGACTTACCAGAAGAACTACAACAGACGGTAAAACCAGAAGTATGGGACTTTACAGGAAAGAATGTAGGATTAATGGCAAATATTCACCCAATAAAAGTAACCATAAAAGAAGACGCAGTTTACCCAAACACACAACCATACAAAATGAACATGGAAATAAAAGCAGGAGTTGCAGTAGCAATAAAACGGTTGCTGGATGCAGGCATTTTGCAAGAAGTAATGAGCAGTCCATGTAACTCCCCCATAATTGGGATAAAGAAACCTAGCTGTAAGTACAGAGTAGTACAGGACCTGAGAAAGGTTAATAAGATTGTTGTCCCTTGCTGTCCAGTTGTGCCAAATCCTGCAGTGATTCTGTATCAGATACCGTGGGAAGCTGGATGGTTTACTAACATAGACCTTTGCCATGCATTTTTCTCGATCCTATTACACCCAGATAGCAAATGTATTTTCTCATTTGAATTCAACAGTCAAGTCTGTGTTTGGAATCGTGTCTCTCAGGGGTACACAGAGAGCCCCTCAATCTTTAATCAGATTTTGAAAAAGTGCCTAGAGTCGTAAGTGCTACCTGGGCGGTCAGTCTTGGTCCAGTACATAGACGACCTTTTGGTGGCCTCAAAATCACAAAAAGACTGTGTTGTCGATACCATTGCTTTACTGAATTATCTGGGTGAAGGAGGACATAAAGTGTCCTCAGAGAAATTGCAATTTTGTGCTACCTCCGTGAAATATCTGGGACATCAGATAGAGAGAGGTGTCAGGAGAGTTACCACAGAGAGAATCAGAATAATCAAAAACATGGATTTGCCAAAGACACAAAAGGAGGTCAGAATGTTTCTTGGAGTCGTAGGATATTGCAGGCAATGGATTGTGGGATTCGCAGTCCTTGCAAAGCCCCTGATACAAATGACAAGGAAAAGAGCCAAAGACCCAGTAGAATGGGATGACGAAAGCATGACTGCTTTTGTGAATTTGAGAAACTGCTTGATTACAGCTCCAGCATTAGGAATGCCTGACTATTCGAAAGATTTTGCACTATTTTGTGACACACTAGATAATTGTGCACTTTCAGGTTTGACTCAGATTCATGGATTAGTGCGACGACCTGTGGCATATTTTTCGTCCACTTTAGACCCAGTGGCCGCCGCATTACCTGGATGTCTGAAAGCAGTAGCTGCAACTTGCATGAGTCTTGAGCAGAGTGAATCAATCATTATGGGACAGCCTGTAACCGTATATGTTCCACATGCAGTTGTAATCTTGCTAACCAGGACTAAGACTCAGTACCTCACACCTAGTCGGCAGAATAAGTACAAGAGAATTCTTGTAGGTGCAGGTAATGTGACCATTGCTAGGTCCAACATTTTGAACCCAGCAAACTTACTGCCAAATTCATACAGTGCAGAACTTACGGAGAAAGTTGAGCATGACTGCATTGATCTGACTGAATACAGTACAAAGCCCAGGCCCGACATAAGAGAGGAACCCTTGATTGAGTCCGACTATGACCTGTTTGTTGACGGCTCATACATGAGACATGAGGAAGGAGGTTTAAGCGCTGCATTCGCCGTCTGCACCTTGGGAGGCCCAGTGGAAGCATCCTATTTACAGGGAGTCAAGTCTGAACACATTGCCGAATTGGTTGCCCTGGCAAAGGACTGTAAATTTGGGAAAAATTGGAAAGTGACCATATTCACCGACAGCCAGTATGGTTACGGGGTGGTGCATGGCTATGGCCAATAATGGATGCAAAGGGAGTTCCTGACCTCTTCAGGCACCCCCATCAGAAATGGTCAATATGTGAAAGATTTACTGGAAACAATCCAGTTGCCAAAAGAAGTGGCTGTGGTCAAGTGTGCTGCTCACAAATCTGGCAATGACAAAGTGACAGCTGGTAATCGATATGCTGACCAGTTAGCCCAACATTGTGCAAAATACAAAATGGCTGTAAAGAAAAAGGTTGATGTGGGCGGAAACAGCTGCCATCTTATTTTACTGGATGGTGTGGATACATGGGAAGAAGTGAGAGAATAGCAGAATGCAGCAGAGCCAAAAGAAAAGGAGGAGTGGAGGAAGTTAGGGCGTAGAAGAAGGGCTGAAGATGGTGTCATTATTTACCTTGACGACACAGTGGTGTTACCCAACTGTCTGCTTGCTCCTATGGCTAGGTTTATTCATGGAGATTCACATTTAGGAAGAGATGCTATGATACGTCTGTTCAGACGAACATGGTTTATTGCGAAATTCAGGAACATAGCAGAAGAACTTTGCCAGAGGTGTCTGATTTGCCAGCAAATAAACCCAGGGAAGAAAACAGTGGTATTGCCAGGAAAGATTGGAAAGGGAGAAGGTCCATTTATTCGATTGCAGATTGATTTCATTCAGTTGCCCCCTTGTCGAGGACTAAAATATGTACTTGCCATTGTCTGCCTGTTTTCAAAATGGGTGGAAGTTTACCCTGCACGTAAGAATGATAGCATCACCGTGGCTAAGCTCCTACTTGGAGAGCTTATCCCACAGTTCGGATTCCCAGTGACAATTGAATCTGACAGAGGGAAACATTTTAATAGTGAAATAATGGGTCTACTTTGTGAAGCATTCAAAATTAAGCAAAAACTGCACTGTGCATATCGCCCACAAGCATCTGAAGTGGTAGAACAATTGAATGGCACTATAAAATCAAGATTGGGAAAAATGTATGAGTCAACTCGATTGGAGTGGCCAGATGCTCTGCCACTTGTTCTATTGGGACTTAGAAGTATTCCAGACTGGAAAACAGACTTAAGTCCCCATGAAATACTGATGGGAAGAGCAATGCGGCAAGCATGGGTGCCAGGACACAGACTGCTAAACATATCTGATGATTTAGTACTGGAATACTGCAAAGTACTGGCTGACCAAGTGCATTCTATCTCTCGCCAGATTGGGGAAGACGCTGTCGCCAGACCAGCAACTCCAGCTCATGACTTGAACCCAGGAGATTGGGTTGTCCTTAAGAAACATACTCGAACATCTTGCCTCACACCCAGGTGGAGTAAACCACACCAAGTAATTCTAATTACCACAACAGCAGTAAAGTGTGCAGGAGTTCCGCACTGGATCCATGTCAGTCACACGAAGAAGGTGACGGGAGCTGATGAAGCTGAGGCTGAAGGTTGCGCAGCTGAACGGTCTCAAAAGATCGATCCTGAAATAGCTGAAGAAGAACAACCGAGCACCAGTCAAGATGATTGGATCCCAGTATTCGACATACCTGCAAAATATGTTCGTACCAGAAGTCAAACTTATTTAGACAGACAGAGTGATAGCGAGGATGAGACAGGAGTAGAGCAAGATACTCAGGTCATTGAAATTCATGTCAAAGGTGACTCTGAGGAGGACCAGATAGGGAAAGATCAGGTAATCGATACACCACCCAAAACTCCTGAATCTGAAAAGGGACAGATAGAAATTAGGGTGAAAACTCAAGCAGAAGAAGATCAAGAGTTTGAAGAGCTTGAGCAGGACCAGGTAGGAATAGATAATTGTGTTCAGGATGAAGAAAGTGAAACAGATAAAAGACAAATCCAACAGATTCCTGAACAAGGCCAGTTTAGTAACCAGGCAGAAGAAACCGAAATAAGATCTTGAACTAGTCAGATAGAGAGGAAAGAAGAAGAAGACACTGAAATCAATGTGCCACAACTGAGCGAGAATAAAAGAGCATTCGAAGAGGGCCAGAGCACAGTGCCAGTTAAACGACTCAGAAAAGGAGACAAATGGCCTAGATACGTCAGAAGACTGATACTGAGTTTAAAGAAAATTAATGAAGAGCCTGAACAAGTGGATGAAGTAACAAGTCAAACTGATCCACCTGTGATACAACCCAGAAGAAGAAGTCCATGACTAAAAAGACTTAATAACAAGTACAAGGGCCCTGAGTGGACCTACATAGTTTTGGAAGACTTTGAAAACCTAGAGATAAGTGACGAGACTGATGAAGAACTGATTGCTGATCAAACTAACGAAGAAATAAGACCCACCTGAGTGTTGCTCAGGGCAAAGACTGTGTAAAAGTTTCAAAGAGGGGTTGAGACTTCTTTAGGCCAAATGGCGGATTCAACTGTTAACGGAAGACCAAAAAGAAATTGTGTAAGAACATGCGGCAAAGTATGTTTATGTAGTGTAGCACTAGTACTTATACTTTGGATAGGACTAACCATAACTATTCCTTACATGATGAGTAAAGATACTAATTTATACCCTACTAAGCCAGTGACAATGGATACAGAAGAGCTGCAAACGAAAGATATACCACAAAGAGTAGATACACAAGAGAAAGCACTTAGCCTTAGACAAAATAAAATAGACTTAGATGCACCAGATGAGGAAGGACTGCATTATAATAGATTCAAAAACAGAATTCATTTAAATGTATTTACAAACCTTTTAGTTCACTATGTAGAAGCGATGGAGATAGAAGACTGTTATGTCTGCATGAAGCTGCCCACTTCAATAGCTGAGGGTGTGACATACCATCACTTGCCACTAACATATGGAATTTCCTGTAGTATCTTAGCTAGCTTATTTTACAAGAAAGGACCTTTACAGTATTATTATTCTAACTCAGATGTGATATTTTCCGACCTTCCTGTACGTAGAAACCTAAACCCTGTTCACACTACTATCGATGTCGCACGCTATATGGGTGAATATTTTCTAACAGTAGGAAAAATAGATATAGGTGATGCACACAGAATTAACTTAACCCCTTCCATGCTCATGACAAGGTCAGCTCGTCATGAGGCACGGTTGAGCTGTGCTTATGACGAGCTGACCTTGTCATGAAACTATAGTATTTAAGCATTTTCAGCACAGGAGGGGAAAACCCCTAGCAGCCAAGGTGTTAACATGTCTATTACACGAAAAAGAAAAAGTATTTCCAATTATGGTAGAGAAGAGACGAGAAAGCTTCCAAAGAAAAGCAAATGACAAGAAGCAGAAAACCCCTAAATGGGCTGAAAGTATAGGGAGCACCTCATGTGGTGGAGCTAATGCTGCTATGTTGCTGGATTTCGAAAAGAAGGGGAAACTTTGTCTTCACAGAGAAATGACTAGTTATTATAACAACATATTCATTGATTCCAGTAAATGTGAGCACAATTATAAGGTAATTGGGGGTTGGGGTTTCAAAGATGGGACAGAACCTGTGTTTCCCGGAATTTATTATATATGTAGGAACAAGGCTTATTTCAAATTACCAGATCACTGGTATGGAAGCTGTTATTTTGGTATTGTCTTCCCAAAGATATACCATGTGGATAAAATTACTGGAAGCAATGAAAAAACTAACAGATTAGTACGTAGCAAAAGAGAAAGTGTTGGAGAAATAGTAGGTGATATATTTAGTGCATTGATACCTACAGTGGGAGCTGCTCTGAAAACACACAGAATTTGCAAATTGTCAACAGTAGTAGATCTGTTATCAACTGACACTGCTGGAGGATTCCTGATGGTCAATACCTAATTGGTTGCGATTAGATCTACGGTTTTACAAAATCGACTTGCTCTTGACACCCTATTGGCAAAAGAGGGCAGAGTCTGTAGAATGTTGAAAGCGCAACATTGTTGCATTTACATTCCAGACAAAAGTGTTGAAATCAAGAAGTATGTGAAAAACATCACTAATTTGGAAAGAGAGCTTAAACCACTGGAGGTTGATAGTGCCTGGAAGAGACTGATTGATGGTCTCTCCTCTGTAGGTAGTTGGATTTCTAATCTTGGTAAAAGTCTTGTGAATAAAATACTGATACCAATGGCGGGAATAGGTTTAATAGTTCTAGGGATAATAATTTACTGCAAATGTCGAAAACACAAGAAGAAATATTCTGTGAATCAGCGAGGGGTGAAAAGAAACATTGAAGAACAAGAGTTAGAGGAAATGAATAGACAGATTTATAAAAAAATGAAGAATTCTCATCCGACCAGAAATAATGAGGAAAAGCAGAATAGAAAGTTTGAAGAGATTGAAATGGGTGAAATGTGAAAAAGTTGTTTCATTAATTTGTGATGATATAAAATATCATCAAAGAGGGGATTGATGGAGCAAGGATTCGCACGTAAACCGACTTGCTTGTATCATAGGCCTCAAATAACCCCCAACTATGTAATCATAATGTTTGTCTTACTAATTTACCCCTTCTTCATCTATATGAAGCTTGCTTATGTGTTTTCTACTCCTAATACGCTTGCATCTAAAATGGCTGCTGCTACGTGGAAATTTCTACTGCGCATGCGTCTGTCATACCCACGTGACATGACGTACTCGCAGCTTTGGAGGGAACTCTTTCGCGTATGCGCACTAGTGCTAAAATGGCTGTTCTGTGTTCTCACATGCGAGAAGCTTGCATCGCTGCTTTCGCTAAGCTGTTCGTTCTGCGTAATCCTAATGCTATAGTTTGTATTAAAGTAATGGGTATAGAGTAGAGATTCATGGTATACAGTGTAATCATTTATTACTGTGTTCTAAATTGTTTCCTTTTACTTTTCATGTAGCGTATTCTTTGGGCCTGGCAGGTGCTTACTACTCCATTTTGGAAGTCCTTTCTGCGCATGTCACCTTGCGGAGGAAAGATGAACTCTGCAGCACTGGAACTCAGCCAGACGGCAGCAACAGCCAAGATGCGCCTGGGAACACGACCTGTACCCCATCTAGAAGGAGCTGAAATGTACTGAAAATTGTTACAGTGTATTCAATGTTATATTCACCATTGTTAACCAAAAGGCATATGTCATGAGAACCTGAAATTTAAGGGGCGTAAACGGAATTCGAATAAGGAGACTGAGAAAGTCTAAAATTTAGGTGGTGTGATGACCTGTCCTCCTCCTTTGTCCAATCAAAATTGGGGATCCTTACACTTGCAACATTGGGGGGCGGTACACTGACCTGAAAAACAGTAAAACTAGCGTAGGTTTAGCTAGAGAAATTGTCCGACTTGTCTGAATAGCTGTCCTGTCACTGACCCATCGCACTCAATAGGTGACTGAAAACAGAGAGCTGCGGAGCACTCTGTTGGGAGGTTCGAGAACCCTATCAGGGTCTTGGGAAGTGAAAGTGCTGGCGAAGCACTTTGCTGATAAAAGGTATAACCCAATAGGGGTTTTGGCAGATTCCTTGAAGAGACGGAGTAGCGCAGGCGTTGCAACCGAAACTGCGGGTGCTGGTCTTAACCTTTGATGGTCCGGTCCTGATCCAAATTCTGGGCTTATCCTGTCCTGATTGTCCATGAGCTGCACCTGCTCGACTACTGGCACTGAAGTCTTTGGGGTCTCTCCTGTCCTTTCCAACTGGCCCTTGGCCAGGGTTGGTCTTCACACTGTTCTAGATAAATATAAATCTGTGTGGGTAATTGTCTTTCTAAATTGCGTCCTTTAATTACCTTCCCGAATTTGCAAAGCTTTTGATTGCATATGTTCTTTTTCTTTCTCATCCCTTGGTAAATAAGATTTTCATGTATTACTGTCTTTTAGCGTGTTCCAATTTTAACCCACCTTTAGTCAATGCTAAATGTCTCAAAATTAGTATATGTTCCTTTTTCTTACCCGCCTTTTAAAGAGATAAGCTGAATTTAGAGTATTGATCCAAATTTGACCTTTCCTGTAGTTTGTTGTGCTAAATCTGAATTCTCCAATTGCATAATTATGTTCTCTTTTTCAAACTGCCAATGAATTGCGAAAGTTCTTGGGTTTAGTATGTTCCCTTTCTTTACCCTCCTTTAATCAAATTGCAAAAGACTGCTTTCTAAAATTAGCATGTTCCTTGTTTCCACCTTCCCTTTATTTCAAAGCTTCTAAATGATTGGCATAATCTATCTTATTCATAGCTATACGTTGTTTCTGATTTTGGTTATTGATAGTCTAATAGCATTTAACTTGTGGCTCATGACTTATGATGATGATGACTAGATAAAGAGTTTGAACCTGCCCTAAGTCTGTGAATATTATATAAATGTTATGATGTTTTGAGTGCCTTTTCCCTTTAACTCAACTCCCTGATCCATTGTGTTTAGGTATCTAATGTAAAAGATTAGTAGGTTACTGGTATAGTAAATAGAGATGAAATCACTATATACTGGTAGTAGAGCGTGAGTTACCTAAATACATGTTAAGGTATACGATTTGGAATTCTGGGCCCAGGTGAGTATTGGTAAAAATTCTAGTTGGGTGACCAACGCGCTCTATCAGTATACTTTGTTAGTAGCAGAGTTATGGTTAGGGATTAGTTAAAGTAAGGTAGTTGATTAGTTAGTAGGTTAAAGTTCATATTTCATTGATCAATCAAATGAGATATTATTGAAATGTTTTGATGCTGCTATATTGAATGTATTAACCAAAATTGTTCGTACCTGTTATATGTGTTGTCTGGAATCCTCGGGGGCAGAATAGCGGGTGGTAGGTAGAAGCCACCACGCGTTGAGGTCACTTACCAGAGGAAGTTAGTTCATGGTTGGGCAGAACCGGAAGCACTATTTAGGGTTTTCTGTATAATTGTGTAAATAAATGATAGCAAGGAGTTCGCTAGCAAATCTTTTGTTGTGCTATAATCTAGTAAGGGTCACACGGAAAGAGTAGCAGGTTCGTCTAAGCTTCATTGATAGCAAAGGGGTTCACTGGTGAAACTTTGGCCTCAGTATATATCCCGGGGTGGATGAGTCTGGAGGAGTAGCAGGTTCTCTAATGCTTGTGTGAAGGGTAGGCGGAAGGGTTCTACTCGTCGTGTATGAAAAGTAAACAGAAGGGACTTACTTGCAGTGAAATATTTCTTTCCTATCTAGTCACTCGGGTACAGTGGCAAATGTGTTTCCATCGTTAAATAATAAAATTTGCACTTTAAAATTCAAAAGAACTAAGTTTTCGAAATACCTTGTGAAGGAGGGAGTCAGTCGCGGAGCTGCGCTGATGTCACTCAGAGTCGCGTTGGTATTGGTCAAGACAGCGGGCGTGTAGCTGAGACAAGACTTTATCCACCTGATCTGTATTTGCCCGGCCCTGAACCAGGAACGTCGGAGTTGGTTGAAGACCAAGTTTAAGGAATATGGAACACGCACCTGCCGGTCTGCGATCATGCTAATACTGTGCTCAGTAGATCCGCAACTCATTTGCAGGGCAATCAAATTCATTGACAATTTCGAGAAAAAGCAAAAAAAACTGGCGAAGTCTTAAGCCCTGAACACATTTACTTTTCTAACCCGAAAGACGCTCTCATTTTTATAACATTTTTTATTCACTCAGCAGTGTAAATTTTCGTGTGTTTTAATAATGCTGCATTTACATTTTGTAATGGTTTTTACTAACTATACAATAAATATTATTATTATTTATTATTGTGAAGGAGGGGGTCAGTCGGGGAGCTGCGCTGACGTCACTCAGAGCCGCGCTGGTATTGGTCAAGACAGCGTGCGTGTAGCTGAGATAGCATTGTAAAGGAGGGGTGAGCGCAGGAGCGTGGGAACTCATCTCACGAAAAGGCCATGCACCTATTGGTTGAAATTATTTGCAAACACAGTGTTGATTGGTTGTCGGGAAATAAAAGATGGGATAGCATTGGAAGCATTTCGTAAACAGAAAATAAGCATTTTCCGTCCATTTTTGAATTTACGAGATATATGTGGTCTCCGAGTCATCCAGAATATCGACCTGATCCAAGATATTCAGGGTTTGCTAAGGAACGGATGTTAAGGGTCAGACCTAACAATATGTACGGAAGTAAGAGAAAATTGTCCCTTGTGGATAAATTTAAAAAGTACTTGAAAAAAGACAAGCCTATCAAAACCAGAGAAGGAGTCATTATCCCACCGCCGAATACTCCTGCATCTTTCATGATGTTTGACCGGGGATACCATTCCTGTGTATTGTTAGAGAACTGGGTGGAGTGCACAAAAGATGACGGGCTTCTGGCATTTCCCTTAGAAGGCACCTATAATGGAAGAATTTTGTTTAGTTTAAGGACCCGAATGAATGACTTACATCCCAGACCTAGGTTAACGCAATATGAGGCATTAGAAGAATGGGAATTCAAGGCTTTTGACCGAGACAGACCTAGAATGGACAAAGGATTGAGTAAATTTTACCCAAAGGTTCCACGAGATTCTAAAGAAAACCAAATGAAACAATGGAGACAGAATATGTTAGTGGAAGGGCTTTACCCAGTACTAACGGTAGAAGAGCCTGTGGGAGGTAAAAGGACTGAGAAAACTAGACATTTAGGGCCCGATGTAGGTAATTCCGATTTACCTACTCTTAAATACCGAATCATACCGATTCGGTATGTAAGAGTAGGTAAATTGGAAGGAGGCACATGTAGGTAATTTTCATTTTCCAATTATCGATTCTGTAAGATTCGGTATTCACCGAATCGGTAAATACTGAATCGGTATTTCCCATTGATTCCTATGGGCCTTGAAGGCCATAGGAATCAATGGGAAATACTGAATCGGTATTTACCGATTTGGTAAATACCGAATCCTGGCAAGGGGAACGGGGTGCCACTTTGACACCCTGTAGCACCCCAATTGCAGGCTTGTGTGCCATGTGGCACACAGACATGCCCTAAGGGCATGTCTGTGTGTCACATGGCATAGGTGTACATGCACAGATGTGCATGTACACTGGAATTCAGTATTTTACCACCCAATAGGATTGGGTGGTAAAATAAGAATTCCTAAGGGCCTGTGGCACTGCAAACTGTGCCACCTACATCTGGAATTACCTATTCGGTAAATATACAGAGTCGGTATTTTACCGAATCTGTAAATTTACTGAATCAGTAAATTTACAGATTCAGTAAAATTCGGGCCACCTACATCTCAAAAACCAATTACCGGTCAGTAACGGTCGAAATGGTGACCTACATCTGGCCCCCTATGACTAGTGGTGATTCTGATGATGATTACATGGAGGATATGTTAATGAAAAATCCACCACCCTATAACAAAGAAACGAGATTTGTAAATCCGAACAACCCGTTCTTTAGACCACCTTATAATGCGGGGTCTAGCACATCAAACCCGACTGTCCCGTCTTCAAAGCCACCTTTAATTCCGCAAGTGATACATGAGACCTCCATCGAAAGGGTGTTGCAAGAAAGGGAAAGAGAAGCTTTAAATAAACAGAGAAGTGAGTTAATTCAGAAAATTTCCCAATTAAATACAAGTCCTGAGGCTTTGACAATTCCAGTAACTATTGGCCCAGTTGTTCCTTTGTACAGAGATAAACAAGCTAGTCCAAAGACTCCTGTTATAACTGCATCCGTAATACAGCCAAGAAAAGAGCCCCTGATAGTGGACGACCAGGCAAGTGAGTGTGAATCAGTAATATCCTTAATGGATTTACCAATAAGGGAACCTGAGGGAGGTTCAATGAGGATAACCACTCCTTTAACCTCAAGTGAAGTACAGATAGAGACTTCCTCAGGTATGAGAAGTGCCACTGTAGTAACTCCTGAAGAAATAGATAGATGGACACGAGAAATAGAGAGACCAAAGACACAACCCAAGCCATTAGACATATATAAATTGAGGATTGAAATAGAAGAAATGATGGCTGCAAATGTGGGAATGGAGAGATTAAATACCCTTAGTGAGGATGAATTACTGTTTGTCTGTAAAAGCATTACTAGAAATACAAAGGTGTTTCACGAAAAATTAATGGACACTGCAGCTAGCATGGGAATCGACATTGGTAAATCTAAAGTATTGCAGAACCCTACCGAGTAGAATTCTCTGACAAACATTTGGAAAACATGAATGTGTCAAGAAAAAAAGTACAGATCAGAGAGCTGATGAATTTTGATGCAAAAATGGGGAGAATTAGAGAATGGAAAGAAAGCTGGGCAAAGAAAAAGGAAGAGATTCGATCAAGGCAAATGGCTTCAGAATATGTTTCAAAACAAGCAGATAAAGTAGAAAAATTATGTCCCGTGCGAGAGGTACCAGGTGGAGGCTATGTGCATGTTCCATGGTCCCGACAGGATATTTTGTCATTTACAAATGATTTTCCAAAACTTTGAGAAAAACCTGTAGAATGTTATAGATAGTTCAGGCGATTTGTAAAGGTGTCAAAGTGACTTTTGAAAGACTTAGATGGTTTATTTGACATTGTAGTCCCCGTAGATTTGTGCACAGAATGCAAAGTAGCTGTTGATTGGCCTAGTGATGAGTACCCAAGAGACCCGAAGACAGGAGCACCTTCTGAGGATGTAATGAAGAAATATAATCAGGTAATACTTTACCTGAAAGGAAAGGTGCCTGCAAAAGAGACAGATTGGATGAAAATAGATAGAACCACTCAGAATAAAGACGAATCAGTGAAATCATATTATGAACGTCTATTACAAACCTTTAAACAATACAGTGGATTAGACAACATTGACATGCAGGACATGACACATTTTATTTATCGATTTGTGCTAGGATTGGGACCAGAAATTTCCCAATGGATTAAAGACAATAACATTTGTTGGCAAGCTAAACCCATAGATGAGGACCTGAAATATGCAAAATATTGTCAAGATGAGCTAGAAAACAAACGGCAAGAATTGAAAGAAAAGGTTATGTGGGCACAAGTAAAATTAGCAGAGCACCAAGAGCAACAGTTATGTTATGTTATGTTATGTTATGTTATAAAATATTTTATTACGCGCTCTGCTACTACAAAGTATCCTGGCGCGATATGTAGGCACTAAACTGACCCAGTCCAAAAAGAAAGAAGCAGAGATCTAGATACTAAGATTAAAAAGATGGGTTTTTAGCCCTTTCTTAAATCCAGTTGAAACAGATGACTACTAATCAGAATAAGGGTGATGGAAGTGGGGGGACCAGGGGCAAATTCAATAGGGAAGATGCGAAAATGAAGTTCCCCTGTCACGGATGTGGCAAGTTGGGGCACTGGAAGGACGAGTGTAAGGCTGTGCAAAATGGTAATGTGCAAAATAATGATGTAAATCCACAGACGCAGCCTGAGGTGCCACGGAAGACCCAGCAGCAGGTAACACAGAACCAGATTCCCCCGGCGCCTGTGCCAAATTATAGGAGCAAGGCACAACAGAATGTAGAAACTCAGAATTGGAAAGGAGGGAAAAAAGAGATGCATCAACCTCACAATTCCTTTTGAATGACACATTCTTTTGTGTAGAACCTTACTGACGGTGCCTGAGGGGGGAGGACGAGGAGTGCGTGCTTGGCGCCTCCTTGCCGGTAGACCTTCAGGACCATACATTGAAGGAAAGGTTGAAGGAAATGATGTCACCTTTCTGTTGGACACTGGTGCTACCCGTTCTACTGTGAGAACAGCAGACGTTCCAAACCTAGCCCTCTCAGGAGAAGCGATCCAAGTAGTGGGCGTTTCTAATAAACAAATTAGTACCCCAGTCACAGAACCAATGGAAGTAAAAATAGAGAATTTTAAAGAGAGGCATAGATTCGTAGTCTGTGACTCAAGTCCTGTAAATTTGCTAGGACGAGATTTGTTGTGCAAAATGAATTGCACCATCTTTTGCACTCCAAATGGCGTTGAAATTCAGACCCCAGACGAAGATGGAATTTACAAACTAATTTTGGCAAAACCAGAGACTGACATTGCTAAGATGACAATAAAAGACTTACTAGAATAACTGCAACAGTGGTAAAACCAGCAGTATGGGACTTTACAGGAAAGGATGTAGGATTAATTGCAAATATTCACCCAATAAAAGTAACCATAAAAGAAGACGCAGTTTACCCAAACACACGACCATACAAAATGAACATGAAAATAAAAGCAGGAGTTGCAGTAGAAATAAAACGGTTGCTTGAAGCAGACATTTTGTAAGAAGTAATGAGCAGTCCATGTAACTCCCCCATAATTGGGATAAAGAAACCTAGCTGTAAGTACAGAGTAGTACAGGACCTGAGAAAGGTTAATAAGATTGTTGTCTCTTGCTGTCCAGTTGTGCCAAATCCTGCAGTGATTCTGTATCAGATACCGTGGGAAGCTGGATGGTTTACTATCATAGACCTTTGCCATGCATTTTTCTCGATCCCATTACACCCAGATAGCAAATTTCTTTTCTCATTTGAATTCAACAGTCAAGTCTATGATTGGAATCGTGTCCCTCAGGGGTACACAGAGAGCCCCTCAATCTTTAATCAGATTTTGAAAAAGTGCCTAGAGTTGTTAGTGCTACCTGGACGGTCAGTCTTGGGCCAGTACATAGACGACCTTTTGGTGGCCTCAAAATCACAAAAAGACTGTGTTGTCGATACCATTGCTTTACTGAATCATGTGGGTGAAGGAGGACATAAAGTGTCCCCAGAGAAATTGCAATTTTGTGCTACCTCCGTGAAATATCTGGGACATCAGATAGAGAGAAGTGTAAGGAGAGTTACCACAGAGAGAATCAGAATAATCAAAAACATGGATTTGGCAAAGACACAGAAGGGTGGTCAGAATGTGTCTTGGAGTCGTAGGATGTTGCAGCCAATGGATTGTGGGATTTGCAGGCCTTGCAAAGCCCCTGATACAAATGACAAAGAAAAGAGCCAAAGACCCAGAAGAATGGGATGACGAAAGCATGACTGCTTTTGTGAATTTGAGAAACTGCCTGTTTACAGCTCCAGCATTAGGAATGCCTGACTATTCGAAAGATTTTGCACTATTTTGTGACACACTAGATAATTGTGCACTTTCAGTTTTGACTCAGATTCATGGATTAGTGCGATGACCTGTGGCATATTTTTCGTCCACTTTAGACCCAGTGGCCGCCGCATTACCTGGATGTCTGAAAGCAGTAGCTGCAACTTGCATGAGTCTTGAGCAAAGTGAATCCATCATTATGGGACATCCTGTAACCGTATATGTTCCACATGCAGTTGTAATCTTGCTAACCAGGACTAAGACTCAGTACCTCACACCTAGTCGGCAGAATAAGTACGAGAGATTTCTTGTAGGTGCAGGAAATGTGACCATTGCTAGGTCCAACATTTTGAGCCCAGCAACCTTACTGCCAAATTCATACAGTGCAGACCTTATGGAGGAAGTTGAGCATGACTGCATTGATCTGACTGAATACAGTACAAAGCCCAGGCCCGACATAAGAGAGGAGCCCTTGATTGAGTCCGACTATGAGCTGTTTGTTGACGGCTCATACATGAGACATGAGGAAGGAGGTTTAAGCGCTGCATACGCCGTCTGCACCTTGGGAGGCCCAGTGGAAGCATCCTATTTACCGGGAGTCAATTCTTGCCGAATTGGTTGCCCTGACAAAGGCCTGTAAATTTGGGAAAAATTGGAAAGGGACCATATTCACTGACATCAAGTATGGTTACGGGGTGGTGCATGACTATGGCCAATTATGGATGCAAAGGGAGTTCCTGACCTCTTCAGGCACCCCCATCAGAAATGGTCAATATGTGAAAGATTTACTGGAAGCAATCCAGTTGCCAAAAGAAGCGGCTGTGGTCAAGTGTGCTGCTCACAAATCTGCCAATGACAAAGTGACAGCTGGTAATCGATATGCTGACCAGTTAGCCCAACATTGTGCAAAATACAAAATGGCTGTAAACAAAAAGGTTGAAGTGGGCAGAAACAGCTGCCAACTTATTTTACTGGATGGTGTGGATACATGGGAAGACGTGAGAGAATTGCAGAATGCAGCAGAGCCAAAAGAAAAGGAGGAGGTGAGGAAGTTAGGGTGTAGAAGAAGGGCTGAAGATTAAGCATGTGCGCAAAATCCGTTCCGCTCGCGGATTTCGCGGATTTTCGGTAAATCCGCGAACTCCCGCGAATTTACTGATAATCCGCGAAATCGGCGAGCGGCGGATTTGGGGGGCAAAAGTTCAAGCCTGTTGAACTTGTAACTATTTTAGGATGGTGCCGGCAAGCTGCCAGCGCCATCCTAAAATAGTTACTAAGTTAGCTTCAACAGGAAGCACTAATAGATAAAATAAAGCAGGTGCTCGAGCACCTGCTTTATTTTATCTATTAGTGCTTCCTGAATCCTGATGAAGCTGATTTAGTAACTATTTTAGGATGGCCCTGGCAGCTTGCCGGCGCCATCCTAAAATAGTTTCAGGACAAAAATAGGAGTTTTGTCGAGGTTGGGCAGGTGTGCGTTCTCCCCATATCTATCGTCGAAAATTAGCTATGATGCTTGATGGAGCCCTTTGCATTATTGACTTTCACAAGCTCAATCCCTGTGCAGTTCCTGTGACCACAAGCTTCTCTGATCCGTGCCTGTCCTTTTATGCACACAAGAGGCATGTGAACTCGCACATAAGCCCCGTCCGTTTGGCCCCTCCCCACACACTAGTGGTGTGTGCACCGTCTTTGCGCCCTTTACCCACTTGATGGACAGCTCACTCGAGGGACCCCGGCGCTCTTTGGTGTGATGGCAAAGTTAATCAGCCCCCCCAAAAATGTGAGTTTTGTCGAGGCTGGGCAGGTGTGCGTTCTCCCCATATCTATCGTCGAAAAATAGCTATGATGCTTGATGGAGGCCTTTGCATTATTGACTTTCACGAGCTCAATCCCTGTGCAGTTCCTGTGACCACGAGCTTCTCTGATTCGTGCCTGTCCTTTTATGCACACAAGAGGCATGTGAACTCGCACATAAGCCCCGTCCGTTTGGCCCCTCCCCACACACTAGTGGTGTGTGCACCGTCTTCGCGCCCTTTACCCACTTGATGGACAGCTCACTCGAGGGACCCCGGCGCTCTTTGGTGTGGTGGCAAAGTTAATCAGCCCCCCAAAAATGTGAGTTTTGTCGAGGCTGGGCAGGTGTGCGTTCTCCCCATATCTATTGTCGAAAAATAGCTATGATGCTTGATGGAGGCCTTTGCATTATTGACTTTCACAAGCTCAATCCCTGTGCAGTTCCTGTGACCACGAGCTTCTCTGATCCGTGCCTGTCCTTTTATGCACACAAGAGGCATGTGAACTCGCACATAAGCCCCGTCCGTTTGGCCCCTCCCCACACACTAGTGGTGTGTGCACCGTCTTCGCGCCCTTTACCCACTTGATGGACAGCTCACTCGAGGGACCCCGGCGCTCTTTGGTGTGATGGCAAAGTTAATCAGCCCCCCAAAAATTTGAGTTTTGTCGAGGCTGGGCAGGTGTGCGTTCTCCCCATATCTATCATCGAAAAATAGCTATGATGCTTGATGGAGGCCTTTGCATTATTGACTTTCACAAGCTCAATCCCTCTGCAGTTCCTGTGACCACGAGCTTCTCTGATCCGTGCCTGTCCTTTTATGCACACAAGAGGCATGTGAACTCGCATATAAGCCTCGCCCGTTTGGCCCTGCCCCTCACACTAGCGATGTGCACCGTTTTCCTGCCCGGCCTTTACCCACACAATCCGCAAAATCTGCAAATTCGCGGATTTTGCGGATCGCAAATTCGCGAATTGCGAATTCGCAAAATTCGCCCATGCTTACTGAAGATGGTGTCATTATTTACCTTGACGACACAGTGGTGTTACCCAACTGTCTGCTTGCTCCTATGGCTAGGTTGATTCATGTAGATTCACATTTGGGAAGAGATGCTATGATACGTCTGTTCAGACGAACATGGTTTAATGCGAAATTCAGGAACATAGCAGAAGCATTTTGCCAGAGGTGTCTGATTTGCCAGCAAAGGAACCCAGGGAAGAAAACAGTGGTATTGCCAGGAAAGATTGGAAAGGGAGAAGGTCCATTTATTCGATTGCAGATTGATTTCATTCAGTCCTTCCTAATAACTTAGAGAGACCACACATTGTTATGTGTTGATCCCCAGTTTTTTCAGTTTGTAAAATGTATGTGCTTATGAACTCCAACTAAATCATGGATTGTAAAATTTGAAACTAGGTTATTGATTGTCCTTCTGTAACTTTTTGATTGGGGTTATGTCGAAGGAGCATAGCATTGGACAGGGAGTGCCGCAGGGCTCGTCCCTTAGCCCTACCCTGTTCAATGTCTATGTTCGCCCGTTGGCGGAGGTGGCTAGAAGGAATGGAATGGCACTGGTATCATATGCAGATGATACCCAGTTGGTGGTGGCTCTGAATAACAACAGTGGTCTGGAAGCCCATCACTTTAAACAGACACTCACTGACATCACCAACTGGACCACACCGCACCGACCACACAGGAGGAGGAATCGCTATCGTCCATAAGAAATCAATCCGCATCTCAACCAGCTCTGACGCCAACCTCGCTAACTCCGAACACCTTCACTTCCAGATCCACATCGACCCCAAGACCACACTCAGAGGCACCCTCCTCTACAGACCACCAGGACCCCGCGCAAAATTCAGTGAAGACATCACGGACTTCATCACTCCACACGCGCTCCCCTCCAAAGACTACATCCTTCTGGGAGACCTCAACTTTCACCTTGAAAAGATCAACGACCGCAACACCGCCACCCTCTTAGACAACCTCGCCAACCTCGGACTTAAACAACTAGTCACCTCCCCCACCCACATCGCAGGTCACACACTCGACCCCATCTTCACCTCCAGCAATCATGTCTCCTTCAGCCACACTACGGATCTCCTCTGGACTGACCACAGCTGCGTTCACTTCACCTACAACAAACCAAAACCCACCAACCACCTCCAACCAACTCTGCAAAGAAACTGGAACAAAATCACCACGGACCAGATCTCCGCATCGCTCCTTCTAAACACCCCAGCCCACTCTTCTAACGCAAACGAAGCCGCCGCCAACCTCACCCTATGGTTATCCAACACCGCCGACACCTTAGCACCACTGAAAAAACGCCAAAGCAAACCTAGCAGCAAAAAGACCTCATGGTTCAACGATGATCTTAAGAAGTCCAAGAAACTCTGCCGCTCCCTTGAAAAGGCCTGGAAAAAAGACCCAAACACCAGCACCAGGAACGCCTTCAAAAACGCCACCCGCACTCACCACCAACTAATCCGAAAGGCCAAGAAAACAGCATTCAAGGATCGACTTGACAACAACGCACACAACAGCAAGGAACTTTTCAACATCGTCAAGGAATTTTCCAATCCCTCGGCCAACTCCAACGACATCACCCCCTCTCAAGCCCTCTGCGACTCCCTAGCCTCATTCTTCCACAACAAGATTGCAGACATCCACAACAGCTTCGACAACCAACCCGGAAACCAACCCACCCTACCATCTGCTGAACATTCTCCCCCCTTGATCACCCTCAACGACTGGAACCCAATATCCACTGAGGACACAATCCGCCTGATGAATTCCATCCACTCTGGATCACCCACAGACCCATGCCCTCACCACATCTTCAACAAAGCAGACTCCGTCATAGCACCGCACCTCCGAGACGTCATCAACTGCTCCTTCAACTCCGCCACCTTCCCGGAAGACTGGAAACACGCTGAACTCACCGCCCTTCTGAAAAAACCCACAGCGGACCCCACCGAACTCAAAAATTACCGCCCCATCTCGCTCCTTCCATTCCCGGCCAAAGTCATCGAGAAAGCTGTCAACAACCAGCTCGCCGCCTTCCTCGAAACCAACAAATCCCTCGACTCCTCACAATCTGGCTTCCGAGCAAAACACAGCACTGAGACCGCCCTCATCGCAGCAACAGACGACATTCGAACTCTACTGGACAATGGAGACACAGTCGCCCTCATCCTCCTCGACCTCTCTGCAGCATTCGACACAGTCTGCCACAGCACCCTTTTACAACGCCTCAATAACATCGGAATCCAAGGAAAAGCACTTGAATGGATCACCTCGTTCCTCACCGGAAGAACCCAGAGAGTCCGCCTCCCACCATTCAAGTCCGAGGCCAATGAAGTCATCCGAGACGTCATCAACTGCTCCTTCAACTCCGCCACCTTCCCGGAAGACTGGAAACACGCTGAACTCACCGCCCTTCTGAAAAAACCCACAGCGGACCCCACCGAACTCAAAAATTACCGCCCCATCTCGCTCCTTCCATTCCCGGCCAAAGTCATCGAGAAAGCTGTCAACAACCAGCTCGCCGCCTTCCTCGAAACCAACAAATCCCTCGACTCCTCACAATCTGGCTTCCGAGCAAAACACAGCACTGAGACCGCCCTCATCGCAGCAACAGACGACATTCGAACTCTACTGGACAATGGAGACACAGTCGCCCTCATCCTCCTCGACCTCTCTGCAGCATTCGACACAGTCTGCCACAGCACCCTTTTACAACGCCTCAATAACATCGGAATCCAAGGAAAAGCACTTGAATGGATCACCTCGTTCCTCACCGGAAGAACCCAGAGAGTCCGCCTCCCACCATTCAAGTCCGAGGCCAATGAAGTCATCTGTGGCGTACCACAAGGATCCTCACTCAGCCCCACCCTCTTCAACGTATACATGAGCCCCCTCGCGGCCATCGCCCGCCAACACAACCTCAACATCATCTCTTACGCTGATGACACTCAACTAATCCTTTCTCTCACCAATGACCCCAGCACCGCCAAAACTAACCTACACGAAGGAATGAAAGAAGTTGCCGAATGGATGAAACAAAGCCGTCTGAAACTAAACTCAGACAAAACTGAAGTCCTCATCTTAGGTACATCCCCCTCTGCATGGGATGACTCCTGGTGGCCGGAAGCCCTCGGAAAAGCACCCATCCCGACAGACCACGCACGGAACCTAGGCGTCATCCTGGATTCTTCACTCTCAATGAACAGACAAGTCAGCGCCGTATCCTCTTCCTGCTTCAACATTCTTCGCATGCTCAGAAAAACATTTCGCTGGATCCCCACCGAAACAAGGAAAACAGTCACCCATGCTCTGGTCACTAGCCGACTGGACTACGGAAACACCCTCTACGCAGGCACTACCGCTAAACTCCAGAAAAAACTCCAACGAATCCAAAACGCCTCAGCCAGGATCATATTAGACATCCCACGCAATGAACACATCTCTGGTCACCTTAAAGACCTCCACTGGCTGCCCGTCAATAAGAGGATCACTTTCCGACTGCTAACCCACGCACACAAATCACTCTACGACATCGGACCAGAATGCCTCAACTCACGACTGTCCTTCTACACCCCCTCCCGCCAACTACGTTCTTCCAACCAAGCCCTCGCCACTGTATCCCGCATCAACAAGACCACCATGGGAGGCAGATCCTTCTCATACCTGGCTGCTAAAACATGGAACTCACTCCCCGCTTACCTTCGCCTTACCCAGAACCACCTAGCATTCAGAAAACAACTTAAAACGTGGATATTTGACAAGTAATCCTCCCCCCCTTTCTAAGCGCCTTGAAACCCTCTGGGTATGTAGTGCGCTATATAAATTCTCTGACTTGACTTGACTTGATGACGGCGAATTTTCTCCAATTAAACGCCGGAAAAACTGAGATTCTGCTCCTGGGGAAAAACACTGCATCCTGGGGAGTTAACTGGTGGCCTGACATCTTAGGCCCACCCCCCAAGCCAAAAGACTGCGTCAAAAATCTGGGCGTCTGGGTCGACTCGGCTCTAAAGTTTACCATCCATACCAAGAAAGTGGCTGCCACGTGCTTTGGCATTCTACGCAACATCAGGCCCATTCTGAAGTTCTTTGACTGCCGCACCCGCCAGCTCATTGTTCAGGCGACGATCCTTTCTAGACTGGACTACGCCAGCTCTCTCCTTTTGGGAGCGAATCTGGCTGAAACCACTAGATTGCAGAGAGTCCAGAATGCGGCAGCCAGGGCTCTGGTTGGCCTCCCTCGCCATTCTTCAATCTCTGGAACCTTAAAAAAACTGCATTGGCTCCCGGTGGGAAAAAGGATCCAGTTCAAGGCTCTATGTTTAGCCTTCAAAATCCTCAAAACCGCCTCTCCTCCACTGCTGAGCCCCCTCCTGTCCGAGTACACCCCTAGAAGATCGCTCCGCTCAGAGGGACAACATTTAGCGACCATTCCCCGCACTAGACTGGCCAGAGTCGGTGGCCGATCCTTCAGTTTCCTTGCTGCCAAGTTATGGAACAGTGTGCCTGAAACCATACGGGGGATGCAAGACCTCTTAGCCTTTAGAAGGGCCATCAAAACCCATCTTTTCCAATAAGCCGTCTTCTATCTGTGCTCCTTCATTCTGCATTTGGTCTGCTCGCAGCGCCGGGACGCCCCTTGGCTGGGGCAGCCGTGCGCTATACAAATTTCCATAACATAACATAACATAACATAACATAACATAACATAACATGTGCAATAAGTTGTGTTTGTAATTACAGATACCTGTACCCTGTATCCACCCGACAAGCAGAAAGTGACTCTGTTGAGGTCCTGAGGAAGGTGGTACAAACCCACCGAAATGGTAAACATCGTTTACCACGATGTTTTAACAACGCAGTACCTTTAGCACGCATCCCTTACAACGCAAGTCGTTACCACGACTTGCGCTGGAGGGCGCTAAAGGATTACAAATAGTATATTTACTATCCCAACACCTTCCCTAGGGTCCACGGGGACTGGTGTTAGAATAGTAAATTATACTATTCGAAATCCGCACCCCCAACGCAAGTCGTGGTAACGACTTGCGTTGTAAGGGATGCGTGGTAAAGGGATGCGTTGTGACGGTACGCGTTGTACCGTCATACATCCCACCGAAATGCGCGTAGACCTGGCGTGGAATCCCACATTTCATTCTGTGGTTATTACTCAGTCAGAGTTTGTCTCTGTTAAACCTTATATACAGAAAGAGTGTTTGGGTTACAAATGAATTGTATGTGAGTGCATGTATGAATAGTTGGTGTGTGTGATTTTAGTGGTGGTGTCAGGGCGGTTTTTATAACTTTTCAGTATAAAAATTTGCAAATAAATGTTTAGATGATGAATTATGTTTTTATATGTGTTAACATTGTGTAAGAAAAGTACAATGAATTTATAAGAAAGAAATGTTTTAAAAAAAGCACTTTAAAAAAAAGTTTTTGATATAGATATACGTAAGAAAAATAAATAAAATCTGGTAATGATAAATCCCCAAAAAACGTGTTATTGGCATATCTTGAAGGACATGTAATATTGATGTGAACTATGTCATAATGTATAAAATATGTGAGCCTTAAGGGAAACCTTCTTCTTGATATACTTACAGCCCGCACACTGCTTTCATTTGTATGTTTTAGTGACCTTTAAAAATGTGTGCTAGTGGTAAATCCTTCCTCTTTTGCCTCTTTTAATATTTTGTTTCTCATTGCAGGAGCAGGGATAAACTACTGTATAGTTATGCTCATTTGTGGGGACTATTTTATTTCTTTGTTTCCTGCTCTCCTGTCCCTCACCCCTCCCACCAAGTCTTCCACCTCCTCCCATGTGCTGCATGCCTGCTCCACCTACCCCAGTCAGTATGTGTTTAGTACTTAAAATTCATATTTATCTCACTGTTTTCCTCATCTTCTTGCTGCTCCTCATCTTTTCACTGAAATCAAATACTGTCCCAATGAATTCAGGGACATGTAGTTCTTTTTGCCTTTAAAATGCTGTAAGTTCATCACACCAATAGCACGAGTTGCAGGCACTGCGTGTCTCATCATGCCTAGTGCTTTCTCACTGCACTGATGTCCTCACCACGGAAGAGGATTACAGAGGAGGTCGCTGGGGCCAAGGGCAGCAGCAGCATAACACAAGTTCGGCTGACCCTCGCTTTAGCAGCCGCTTCCTCCCACCTCCTCCTCCTGCCTTAGTGAGATCTTGCAAGTTTGTTCAAGAAAAAGCCTAGAGACTTTGCACACTTCACAATGGGGGGGCTCCAGCCCTTCTGAACCTCTGGTGGACATCCATGACCAACATATTTTCTTTATGGGTTTCCCTGCCCAAACTACTATCTCTGCTCCCGGGATTATCCCCGCTCCTACATAGCCGCCAAGAAGTCCACTTCCAGCTGTAGCCCAAGAACAAGGGTTCACAATAATTAAAGCAATATCTACTGTTGCAGCTCAGTAGATCTCCCACGCAAGGGTAAGATCCCATCTCAGTTCGTACTCCAGGTGGAGAATCAAGCAATATGTAGCCAGGCATCCAGGTCTTTGTTGCAGTTTAAATTATACAGATATGGCGCTTAGCTTTTGAGTACCACTGTGTTATAGAGCCCTGGTTAGGCAAGTTTCTCACTTCTCTTACAGCATATAGGTTATAGAGACCTGGTTAGGCAAGTTTCTCACTTCTCTTACAGCATATAGGTTATATCAGATCTTCGTGCGTTTCATACCTTTCTCAAGTACTCATCGCTGAGTTATTAGCACTTTATCGCACCCAAAGTGGCGATAACTTTATTGCCCCATTCACAAGCTGGTGCTAACAGCCAATATCACCAGTTTACCTGCGATAGCAGCCGCAAAAAACCTCGCCACAGATGACCCCGGCAGCTAACGATAATGAGATGCAGAGTAGGCATTTCCGTGCAGAAAGTCGCGAAAACACCTCTTCGCAACATTCTTAACAACCAGCCAGATTGGCAAAAAGATTCCAAAACAGGAGATAAGGTGCATTAGCAGCAGGGAATTAACACCTGCTCTTACCTGGTGTAAAGTCGGGCGACAACCTGCTCCATAAAAGGGAGTCCAGCCCAGAGCCACACCTGAAGAACAACAGATGCCATGGAGCCAACGATCATGCAGCTCGAACACCCAAGAGGGCCACAACACCCACCGCCAACCATCCCCAGTCCCCTCTCCCCCGGGACAAAGATATGTTACATCAACTATATCAAATCATGAACAAAACGATTCACCTGATGTCGCACAATTACAACACTTCACATTCATGTGTGGTCAGAAAAAGGAGAATCACTCATTCATCTTTGAATTACCAAACAAAACATTTTATTCAAGTTAAACTTAAAACAACTATTTGGAAGAGTCATGGCGGGTCTTCTCTGGACAATCTGCAAGACAAAATTCAAGATAAGGTGCGCCATGTGCTCATCAAAGGACAAAGAGAGAGAAAGAGAGGGAGAGGGAGAGAGGGAGAGAGAGAGAGAGCGAGAAAGAGAGAGAGAAAGAGAAAGCAGGGGGAGAGAAAGTGAGTGTGAGAGAGAGAGAGAAAAAGAAGATCGTTGGAGAGCATGTTAGGGACTGTGAGTTGTCCCTGATGGGACTTAGACACCCACGTATGGCATCTAGTTTGGCTGCCACCTATACTTGTTCAGCCAGCTTCTCCTGGCACCCCAACACACAGCGTTGGAAGGCCATGTGTTCTTTGTGGGGGTCCTGGGAGGCTGCTGTGTGTTCTGGGCAGGGGGTGGGGTCTCATCGATGCAGCTGGGCTGCCCTGCTCCTGGAGGTGGGTTGACGTAGCTGTCAATGAACTCTTGGAGGGCGTCGGTGTCAAAAGTGTGGTGGTCCTCTTTGTCATCAGAGAAGAGAGGTTCAGTCTGCCCTGCAGGAGGTGTTGGTTTTCCCTCTGCAATGTGAAGGGGAGATGCCGTTTAACATTGTGTTCACATGTATGTTGACGCATTGTACATGTTTACATACAGACTGCATGACATGGTACATTGTGACTGTTTGGGAGGAGCTGCCTATTTGATGGGGGACAGTGGACATTTCAACATCACGGATGAGTGTTTGTACTTGTACATTGTCAACTCACATTTCCCTGCAATGCCAAATTTTGATTGGCCAGTTTCTACACAAACGCGGCACCAGTTGTGTCCTCTGTTCTGTTGTGGACGTGTTGCGGTTTGAACCACATTGTTGTCAATGTTGATGTGTTCTGCATGGTATGTGTGTGTGCTGCATGTTGGGAGAGTGGCCCCTGCAGCTCTGATTTTGTTGCCCCGTATACCTTTCATACGGTGAGCCTTTGACTTTTGTGCTTATACAGTGCTGAGATGTTGCATACTTGGGTAAATTGGTCTCTTGGTGGGAGTTGGGGGTCTGGGGCATGGTTTGTCCACAGATGTGCTATACTTAATTGTGACTGTGTGCCATTGTGCCCATCTCCCCCGTCCCCCCAGTCCTTGGTCGTTACTCACCCTGGTGCTGTTGTGTCAGGTCATGTTGTGCAGTGTCCGGTCCCCCAGCTCCTGCCACTATCTCCACACTGATGACTGTGGACACCATTTGCTCCATCTCTTCCAGCTCCTCCTGTGGCACTGGACTCCCACCTCCAGTCTGCATTGCTGCCTTCTAGTTGTTGCCGAGTTTCTCCTTGGTTTTGTGCTTCACATTATTTCAGCACCTCTTGGCCTCTTCCATTGTCCTATTCAGCACTCCGACTGCATTCACCTTGTTCACGGTGGACTGCCATATTCCATTTTTTGTTGCCAATGACATAGTGGAGGTGAGGAACAGTAATTGATGGTGTTCTATCATCTGCGTTATCAGGATCCTGTTTTCCTGCGGACTAAACCGCGTGTTACTCGTCTGCTTGTCCTTCTCCTTCCCTGACCCCGAGGTCCCAGCCTGGGCCTCTAGGGGACTTGTGGGGTTCTGGTTGTCCTCTGTACTTGCTCTGGCTCCCTCCGTTGTGCTTTGCAGTTGTTTTGCTTTTGTTTGTATTTTTTTCTACTTTTATAGTGATTTTTCCCGCCTGACGTGTGTGAATTGCAGGCCTGGCGTAGCTTATCACTAATATTTTTATTGGCGGTTGGGCCCATCGCAACCTTTTTCATGTTGGGGTTTAGATTATCGCGGAAATTTGACGCGTTATCGGGAGACTAACGCATGTTACCGCCGTGTTGTGAATAGGACGTTAACACAGAGTTATTTTCCTGAGAAAGACGGCGATACGACACATTGCGATAACCGATTTTGGCGATGATTATCTCACGTTCTTGTGAAAATTCCCCCTAGTGTTTAATTTCATAATGAGGTGGGTGTGTGCACTACTTGTGACTGGCTCCTTCTGTGCTCTGCCGTCACTGTCTTTCCAGTGCGCGGACAACACATTCAAAGCTTTGCCTTCAGCAAGACTGACTGCATTTTTCTGTAGATTGACGTATACCAAAATATTCTTGCCCCCGGTGCCTATAAACACCCGAACCTTCACTTCCACATTCAGCTGGTCATACCAAAATATTCTTGCACCGCACCCCCAGCGTCTATAAACCCCTGAGCCTTCACTTCCACATTCAACTGCTCATACCTAGAACATCCACGAGGCATTCTGGAGTGCCTGGAGAGTTCCAAATTGCCGCTTTACAGCTGTAGTATTGTATACCCGTAATTCGTTTAATTTGCACCCACATCTCAAAGGCTGCTAACAAAACCTTGAACCTGATTTTTTTTTAAATTTGGGATGACCATATTTAAATAGAAAGAAGTTTCCTTTCTCCGGGAGATTCTTTTTTAAGACCCTTAAGTAAAATGGAATATTTTGTGCATTATCCATGAGAAGGTGTCTGGTATTTTTAAAAATGAGATTCCTCCTTCAATTTTCTTTTTTCGGAATATTTTCCAAGTTTTGTTTTTCCACACGAAACTGCTCAAATCACTTTGCAATTTCTGCAACCATTCCATTTCGAAATGTAATGGTAGAGAAATAAAGATAAAAGTGAACTTGGGAAGAATCATCATCTTAATCAAGTTGACTCTGCCCAATATTGATAAAGACAAGTTCATCCATGATTCTAATAAAGCTTTGGTTTCCAAATGCAGTTTCTTAAAATTGATAAAGGCTATTTTGTCCAAGTCCTTGGTTATCTTAACACCCAAATATCTAATCTCTGGCTTTTCTAATGGGGAATTTATTGGACCACTCCAAGTCATAATTTCAGTTTTATCCTTATTCACTAAGTAACCAGAGATTGTTCCAAAAGTTTAATTATGTCCATTAGCCCCTTCGATGCTCATGACGAGCTCAGCTCTTCATGAGGCACGGTTGAGCTGTGCTGATGATGAGCGGAGCTCGTCATGAACAATGGGATTTACAGATAGCTCAGCACAGGAGGGGAATACGATCAGCAGCGATGGTGTTACTGACATCCCAGAGGTCGGTGTATATACCATCAGGTCGTCAGCATATCATGCTTTCTTTATTTCCCAGTCTAGATATCTGAAGGGGAGAATCTCAGTTTCTGATCTAATTCTCCTGGCCAATGGTTCTATGTACATAATAAATAAAAAAGGAGACAAGGGGCACCCCTGCCTGGTCCCATGCTCTATCTTAATCTTTGGTTAGAGAGATACATTAACCACTATTCTTGCTGTTGGTACTTCATAAACTGATCTTATAGCATTAAAAACAACTTTTACCCACATTTTTTTGTTTTATAACTTTGTATAAATAAGACCAACTTACTCTGTCAAATGCTTTGGCTGCATCAATCATTATAACAGTTAATGGGGATTTTGTTGTACTAGTTATGTCAATTGTAGTGACTAATTTGTGTGTTAAATCCTTCAACTGTCTGGTTTTCATAAAACCTTTTTGATTTAAATGTATAATGTTCCCCAATATCATGCTTAACCTTGTAGCTAAAATTTGTGTGAATATTTTCTAGTCACTGTTTAGTAATGAGATTGGCCTGTACGACTCACATTTCAGAGGGTCTTTTCCAGGTTTTAGTATCAAAGTTATTACAGCCTCATTCCATGAATCTGGGATAGAGGCATATATATGCTATTTAATAGCTTATGAAGATGTGGGACTACAATATCCTTTAGAACTTTATGAATTTTCATTAGGAATTCCATCCAGTCCAGCCGCCTTCCCTTTCTTTAAACTAGGAATGGATTTTTCTATCTCTAAAATAGTAATTTCTTGATTTAACATATTTTTTTGATGAGTATTTATCCTAGGTAAGAGATCCTGGTCCAACCACTGATCCAATTCTAATTGGGTGACCTTCGTATCTTCAGTATATAATTCTTGACAGAAATTACCAAAAGCTTTACCAATACTATTTTCAATTCAATAAGACTTTATTTCGGATATATTTCAATCCATAAAAGCACAAATTCAATAAACATTTCATAATTAAAATCACCATTACATCAAAACAAATGATACATATTTCATAAATCATACAGATGTCATTAATGAGTAAGTAGGCAAAGCCAAAATCACAATTAAAATGCATATAATACCGAAAAACAACAAAGTGCGTTAGTGCATCATCCTTCAGAGATATATAGTCACTCATCTAAGCATTTCCTTATTTTCACAGTTAATTTTAAAAATTCTATCACCTGGAGGACACTATCACTGTGCAGGAGCTGTAAATACATGAGTGCAGGTCTTATTTGATTAAAATTTAGTTTCTTTAAAAGGGTAACAAGATAGCGTTTACGGGGTATTCATAAAACCTACATACAAATATAAAATGCAGCATATCCTGTGGAGACTTCCCGTCGCAGCCACAGGGAGCTGCAGTTTTCTTAAAAATGTCCAACTTTGGTCTGATTAAAAGGTGATGAAAGATATTAAACCTGAACCTTGTCAGCAGAAATGTTTCATGGGAAGTAAAGGAGCATGATAGGTATAGTTCCATGGTATCACAAGTTCTTAACATGACATATTTCCTAACATTAGGTTTCAAGAGCTCAACTTCTTCTCTTTGGGCCCTTCTGTCCATATAAAAAGCCCTCTTAATTGCTGCCACATCACCTTTTACTATCTCACTCGGGTATTCAAACAGGTTCAAGCGTCCAAGCTGCAGGAACTGAGACTTCAGATATTTAAGCCAGGGTACACACATTGCATTTTCATGTGATACAAGATCTTTCACTATCTCATGGGTTAACGGAATATCATGATTTAACCATAATTTTACCCAACAGGTCAGTGGTCTTAATCCAACTATGTCGGATAAATACTGGCTTCCCAGCTCTTCATGTACCACCAGATTCGATGTACTGGCTGGGACACAGAGCAGACGCTTTAAAAAATTATTTTCAGTAACCTGTAAGTGATCGCCACTGGCATAGCCCCATATCTCACTGCCATAAACGGCCGTAGCTATTGATTTGGCGTTGTATAGTTTCATCATGGCAACATTTGGCTTTTTCCCCAATTTAGTAGCAAAGTTAAAAATAGAGGCATTTACTCTTGTCATTTCCCCCTTCTTTCTTGCCACATGTGGGGCCCAGCTAAGCTTTGTGTCAAATAGGACACCGAGGTAAGAAAATGTATGGGTGATGGGGATCAGGACATCGTCTAATTTAAAAATAAAATTATTTTTTGATTGACGGCCAGCATGCATTATATAGGATTTAGAGTTGTTGACCATAAGGTCACTATTAATCATAAAGTCATTAAAACCATTCAAAAGTGCCTGGAGACCTTTTTCTGTTCTTGAAATTAAAACCGCATCGTCTGCGTATAAAAGTACAGGAATACCCCTCCTGCCAACTCTAGGACAGTCAGATTTCACATCCTCTAGTACGGCATCTAAGTCATTAATATAAAAATTAAAGAGAAATGGGGCCAGGATACAACCCTGACGTACTCCCTTTTTAATACTAAAATTTCCAGTGGTTTCCCCATTTGATGAGAACCTAACATTAGCTCTGGTATCACTGGGCAAATCCATCAAGAAGTCCAAAATCCCCCTGTCAACACCTTTCTCCTTCATGGTCTGCCACAGCCTTCCCCTGTTGACACAGTCGAAGGCCGATGACAGATCCATGAAGGCAAGGTGAACTGCTCCCTTCTGTACAACAGTTTATTTACTCAATATGAGAAACAGGTTAAGGCACTGTGTTATAGTAGAACTGCCTTCACAGAAGCCGTATAGGGAATTTGACATAATGTTATTATCAGCAGTCCAGCTTGTTAAACGCTGCAGTAAGATTCTCCCCATAATCTTGACCATAGAATCTATCAGTGATATTGGGGCGATAACAGAGAGCACTTCCCCTATCTCCTTTCTTGAAGACAGGGACAATAGTTGACAATCCTCAAGACGTTGGACAACCCACTGTAGCGGCAGCGTTAAGTACTGCTACCAGAATGGGTGCCCAAAAGTCTGGGTCTGATTTATAGAGATCCGGTGGGATTCCATCAGGTCCCGGAGCTTTATTTGCTGTGAGACCCTCTATGGCATCCAATACCTTGCTTTTATCAAATTTAATATCGCCTCCCCTATCATAGGAGGCAACATCAACGGTTACAGCATCCGCAGTATAGTACAGGTTTTTAAAATGACATTCCCACTCCTCGTTCGTTATGCAGCAGTTTAGTCCGTCACCTGGTTCATCTACCAGAAAAGGATTTTTAACCAGTGCCCAGAATTTGGTGCTGCAATTCAAGGTGGAGGGGTCAAGTATTTCATCCCAGGCCTCTCTTCTTAAAAGCTCCTTGCGGGAAGCAATGACAACCTTGTATTCCTTTCTGCATAATTTTACATCTTCCCGGTTCCTCGGGGTAGCTGACAAAGCAGACCTAAGTTTGCGTGCAGCGTTAGTACAATCATGGCTAAACCACCTCGGTCCCACTTTCACCTGGTTCTTATTCGGGACAGATAGTAATTCTGACACCTTCTCCGATACGTTTTGATAAGCAGCTAGAACCTGCCTGGGGTCTCCCCCCTCAAGAGTACAGTCTTTGAAATCCTCTGTACAACTTTCAACAATATTGTTATAGAGAATATCCGGAGAGACCATTGACCATTTAAGTCGCCTCCTCCCATCTGTTGTTCCCAGTCTACCTATGCTGTTGTTCTTATTTACCTTTTTTACCCAGGAACCTTTTAAACAGATTGTTAGAGGATTATGGTCACTAAATTCGCTTAAAACAATGCTGAACGAATCTAATTACCAATACTAAAATTGTCCTAACATAATTTCTGAGTGGGTACATCCTGTACCTTTTTTATCTCATTTCTTAACTGGTTATGCCTTGTCTTCCACGCAATGAGTTTTCCACACCCTTCCCCGTATTTATAATGAGCCATTTTATTAACTTCCCATCGCTCCTTAATCTTTCAGTCCAGGAATTCTACCAACTGCTCTTTAGCCTCTTTCAGCTTATCCTGCAGTGCAAGTCTTAAAGTGATATTTTGACAAGTTAGGAGAGTTTCCTTTGCTATCCTAATCTTATCCTCATATATTTTAACTTCTCTTTTCTCCTCTTTTTGATAGAAGTTGGCATGACTTATTAGTCACCCCCGAAGATAAGCCTTAAAAGTGTCCCATACTATATGCAGCGCTGCAGACTCATGATTTATGTCAAAAAATTCAATCACTTCTTTTTTTAACAAGTCCACCACTCTCTGTTTCCCCAAAAGTGTTTTGTCGAATGTCCATCTATATTCAGTCAGGTTTATCCCTATGGACATTTCTAATTTCACTGCTGCGTGGTCAGACAATGCTCAGGTTGATGTGTAACCATAAGATTGTTTTCCCTTAATCTCTCATTTACCAAAAATAAGTTAATTCTTGAGGCATGTGAGTATTTCTTGTCTCAAAATGCGAATTCTTTTTTATTACCATCATTGAGTCTCCATATATCCACAAGCCCTACATTCTTTACTAATTGTTGCATACTCTTTCTCGTTTTTGGGGCACTTATGTTGTGTTGTGTTGATGATCTATCAAGTAGAGGATTCATTAAAATATTAAAGTCAGCTGCCATAATTCTGTTATATTTGGCATCTAAGAGATGTTTATATAGCTCATTAAGAGGGGAAGGGTCATCCACATTTGGGCCATAGAATCCTACCAACGTGAGTCCAAATTTGTCAATTTTGATATTCACTATGACTCATCTACCCCCTTTATCCACCTTACAGTTCTCTACTCTGACTTTAGCCAATTTTTAAAATAATATGGCCACTCCCTTAACGTTGCAAGATTGCTTAGAGCATACCAAATGTGTTATTCACTTGTTTAGTTTAAGCACTCCTTCCCATTCCTCTTCTCATAAGTGCGTTGCCTGCAGGATAATTATATCAATTTAATTAATTCTAAAATCTTCCTCCTTCTTCTATGCACTCTCAAACTATTGAGATCGAAGGATAATATTCTGATTTTATTAATTATCTTCCCCCCTCTCCCTTGCCTAGTTCTTTAAATCCTTCTTTCTGTTGTTTATCTGTTGTGTATGAGGATATTTTTTGGTTTTTTCCCTTAATCCTTCCCACCCAGTGCTCTTAATTACAAGTGAAACAGTGCCTCCCTCACATTGAGACCCCCCTCCCACCCTGGGGAACCCTCCCTTGCTCCATATGGGGTGACGCATTGCCCCCCCTTAGAGTTCCGACGTTCTTATCCCTTCCATGAATCTATTGTGTACCTCTTTGACTGTTTATAAAATCGATTACATTCTCAACCTCTGAGACTTCCCTAAAGCTATGCATTTTGTTTCTCCACATAACTTTCAGAGTAGCCGGGAATTTTAATTCAGGCCTAGCCTCCTTCATAATGGTAACCACAAAACCTTTCTGGTTTCCCTTTTCCAGCCCTTCTGCACCAGGCTCCAAACCCGCCCTGCTTCACCTCGGCGAGTTTCTCCGTTTGCACCCGCAACCCGGAAGCTCAAATGAGCCACCGACAGCCGACCTCTTCACAGCTGTGGTTGCTTGTTTCCCTGTTCTCATGCAACATGGCCTGGCAGTTTAGTTAGGCGGTCCCTTTTTTCCCACAGGATCAAAATGATATCAATTGGCTTGTCTCTGGAGCGGCACAGTAGGCAAAAAAGATGAAGTACAGTGCATCTCAGGGTAATTACCAGTGCTGGAGGAAAGTCACACATTCTGCCTATCACCTTTTCATTATCCCTGACAGTGACAATAGCGAATGGGTGTGTGGCAGAGGTTTACAAACTTTTTTGCTTTGAGCCCCACTTAAGCAAAGTGTTTTCAATTTGGGCTCCCCTCCAAAACTTTATGACGAGGATTGGGCTGAGCGCAGGATGTAAGGCTTATGAGATTATTTTAGTGGTACTTTTTCTGTAGGTTGTAGTCCACATTACATACATCAATATGCGTTTTGGTGATGTCTACTTGTGTTTTTACAGTTGCCTCAACGTGCTTTGTATGAAAGAAAATAGACAAAAATAAACAGGCATACTAGAAAACGAGGATAAATCATGGCTTCCCTGCTTAAATTGTGTGCTCTTGGGCTATATGGCTAAACACTGACAATACAATAGCTCTTGCATTGCCAAGACCTTTGGCTTTGCCAATGTTTGTTTTTGTATACTTTAGTGTGCTTTTAGGATACAGCACGCATTCTTCTCCTGCTTAATTTTATGTTACCTATTATATCCTATTGTTTCCTTCTACCTTGCTGCTCAACCTGTGTGAGTGTGAGGAGAGGTGTGGCTCAATGGTTAGAGCGGCAGACCCTAATGCAGAGGTCTAGCTTGGGACCAGGGTTCAATTCCCCACCTCGGCGGCTCTTGGGCTCAAAATTCCACCGACCTGATAATTCTTGCCACGGTGCCTATTCCAATCATGGAGTCCCACTCTGCAACTCTGGGCAATAGCTTGCTTAATCTCCACAACAGCCCCCACAATGCTAAGGATGCCTGGCCTCCACCTTGGGGGTGCCCAGGAGTGGATGCCTCACAGGGAAAGCCAGGATGGGTTCACAGCGGTATTCGTACAAGTGCCTTGAGACCCTTGAGGGTGAGTAGTGCGCTATACAAGTATCAATTTACATTTTACAGTGGAATGTTCATGAGTGCATGGTTTGGATGAGCGGGCAGTTGGAATGAGTGGGGAAACAGGATGCTGTTTCCTCTTTCCGGTGAGGCCTGTACAATCTTACCTGTAACTGAATAAACCTACATAATCTACACTACTGGCTACTGGATTGATTACTTACAAGGATCCTACTTCGTTTACAAAGTGGTGACAATTTTGAAAACAAACTTACGTGAAGAGCCAATAAAATACACAAGAAACTGAAAGAAGATGGCCAGAGTCTGAAAAGAAGCCTGGAAATTAAGCCTGAGCAACGCCTTGGATGCCCCACCGGTGTCTTCCACAACAGACAGCCTACACATTTGATGTTTTTGGGTGTTAAACTTTGTGTGACCTGATGCTTGAAACCTGAAGCTTACAAACAGCTTAAAGATTTGGACTATTGAGCATTTAATGTTACGAGCCGCCTACTGAAGGTTAGTTGAAGGTGTGTATTCAAGGTGTTGTTTGCATTTTTAACACTCATTTGGAGAGAACTCACAGCATTTATTTTAATGACCAACCTTCAGTGCTTAGGTGCTTTGATCTGCCTTGATCAGCTTTTACACAGCTCACAGCATTTACCTTCTAAAATTTTTAGCCCTGGAGCTATTGTACAGTCTGACTGGATTGCGCTGTTATCAGACCTATGAACTAAACCTGTGTCGATGTATGTTGTGAACCAGAGCCAGCACAAGGCATGGGCAGTGTGGGCAGCTGCCCAGGGCCTCGCACTCAGCCTACCAGCATGGGGTCCACACCGATTGTGTGTCCTGTTGTTTCCCTGTCAATGCAACTGAAAGGAAGGTGTCTCCTTGCAATTTGGAGAAGGGGCCCTCCCCGGGCCTCTTAGGGATGGTGTCTGGAGGCCTGGGGGAGGGAGACGTTTCCTCTTGTCTCAATTGCAAGGAGACTATTCAGAGACATTGCAGGAGGCCCTTTGTCCAGGATTTTAGCGCCTCCACGGTTTTAATTTTTAGCCCACAAGCAATTCTCACACCTATCAGGCTGAAGGTGTCAGAATTGCTAGTGGGCTGAAAGTTAAAACTGTGGAGGCGCTAAAATGCTGGACAAAGGGCATCTCGCAGTGTCTCTGAATGGTCTCCTTGCAAGGGGTCACTTAAGAAAATTAGAGGGGCCTCGCACATTCCCTTTTGGCCCAGGGCCCCCAAATCCTAGAACTGGCCGTGTGGTGAACAGCTGGCAGTTCGGCTGAGCAGTGAAGCCAGGGAGTCAGTGAACCATGCTGAACGAAGTCAGTATACATAAAATGTTCCTGAAGTAAGACCCAGGTGTGAGAGACAGTTGTGACAGTTGTGTACCTGTAAAAATTTGAAGAACGCACTTGCGAGTTCTTCAACCACAACCTCGCAGCTACAGGATTCTGCTGTGACGTGACAAGCGACCATTCTGATTGCTGGACTGTGAGACCATCTTCGCATGCTGCGTGACTTAGCCTTTACGTCAGAGCACACTTGCTGGAAGTTGCATTGTGGGCGAAGCCTGGCTGTGACGTAGGTGTGTTCCTTTGACAGGGCACGTTTGGTAATTGAAGCCACTTAAGATGGTCATGACGTGGTAGCTTAGCAATGCTGATTGTGTTGGACATGTTATTTTTAGGTCTCGTCCTATTAATTGCGCAAGCGATAATAGGACGAGAGAATAGGAGGCCAAATAAGCTTTGAAACCATCGCAGATTTCGTCGAGTGCATGTGCTCATGCACGCGCTTGCCATTTGCTCCCCGAGCCGCCTGCCTGCTTCACACTTCAAAGGAATGCGCCCCCGCCCACGCAATGCCGAGAGCCAGCGCTTCCCGCTCACTCCCCTTCTCCCCCGCCCCCCACCCCATGGTCTCCTTGCAAAGGGTCACTTAAGAAAATTAGAGGGGCCTCGCACATTCCCTTTTAGCCCAGGGCCCCCAAATCCTAGAACTGGCCCTGTGGTGAACAGCTGGCAGTTAGGCTGAGCAGTGAAGCCGGGGAGTCAGTGAACCATGCTGAACGAAGTGGGTATACATAAAATGTTCCTGAAGTAAGACCCAGGTGTGAGAGACAGTTGTGACAGTTGTGTACCTGTAAAAATTTGAATAATGCACTTGCGAGTTCTTCAACCACAACGTTGCAGCTACAGGATTCTGGTGTGACGTGACAAGCGACCATTCTGTATGCTGCACTGTGAGACCATCTTCGCATGCTGCGTGATTTAGCCTTTACGTCAGAGCACACTTGCTGGAAGTTGCATTGTGGGCGAAGCCTGGCTGTGACGTAGGTGTGTTCCTTTTGACACAGCAAGTTTGGTAATTGAAGCCACTTAAGATGGTCATGACGTGGTAGCTTAGCAATGCTGATTGTGTTGGACATGTTATTTTTAGGTCTCGTCCTATTAATTGCGCAAGCGATAATAGGACGAGAGTATAGGAGGCCAAATAAGCTTTGAAACCATCGCAGATTTCGTCGAGTGCATGTGCTCATGCACGCACTTGCCATTTGCTCCCCGAGCCGCCTGCCTGCTTCACACTTCAAAGGAATGCGCCCCCGCCCACGCAATGCCGAGAGCCAGCGCTTCCCGCTCACTCCCCTTCTCCCCCGCCCCCCACCCCATTCAACTTGTTTATCCAGAGTGTCGCGCTATCAGTTTTAAATACGCTCCCTTCCCCACCACTCCATCCCGCGCTTCACCGATGTGAGGCGGGCCCTTTTTAATTGAAGGAATCCGGTCGCATATAGTTAATAACAGCAGCCGCGCAGCTCAACCATCTCATTTTTTAAATCACTTACATATATTACAGCTCCTCTTTGTTCCCCCCAAGTCCCCCATCTATGCCCTCTGTGTGGCTTTGTTGTTTTAACCGGAGCGTTGTGCTATCACTTTTAAATGCGCTATGTTCCTTTCCTCTTCCCCACTGCACGGACGCCCGCAAGGCAGGCGCTGTCTTAATTAAAGTCATCTGGTCACATGCCCGCCCTCCCCACCACCTTCCGTATACTATGAAGCCCACTATTAGAGGAACTCTGAACATTTACAGCCTGTGCTGTTAACATTTCCTCTCTAAATCGAAGGGCAAACATGAACCTGTTTTCCAGACACATAGGAGGGTCGAGCAACACTTTAGAATGTGAAGTGGAAGAACGAGCACCACCGTTGTCACTTGCGTGAAGGCTGCATTGAAGCTGTCAGCAACAAAAAGTGATGTGTGCTTTCCCTGCAGCCACTGACTAGGCTAGACGCGATTGTTTAAAGGTAAATGTAAAGTTGTGCACACACCTGGTAAAGTTAACCCCCGCCAACTCTTAAAGTAAATCTTGTAGGGCACAACAACCTAAAGGAGGCACATTAGCCGGTGCAGTGGGCGGTTCGACTAGAATTCCCAGACATAGTCCACAGCCCTTTCCTTTTCAAACCGAGGGTAGGGCCAAAAGATCAGAGCTGGGAGTAGAAGTAGTTCGACCTTCCTTGGCTCCCCTTTTAAACCTCCTCACCATTCTCTAATCTCCAGTGCCAGCTTATGTGCCTTTAAAAAACTTATTTTGTTGATTAGGACTTGTGGCTTCCTCGCAGCTCGCAAAACCTCATTCTGCACGTCCTCCCCACCTTTAGAGACAGAAATTGCAGTTTGCTTAAGATCTAAACACTTTCAGTGTGCAAAGCGGGAGGTGCTCACTTCGTTCTATCCATGTATAACTTTTCACATGTAAGGAAAAGCCGGTCATTTTTGCCCTACTTGCTTTATGTACCATTAGTAATTCCTTTGGTGCTGCTCCTTGATTTTTGTCATTTCCTAATTTAGCAAGAGTTCTGCTAAGTAGAGTTGCATATCACCCATCCTTGTCCAGCTCATCTACTTCCCCGTGACTTCAGGTTACACAGTAGTTAGTCAACCCACTTTATTCACTGGCTGTCCACACTATGAGTGAGAGCATTTTGTTTGATCACATGTGCACAGGAGTATGAGAAAGAGTACACTTCAGTGCATGTGCTGGCATGTTGGAGCTCTGGCCTGTTCCTTTACTTTTACTTTTTAGGTCTCTATCTGTCTATCGTCCTAACTCTCTCTATCTATCGCCCTCACTCTATCTATCTATCACCCTCACTCTATAACTATCTATCACCCTCACTCTATCTATCTATCGTCCTCACTCAATCTATCTGTCTACCGCCCTCACTCTATCTGTCTATCTATCGCACTCACTCGATCTATCGCCATCACTCTATCTATCTATCTATCTATCTATCTATCTATCTATCTATCTATCTATCTATCTATCTATCTATCTATCTATCTATCTATCTATCTATCTATCTATATCTATCTATCTATTGCCCTCACTCTATCTTTCACCCTCCCTCTTTCTATCTATCGCCCTCCCACCCTCTATCCATCTATCGACCTCACTCTATCTATCTATCGCATCACCACAGCATCACTCAGCACCACCACAGCATAACTCAGGGGCACCACAACATCACTCAGCGCCACCACAGCATCAATCTGTGCAACCATTCAACAACAACTGGTTCAAATATGTTCTCTCAATGTTTTAAGCTTTATTGCAAAAGTCACAAAAAGATGTTAATATTTCACTTCTGTTCTTGGATTTTCATCACAATAAAATACACTGAACATAATCTTCACAAAAAATATTGACAAAACTTTAAGCTATTGCCATTATAAATTACAATAACTTTTATTTAAGTATTAATTATATAAAAAAATTAAAAGCCATTGTTATTTGTAATATCAATTCATCTAAGTCACGTAATTACAACACATATTGCATTACAAATGCTATAGGTGTCACATTTGTGAAAGTTATAACTATTGGCATTGTAAATGACAAAGCTACTAATTTAGCTATTTTCAAAACCAACACATAAATAAAAAATTGGTCATTTACAATAACCTCAAACTTTCCTAATGCGAGACCTATTGCATTGCAAATGCTTGTTTCTTTCTGCTACTAATTATGGTACAGATATTTTGAGGCATGGTCAAAAAGTGAATTGTTCACTCAAGCTTGGGTGTGCACTGCACCATATCAGCCAGATATTTATGTGATGTGATCACTGTACTGACTTGCCGATTTGTTACGTCAGTGAGTTCATTCTTTACTACACATTGGTTTGAGGCGGCGCAAGACTGTTGCGCCACAGTGTCAACAATGCCGGTGAGGGCTAAGTCCGTCCGCTGCATGTGTCGGCAAGGTGGTTCTCCGGGGTTTTTGCCGAGAGGACACTGGGTAATTCTTGGAAGCTGTTGTCTCACCCATATTAAGTGAGAGGTCGCTCACCAAATAGTTGGCTGTTATTAGTAACTTATTTCATGTGTCACATTATGAATATGTCTAATGTCCTGCTTATTGTTGCTGTCTGTGCATACCATCATGAAGGTTCCAGTTTATTTTGTGTACCAAGCTTAGGGACTATTGTCTGTGGTAGTGTATGATATATGTGGGCAGTGTGTGAGTGACTATCAGACTTTTATTAGCACATGTGCTTATGTAGTAACCAGAGTGAAGATTTTTTTCTTCTTTTGTTGCACAGCTGTCAGTAGAACACATTGGCACATTCATTCTTTTTTGTATCTCACTACTTTCTTAACAATGCCATGCAGAGTCTTATGCATTTTGTTTTGGAGTTTTTATGTATTCTTTGGTTAGGATGGTTAATATATGAGTGTTATTTTAGTGAGTGTTGCACTTTTGATTGGGTGCTTGATTTCATGTACGTTTGGGGTGTGTATGTCGAACGTTGCAGTTTTTTATGCGTGATAGTGTTGTGTTAGTTAACCCTGGACGTAGTTCAGCTAGTAGCGCTACGCGTAGGTACACGAAGTGCACTACGCGAGCTACAAGTAGCACTACATGAACTGCGCCGTGTGGTAGGAAAATGCTGTTCGCAATGATTGCACAGTGCCGGATGCTTGTCCGCACTGTGCAATCATTGCAAACTGCATCTTGCACAGTGCAAGCAGTCGTTTTCTGTCACTCGAGTAGATTTTTACTCGAGCTGCAGCTTTCTCAATGCGGACTGGTAGTTTCTCATTGTGAGCTTTACGAGCATACTCGACCACTCGCAATGAGAAACCTGACCTCCCTGGGGAGACTCTCGCTGGGAGGTTTATTTTCCAAGCTCGCGATCGGCAACTTGATGTTGCTGATTGGGAACGAGGAAAAAGTCTTGTCGGGATGTCATTTTGCTCGCTCGCGGTCGCCAACTTGACGTTTTTGCACTGTGCTACATGCAATTTGCATAGCGCGTAGTTGTGCAAACTACGCAAACTACGCAAATGTAACATAGTTTTCTGCCCTGGCCTAGTGTTAGTCCCATGTGGTGACTGTGTGTGACTATGATGCATGATCATCTGGAAAATTCCCCAAGTGACATTGTCCTTTTATTAGGAATGCCTATGGTTGCATTATATCATAGTGTAGCCGCAGTATTTCTGCAGCGCGTACAGTGGTGGGGTGTGGAGGCTGCATCCTGCCTGGAACATGTGTGTTCCTTTGTATAGTGAGATGTGGTGTGCTGTAGTGGTTCACCAGCACATACATGGGTGGGGTGTGTAGTTTGCATCCTGCCTTGAACATGTTCGTTCCTTTGCATGGTGCATGTGCTGTAGTGGTTCTGGCAGCGTTCTGTGGTAGGGTGTGGAGGTTGCATTCAGTCTGGAACATGTGGCTTCCTTTGCATAGTGATTTGTGTTGTGCTGTAGTGGTTCTGCAGTACGTACAGTGGTGGGGTGTGGCGGTTGCATCCTACTATACATTTTCTGGCGCCTCTCGCAGGAAACAAAGATGTCATATTTTTATGTGAGTTTACCATTTAATTTTAGTATTGAATTTTTTCTAGACATGTGATTTACATGTAAATTATGTGAAGTAATTTGATCCTTCCTTGTGATTTAGGATGGGGTACTTACATTTACATGAGGTGTGGAATGCCTATGTTTTTTCACTTCACTTCCTGCTGATCCTGTTGTTTCTTGAAGGATGGACGTGTGTTATATACAGTTGTCTCGGTGTACCTTGCTTCTCAGTCTGTGTGAGTGTGATGTAGTAGAATGTTGATGATTGCATGGTTTGGATGAATGGTCAGTTGGAATGAGTGGGGCTGAGCAGTAGGATGCTATTCCCGGTGGGTCCTGTGCCATCTTACCTGTAAATGAATAAACCTACATAATCTACACTACTTGCTGATTACTTACAAGTATCCTACTTCATTTACAAAATCACCCGCATATTGCAGGCTCAGATCCCACACAGTGGAGCAATCCCTTAAGTTACAAAGATCTCATGAAATGAGATCTCATGACTGAGTAACACTCCCTGATGTTACGCAGCACTCACAGGCTCAAACCTTGGATAGCAGAGATGGTTCTCTTATTACCCAGACCAGGCATGCTATCAGCTGGAGATACCACACTACTATAAGCCATACTGGCAGGGTGCTTTGTAGTGTGCAACCAGCTGTGGGTCGAGTGGCAGTTAGCACTGGTTGATATTTGTCAGTAGGGAGGTGAAACAGAGCAAGGGTGTCTGCTTCAAATCATGTGCACAAAAGGGGATATGAGCTTCTGTGCTATAAGAGATCGGTGACTCCACGCAGCCCCCGTGACAAGCTTGGTATTGATGGAGCAAGGTTTCATACGTAAAGAAACTTGCTCGGATTCAGTCCTCTCGAAATAACATGTAACTTATTAACCAACATGTTTTGTAAGTACTAATAATTGCACCACACAACATTTCAGCATCTAGGGGAAGCTTACCTATGAGCTTTACTAACAAGTAACCTAAGTGTCTTAACCCCTTCGATGCTCATGACGAGCTCAGCTCGTCATGAGGCACAGTGGAGCTGTGCTTATGACGAGCTGAGCTCGTCATGAGCAATGGTAGTCATAAAATGACAGCACAGGAGGGGAAAAGCCACAGCAGCCAAGGTGTTAAAATGGCTGCTGAAAACGGGGGAACTCTTCTGCGCATGCGTTTACTACCTCTTCGTAGTATGACGTACTTTGCTTTTTGGTGGGAATTCTTTGCAGCTGTGCAGTAGTGCCTAAGATGGCTGCCTCAAAATGCATATGCTTCTGCTTAAACAAAACTTTGTATGTTTGCTTAACTATTCATGCAATAGTTAAAATAAAATAATGGGGTAGAAATACGTGGTATAGAGTGCAATCATTATTTTCGTATTCTAACATGTCTTTCTTTGACTTTATTAATAGCTCTTATTTGGGCTGAAGGGTGTCTATATTCTCCATCTTGGATTTTCGGTGCATGCGCATTGGAACTTTGAAAATCTTGAATCCATGTATTGAATAGCTGCCAAGAACCATCTTACCCGCGATGCGCCTGAGAAATTCACCTCTTGACCCGGACAGAGGACGAAACTGAATGAAAAGTTATAAATAATGTTGGGTGGAATAAAATCATGGGAAAATAAATTATGGGCAGGAACCTAGGTCAATTTTACTAAAGGAAAATGATCTCATACTGGTATGGTGTGATGACCTCTCCCCGTCTTTCTGACCAATCAAATGAAGGGAATACACAAATTTGCAACATTTGGGGGGTGGTACATACCCTGGAAATTGGTATAACTAAGGTAGGCTTAGTCAGTTAGATTGTCCGACCTGTCACTGACCCTACATATGCTGAAGGAGATCATGGATGCTGCAGACTTCAGAGGGCTAGTTGAGCATTCTGAAAGAAGATTTGGGAGAAGACTCTGTCATCTAGAAGGGGAACAAGAGTAGCTGCAGAGAGGGGTGTGACGCTGGTGTTGCACCTATCGGAGGTTACCTGTCCCGTCCTGACCTGTTGGCACCTGATTAGTCGGTGCCCTCTTTCTTTCCAGCCCTTGCCCAGGGGTTGGTCCTTGCACCATTCTAGGTACATATACATCTGTGTGGTATGTCTTTGTACCGTTTCCCTTTAATTATTTTTCTAATTGAAAAGTCTTTGACTGCTCTGTATTGGTATTTGACTCACAAAATATTGCAAAGGTAAAGAGTTTAAACTTCCCAGAGTCTGTGGTTATTTCATGAGTAAAGTAAACTGTTAATCACTACCTATTATTCTAACTTCCTGATCCAATCTCCCAAAGAATTAGACCTAAAAGTGACAAGGATTTGGTAAGTCATGGTGTACAATATATAATATAATAAGGTAAATAAACTCCTGATAGGCAGGAAAATAGATCACTGGTTTAGAGGATGTATGTTTATGGGCCCAGGTGAGTATGGTGTTTTAGAAATATCCTAAACTGGTAATCTCACGGAATCAGTAATTCTTGGTAGCAGAGCTATGATTAGGGTTTAGTTAAGATAGGTAGTTAGTTGTGTATTGATTTATATTGATTTATGTATTAACCAAAACCAGTTTGAATTGTTTTATGTTGTCAAGAACTCGCCAGGGATATTGAATAGCGGGTGGTAAATGGAAGCCACACTGCAGTGAGGTAACTTGCCTGATAAGGAAAGGTGTGGAAAAGTTAGGTAAAACTTGAAACACCTGTTAGGGATTATTGTCTTGAATAAAAGTAAGAGTGATTGATAGCAAAGGAGTTCGCTGGCAAAATGTAGGTCTTATATCACATATAAAGGGTAAGTCTAAAAGAGTAGCAGGTTCTTCAATGCTTGAGTGAGGAGTAAACGGAAGTGGTTTTACTCGTAGTGTGTGAAGGGTAAACAGAAAAATTATACTCGCTGTGAAAGAAATTGTCTTTCCTTTGAATTTAGTCAATGAGGCACAGTAGCAAATGTTTTATGTTGTTAATTATTAAAATGTGCATTTAAAATTGAAATTGAGTTGTCGTGTTACCTTGCAAAGGCGAAGTCAGTCGTGGGTGCTGCACTGACGTCACAGAGAGCTGCGCTGGGATTGCTTGAGACAGCGGGTGTGTAGCTGAGGTAATATTGTAAAGGAGGGGTGAGTACAGAGAGTGAAAACTTGTGTCACAGAAAACTGCGAAAGCGTTGGTTGAAGTGGCTTTGCAAATCAAATGTTGATTGGTCATTAAATTAAGAGAAACGCTGATATTGGAGAAGCATTTAAGTGAAGTAAACAATTAATTAAACTGCTAAAAATAGAATTTTCAGTGTTAATAGATAGTGGTGATAGTATGTGGAGACTAGATCCAACAATTATAGGGTCTCGCCCAGATAGCTAGGTTTTGCCCACGAGCAATACATTAGAGCAGGGGTCTTCAAACTGTGGGGCGCTACCCCCAGGGGGCCGTGGGGTGATAGGAAGGGGGTCGCGCCTTCTCAGTCACACTTCTGCCCAGGCCCATAGCTTCAGCCCCCCTCCTTTCCCGTAGTGTCTCTCAGCCCGGGCTGCTGCAGTGCATCTCGCGCTGCTGGGGGCTCGGCTGGGAGGTGTCTGGAGTCTTACACCTGATCACCATGCACTCACAACATTCACTCGCTCAGCCTGCACTCACAGTGATCACTCTGCACTAACAATTCGCTTGCGCTGTTCACCCTGTACCTCACCCTGCAGTCACATGAGCACACTACTCACCCTGTACTCATGTGACACTTCACTCACCTGTCCCCCTCACTGCTCAATCTGTAGCTCACTCAAACAAGGATATCACTAACCATGCATTAATTCATCCCACTCTGCACTTACAGCCGAACCCAAATTCATATGGTCACCTCACTCACCCTGCAGTCACTCCTTTTACCCTACTCTCACACTATTGCATCGCTCAACGTGCAGTCACTTGGGTACTCTTGTCACCCACACAGGGTTTAGAAATTTTTGTCAGGAGGGGGTCCTTACGCCTGAAAATAATGACAGGGGGGTCTCGGCATCCAAAAGTTTGAAGACCTCTGCATTAGAGGAAGACCAAATATCATGTACAGAGACAAGAGAAAAATGTCCTTTATGCAGAAAATTAAGAATTAATTTAAAAAGGATAAAATCATTAAAACGAGAGTAGGAATTATAATTCCACCACCGAAAACACCTGCATCATACATGATAATAGAAAGAGGCTACCACACTTGTGTATGGTTAGAAAATTGGAGTACACAAAAGATGATGGAATTTTGGTAGTTCCAGAATACAGAAAATTTAATGGGAGAATTTTGCACAATTTCCGAACTCCCATGAATGAATTAGAACCCAGAACGAGATTAACGCAGTATGAAGCTTTAGAAGAGTGGGAGACTGAGGCTTTTGAGTGAGACAGACCCTGATGTGACAGGAATTTAAGTACATTTTATCCCAGATTTCCCCAAAAGACAAGAGATAAGCAGATGAAACAATGGAGACAGTCTATGATAGTGGAAGGATTAAATCCTGTATTTACCACAGAAGAACCAACAGGAAGTAAATATACAGAAAAAAACTACACATTTAATGACTAGTAGTGGAGATTCAGAAGATGATTATTTTGAACATTTATTAAATACAAATCTGCCACCTTATCAGTAAGAGACAAATAGAGTTACCCCTAGTGCCCCATTCTTAAAAATGCCTTTGGTTCCACAGATTGTACATGAGACTACCATAGAAAAGGTACTACAAGAAAAAGAAAGAGAAGCAATAAATAAACATGGAAGTGAATTAATTCAGAAAATAACCCAATTGAATACAAGTCCTGAAGCACTAACAATGCCAGTAACTATAGGTCCCGTTGTTCCCTTATATGGAGATAAACACAATGGTCCAAAAACTTCCATTCTGACTACATAAATTATACTACCCAGAAAAGAAAATATAATAGTTGATGACCAGGCAAGTGAGTGCGAGTCAGTAATTTCCCTAATGGATTTGCCTATAAGGGAACCAAGTGATTCATTCAGGAAAGTTACCCATGGATGCTCTAGAGAGGTACAGATTGAAATGTCCACAGGAACGAGAAGTGCCACTGTAGTAACCCCAGAAGAAATAGAAAGATGGACCCGAGATATAGAGAAACCAAAATCACAGCCAAAGTATTAGACATTTTTAAATTAAGAGTAGAATTGGAAGAAATGATAGCTGGAAATGTAGGGTTAGAGAGATTAAATTCCTTCAACAAAGAAGAGTTGTTATTCATATGCAGAAGCATCACTCAAAATACAACAATATTTCATGATAAATTAATTAATTTGGCGTCAGAAATTGGAATCGACATAGGTAAATCTAAAGTGTTGCAAAAACAATATAGAGCAGAATTTTCTGACAAAGATTTGGAAAACATGAACGTGTCAGGAAGAAAATTACAGATAAAAGAATTATTGTCATTGTTATAAAAATGGGGAGACTTGCACAGATGGAAAGCTAGATGGACAAAGAAAAAAGAGGAAGCACAGGCAAATAGGACGAAATCTGAGTATCTAATGAACTAAATAGAAAAGGTTGAAAGGGATGTGTCCAATGAGAGAAGTTCCTGGAAGATGATATGTACATGTCCCATGGTCCCCGATAGGATATTTTATAATTTACAAATGATTTCACAAAACTCAGAGAGAAACCTGTAGACTGGTATAGGCAAGTTGAAATGTTTGTGAAGGTTTCAAAAGTATTGCTAAAAGATTTAGATGGTTTTGTTTGACATAGTTGTTCCTGCTGATTTATGGACAGAATGCAAAATTTCAGTAGATTGTCCCAATGATGAGTATCCTAGAGATGCAAAGACAGGAGCCCCGTCAGATGATGTAATGAAGAATTATCAACAGGTAATAACCTATTTGAAAGGGAAGGTACCTCCAAAAGAGACAGATTGGACTAAAATAAATAAAACAACCCAAGACAAAGATGAATCTGTACATGCATATTATGATCGTCTTTTGAAGGTATTCAAACAGTATAGTTGATTAGAAAACATTGATAATAAGGACATGACACATTTTATATATTTTATTGTGTCTGGACTAAAGCCAGAGATATCACAAATGATTAAAGAGCACTAGTTGTGTTGGCAGGAAAAAATTCTCAAGCATGCAAAATAATGTGGGGATGAAATTGATAATAGACTAAAGAAATTAGAAGAAAAAGTAATGTGGGCTCAAATTAAATTGGCAAAGCAGCAGGAACTACAGTTAAGTCAACAGACAAATAATCAAGGAAGAGGGGAAGGTCAAGGTGGTTGTAGTGGGGGCAGGCCCAGAGGGAAAATGAGTAAAGAAGAGGCAAAGAAAAAGTTTCCCTGTCAATGGTGCTAAAAATTGGGTCATTGGAAAAATGAGTGTAAACTTATACATAATAATGTCTAAACTCAAAATTTAAACTCACAGACGTAGAATGAGGTGTCAATGAGGCAACCACAACAGGTAATACAGAATCAATTGCCACCTGCCCCTATGCCAGATTTTGTGAGTCAAGCCAAGTACAGTGACAGCAGATTCCGGGAGGGAAGTGGTGGGAAAAACACGTAACACCACAGTTTCTTTTACAAGACACATCATGTGATGATGAGACTTACTGACGGTGTCTGAGAGGGGGGAAGAGGAATGCGTACTTGGTGCATCCTTGCCAATAGATCAGTTAGGTCCATATATAGATGGTAAGGTTAAGGGAAATGACATCACCTTTTTGTTGAACACTGGTGCTACCTGTTCTACTGTGAGAACAGCAGACATCCCAAACCTACCTCTCTCGGGAGAAGCGATCCAAGTAGTGGGCATTTCTAATAAACAGATTGGGACCCCTATTACATAACATGTATTGGCAATTTTAAAGAGATGCACAAGTTCGTAGTCTGTGACTCGGGCCCTGTGAATCTGTTAGGTAGGGATTTATTGTGCAAAATGAATTGCAAAATGTTTTGCAAACCGGAGGGTGTTGCAATTCAGACGCCTGATGAAGACAGATTGTACAAAATCATGTTAGCTAAACAGGGAACTGAAATTAAAAAGATGACCCCAGATGAGCTGTTAGAAGAGATTCAAAATATTTTAAATCCTGATGTGTGGGATTTTACCGGAAAAGAAGTAGAATTAATGGCAAATGTCAACCCATTAAAAGTGACAGTGAAAGAAGGTGCAGTCTACCCAAATCCCCAACAGTACAAAATAAGCCCAGAAGTAAAAGCAGGTGTTGCAGCAGAAATTGAACGTTTGGTTGAGCAAGACATATTAAAACAAATTATGAGCAGTCCTTTTAATTCACCTATAATTGGCATAAAGAAACCAAATGGCAAATATAGGGTGGTTCAGGATCTGCAGAAAATAAATAAAACTGTTATACCATGTTGTCCAATAGAACTGAATCCAGCAGTGATTTTATATCAGATACCATGGAGTGCAAGATGGTTCACTGTAATTGATTTGTGTCATGCCTTTTTCTCCATTCCATTGCAACCAGACAGTCACAGAAAGTCCATCGATCTTTAATCAGATTTAGAAAAAAATTCTTGAATCTCTGGTGCTGCCCAGACAGTCCGTCTTGGTGCAGTACATCGACGACTTATTAGTCGCGTCTAAAACTCAAAATGATTGTATTGTTGATCCCATTGCATTACTGAATCATTTGGCCGAAGGTGGACATAAAGTGTCACCTGAGAAGCTACAATTTTGCACCACTTCAGTAAAACACTTGGGACACCAAATAGAAAGGGGGTCAGAAGAGTGACTTCAGAAAGAAACAAGTTGATCAGAAACATGAAATTACCTTAGACTCAGAAAGAAATCAGGATGTTTCTCGGAGTTGTAGGTTACTGCAGGCAGTGGATTGTGGGATATGCAGTGCTAGCTAAACCATTGATACAATTGACAGAGAAACAAGCAAGAGATCCAGTAGAATGGGATGATGAAAGCATGACAGCTTTTGTGAAACTACGCAACTGTCTGTGTGAAGCACCTGCATTACGAATGCCAGAATATTCCAAAGAGTTTGCATTATTCTGTGATGCAAGAGACAATTGTGCTCTCTCAGTTATAACACAGACACATGGTCTAATGCGACGTCCTGTGGCATATTTCTCTGCCACTTTGGACCCAGTGGTGTCTGCCTTACCAGGATGCCTAAAATCTGTAGCTGCAACTTGCATGAGTCTGGAACAGAGTAAATCCATTGGAATGGGACACCCTTTGAGGGTGTATGTTCCACATGCAGTTGTGATTTTGTTAATGAAAACACGCACACAATACCTAACTCTTAGTTGGCTGTCGAAGTATGAGCGAGTTATTCTAGGTGTAGAAAATGTGACGATAGTCAGATGTACTGTTTTAAATCCTGCAACTCTGTTGCCTGATTCACACTTTGAAGAAGTGAAAGATGAAGTCGAACATGATTGCCTCGACCTCACTGAATACAGTACTAAACACGTCCAGACATACAGGAAGAACCCCTAAAGAATGCAGAATATGAGCTGTTGTAGATGGCTCATGCATGCGTCATGAGGAAGGAGGTTTGAGTGCTGCTTACGCTGTGTGCACATTGGCTGGAATAGTCGAAGCATCCTATTTACCAGGAGTCAAGTCTGCACAAGAAGCCAAAGTGATTGCTTTAATTAAAGCATGCAAAATTAAGAAAAATTGGAAAGTGACCATATACACTGATAGTCAGTATGGTTACGGGGTTGTGCATGACTTTGGCCAGCTCTGGATGCAAAGGGATTTCATGACTTCTTCAGGAACCCCTATTAAAAATGGACATTTTGTAAAAGAATTAATTGAAGCAATTCAATTACCAAAAGAAGTGGCTGTGGCCAAGTGTGCTACTCACCAACCAGGAAATGACAAAGTGACAGCTGGTATTGTTATGCTGACCAACTTGCCCAACATTGTGCTAAATACAAAATAGCAGTAAACAAGAAAATTGATGCATGTGGAATCAGCTGCCAACTTATGCTGCTAGGGGGCGTAGGAACATGGGAAGAAGTGAAAGATTTACAAAATTAAGCAGAAACCTAAGAGAAAGAAGAATGGGAGAAAATAGGGTATCAGAGAAGAACTGATGATGGGGTAATAATTTACCTAGATGAGAGACCTGTTTTACCTGACTGTATGCTTGCACCAATGGCTAGGATGTATCATGGAGACACATATATAGGCAAAAATGCAATGATAAAACTGTTCAAACAGGATTGGTTTAACGCAAGGTTCAGGAATGTAGCAGAGAGTCTTTGCCAGAGATGCTTAATTTGTCAACAAATGAACCCAGGCAGGAAAACTGTAGTTTGTCCTGGAAAGATTGGAAAAGCAGAAGGTCCATTTATAAGACTCCAGATTGATTTCATTCAGTTACCTGCTTGTCGAGGAATAAAATATGTCCTTGTCATTGTTTGCTTATTTTCCAAGTGGGGTGGAGGCTTACCCGACCAAAAGCAATGACAGTTTAACTGTGGCCAAACTCCTGTTGAGAGAGCTCATTCCTAGATTTGGTTTTCCAGTAACGATTGAATCCGACCAAGGGTCTAATTTTCATAATGAAATAATTTGGTTAATTTGCGAAGTATTCAAAATTGAGCAAAAGCTGCACTGTGCATAATGCCCAGGGGCTTCTGGAGTGGTAGAACAACTGAATGGCACAATTAAATCAAGACTGGGAAAGGTTTGTGAATCTACCCCATTGGAGTGGCTTGATGCTCTACCTCTTGTCCTGATGGAACTCAGAAGAATACCAGACAGAAATACAGCCTTGAGTCCCCATGAGATACTCATGGGAAGGGCAATGAGGCAAGCATGTGTACAAGGACGCAAGCTGTTAAATATATCTGATGATTTGATATTGGAGTATTGCAAAGAGTTGGTTGATCAAGTGCGTTCTATCTCTCTCCAGGTTGGGGAAGACGCTGTCGACTCAAGCACATGATCTGAATCCAGGTGATTGGGCAGTGATAAAAGATCACACCTGAGAGTCATGCCTAGCACTAAGGTGGGGAAAACCCCGTCAAGTTATATTGGTTACCACCACAGCTGTAAAGTGTGCTGGTTTACCTAATTGGATTCATACGAGCCATACCAAAAGAGTAACAGAAGCAGAGGCTGAAGGTTGTGCAGCTGAAGGATCTCAAGAGATTGATCCTGAAGTAGGTGATGAAGAACGACCTAGCACCAGTCAGGATGAGTGGATTCCAATAGTAGACATACCTGAAATAACAGTGAGAACTAGAAGGCAAACTGATTTAGACAGAGTGATAGTGAGGATGAGATAGTAACAGAAGAGCACACTCAGATTATAGAAACCAAGGCAAATATCAAATCTGAGGATGACCAGATAAGGAAAGAGCAATGTACTTGGACAGAAGAAAATAGAAACAGCACTCCTGAGTCTGAGGAGGGACAGATAGGCACTAGAGAAAACGCCCAGGCAGATGACAATCAAGAAATAGAAATACCTGAGCAGGACCAGACAGGTAATGAAAAACAAGTTCAGGAAGAAGTAGGAGATCAAAGCCAATGACAAAGCAAATAAAATCCTGAACAGGGTCAGATTAGTATAGAACACATCCAGGCAAAAACGGCAAAATTAATAAGCCTTGGACCAAGTCAAATAGAGAGGGAATTTGAAGACGAGAAAAATCAATGTGTGCCACAATTTAATGAAAATAAAAGGACACTCGAAGAAAATAAAAGCACGGAGCCAGCTAAAAGACTCAAAAAAAGTGATACCTGACCTAGTATTATCAAAAGACTGAGATATCGCCTTAAAACAATAAATGAAGAACCAGACCAAGTAGATGAAGTAACAAGTCAGTCTGGACCATCCACAGAGAAACAAAAAAGGAGAAGTGCACGCTTGAAAAGACTGAAAAACAAATTCAAGTGTCCTGAATGGACATATGTGATTCTCGAGGGCTTTGAGAATTTGGAAATAAGTGGAGAAAGTGATGAAGAATTAATTGCTGATCAAATTGATGAAGTAGTGAGACAAACTTGAACATTTAGTTCACAGTTTATATTCTGTATAAAAGTTACAAAGAGGGGTTAAAGTCTCCTTAGTCAGAAATGGCTGATACTAGAGCTGCTGGAAAACCGGAAAGAAATTGTATAACGACATGTTGTAGAATATGCATATGTAGTATATTGGTAGTACTCACAGCATGGTTAGGACTGACAATAGCAATGCCTTATCTAATGACTGAAAATAAACAGAATGACACTAGTACACTTGGAACAGTAGCTAACCTTAAGCAAGGCAGAGTAGAATTGGAAGCACCAGATGAGACATAATTACACCACAGTATAAATAGAAGTGAGACAGATTTAAATGTTTTCACTAATCTGCTAGTACATTATGTAGAAACAATGGAAGGTAGTGATTGCTATGTATGTATGAAATTACTGACATCAGTAGTAAAAGGAGTGACATATCATCATTTACCACTGACATATGGTATTTCATGCAGCATTTTAGCTAGTTTATTTTACAGAACTGGGAAGTTACAATATTATTATTCTAACATAGATGTGATTATCTCTGAAATTCCCTTACGCATAAACATGAACCCTGTCATTAGTAGTACAGATTCACAGTTTATGGGTAAATATTTTCTAACAATGAAAACAATAGATATAGCTGAAGCACATAAAGATAATCTAACATGTAGGTTACATGAAGAAGAAAAAATATTTCTGAATTTAGTAGAGAAAGGGAGACGGGATTTCCACAGAGGGGCTACTGAACTGAAACCTCAGATACCTAAATGGGCTGAGAGGGAAGATGTTATTGCAACTGGCAAGACTCATGCTGCTATGTGCCTGGACCTTGAAAAGAAAGGGAAAATCTGTCTCCCTAGGTTAAAAACAGAGTATAACAATGTATTCATTGGTTCCAGTGAATGTGAACTAACTTTCTTGATAATTGGGGTTTGGCGACTAAATGGGGTACTGATCCAGTATTTCCTGGAGTTTATTATATTTGTGGAATCAAAGCTCATTTTAGGCTGCCTGATCATTGGTATGGGAGTTGCTATTTTGGAATAGTATTCCCAAAGGTATATCATGTAAAAAGAATCACTGGAAGCAGTGAAGAAAATAATGGACTAACAGGAAAGAGAAGAGCTAGTTTTTCAGAAATTGTAGGAGATATATTTAGTGCATTGATACCTTCAGTGGGAGTAATTCTGAATGCACAAAGAATTTGTAAATTGTCTACAGTTTTTAATCGCTTATCAACAGACATTGCTGAAGGATTTTTATTGAGCAATACAAAAGTAGTTGCGATAAGATCTATGGTTTTGCAAAATCGACTTGCTTTTGACAAATTATTGGCAAAAGAGGGCAGAGTCTGTAGAATGCTGAAGGCGCAACATTGTTGCACCTACCTACATGACAAAAGTATCGAAATAGGGAGATATGTCAGAAATATCACACATCTGGAAGAAGAATTGAAACCACTGGAGGTTGATAGTGCATGGAAGAGACTAACTGATAGTCTCTCTTCTGTAGGTAATTGGTTTTCTAATGAATTGGAAGAAAGAATGGTTTTTAGATGTCAGAGAAAGGGCGCACTGCCAGAATGGAAGCACTGTAGGACCAAGTGGGATGTGGTGCAACTGGGTGAGTGGACAACCATATAACCACTCAAAGGAGAAGTCAGCAAGCTGTACTAATCCAACGTGACAAAAGGAAACATACCCTATGCACACACTTGACAGGTACAAAAATGGATACAATATGTCCAAATGCAAATGTTCAATATAGTGCAGAGAAACAACAATAATATGCAAATTGATGTGAATAAATAAACAAGTGTCAATAAAGAAATCTTGGTCTCCTTGTTTTAATCAAAAACACGTGTCGGCTGGTTGTTCACAAGCTGTGATTGATTAAAACAAGGAGACCAAGATTTCTTTATTGACACTTGTTTATTTATTCACATCAATTTGCATATTATTGTTGTTTCTCTGCACTATATTGAACATTTGCAATTGGTTTTCTAATGTTGGAAGAAGCATTGTAGGTCAAATACTTATGCCAATAATGGAAATAGCCCTATTAGTATTATTGATATAATGGGTTTAGGCGGGGTAAAGGCACAAATGAGCAGTGCCTAAAATTTGGCGCTGATTATGGGTAAGTACATGAGAGCCAAGCGTGGTTGTATCCACCTGGCTTTCATGGACTTATCCAGTGCCTTTGATACGGTCTGCAGGGGAAAATTATGGCAAATAATGGAGTCTATGGGGTTCGAGGAGCCATTGGTCACATTACTTCACAGACTCCACGCTGCCACCACAGTAAAGATCAGATTTGGCCCTACAGGGGAGATGACAAAGCCCATACCATCAACTGAGGGTGTCCGCCAGGGGTGCATATTGGCCCCTTTTGTGTTTCTGGTCTATACCAATGGTTTGGAAGCATTTTTGTTAAAAAGTTGTGCTGATTTCCCCCAGGTAAATGGCAAACGTATACCGATGTTATCCTATGCGGATGACACGGTCTTAATGACCCTAGCTGCAAATAGCATGCAAACTTGCTTAAATGCTTTTGAGACTTTTATGCAGGGGTTAGACCTAAGGGTCAACTTTGCCAAGTATTTTGCTATGGTCTGCGGCCCGAAAGGGGTTAAATCCCGAAGGCTTGTGGTAAGGGACTCGACCATTGAGAAAGTTGATAATTTCAACTATCTGGGGAACTTATTCAACAAAACCCTAAGTTGGGATTTGTTAATGTCAGCGCGTGTACAAAAAGCCACCCAAACTGTTGAAGCCATCTTTCGTTTTTCCAGCAAACTGGGGCAGAGGCCGGTTGCAGAAATGAAATCCCTATACAAAGCTAAATGCATCCCGGTTGTAACATACGGTGCGGGTGTATGGGGTACTCAATCCTGCAATGACATCCAAGTTATGGAAAATACGTTTATAAAACGCCTCTTATGTGTCCCACCAAGCGCTTCTAATCTCTTTTGCCATACTGAAGTAGGCTTGGAATTTGTGAGTGACATTATCCATGTTTCTCCTTTGCTGCTCTGGATTAAGGTTTGGCATTCTGACGACCTGAAACTTACTAAGGAAATATTACTAGACTGTCTTAACCTTGAACACTATGATAAGATCCCACGGTTATCATATGTTAGGGATACTTTCCTTAGAATAGGCTTGGGCCATATCTTTTCGAAAGTTGAGACCATTGGCGCTGAAACAAAGCAACTAACTAAAGAGGCGTACCGCTTAGACTTAGGAATGTTGCGAAGCAGTGAGAGTGCGGTCTACCATAGGGGGAGGCTGTATCACCAACCTTACCTTTCATATATAGGGCAGACACAATAGCGTTTTTATTTAACTAGGTTTCGTCTGAATACATCGCATTTTTTATTTGCATTCCCACAACAGGTGGGTTGGTGTGAGAGTTTACCCATGTGTGCCTGTACCAATCAAGTTTCCCAAAACACTCTTCATTTAATACTTTTTTGTTCCCTGTACAAAGATCCAAGGAATAGATTTATTAGACCAATTCTGTTATCGCTTGGATCCCGAAATTTTAAAGAGGGATACGAACATTTACTCTCATTATCAACTCCAGTAATATGCAATGCTGTTCTTAGTTTTATCAGAGTAGCACTCAGTATTAGAAAACGATATTAATTAACTACTGTTATAGACTGTTGACCCTCATAAATGCAATTAGCTCATAGATTGGCACCAATATTTATTTATTGTATTTGTATTGGAAAATTGTGTTTTATATATATGTTTTTTTCCTAAATTGACTTGTAAATGATGTATTGACAAACTTTTTAATGGTCTGAAGACAAATGTAGGAACTTTTAAATTGTACAATGTTATGTTACACTTTTATGATTCTGTTTTTATGAATCGAAATAAAGTTTCAAATGAGTATTAATGATAAAGATTTGGTGCAAATGCTGCAGAAACAGAAAGTGGTATGCAGTAAATGAGAAAGGAAAGAAGAGAAAATATGATGAAATTCAACTTGAAGAAATGAAAGGGGATATTTACAAAACAATTAAAGGTTTTCAAAAGAAAAGGGAAAGAGGAAATTCTAAAGTAATAAAAGAAATTGAATTGGGAAACTGCTAAAGTTGGCACCTGGTTCAGTAATTAGTGATGGCATCAAATGCGATCAAAGAGGGTATTGATGGAGCAAGGTTTCATACGTAAATAAACTTGCTTCAATTCAGTCCTCTCAAAATAACATGTAACTTATTAACCAAAATGTTTTGTAAGTACTAATAATTGCATCACACAACATTTCAGTATCTAGAGCAAGGTTACCTATGTCCTTTACTAACAAGTAACCCAAGTGTCTTAAAATGGCTGCCAAAAATGCGGGAACTCTTCTGCGCATGCGTCTACTACATCTATGTAGTATGACGTACTTTGCTTTTGGTGGGAATTCTTTGCAGCTGCGCAGTAGTGCCTAAGATGGCCGCTTCAAAATTCACATGCTAATGCATATGCTTCTGCTTAAACTAAACTTCGTATGTTTGTTTAACTACTCATGCAATAGTTAAAATAAAATAATGCGGTTAGAGTAGAAATTAGTGGTATACAGTACATTCATTATTTTCGTATTCGTATTTAAACTTCCCAAAGTCTGTGGTTATTCCATGAGTAAAGTAAATTGTTATTCACTACCTATTATTCTAACTTCCTGATCCAATCTCCTAAAGATTTAGACCTAAAAGTGACAATGATTTTGTAAGTCATGGTGTACAAGTATATATTATAATAAGGTGAATAAACTCCTGATAGGCAGGGAAATAGATTACTGGTTTAAAGGGTGTATGTTTATGGGCCCAGGTGAGTATGGTGTTTTAGAAATATCCTAAACTGGTAATCTCATGGCATCAGTATCAGATTTAAATAGAGTAGAAAGGCCTGCGTGGTTGCAGAGCTGAAAATAGGTTGAACTCCACCACAAACTGCATAGGAGGAGACTATGGATGATGTTCCCTCCATTGCTTCAGGGGACACTGTTGTGTCGTGCTACTCACCAATTTTGAGAGGCAATTCTTTTGGTGAAAGACCAGAAATGATTGGCGCGCAAGGCTATCTCCTGATTTCCTCGGATTGGTTCTAAAATGTGCTTCATTCTCCCAGTGGGTTATAGCGCAGAAGCAGATTAATGAATCCTGGCCACTGGCCCATTCAATATTTGGCCTTTTTTTATTCAATGGTAAATGGTGCGTGGAGAGTTCACGTCCATTGAATCCCGGAAATTCGTGTGTGTGGACCATTTCCTCTTTCATTTCCAGTCTGTCTTTGGGACTGTTTCTCTGAGGCCCCAAGTCCAGGTGGCAATTAATCTGATTGATTTATTTGATACATGGTGTAGATGAGATTTTTGCTCTCTCCCAACCATCGAGTTGACCTTTCTCCGAATCCCATCAAAAGCAGTCAAAGAATTAGGTGACAATAAATACAATTATTAATAATAAATAATACCAATACCATCCCTGTCCAGTTCCATATTCAATCTTTGCTTTTACGGTCTTCGACTTTTAAACATCTAGCTCATTCTAGCGTCTGGCCCTTTTCTTGTGTTAAAAGGAGGAGCAGAGGTCCAGGGCGATAACAAAGGTTTTGTTCAGCATCAACTGGGTGCCCTTTGGTCACATGTGGACGCCAGAAGCACATGCCCCGTCTCCCTGTCCCACGTTAAGCTATTTACCCAGACGTCTTCCTCTTCTCCTGCAGCCCCTGCACTGAGATCATCCAACGAGCCCGCCCCTGCAGGTGGGAAGAGCGTCCACGGCTCTGTACACCTCACAATGACTCCTGGGAAACAGAACACACTGTCGGTTCTGAATCTTCTGCCCGCTGAGGAACGGGCGAGGCCTGACTCAACAGCTTCCGGGGCAGGCAGAGGGCTAGCAGCAAGAGAGGAGAAACCAGTGACTGGCCTTCCAGAGCACCACCCAGGCAAGGCTCAAGAAGCATACGGTGCTACCGGGAGGGAGGGAATTAGAGAGGGGAAAAGGGAGGGAGGGAAAGGGAGAAGAAAAGAAGAAAGGAGAGAATGAGAGAAAAGGGAATTAAGGAAGGATGAAAGTGAGGAAGGGATGAGGAAAGAGGAAAACAGACATCGACAAACACACATCGGCCATCTACTTAGAGGGGCAGACTGAGGCATCCTTGATAGAAACATGTCTATTGAGTAGTGACAGACTGGCAGAGAGCTGGCAAGACTGACAGGCATACATGGATGGATGGATGAACAGATATACTGATAGAGGAAGAAAATATAAACTGAACAATGAATTGGATGGGGGCAACACATTTCCTGTTTCTGTCCTTGTTTGTTTTGACAGGCCGTTATGAAAAGGTGACCAGCTGCGGAAGGTTTTGAGATAGGATGGAACGCCCGGCTGTGGTCATTGACAATGGAAGTGGATTCTGCCGCTCTGGTTTCGCTGGGAGTGACCAACCCAAATCGGTCATCAAGACCCTGGCTGTGATTCCCATCTTCCAGGGCAGAAAGCAGGACAAACCCTGCCTTGTGAGTGAATCCTCCTCCACCATGGACATCCCTATTGAAAAGCGGCAGCCTATAAGCCATGGCATCATTACCGACTGGGAGGCCATGGAGATCCTGTGGAACCACATCTTTGTCTGCAAGCTGAAGGCCTTCCCAGAAGACCAACCAGTCCTCATGACCGACTCGCCCTCCAGTCCCTCCACCAATAGAGAGAAGATGGCAGAGGTCCTTTTTGAAGCCTTTGGTGTCCCCGCTCTGCAGGTCGCTAACACCGCCCTTCTCACTTTGTGTTCCTATGGGCTCATCAGTGGACTGGTCATTGAAGCTGGAGCTGGTGTTTCCTATACAGCTGCGGTTTGCCAAGGGGAACTTCTGAAGCCGGCCACCTATCGTCTAGATATTGCTGGTCGGGGTATAACCAGATACCTGACCAAGCTCTTACAGGAAGCCAGTAACATCCCTTTGAAACTGGAAAAAAAGTTGGTTACTAGTATCAAACAATCCTGCTGTTATGTTTCGCTTGACTTTGAAAAGAACCTGAACTCCAACAAGCGCACCCGCTTAAAGCTGCCGGATGGGGAGCAACTCGTTCTGGGTAGCGAGAGGTTCATCTGCGCCGAGCCCATCTTCAGACCCCAGATGTTAGGGAATGATTCCCCAGGGCTTCACCTCTTGGCCATGAACAGCATCCAGAAGGTGCCAGTAGAGTTTCGAACGGAGGTGCTGGCTCACATTGCCTTCGCTGGGGGCTCCTCTATGTTTCCCGGATTCCCTGAAAGAATCCGTTGTGAACTAGTGAAGATGTCCGCCCAGGACTGTCACTACAGGTTCCTTGCCAGCCCAGAGAGGAAAACGGCAGTCTGGGCTGGTGGCTCCATTATTGCCTCCCTGAGCTCTTTCAAGCCCATGTTGATGACCATGAAGGACTACAAGGAGTATGGGGCTTTTCACGTCTATGAGAAATTTATCTAGACTGAGCACTGGCATTATGTAAATACGAGATAGCACAAATTATACAAATGAAGAAAAAACATTAATAAAGTGCATTTTACATACATAATTTAAAGACGTTTCTTCTCTCACTAGCAAAACAAGGTCCTGGGTAATGGAACAATAAAGAAAGAAGAAAGATTGCTTAAGAGCCAAAGGCTTCCTTTTGTAGTCCCCGTGTTCGGTCAAAAAGCAATTTAAACTACCTGGTGGGTAGATGAACCTGATCACGTTAAATGGAATGCTTCACGAGAGAGGTCTGCCTCAGACAACAATCTGCATTTGAAGGAAACATGCAGCAAATGAACGAAAGCCTGTTTGAAGAGTTTAGTCTTCAGGAGATTTCAGAGCAGGGGGTGGTCATGGTCTGCTCTGGGCTCTTGATTCAAGGTGTTTCAGAGCTGAAGGCCATGGTCACCCAGAGATCTTCCTCCATGTTTTTGCCATTTGACGGTTCATTGCTGGGTAAGTAGCAGGCTTCTGGATTAAAGATTGTAATGTATGTCCAGGCTTTGGGGGTAGCCGCATGCTTCCTTCCCACACATCTTGTGGCTAGTGCAAATGATATTGAATTTAATCCTGGTTTATGTTGGTAGCCAGTGGAGCTCCTTGCGATTGGTTATGCATAGTTGGGATCCAGATTTAGAGGCAGGGTGTGACGGGCTGCTTTCTGAGCTCTCTATAAATTATATTCCACAAAAAAACAGCGACCCATGACTAGAGCTTTTGCAAATTAATTTTTACTTTATTGGTGTGCATTTGCAGCAGGATCTTCTTGATCATCAAGGACAATTGTGGGTTTTTGCCACTAACTACTTCCTTAAATTAGAATCAAAGATTTGTATTGAAGATTATCCCAAGTTTCCTACTTCCTGCAATATGGAGGGAAAGGTGATTCCAGATGCGATTATCATCGAGCTTGACAGCATTTTGGAACACTTTTGTGACCTTGAAAGGTGGAGAATACCTGGAGTTTCCAGATTTCTGCAGGTATCTCACTCTCACCCTGTCCCTTACTTGTTCAACAGTTTTTGAAGCAGCATGCCTTACATCAAAATTCTCGTTCTTCTTGATTTTCTTTCGTAAACCTTTTTATTCATTTTTCCATGTGCATACAGAATATACATTTCATAATGGCATTGAGAGCTATGGAACATTGGTCTAGTTATAATACCATTAAAACAGAAAGACATCAGAGTCCATTGTTGCTTTGGTAGGTATCTCGTGTCTGATCATGTATGAGTGCCTAGTAAGACTGGGTCTCCTCCCAGCTTGTTAGTTTCCGAGGTCTATTCAGTGCAACTGACTACTCCGAAGATTGGCTGTAAAGAGTTCACCTTTGTGGACCCAACTGGGACATATGACTCTGGAATGGAAGGAAGGGGGGCTGGGAATGAGGGCATTGGTTGCTGCTGGTCTGTTAGTACTGGGAATCAGTTTCACACCGGGACTTATAAGAAAGTGGGGGCAGTAGGGGTTGGGACCCTTTCGAGAGTTCCTGCGCTGCTCGGGGTGTTAGGGGGTCGGACTCCGTTTGTGCGACTGTTGGGGAATTCATGTGGATGCTATATGTCTGTTTGAAGCTGTGGAGGAGTAGCGACTACTCCATAGATATGGGACGCCTCTGCGTGCCCCATTCCTCCTCGAGCCTGATTGCATCCTCTTCAGCTGCTCCCCATTTTTCGACAGCCCCCTGTCCAGGCCGCTAGGGGGGGGGGCGCTTGAAGAACGCCAATGTAGTGCAATATTGTGCTTAGCGAGGAGTAGGGCCAATATGGCAAAATGAGTCTCCACCTTCCTTTGCTTCTACAGTTTAAACATCCCCAGGGTGCTGGCTTCCCAGAAGGCGAGGCCTGTCAGACCTGTGTGTGAGAAGTTGGCCTGTCATATGCTGTTCACTGTTCTAGTGGGCACCTTGCACCAGTCCAACCGACCCTTATTGATGGCAGCTTTAAAGACAACCTATATAGAAAGCTATCCTAGTGGTAGCGGTGGAGAGCAGCCTTCAGGTCTTGAAGGAATGTAAAGCAGCTTGTTTTACCAGTCTATAATCTCATGAATGACCAAATGAAAGGAGGACCACACTAGGTATATATATAAAATATATGTATTTATTTTAAACACATCTCTCTAGTCTCTTTATGAGGCTAGAGGCAAAAGTACATTCAGTAAACTTATTTAGCACACAGTAAATTAGCACAATATACATTGAGCCCTAGGGGTGTACCAAACCATATATTAAGAAAGTGGTATTAGAACCACGCCTGACATAGATCCAAGACCTAGAGCCTTTAGAACCACTGGGGCCACAAGGAACCACCCAAGGTAGTGACACCGGGGACCCACGGGCTATGCGTGCCGTGTCTAAACACAGCCGTAAATCACCATTAACTTCTATTGGGAAAGTCGCGGTTGGAATTTTAAAGCTAAAGGACACTTAGAAGAGGACTTGGAGCAAACCCCTTTAGAACTAGGTAGTTCTAGAGTTAGTGCCCACGGGAGCAGCCAAGTACTTGAGTTACCTCACCCAGGGAAGCCGGGTGCATAGGTGTCTTTTGGTGTGGGTTTTTGTCGTCGATTTCAATGTTGATCTGCTGCAAAGTGCTGCTGCGACCAAGTCGAAAGTGTCAAGAGTGATCAAAGCTTGAATCAAGGATGAGAAGAACCTGAAAGCAGAGGGGACAGAGTCTGGGTCACTAGTCAGTGACCAGGAAGGCGATGAACAGTGGAGAAGTGTGGCTCAGGGGTTAGAGGCGGCAGACCCGGAAGGTGAGATTGGCCCTGGACCAGGGTTCAATTCCCCGCCCCGACGGGGGTTGGGCTCAATAATTCCACGGACTCGATAATTCTCGCTCCGGTGCCTACTCGACTCACGGGTTCACACTCTGCGACTCTGGGCAATAGCTTGCTTAATCTCCACAACGGCCCCTCGCGGCGGGATGCCTGGCTTTCACCTTGTGGATACCCTGCCGGGGTATCTCACAGGGGAATACCAGGACGGGTTCCCTAAGCAAGCGCATAGATGCCTGCGATGTGGGCGATTTGCGCTATATAAATACATGTACATTTACATTTACATGAGCGGTTACCCACCGATATCGGGTGATTTCAGGTGAAGGTGAAGCTTGAATCTTCAGCCTAGAGGACCAGGAGGCCTCAACGATGACCAGATAGTGGATTCGAGCTGTCCTATGAAGGATGTCGAGTGCTGCAGTGTCGGTTTCCGTATTGGACCCAACAAGCCTTGGCAACAGCAACCCTTGCAGAAAACAAGGATTGGCTTTGGTGCCGACCAGCAAGGTCTGAGGGACTCCCCACTCGGTGGGGAGTCAGGGGAGTCAGGGCACATCTGGAGCAACCAGAAAATCCCGAAAGAAGAGTTACCTTTGTGGGGACCCACAAGTCGACAGACCAGGGATCGGGGCCTCGAGCGGAAATGTTAGAAGAGGGCTTATGGAACATTGGTGAAGTGTAGGCCCACTATCTTCAGTGCAGATGGTGCTCAGGGCTTGGACTACAATTAGCCCAACGCTTGGAAAGTTGATTCACTTGCAAATGTGCACAGTGTCCAGGAGTTCCGGTTCCACGTCACTCGTGAGGGCTGTGGGTCTCAGCTTTGCAGGGATCTCATGTCGGCCTCTGAGAAGTCTGGAAGTTTATGTCCTGAGTCGCAACTACTTCGGCGTCGGACAGGAGCTTTAGAAATGCAGACTGGCAAGATGCTTCTTTGGTGCCTGTTTGAACAGGGCAGTCACTCCTTGACCCCAAGGGAGATTCTTCAGTCTTCTAGCCGTATAGAATGTCGCAGTTCCAGGATATATGTTGCAGAGTTTCGTCCAGGTGTAATCTGAAGTCTTAGGACTGGGGTCCCTTACTTATACTAGGAAAGGGGGTTGGACATACTCTGGGGACCCACCTATGGGAGGGTCAGGAAAGAGGGATGGTTACACCCATTTCCGTTATCCAGTTTCACGCCAGAGCAGGAGCTGAGTGCCCCTGCAACCGTTTTGAACTGGGGTATGCACAGGGAAACCAAGTGTGCCCCCAGCACTATCTGAAAAGCATTCTCTGAATGCACCCACCCAGCCCCAATACACTAAAGCCTGTCTGGGAGGCGGTTACACCTCCCTGTGACAGGAAACCTATTGTCCAGGCCTCCCCTGCTGGAGTTTTGTCCAGCAGCAGGAGGACAGACCTGTGTCTGTGGCTGCAGCATCCATTTTGTGATGCTAGGGTTCTTTTAAACTATTACCGGTTAGGTCAGTGTGCACATGTCTCTCCCTCTAGAATGGTAGAATTCTACCCCTGCCACCAGGACTGGTTGGGGGGGGGTAGGATTCCAAAGTGTTTGACACCAACACAACATGTTTCCATGCAGCCATTCCAAAGTTGGCATTTACTGCGAGGTTATAATGCACTTAAGAGTATATGGTCTGGTTGCATCACAGAACAGCTTCAGAGAATAGATTCGGAAAGCTGCAGAGGGGTCCTGCTCATGCATGGGCACCCTCTCACACAAAACCAAACACTCTGCCTTCAGGATTGATAAGGCCCGCCATAGGAGTGACTGATAGGTTTATATGTGTCAGTGATTAAAGTTAGATATAGACAACCTATATCTTAGTAAGAGGTGCATGCTCCACCTTACCCAACCTGCAGTAGCAGTCCTGTGGTGCCATTTTGGAAGGCTTCCCAGGGGTGGCATAATACATGCTTCAGCCCCTGGTAGGCCTCTGGGGTACCTATGCGCTTGGTACCTAAGGTACCATATACTAGGGACTCACAAGGGTAACCCAGTAACCAATCTGGAGTGTACATAAAGTACATGCAATCATTTTAGAGAGGAAGCAGCTGGGCTGGGGTCCTGAATAGCAGGATCCCAGCCAAACAAAGTAAAAAACCACCAAAACACCAGGAAAAAAGTGGGGGCAACAATGCAGTCAGATTCCAACTCCCTACACCGTGACCGTCAATAATGCGGTATGCGCCTCTGCTCAATAGGGCTGCAGGGTGGGGCATGACCATACCATGTGAACAAAGGGAGCCTCTGGTGTGTGGCAGTGCGGGCATTCAAAGTGCGTCGCGGGCAAGAAGCGTTTGAGCCGTTCCGAAGTGAGGTACTCGTGGTGTAGTATGTTAAATTGGATGTTTTTAAAGCGTTGGTTACGCACTACTTTTTTTTTATGATGCTCTAGGGCTGTTAACCATTCCTTATCATGTAATGCCCAGCCAAATTCCTGTTCCTACTTGAGCCATAATCTCGTTAGTGGTGCACATGTGCGGTCTATGATTGATTTGTAGATCCAAGTGATAAGGTGTCTCCCTGCTCCCATATTCAATTTTGCGTGTAGTATAGGGTTTGTTTTGAGTTCTCCCCCGTCAGATCCCATGTCCTCCTAAAGTCTGCTATTAGTTGTCTATGAAGTAGGAATTGTCCTGCTGGAAGCCCGCTTCCCTCTGCTAGACCTTCAAACGAGGTCAATTGGCCGTCGGTAAACAGGGTATCCACCTCCGTGAGTGCATGTTCTGTCCAAGTTTGTAAATCCCTAGATGTGTAGTGGCTGTGATCCCTAGGAAGACCCGCTAGTGGCAATATTAGGGAATACATTGGCGTTGTTCGAGAAAGACGGTGGATCCGCATTATGCAAGATCTGGCTACCTTCACCAAGACAGAGTGGGAGGGATTCGGTCTAGTCTCTGCGGGGAGCTTTCGGGTGATTTCTGGGGCAGACAGTGTCCCCGCTGATGTTTCCGTTTCCTCTATATGGCTCCTCGCTGTCCAACGTGAGATCTACTACAGTTGTGCTGCGATGAACTAGGCCTCAAAAGATGGGTGCTCCCAGCCCACTCGGGTCTCATGGGAGATGTAATGACGCCAGAGCAACTCTGCGGCAACCTCCGCCCGAAACCAGGGTCAGCAGTAAGGAATTTAGTTCCTGAAAAAAGGCCCATGGAGGGATCACTGGGACATTAGCGAAAAAGTAGAGAAGACGGGGGACTACGATCATTTTGAATAAAACCACCATCCCTATGGGGGCCAATGGAAGTGTTCACCAGATGGCAACCGGCGTCTTGATCCCCGTAGGGCCCGAAAGTGGTTGCCCTCATGGAGATCCCGCAGAGTATGGTACAGCCGGATTCCTAGATATCTAGAAGCGGTCCCGTTCCAGGCTAACAAAATTTCCCCGGCCGTAATCTCCAATAGGGGGGCATCTGGATGAAGGGGATAAATTGTAGATTTGGCCCAATTCACCCTCAAGCCCGCGGCACTCTCAAAGTCATCAAGTGTGCCCACAAAGGTGTGAGGTCCACTGTGATTTCTCTCACATATATTAGGAGATCATCTGTGTAAAGAGACACACTAAATTCGCCCCTCAAGCGGTATACCCCAAAGCTCGTCCCCTTCCCTAAGTCTGATCGCCAGCGGTTCCATTGTAAGGGCGAACAGCAATGGGGAAATGGGGCCTCCTTGACGTGTCCCATGGGTCACCGGAATAGGCAGAGAGATATGTTGGCCTATACGGACCTGGGTGGCGAGGCCTATGTATAACAACTTCATGTACGCCAGGAGTTGGGGTCCCATCCCTGCTCATTGCAGAACCGCAAATAAATACTGCCTTGCTAAGGTCTCAAAGGCCTTTTCCAAGACAAGTATAAGGCACGTGACACGCGGGAACCGGTCCCCCACCCCATCCTGAATATGAAATAGCCGTCATATATTCTGAGAGGTGTTTCGTCCTGGCACGAACCCGCATAGGTCCAGGTGTACCAAGCATGAAAGCACACCTGTTACCTGGTCTGCTAGGATCTTCCCTAGTATTTCGCAGCCCGCCATCAGTAGGCTAATAGGTCGATATCAGATAGCAGTTGTTCTCGGTCTACTTTGGGGAAAGTAACCAGTACAGAGTTCCTCATGGATTGGTGGAATATTCCCGTCTCTCTTGCCTCTCTATATACTATGTTTAGTTGGGGGGCTAGTTGCTGGGAGAATGTCTGGTAGCAATCTATGGGGAAACCGTCATCTCGCAGGACTTTGTTTTTGGCTAAATGATGGATCGCATGTTTGATCTCCGTTATCGCGAGGTGCTCATCAAGTGAGGTCTGGTCGTCTTCCGTCATCTGTGTTATAATAATGGAATGTAGTACTTTTTGGATGTGCCCTTCTCTGTCAGGGGATGGTTCCCCATACAGAGCTCTGTAACATTCATGGAAGGCTAGCATGATATCTGCCTGTGTGTAAATGACCTCGCCTATTGCGTTTCTGATACTGGTAATGGGTTGGGCGTTCTGGTCTTGCCGGACTAGCCATGCCAGCAGGACTCCGGCTCGGTTTCCCTTCTTATGAACACTGGAGGCGTAGGCGCAGAAGTTGTTTCTGCTCAGGCCTCTGCGTGTTTGGTCTTGGCATCTGCTATTTGCGTGTGGAGATTAGCCTGTGTGTCTGCTTCTTTGGATAGTTGCGCTAGGCGTCGCTTCATCGCTTGTACCACCTGCTCTAGTGCTTTCCGCACCCCCGCTATTTGTTGGATGCATACACTCCTCATGCCCACCTTGAAGGCGTCCCACTCGAGCATCCTAGAGTCCGTGGAGTGTGAATTGTCTGTGAAGTAGTTTTGTATGTTCTCGTTCTGTTCATGTTGAAACAGCGGATCCTCCAGGCAATCTCGTGGGAGCCACCAGGTGGGGACTGGTGGTGTTGGCGGACGCCATCTAAGCATCAAGACATGTGCGTCATGATCTGATATTACCCTACCAAAATAGTCAGAGTGTTGGGTTTGGGGGAGGATCGTGCGGGCACACATGAATCGGTCCAACCGTACTCGTAGGTCGTGTGGGATTGAATGGAAGGAGTAGAGTTTAGTCCATCAACAACCAGTGATTTGCCCAGGCCTGTGTGCCTGTGACATTAAGGTTGGTGGATGGGATCTGTCTAGGTGGAGATCCAGCGCACAATTGTAAACGCCCCCCCCCCAAAACCCACTGTGAGTATGTAAATTGAGCAAGGCTACGTGAGAGGGTCTCCCAGAATTGGAGCATAAATGCTACCGATCATTATTGGCTGTCCATTCAATAGTCCCTCTAGCAGGACGTATCTACCGTCGGGGTCTATCTTTCTATTAGTGTCCAAAAAGGGGACTCCCGGCCCAAGACAGATAAGGGCTCCTCACGAGTATGCAGAGTACATCGTGGCACAAAAGGTACCCCTCCATCACTTTTGAAGCTTATCAAGTTCTCCGTTTGCAAGATGAGTTTCCTGCAACAGTATAACCTATGCTTGCCGTAAGCATATATGGTGTATCGTTTCCATGCCGTAAGTATTCCCTGTGCTTTGAGAGTGGGAAACTTAATATCTGCCGATGGACTCATGGTGCTTGATAGTACGCGCACCAAGGGAGAGAAGCCCATGGAAAGTGTGGTGGTGCCCGGTGTGAAGTGTAAGTGTGCCAACGAATGGTTCAGCCCTTTGTGATTTGGTTGGTATGGGGTCAGATTTGGGTGAGGGATTGAACTATAACTTTTTGGGGTTCAAGCCCCAATACAGGGGATCTGCTGCAATGAACAGCACATCCAAACCGGTACAGTTATGTACTCACTAACGTTTGTGTGGGGGTTGTTAGAAATGGGATTTCTGGTTGGCTATGGCTTGCGCCTAAGTCAGGCAGAAACCACCACCCTAGTCTGGGCAAGGGAGTTACACGCTGAAGATAACCCCTGCTCACCCCCTTGGTAGCTTGGCACGAGCAGTCAGGCTTATCCCACAGGCAATATGTAAAGCGTTTGCGCAACACACACACAGCAGCAACACATTAGGCACACCACAAAATAAAATCCACACAAGGTTATATATAAAAATAGCCTTTGTATTTTCCAAAACACATTTAGAATAGTAATAACACAATATACACTGTGCCAACTGGCACTAGGCAATATTAACAGGAGATTATATACACATGACAGGGCCAATTGGGCCACTGTCAGAATCATCACAAAGCACAAATAGAAGATGTAGAACACAACCAGTAATTACTGGCAAAATACTGTACTGAACATTATATCCTGCAACATAAATTACATTATGCAATCAGCATCACATTAGGTGTAAAACGCATTATGCGCCAACGTCATAAGTATAAATCACATTAGGCAATAAGCAGCACCAGCATTAACACAGTATGCAATAACCCCATAAGCATAAAAAACCGAGGCATACATCATGGTGCAAAAATCGCATTTGTCATAGGCACCACCTAAATCACATTAGGGCCTGGCACCCTACCAATCTAACACTGCCCCCCTGGCTAACTGGCCTTCTCTCTGGGGCTCAAATGCCCTATGTCCAAAATTTCAGGGCTGGGCTGCCAAGGCAGCAACATCACAGGGTGTTCAATGCTCTGAGGCAAGGTAGGAGTTTACCTAACTCCTTTCTCGTCAAATGAATAAAAATCCCCCCAAAGAAATAGTGATGCTGGCACTACTGTGCCTCCTAGGTCCCCACTGGGCCTCTTCACAATTGGCCCCCACATTGCAGTTGCCCACTACGGCGGTAAAACTGAAAAACAAAAGAGGCACTGGCACTTCTGTGCCCTCTGGACCCCAACAGGGGCTCTAAAAACAATTTGCCCCATGTTGGAGTGGCCTGCTCTCCTGCGGGACCGCTCAGGCACTGACAATGTGCCTCAATCGGCACCAACAATGTGCAACCTAGAGCCCCCACTCACCGGGGCTCTGCAGGCTCTTCTCTGGTCTGCTGTGGGAAAGCGCGAGGCTCCTCCTTGTTCCTGCTGCCGGTTGGGAAGAAAACCGCTAGGCAGGTAGAGACCTCAGGACTACAGTAGGGCTTCTCCAGATTGGGTCAGGTCTCCTGGGGCACTGAAACAGCTTGATGGAGGCGGGTTCTTCTGCCCTCCTTCTGGGACAAGCTCTGCCCCATACCAGGCAACTTCTGCCTGACTTCCGGTGCAGCGCTGTCTTCTCTCAGCAAAGTGCATAGTGGGCACCCGCTTCAAATAAAGCAATTTCAGGGTGGGCACCCGCAGTACGTAACACCAAAAGCGGGGTGGGCACCCGTTCAAAAGCGGCAGAAAAGTTGGGTGGGCACCCGCTGTTAAAAATATGCTTAAAGCGGGGTAGGCTCCAGCTCTGTAAGGCCAAAGTGCGGGGAATCTCCACATCCGTATTCCCTCTAAATGGGATGCAGCTCTGCACTGTGAAGCCAGACAAACATGCTCCTCTCGTTCTGGAAGTAAAAGTAAAGCGCTCACATGGCTCAAGAAGCCTTCAGGGTCCAAGAGGCATAGCTGGGCCCAGGGAGGCTAGCACACAGGGCCCTCCAGCAGGGAGGTAAGCCCTTGTGGCGGTTACTCCTGGGCCCCCAGCAGCAGCAAGCACCAGCAAGTACAGGAACAGCACAACACTCATGGGTTCACATACCCTATATTTATATTTCATATTGGCTGTGTCTGCCCTGGCAAAGGGCTAGGGGGAACCATCCAAAACTGGTTTCAGGGGGGAATTTGAGCACTTTGTTTACCAAGCTCCTCTTCCCCTCTGTCAGGTGGGGGCTCACCATCAGACACACCACAGGGGGGGTGGAACCAGCATTGTACAGGCTAGGCACAGACCTATTCAGGGACTTCTCCTCCCACTACTCCAAATGCAGATGTCCCATTCAGCCAAGTGCTGACTCACCCTGGCCCTCCTGGATCCACACACACCTCACCAGCCCCGGTCACTCAAATGCCAGACATGCAATTCACATCAAGCAGGCTGACACATTGCACACAGAAATGCCAACTTCTAAAAGTGGCATTTCAAAATTAGTTATAATAAATCTGCGCTCACCATTGCGCATCATTTATTATTACCATTCCAAATATACTAAACTTGACCACACGGCTCCTCTCATATCAGGAATTACCACTGAAACAGTTATCAGGGAATCCCCAATGCATTCCTACGGGAGGACAGCCTCACAGTAGTGAGAAAACAAAATTTCTGTTTGTCACTACCAGGACATGTCACACCCTTAAGGTACATGTCCTACCTTTTACCTACAATGCACCCTGCCCATAGGGCTAGCCAGGGCCTACCTTAGAAACATGAAGAAAAAGGGGGGTCACAGACATGGCACACACTTTAGGTGCCACGTCACAGCGGCAGTAACACTGCGCGCACAGGCCCTGCAATGGCAGAGGCCTGAGATAGATTTGAAAGGCTACTTTGGTGGGTGGCGCAATCAGCGCTGCAAGCCCACCAGTAGCATTTACTTTTACCAGCCCTGGATATATGAGATACCACTTTACAAGGGACTGACAGGTAAATTAAATAGGCCAAACAGGTGTAGACCAATCTTACAATATGTAACACAGAGAGCACACGCACTTTACACTAGACAGCAGTGCTAAAGTGCCCAGAGTCTTAGAACCACCAAAACCTTGTGAGAAAAAAGGCTAGGAGAAAGGTAAAAAGTTTAGGGATGACCTTGCAAAAAGGGCCAAGTCCAACAGGGGTGTATTTCGACTGACGTACGCGAACCACTGAGACTCGCCGCGGCAGATGGGCCCTCATACGTCTGTGTGTCTCTAGTGGGGTCACTCTCAGCTGTGATAGTTGGGGGTCTACACTAGCTTGACATGCAGTGTGTGATGTGGGATGAGAGGGCAGGGCTGCCATCGCGGTCAGAGGTAATGTGTCGGTGGTAGCAAGTGTACTTCATATAAGCTTGCCGGCCTTCTGTGGCGTGACTTTGGGCCGGGCCCCAGAGTTCTCATGAGAGTCACTTGAGTCAGTGGGATCTTATTCTTCAAGCATGAAAATATGCGGAGTGTCCTCATGATCTGAGGTTGAGAGACTGGCCCCCATTTCTGCCGCTGCTTGTTTGGCCTTCCTGCGCTTCGCTATGATCTGCTCCAGGTTCTGCAGCGCTAGTGGTTCAGGTAATGACTTCTTTCCAGATTGAATCCGGGTGCTTAGTGCTACGCGTCGTGGAGGCCTGGTCATTTTAGATCCCGATACTGAGGCATTTCCTTGCTGTGAGCCAGCCTGTAAGTTCAAGTCCAGCCAATCTGTGGCTTCCTGCGGATCTGTGAAGTGCACAGTGGCGTTGTGTATTATTTTAAGGTTTGCTGGGAACAACAGAGATTATTGCATGCCTTTGTCCCTCAGCCGTCTCTTTATCTCCGGAAATGATGCTAGTTTCTGCTGGACTACTCTGGAGTAGTCTGGGAAGAGCATAGCGTTCTTATCTTCTACTCGTAAGATAGCATCACGATCCCAAAAGTGGAACAGCTTCACCAGCTTGTGGCGAGAACGTTCGCCCGGGGGTAAGCGTTGTGCTGGAACCCTCTGTGCCCTTACGATTGAGAAGTGTGAGGTGAGGTCTTCCCGAGGTGTAACGGATTGGAGCCAGGCCTCTGTGTATGCAACAGGATCTTTTCCCTCCACCCCCTCTGGTAGGTTCAGGATACGTAGGTTGCTTCATCTGCAGCGCCCTTCCAGATCGCTGTTTTGTCCTCCCTGATCGCGACGCGGGCCTGCAAGTCTTTGATGGAGTCTTGTTACGCCTTAGTCTGGGGTATCATTGCCGATAACGTTTTTTCCCCATCTCCCACCTTGTCCACCAGTTTTTTGTGGTCATTGCGCAGCAGGTTGTGGTCCATGGCCATGGTGCCGAAGCGCTCCTCCATCGTGATCCGTGAGTTCTTTATAGCTGCTAGCACCTTGTCAAGTTTTTCCAATATGATGGTGTTGAGGTTTGTGCTTGCCTTCTGCCCAGCTGACTTCGGAGACCCTGGTCTCATGTGGCTGGGGTCCCCTGTTTGTCTTTAGGCACCCCATGGTGGCGGTCTGCGATGCAGGTTCCCAGATAACCCCACCTGAATGGTTAGTCATGGAGGGGAGGTTGTCTCCGAGTCTCCGGTTCCGGGTAGCTGTGGCCTACTCCCCCGCTGTGCCTCGACGCATACAAAACCTTCCTCTGGAGGGGTGGCGGGCCCGTGGCTGGTACTCGTCTGTGAGTCCTGGCGGGATCAGTCACTCCCTATCCCCCTTCGTGCCTCCTTGGGCTGTCAAAGCCAGTCTTTGAATCCGGTTCAGAAAAGGGGGTGGTGATGAACAGAGTGTCTGAATTAAGCAGACCACTCTTACCCAGTCCAAAGATCAGGGCTTGATCCATCACCGTTATTTATCTCACTGCACCATCCCAGCTCAGACCTGTCTATATGCAAATCAGTCTGTCCCTGGCCCAGTGCATCATGGGAACAGGGCAGACTAAACTACCAAGCCAATTCTTCACCAGAAAGGAGACAAGCTACCGGGGACCGGTTTCTGGCATTTTAGCCGTCTTCGGCCCGGCTTGCTTGAATCCTGATGGTGCAGTGAGAAAGGGACTCATGTCTGAGTATACCCTGCCACACCTATAGTGGCCAAAAACGATTCAGAAAAGGGGGCTGTGGCAGTCTGTGGGTGGAAGTGGGAGAGAGAGGGGCCCCTTGGCTTTTGAAGCCCTGTTCCCGGAGTCGGTTGTTTGGGCTTATCTCTCCATTTGGCAGCTTTAGTGTTACCACCACTTCCCCTTCCTCAGGCCCTCACTGTGGGGGCACACCCCATGTCCACTACTGTGTGACTGGGCAAGGGGGGAACACCGTCTGCCTTTCTGATGACCGGTCATTAATCGCAGGAGCAGGGTGCTGTGGTGCATTTCGGTTCCTTCCCTCCACTCACTGGCTCTCATGGTCCCTTCGTGGTGCCTTCCACAGCTAAAAGGCGTTATCTGTTGTGCTGCATTTGGATGAGTTAGCAGGGTGCACCATACACTTAGTCCCAGGTCTATGCAGGTGTCCCACATGTCCCACATGTCCTAGCCTTGCCTGCAAGTATCACTTTTGACTGTGGCAATTACAGCATGCGCTTGGCCTCCTGCTCCGCTCTCATCTATGACCGCTGCGTGGGCATAGCTGGCCATCAGGATCATCGCCGCAATCACCAGGTACAGCACATTGTGGCAGCACAGCACAATGCAGGCAGGTGAGGCCCCGGACCCTCCAAGCCCTCCAGTGGAAGCTCCACTCGCACTTGCCCTATGCTTCCGAGGCCGATCCACCCCCAGCTGGTCAGCCGCACCAGCAGTCGGCTCACCGTGCTGGCGCGGTTGCCATTTTGTGCTTGGCCATTCGGACTCTGATGTTTCGAGATTCGGCAATGTCCTCAGGCACAGCTGGGAGGATTGCAGATCAGCCGAGCAGAGCCTCACTTTAGCTTACCTCCTGGGGCCGATCCGCCCCTCTCAAGTGTTGGGGCCTCTGTTGTTCAGGGTGTCGGTCGCGCCACCGGGCTGCCACGATTTTAGATGCAGGCGGCACTGGCTGCGCGGCTCGCCCAAAATGCGTTAATTCGCTGGTTCTCTGCTTCTCCGCTTCTGCTGGCCCTTCAGTTGTGCGGGAGTGCAGCGCACACCTTTTGGCGTTATTCAGGGCCTTCACTGCTGTTGATGGATGCCGCTTGACGGGCCGCAGGCGCGGAGCTCTAGCTGGTTGCATCTGCTATCGTGGCTAGCAAAGCCATGCCCCCTTCTCCTTCCTCTTAATGATCTTTAAGTCTTGTGAATTCAACCACGACTCTGCCCTAGGGTTATTCACAATCTTCCTTATCTCTCATCCAAGATTGAAATAAAAGTGTGTTGGGCCTTCTGCTTCTGAACAATCCAAAGGGCATTTTCCCTGTGGTCCTTGCACTGAGACTTTGCAATTTGAATAGATTCTTTTAGCATTCTGTGTATCTCTCCACCTTGCCATTTGTCTCACGATGATAGAGAGAGCAATGCTTGTGTTTGATACCTTTCTTCAGCAAAAAGTCCTCCATCTCTTTTGAGACCAGTTGAACCCTGTTGTCCATTAACAAATACTCAGGTAGACCCTCTCTCCTGAAAACACCATCAAGAAACTTTATGACATCCTTGGTCTCAATGCTCTGCATACCATGTACCTCCGGCCACCTAGAGAACATGTCCAACAATACAATAACATAAGACTGACTCAATCTGCAGGTGATTGGCCCTAAAATGTCAAGTCCACTTCCTGCCAACTTCTTTTCAGAATTTCTCTTATCACAATTGTTTGTACTCTAGTCTTGCACACTTTATCAAATGCATTGCATTCTAAGCAATCCCTCACCACACGCTCTACTTGGACATCAATGCAGAAGTGTAATATGATTCTCTCCTTGGCCTTAGATATACCTTGGTGACCTGGTGTCCTAACAGAATTAATTGCCTTCTGGATGAAACGGGAGGAATAAGCTTGGTACCTCTCCGAAGAAGCCCCCACTCACTGACAACTCATCCCACATGTTCCAGAATTTGCGAACTTCCTCATTTACATCTATTACCCAACACCAACCTTCAGTCACCAATCTACACTCTTCACAGATTTCGACATCAGACTTCATTAAATTCCTCCAATTATCTTCACTGATAGCCTCCTTTGTGACTTCACAGACTTTGCAGTCATTGTCTTCGCTTAATTGCTTCTGTTCATTATCCACTGCACCAGATTGATCACTAACCAGGCAAGAAAGGCAGTCCACAACTCTATTTTGAGTACCAGGTATGTACTCCACTACAAAGTTATAATCTTGTAGGGCTACCACCTACCTACATATTGTAGATGAAATGGATTCCAGGCTCTTCTTGCAAAAAACATCCTTCAAGGGCTTTTGGTCAGACCTGACAACAAAAGAACTTACCCAGAGAAATGTTTTTAACTTCTTGATGGCCCAAAAAATGCACAAGGCTTCTTTCCTAATTACAGAATATTGGGCCAGATGCATCAAAAAAATGTTTTGCGATTCCCTAATTGCGAAACTTTGCGATTCGCTATCAGGGAATCGCAAACCGGCATGCATGAAAGTGTGCAGTACACTTTCTGCGATTTCTAAGGGGTTGCAAATGACCTAACTCATGATATTAATGAGGTAAGTCACAATTTGCGACCCCCTAGGAATCGCAAAACTCACAGGGATGGTGGCCTGCTGCGATCAGCAGACCACCATGTCTGTGATTGCTTTTAAATAAAGCAATAATTATTTTTTGTTAGGCAGCCCATTTTTCCTAAAGGAAAACAAGATGCTTTACAAAAAGAAAAATTTAAGGTTTTCTTTAAAAATTTTGAGAACAGGCACTGGTCCGTGGGACCACTGCCTGCTCTTAAAAATGTGTTTACAAACATTCACAAAGGGAGAGGACCCTTTGGAACCCCTTCCTATTTGCGAATGTCTTACCACCTACTTGAAGTAGATGGTAATATACAAATGTTTTCCCGACCGCATTCTCGGTCAAAAAACATTCATGCATACTGTTAGCATTCCCTATTTGGAAGAGACGCCCTAAACACACCCCCTCCAAATAGCAAATCGCAAACCCATTTTGCGATTCGGTAACAGGTTACTGAATCGCAAAATTGGGGTCGATGCATCGCAAAAGCAATTTTGAAATCGCAGAATCGGCCTGTTTGCGAGGAGAAAAATGCTTGATGCATTTGGCCCATTGAGTTTCAGGTCCAACAAGCGCCCTGGATAAAAACAAAAACATGATGGTTTCGTCTTTACCATCTTTCACTTGTTTGAGTACCGCCCCCTAACCCTTTGGTACTCACATCAGTAATCAAAATGGGGCTTGCAGAAGTATCAAAACTCCATAAGGAAGGTGCATTGCTACGGGCTTTCTTAATATCAACAAACTCTGCCTCACATGGAGGAGTACACAGAAACTTTACACCCTTTTTTAATAAAGCTGGCATTGCAAAAGTGCGACTGACAAACTGAGGCAGGAACTTGTTGTAATATTCGGCCATACCCAAAAAGGTTACTAAATCATCTCTAGACCTTGGTACTGGAAGATTCTCAATAGTTTTTACAAGCTGTCCCTTAGGTCTAACACACTCTTTAGTTATCTTGTGACCCATGTATTCAATATCAGAAAGATAAAACCTACATTTATTCTCTTGCAACGTGAGACCACTAAGACAAAACCTCTCAAGAACAGATCTCAACCTGTTATTATGTTCTTGCCAGGAAGAACCATGCACCAAGACATCGTCCTGATAGACTTAAACTTCATGGAGTCCACCCAAGGCATCCTCCATTGAAAGCTGAAGCACTGAGGCAGCTGAATTTAGGCCGAACGGAAACCTAGTAAACTTGAAAACCCCAAACAGAGTTATGAATGGTGTCAAATCCATAGATTTGTCATCAAGCTGGATCTTGTAATATGCGGCTTTACGATCTAGTGTTGAGAAAACAACAGCACCGTCTAATTGAGTTAACATCTTGGCAATGTTCGGGAGGGGATACTTGTCAGTGACGACTGCCCAGTTGAGAGCTCGAAGGCCCCTACACAGTCTCACCTCTCCTGAAGCTTTGCATGCAAGGACTACTGGAGCAAGCCATTCTGCTGCCTCAGCCTCAACAATGATGCCCTCATCTTTTCATTTCTCAAATTCAGTGCGCTTTGACTCCCTCAAAGCCAAGGGCACGCCTCACATTTTGCATGTGACCGGAGTGACGTCACTCTTAATTGTGATTTTATGTGTGTAGTTTAAGAGACACCTTAACTTCTCACTAAACACATGTTTAAATTCACTACGTTAAGTACAGCTCATCCTTAGTTTTATTAATATCACCAGAGAAGGCATTTACAGAAGTCAATGTCAGTGTCAATGTCCTTCAGGACAATGCAAGGTTCGCCACCAGGAACTACTAGAGAAAACACCCAGATCACCCTGATGTATACTATCACCTCTGCAAGAAATGTAAACTTTGCCTGCCATTAACCTGCCCTTATACTCTGTCACCCACAAAGAAGCCAAACAGTTTTGTAGGTCGGCCCACATATATCAGGGGTTTGATATCAGGCTTAAACATCTTTATTTTTCCTTTCAAAGTCTTGTCATAAAAATCTTTTGGGACAAAGATAATTTCTGTTCCTGCATCAAATAATATCCTGACACTATTCCCACTTACTTTAACTTCATCAATGGGGCTCTTACCCATATTTTGCCCAACCTGTAGTACTACTTCTCCACAATGTAGGTCATCAAATTCACAATCACTCTTTAGCTTGTGAGACCTGCAAACTTTAGCTAGGTGTCCTACTTTACCGCAACTATGGCATCTTGATGTCCAGGCAGGGCAAATTTTATCATTTGCCAAATATCCAATCATTTCACATGTAAAACACCTGCGTTTGAACCCTTTCTTGACATTCTGTGCAGGAGTATTGGGGTTCACATGTTCTGCATGTTTCAAGAATGTTATGTTCACACTCTGCAGTTTCTCAATCATGAGGCTGTTTTCCTTCTTTATAACCTCTACACAAGCAAGAGAATGTTCAATCCTTTTAGCAACCATAAAGACTACATCTAATTTAGGATCATCCTTCTGCCATAACTCTTCCTTTATTTTTTCTATACTACACCCCAACAAAAATTGGTCACGTATCCTCTCTTCTAAGGACCCTTCAAACTTACATGTGGCTCCCAACTTAGGAAGTTCTGTCACATATGCTTCAACCGACTCTTGGTTTTGTTGAATTCTATGTCAGGACTGGAGGCAAGGATTATGCTTTAGTTTCTTTATTCCTGTTCCAACAGCTTCAACTTTAAACAAAAAACCAACATTCCCATAATGCATGCAGCAAGGGTCATCTCTGATTCACCAATAGGCAGTCCATATGGTCTACAAGGGTGTAGGCTTCCTGCGTCAACTCCTCTTTCTTTTCCTGCTTCCAGCAGATAAGTACACGTTTTTTCTCTTGCTTGTTACCACTGAGAGTTATGGTTTATTTTAATGATATTATCCATTAAACTAGTGATGCACTTTGTTGCTGGCTTCATATCAGTCTTGTGTTCTTGATTTGAGCTTAATCGGGCCGCAGGAGAGTTTTGTTCGCTCTGTTTGCTCCGCCTCATTTGTCAGACAGCGGTGTGGTGTGTATACTGGAATTCTAGTGGGCGCGTGTCTGTGTCTCGTTGATCCGAGCCGCACTATCCGGAGGGTTCAATGAGTGCTAAACACTTCGCCATGGTCTTCACTTGCTGCCTGAATCTTGACTGTATGATTCAGAAATGGGGGTGGTGATGAACGAAGTGTCTGAATTAAGCAGATCACTCTTACCCAGTCCAAAGATCAGGGCTTGATCCATCACCGTTATTTAGCTCACTGCACCATCCCAGCTCACAACCTGGCTATATGCAAATTAGTCTGTCCCTGGCCCAGTGCATCATGGGAACAGGGCAGACCAAACTACCAAGCCAATTCTTCACCAGAAAGGAGACAAGCTTCAAATCTTGACTGTAAGCCCTAGGCGGGTCCGTAAGTGTCGGCGAGCTACACTCACAAGTGCTCTTTGATTTGAGAGGCTATTGGAGGAGGGCCCAGATGTGAGAGACACCTGGTGCCATGAAAGGTGAGAAGCCAGTAACGGATGGTTGAATCTGACTAGCTCCATTGAGAGCACAAAATTAGTGACTTCAGTCACGCCACGACTGGCCATGGGCTGATCTTGGTACCATTATAGCGCATAGAGCGCTTGAGTAAACAGTTAGGCTGGGCTTGATCCCCATTATATTGCATAGAGCGCTTGAGCACACAGTTTGCCTACTATTTGCCCATCTGCAGGGGTGGTCGCTTTCACCTCCATGGAAGAGGACTATCTAGAGGAGGAGTCTCTGCAGGTTCTCCTCCTTGACAATGAGTTTTGTGATGCGGTGGACGCTTCCATCCACCAAGAAGGGGCAGCTGCCATGGGCCCTTTTGAGCACTGCATAATACAGTTTGCATACGGTTGCCAGACTGATCAATCCCAACGCGCCCAGAAGCGTAAAAGCTCCTCAGGTATGGAAATGAGGCATGCACAGCCCCTAAAGAGGGCTTCCCTGACCAGAGCAGACACAGGGTTGCGAAATTCCGTCCTGGAGATCCCAGAAGCTCCCAGCCTACATGAAGATGAGAAGGAATCCTTGGAAGAGTCCACAAATGAGGCAGGTTCCTCCAGGCCCTGGCATCCTATTGGGTTGCCCTCCTTAGACACACTCAAAGGCTCAGAGGAGCTCTCTGACATGTTGCTTCCCGAGGATCTAGTACACCCCCTGTCCTCGGAGTGGGCACCCTCCCCCAAGGTATTTGTAGCTGATTGTTTTGTGCAAGCTTCTTGAGAAGGAGCTGCGAGCTTGCCTCAGAGTGGAATGCCCCCACCCCGCCCTACCGGGCAAGGTGGCACTAATGCCAGGTTGACCCTAAAATGGCCACTTTCCTACAGAAGTACATAAGGGACCCAAAAAAGGGGATTGATAGATCATGAAGTCCTCCAAGATACATTTTTGGATTACATCAGGCCCCATTACTAAGATCCTGGAGTTGGCAGAAGAGGCCAAGCTAGCTGGCACCCCACTTTCCCCGGAAAGGATTTCAGACTGGAGGAAACGAGCAATAGTTTTCTTAGGTAACACCATCTGTGCCTTCTCTACCGAGAGGTGCCGTTCTTTTCTCCTAAAAGTTGATTCCAAACTAGGGGACTTGGCTTCCTCTGAAGCAGGCACTTTTATCAAGGAGCTAACCAAGTTTGTCACCACTTTTACATCTTTAGACAAGGCGCAGGCCTCCATTAAAAAGGTGTTCCACCCTAGAATTTTTGTCTGGGCTGGCCGTGGCAGAGGGCGCTCGGCTGGCTGCTTCTATACCCAAGGCCCTCAAAGAGGCAGCAAGTAAGCCCAGGACCCAGGCAGACAGGAATTTTTCCAGTCAAGAAGAGGCTACCGAGGCCACGGTGGCAGAGGAGCAGGTAGAGGCCAACCCCTGGTCACATCAGCTGAGCCTTTCCCCCTTTCCACATTTTAAAGATGGGAGGCAGGTTGGCGGTTTTTGAGCACAACTGGAGGTCTATCACCTCCGACGCATGGGTGTTGCAGACCATTCAAGGTTTTCAGATAAAGTTCTACGGCTCTCCTGTTCAGGAGTTTCGCCTCTGTCCACTGGTTTTTGCACAAGATCAAGTTACACATGTAGAGCCTTCTGGACTTGTCTCTTCAGGGCTGCGCCATTACAAAGCTTTGCAACACCGGAAGGCCTCTCATGTACGCACAGGGCTGCAATATTCTGATTAGGTGGATGTGTATATGAGGTGGTGTCTGGAACACATGGAACCCTGGAACCGCAGAGCCATCTTTGGCTGCGACTTAGTGATAGAATCTGACGCCAGCAAGTCTGGATGGGGTGCTCGATGCGGTGACTCCTTTACAAGAGGAAAGTGGTCTGCCGAAGAAAGCAACCTCCATATCAACTGCCTAGAGTTGATGGCGGATTCCTTTGCAATGCAGTGTCCGACGAAGGACAAGATATATTGCAACGTCCTCCTGAAGTCTGACAATGTCTCGGCTGTCCAATCACCTGGGGGGAATGAAGTCCAAGGATCTGGCGGATCTGGCGGATCTGGCCAAAGACCTTTGGACTTTTTGTCTCTCCCACAATATTTTGGTGACAGTTGAATATCTCCCAGGAGCTTCCAATGTGGTAGCAGACTGGTGCTCCAGGAGCTGGTCAGACATGAGCCTGTGGCAATTACACCCACCGTCATTTCCGAGACTCCATTTTGTGTGGGGCCCATTCTCGATATCTTTTTCCGTCTTGTCTGAATCACCAACTACTGAGGTTTTTCAGCTGGAAACCAGACCCTCTAGCTTAGCTACAGCAACTGATGCCTTTCTCCAGGACTGGTCCAAGGAGACAGGCTACGCCCTTCCCCTATTTGCGATGATAAAGAGACTCACGGCACTCATACGCAGGTGGTGTTGATCACTCTGTATTGGAGGTCTCAAGTTTTATTTCCAATTCTTCTGGAACTTTCCTGGTATTCTCCAATCCTTCTACCCCAAGATCAGTTTATTCTGACGGATCCCCATGGCAATCCCCACCCTCTAGTCCAGCAGGGATGAATGCCCTTGGTGGCCTGGCAGATTTCAGGCATCACTGGAGAGTCTCACGCCTATCGAACGAAGCTCAGAAGTGACTGGGGACAGCGTGGGCTGACAGTACAAGCAACCACATCAGATCAGCATGGACCAGATGGGTTGGCTGGTGTGTTCGGAACAACCAAGAGCCTGTGGGGTCCAAAGTGGTAGCTATCATGAACTTCCTGGCTTCATTGGCGGCCAAAGGACTAATGTACCCTACTACTAACTCTTACCAGTCGGCGATCTCAGCGAGCCATATGCCCATTTAGGGGGCCCAAGTCGGGGAAATCCAGATGATTTGCAAAATGATGCGAGAAATTCCCCTCACGTTGCTTCCGATGCCCAGGTACTCGTCATTATGGGACGTCAATAAGTTTCTACACCTGTTCCAATCTTGGCAGCCTAACAAATGTTTGTCTCATAAGTAAATGTCTGCTAAGCTGCCCATGTTACTGTGTCTTGTGTCATGCAGACGAGTGTCCGATGTTAGAGCCCTAGACATCTCTGGAAGTGTGTTCACCCCGCAGGGGGTCACCTTCCATTTTGTTCTCAGTACCTAAACAGATTCCATAATGGAGTCATAGCCAGCTTTTGACAATTCCCCTAAATTGTGCGTGGTCCGATGCCTCAAAGAGTATGAGAGTATGACAGAAGAAACTCATCCACCAGGGGAAAGCCAGTTACTAATTTTCCTAAGGAAGCCTTTCAAAGCGGTTATGCCACCAACTATATCCCGTTGGCTCAGATGGGTGATGCAGGAGATGGGCATAAACGTCTCTCAGTTTGGCGCCCATTCAGTAAGGGGCGAAATGGCTTCGAAAGCCTTTTCTCTGGGGGCCAGGTTAGAAGATATCATAAACGCTGCAAACTGGTCATCAGACTCTATTTTTAAGACATTCTATTTCAAATCAGTCATAGACATGGCGTAGTTGATGGTGGATAAGCTTTGAATGAGCATAATCCTCGCCTCAGATCTGGACATAGAATGAAAACTTTCCTAGTAATCATGACGGAAAGTTTGTATTCTATTAAGAATGCAGAGTTGAGGATTATTCCCACCAGAGGCACTGAGAGACCTGAACCTAACCAGGAACCATTCAGACCTATGAAAATCAAGGTGGAGCTGCACGTATGGTATAAGTATGTGTTTTTTGAGGAATGTCTCTTTTCTAGTAGCGACCGCCCTAAAAGGATGGATAAAGAGCCTTTTACATGATCATGCATATTGTGATTCAATTGCATTATCGTCTTGTGATGCCTACCTAGATCTGCATGAAATCGGAGTCATTGATCTATTTTTTACTTCTTTCAGGTTCTGAGAGTTCCAAGGCCGAATAATAAGACTCGAGGATGAGGAGATCGCAGTAAAGAAAGAGGAGGTCATGCAGGAAGCATACACCCTTGTAGACAATGTGGACTGCCTATTGGTGGATCGGAGATGACCCTTGCTGCATGCATTATGGGAATGTTGGTTTTTTGTTTAAAGGTGAAGCTGCTGGAAAAGGAATAAAGAAAGTAAAGCATAATCCTCACCTCCGCGTCCTTAATAGAATTTAAACTTTTCGTCATGATTACTAGGATATTTTTCAATCTCCTTCTGAAGTGATAACTTTCCAGTAAGGTACTCACTTTCGGTAAATAATGTTTGTTTAACTTTTTTAGACACATTTCAAATACATTCAAATTCTCCAACTTACTCACACCAAGTTCAGGAAGATGTTCAAATACTTCCTGGCCTTCTGACCCTAAACAGTGCATCAGCAAAGATGATTTTCTCTCTGCACTTAATGATATTCCACAGATGCAGGCACAGTTAAGGAAAACATTCTTCCACTTTGACCAGCGAATGGTTGGTTCACCAGGGGAAGAAAGGAAAAATGGTGGTGGGGTAACACTGCATATTTGCTACAAGAGTCAACACTCAGACAGATACATCAGTCTAATAGTATGCAGCAGTATCTAATAGTAAGTTATACCTTATACATAGCAAACACAAAGAGATGATAGACGGAGTGCTGAAACATTTCATATTCATATTATAATTTATTAAGCCACTAAACGTGATAAAGATCTCAAAGAATTAAGTTGTAAGCATTTTAGGAAGTTCATAAGAGTATAGTACTGTTATTCCAAATGGCTATTGTCTCTTACACTGATGAGCACACTTCCCCAACCCCGGTGCGTGGTATCGCACCTGAGACTCGATGTCTCACCCTCACACCCGAACAGCCCTGTAAGTTTCATAAAATAAAGGAGGAAGAGAAAATAAAAAATAATAATAAAAAAACTCACTGCAGTTAATGCGGAGTTTTAAAGCTTTCTTTCATCCAGTTTTCAGGCTGTCCAAATAGCCTACAACGTGAGACGCCAAGGGAAGTTGTGTCTCCCGGTGCTAGAATAAGAAACACATGCACAAGGGTCAGGCGTTGTCAAGGATACCAGTGAAGCGCTAGTGCCTAGTTTCAGGATCCTGGATGCGTCACACTGTGACCTACGTAAGGCATGGCTTGTAGTGTATGACTTTCTTCTCCCTGAATGGAGACGACCTCCTCACTGAAGTGGGCACGATGACCAGAGGCATGCATGCCAACTGATGCGAGCAAAAAATATGTGACTGGTGAAGATGAGCGCGCTCAGCTGCACGCGTTTACAACCTTCCCTGAGTAGCTAATTAAATGTAAATAAGAACCCAAAGAAAGAATATCTTCCAAATTACTCGGGAAACACTCTAGGGCCCACAGAAGTAAAGCCAGAACCTTTTAACAAGACAAAACTCCTAGTATATTTTGAGACATTTCTTGCAGTCGGTACTTGCTGCTTCCGTCTTCTTCACCAATATAGAATTGGTCTTTTTTCCTCCAACTCATCGCCTATGTAATGAGGTATGACACAGGAACCATATTAAGCTGTAGCTGAGTTTCTGTATAAATAAAACATCCCATCCAAAAGCTATCCAACGAGCAACTGACTCGAAGGGGTTCTAGTCCAAACCACAAGTAAACATTCTAAGAACCTACAGTGTTGCTAAACTTGATCAACAATTGAAACATGAGCAATTTCACCTGTTTGAAGGACTAGTGGGAGTCCTAAATTGCAGGCTGGTTACGAGTGTTTGATAGGTTGTGCTGGTAGCTCATGGTTATATCTAATAATAATACACACATGTTCGATATTGTGGCTTCATTGAGGATGAGAAGTTCCCCATAATGTTGTTAAGAGTCACAACTTATGATTTTTCAGGCTTCTATGCTGATTTAATTTCTTGAAAGATATTGAGCATTTACTTTATTTGGTTTGGTTACTCATTGATACATTCAGAGGTATACTTTATGGCATGATGAAAGCCTTTCCTGGGTCAGTTACAATATGTTTTATCATCTTCTTCCCCGTCAGGAATCATGAAAAAATTGAGTACTACTTCAAACAAGATCTAACTCTCTTACTCATTTGCAAAAGAAAACAAGCTGTTAGAGCCTTTTCAGGTGGACTTCTGAGTCCTGCTTGGCCTATCTACTTCAATAGGCTCTTTGCAGCCAGTTTCAAGTGAATGGTTGTTCAGAGGATGTCATCATGCCTGATTGGCAGGCACTGATAGCAACCCGTCACCATTCACATCAGTGGCCTGAGCCCTCAAAACAGCAGTGTTCTTCAAAGCTTGAAATTGTCTACCTTCCTGTTTGACTTGTGCATCAGACCCCTTGCTCATTTTTTATACTCATCAGAAACCAAATTCTGTATGTACATTGATGACACCCAAGTTATTTTTGGGTTGTCTAATGGCGACTGTTCTTGCCAGTTGTCTATATACTAGCGCTGGATGCCATATCATTTTCTCAAGCTCAATCCAACTTAACTGTAGCTCCTTCTTATAACCTTGAATGTTTCAAACTTGAAGAATTTGGTTTTGCACCACCAATGGGGACTTCAGCCCCAACAGTGTGGACTGCAACTTGTGTTTTCAAACTCAGGTTTGGCAAAGTTGCTAATATTTGTTTCCTGCAGCTCCAAATCCTGAGAAAAGTGCTGCCATGCATGCACAGAAAAAGGAGTATTACATTCTGTTTATCAATGGCTTAGTTTATTCTTGTCTGGGTTACTGGAAAGCCATGTTTCTTGGAGCACCAGCAATGAATTTACATCACCTGCTGCCCCGACATAATGAAGTAGCTTGGCTGATCATGGATCTTGCTAGATTGGAGAACATTGCTCCAGTACTGAGATTAGCTCCTTCACAACAGGGCCTTCCTTCAGATTCATGTTCATCACACATAAAGCCATTGAACTGAAACCTTCTTACTTTCTTGCCACAAAATTTAGTAGTATACTCTTGAATGTACTTTACGATCCACAAACCAATCTATCTTTAGCATTTCCAAGGCCATATTGGCAAGCCTTGGTGATAGAGATTGTTTTGGCTTTTGTTGATACTGCTGCTATATGGAATTCCCTTCCATTATTCCTGCTCTTAAAAACCGTCTTTAAGCATCCAGGAAATGAGTGACAATGTGGTCCTAGGGATTTTATAGATTTTATAAAGATCTGGAGTCATTTTTTCCTAATCAGAGCCTGAAATTGCCTATTAAAAGGATTTACAGATATATGGAATGGAAATGTAGGGCTAGGTCAGGGTTGGTTCGAAAAAGGTGAGATCATAAACGGTAGCATTAAATATCACTGCTGTGATGAAGGAACTGTTATATTTTTTTGTAGAAAGTACTGACAGACATTCAAATAATGCAGAAGACTTATGTATACCTACTACCCCTCCTGGAGTATATGCCATCAACCAGGATTCTCCATCCATCTCTGTCCTGGGCTTTTCTATCCGTCTGAGCCCAGGTGTAACCCATCCCCTTGCATTCAGCCACGAGGCCACGGTGGCAGGTATTTTTGGGCCTTCCTCTCTTCGTTTTCGCTTGAGGGTTCCAGGTCGGGGCGTGCCTGGTGGTGTTTGATGCGGGCTTGAGGAAAGAATGACCTATCCAGCCCCACTATCTTTTCAAGATTTCTTCATGAGCATGGAGTTGAAAAGTCTGCTGCCATAGGTCGTTGTTGCTGATGGTGTGCAGCCAGCGTATTTGGAGGATTTTCCTCAGACAGATGTTGATAAAGGTCTGGACTTTGTTGGTGGTGCTCTGAAAAGTAGATTAGTGCTCCACCTTCTCTTCTAAAGTCTCTTTTTTTGTACACGTTTTAGGAGTAATCAGGTCATCCCGGATGGCCATCAATTTGTCTCTGAATCATGAGGTCTAAGTGAGACTGAACGTGTGACATCCTTTCTATGCTCCATGTTCTCATGTACTGAGAGTAAATTTATGTGCTGATGCTATGTTAATAAGACCAATGATTTAATGAGAGGTCAATATTCCTTTGAAAGGAAGGAACAGAGAGTAATGTAAGGTAGGCTACGACTGTTGGCCTGTTAATTGACATGATGTCATTTTGGGTATACTTTTACACAGATGAGCATGAAGTTGTATAATTAGACACACACAGGTTGATATTTTTCATTAGTAGTTGATTGGAGACATAAATTTAGGAAGCGGTTGTTGTGGTACAAATGAAGCTTGGTGAGGTTGGACTATTGCAATACTCTCTAGTATGCTGATTCAGGAGGATTTGTAGTCTCTATATAATGTTTGTTATTGGTTCGGTATTCATTCTCTGCTAAGTTATAGTGTGATGTAATGTGAAACCTTTCTCTTGGTATGTAGGAGACTGAGACTGAGGGAGGAAGGTCACTTCAAAGTCTCTTAGATTTGTTTCATTCAGTCATTGATCTGGATCATTTCTGTGCCATTGGCATATATGTTATTTGAAGTTTTTCTGTTGTAGGCTGCATTACTAGCTACATTACGTTTTTGAGATGTTTTGTAATTTTGTGATGTTCAATGTTTTCAGAAATGTTTTTTGTGTCAGTTATATAGAATGAAGCGGATGATGGACGAAGTGTTGAACATTGCAAGCGTTCACCCCATTCAACTGATCTGGGTTTAATCCAACATCATTCTTTAGCTCACTCCGCCACCCAAATAAACCTGATTAAACCCAGATCAGTTGACTGGGGGTGAGTGCTTGTAATGTTCAACACTCCGTCCATCATCAGCTTTGGTTTTGTTTTGTTCGCCCTAAGTTGGCAGGGTATTCCAGATGTGGGTCCATTGCTCACTTTGCCACTGGATTCAAGCTAGCCTGGCTGATGACGGCTGATTAGCCAGAAACCATCCCAGGATGCTTGTTTCCAGTCCAGGGAAGACATGGCTTGGTAGTTAGGGTTGGACTGTTCCCATGAGGCACAGGGTCAGAATGATTTGCATATGGCCATGTCTGAACTGGGGTGACAGAGTGAGCTAATGAATGATGATGGATTAAAACCAGATCAGTTGACTAGGGGTGAGTGCTTGTAATGTTCAACACTCCGTCCATCATCAGCTTTGGTTTTGTTTTGTTCGCCCTAAGTTGGCAGGGTATTCCGTCCATCATCCCCTTTGGTTTTGAGTTATGTACTCACCAATGTTAGAAAGACTCCATTGTGGGCAGGGGTTGGTGAATCTTAATGATCATGTGGGGGATTGGCTACCACTTTAGAAGTTCTAGTGGGGTTGTGAGTTGCAGCTAAGAAGCCATATTACAAGAACAGTGTTCATGGCGGTGGAAAGCATTGATAGGAGTACTAGCTGTCAAAATTGTCTGAAGTAGTAAAGAGAGTTGGAATGATTTGAAATGTGAAATGATGTGGGTTTGAGGCCCATATTATATTTGGTATGTACCAATCATGAACTGGCCTGCAGGGAAGAATTAAACTGCTTTGTTCCATGATGAGTGCCATTTCCAATGTGGTGCCTTCAGAGGGGAACACTGATGGACAGGGAAGAAAGTCTTGAAATGAGCTCCAAACTACAAAACTGTGATGCAAGGGGCAGGTCCAAATATTAGGATCAACAAAATTGATTATAATCTAACTAGATGGTGCTGTACTTTTCTTTAACTGATTTGGCCAACTGCTCCGTACTGATGCAACATAAGAGTAACATTTTGGCGATAATGTGGTCATTCCAAGGTCCTGTAAAGATGTGAGACAGTCTATTCAAGAATGCAGTCTATTCGAGAATGCTGGTAGTCAATAAAGTACACAAAGCAAAAGGAACCAATAATGCTACAATGTCAAAAATCTACACTACACATAAAAGTTACAATTTATGTACATATATCATAAAACCTTTCATAAAAAATATATATCATTGTGGAAAAACAATTCTTCATATAGTTAATGAAATGTTTTATGATATATGTACATAATGGTTTTGTATTGAATACATTTTGTCTTGCAAAATATGTTTTATTATTGTTAATCTTTACAAAATGTTACTGTCTTTAGGTAGTTTCTTTTTTCACTACCTTCCTCTGTCCCTGATTGGACTAGAAGGGGACCTCCCTCTATTTCTCTACTGTCATTCCAAGGTCACCACTGTTGTTTCAGAGATAAATTGTTGAGATGGTAAGTGTGATACAGATCCCATCTGTTCCTCATTGCAACATGATCACCTTTGCAAACGCGCAAACCTTGGTGATGGTGGTCCATGGATACTGGAAGGAGGAGCTGGTACAGAACTCTTCATTGTCACCCACCAGACTTAGTATTTCAACATTATAATTGCCAGTCATCTCACCACCCTGCTCCAGTGAGCTCCATGAAATGTCTGTCAATCCTATCTGTTCAAAATGTGCCCTTTCTGTAAGGTCACTCCAGATTTTTGCTTTCTATTGCTTAACTCTTTTATTGTTGGCTTTAAGGTTCTGTGCATGTTACTCCTGCTAACTAGTAGAAAAGTGCTTGTGCCGTCCCTTTCAAGCATGTTAAAATTGGTATTCCCCTAATTGGAACAGTTAATTTTCTTAACCCTTTTGCCCGGCCTAAATCTTACTTTTTAATACTGATGTCACCCCTAATGTATGCCCTAAATGCCCTTAGGGCAGTATACAAAGTATTTGGAAAGCAGGGCATATATATTTAATGTTTTACATGTCCTGGCAGTGAAGCACATCCAAAATCGTTTTTCACTGTGTCAAGGTTGTCTCTTCTATAGGAAAAGACTGTGTTACATTACAACAACTTTTAATGTCTTATTATGCAAACCGAATAAAGTATTTTGAATGAATAATGTCTGATATCAGTATGGTAACAGCTATTTTACAATAATAATTTAAAATCCAACGTAATGGTCAAGTTGGATTTCATAATACTACTTTGGAAATTACACTGATATCATGACAATAAAGTTTGTCATTTTCCTGACTAAAACCAAAGAGCTTTCCTGACACATTGTTGAAATGTCACCTGACTAATGATGGCTCCCTTTGGTGAGATGTGTATTGCTCCAGACAGTTAACAAATGAATCTGGGTGTGGGGAGCTGGGTTTCTCCTTTTATAGGATGCCCTGAGTGGCTGTACCCAACCACTTCCTGACCTTCAAAGGATGCCTACTTTTTTACTGGCAGATAAATCTCACACCTAGGCCCACCTGTCTGCCTCTCTAGTTAAGATGGTGCTAGGTCCAGTGGGGAAAAATGAACTGACCAGAACTGGTTTATGGAGTGGACGGAGACTTGCCCTCCAGCCACAGGGTGGTGCTGGGCATAAAAGAGGACCACACAGATATCTCCACAGAATACTCCTGGACCTGTGAGCAATCAGAAAAAGGGCTGCACTGCTCTCTGAGGAACCTGAAGGAAGACTGACCTGCTTTCTTTGAACCCAGGACCCCAGATGTGACTTCAAGGGTCAGTTGGGTTCCCTCCTGTTTGAGTTACTAGTATTTTGAATATCTGTGGTATAAACACAGGATGTCTTTCAATGTATCATGTTTTCTCATTGTTTTCTCATTGTTCACAACTATGCTTCATAAACCAAAACTGCAAAGGAATATCTTTCATTAATTTATTTTAGAACAATCCCTTGACCCTTGTTGCTTATTTGTCATACTCAGAATTCTGCTTTCCTCTCCTTTCCTCCTTCCAGCTCACCCTATCACTCTTCCCACAATGCCAATCAATTGGTTCATTGCATCACATCAAAAGTATCCAGTGCCTGCATTACCTTCCTTTCCACTCTAACAGTTTTTTTTTATTTTCACTTGAATATTCTCCTTTTGCTCTGATCTTTCTCCTGTTTGTCTGAGTACCAAACCTGTTTCTGAACTTGGTCTTCATTGTTATCTATCCAGGGCTAGAACAATTGTTTCACTATTGTTCTAAAGCCTTATCCTCTGGTGCAGCCTGTTTACCATTTGTTTATGTCTCACTTACTTTCTCACTTTACCCCATCTCTTGCCTCTGAGCTCTGGCTCTCATTTTTAAAACTACCTACTTAAAAAGCCTTCTTGTGATGCAAACAGTCTCTCTAATTTTTATGTTCTCTCTATAATAATGGAATGTATCATTATCTCAACTTTGTTTTCCTTTTGTTAATTTATCCTATTTCTCCAGTTCCATCAGGTTTCTACCTTCGGCACGTTACAGAGTTTGTACTACTTTCTGTTACCAAATGTCTACTTTAACTACTGGTCTTCTTTATACCTAAGCACTTGCTTCCATGCTTCAGTTCTTTCAAACTCCTTCAAAACTCCCAATTTCTCTCAACTATTGCATATTCTGAACTTGCTCAGCTTCATTGCCGATTTATTCCCATTTCAGAGTCCATTATCTCTCCATTGTCTTCAAGTGCCTCCATTCTCCTGCTCCACCATATCATTGTCCTTTGATTTCTCTGTCTTCCCAACTTGTTTAATTTTTTTCTGGCTCTCAATTTCTTCTATCTGTTCCCCAGTCCTAGTGTGCCTATTCATGTTTTTCTACCTTTACACTCCTCATGCCCTATCTTTGGAAGGATCTTCCAGTTTGTATCTGTTCTACCCCATTGTCTTCAAAAACAATGGCTTCAAGAAACTGCTGATGGAACATTTTTTGGCTACAGAGGATCGAGTTTAATCCTATTGTTCTTTTTGGTTGGTTTTGCTCCTGATTAATATGCTGTTTTTCTTTTCTTTTTTTCTCCTTTGTATGTGAAATGCCTTGACTAATTGTGCTATAATAAATCCTCAAATAAGTACATAAACCAAACGTTGGGAAGTTAGTTCTGCATAAAGGGAGATCCCAGGTAACTCTGACCTGTGCTCATAAATTCGGCCCACTCGACCTACCCCCTCAATGCAATGATTGCAAGACCCACCTCAAGCCTAAACCCCACACGTCAAATCAACAAACGCTCAGACTGTTTTTGCTGAATTGCAGGTCTCTTCCAAGGCACTGCACAGAGCTTTCTTTGTTAATTGACGAACAAAAACCAGACGCTCTCTTTTTAACGGAGACATGGCTAACCCCTCACTCCGATCCTGAGATGGTTCAAATCCTGGGGCAGGAATACCAAATCATAAGACAGGACCGGGAAGATGAAAGAGGGGGTGGTTTAGCCATAATCTTCAGAGACTGTTATACCTGTCGCTGCACCCCCAACCCATTTCCGGAATGCGAAAGCATGTCATTCACCCTGGAATTTTCATCTAATATAAGTTTCTCCGGAGCACTTATATACCACCCACCAGGCACCTCCAAACAGTTCTACGATTCTCTACCTCCGTTAATCGCCGATTTGGCTTTATCGCCCTCCAACTTCACGTTATTGGGTGATCTCAATATACACTTCGATGACCCCAACAATTCCATTGCCAAAAAACTAAGCGGGGACCTATCCGCTCTGCAGCTGCTCCAGCTGGTATCATCTCCTACGCACGCGAAAGGCTACTTGCTGGATCCTGTTTTCAGCAACTTCCCACATTTAAAGGCCTTTCCCCCAATAACGCTTCCTTGGACAGACCATGCACTAGTCCCGCTGCTCTGGACAACTGAAAAATCTACACCCTCTACACCTACTGTCCAAGAAAAACGAAACTGGTCTAAAATACCGCTGGCCCAGTGGACCCTGGAACTGCAAAAAACGATTCCCCTAATCGGTCAGACCCCCTCACAGGCCAATGAATCCTTCAATGAATGGATACAGAACTCTCTCAATACCACGTTCCCCCCAAAGAAAACAGTTTTTAAAAGATCCAGAATCTCAGCTCCCTGGTACTCCAATGAGCTACGGGAGAAAAAGCACTTTTGCAAGAGACTGGAACGCAAATGGCGTCTGGAATATGCGGAAGCAGACAAAACTATCTATAGAGACGCCATCAGGTCATACAAAAAAGACATAAAAAGTGCGCAATCTTTATACTACTCAAACAAGATCGCAGAGGCCAGCTCCAGCTCGAAAGAGATCTACAAAATAGTAAAAAGCCTCATCACCCTCCCCACACCCCCTCCTATAACTGAGAATCCTCAGCTACGCTGCGAAGATCTGGCCAATTTCTTTTCCCAGAAAATCAATCTCATTTACTCTTCCTTTCCACCCACAGAACAGACTGCCCCGACTAAAGCAGCGCCATGTCCCCCTCCAGAACATACATCCAACCACCCTCCGGTGCTGGCGGAATTCCCCGAGTTACAGGTGGATCTCCTCACCTCCCTCATGCACCAAGTGAAGTCGGGTTCCCCCAGAGACCCAGCACCCCCACATGTCCTGGTCTCCGCCACTCAAACCATTCTTCCCACACTGCTTAGAGTACTTAATACCTCGATCTCTACCAGCACAGTACCAGGAATGTGGAAGCAGGCCATGGTAAGGGCTCTGGTTAAAAAACCCAACCTTGACACCAAGAACCTAAACAACTTCCGCCCGATCTCCTTGTTGCCTTGGGCAGCCAAAATCTTGGAGAAACACATAAACAGCATATTAACAACTTTTCTAGAGCAACACCATCTGCTCGATCCCTCCCAGACTGGCTTTAGTCCCAAGCATGGGACCGAGACGGCACTGCTGGCAGTCACAGAAGAGTCCAGGAGAATCTTAGATCGGGGAGGATCGGTGGCAATCATCCTCCTCGATCTGAGCGCGGCATTTGATACCGTGAACCACGGCATCCTTCTGCAGCGCCTCCTGGATACCGGAATATCTGACAAAGCCCTGGAGTGGTTCAGGTCTTACCTGAGTGACAGATCTTTCCAGGTGTATGAAGGGAATGTCACCTCCTCCAGCAAGCCTGTGGAGTCCCGCAGGGATCATCGTTAAGCCCGACGTTATTTAACGTCTACATGAGGCCACTGGATGAGATCGTCCGCCCATTTGGTATTAAGATCGTTACCTATGCGGACGATACCCAGCTGGTGGTCTCCTTGGCACAGGCAGGCGGACCCTCAGCCAATGTAGATCTCGCTGGCTGCATGGAGATGGTCAAGAGCTGGATGACCAAGTCTTGTCTCAAACTTAACGGAGACAACACTGAGCTCATGCTCCTGGGTCATACCGTACCATCTACCATAGACACTCTCTGGCCTCCCAGCTTGGGCCCTGCCCCTGTTCCCAAAGACGCCATCAAGAGTTTGGGTGTCTGGCTTGACAGATCCCTGTCGTTCGATCAACAGGCAACAAAACTTTCTGCCACTTGCTTCGGCATCCTGAGAGTTATCAGGAAGATCCTGCCTCTTCTCCCCTTTGAAGCAAGAAAAACCGTGGTTCTGGGCCTGATTCAATCGCGACTGGACTACGGAAATGCTTTGTATCTCGGAGCCCCTGACTTCACCCTGCGCAAACTGCAATTAATACAGAATTGCGCAGCCAGAACACTCTTACAACTCCCCCGCAGATCATCAGCAAAACCCGGACTGAGGACACTGCACTGGCTCCCTATAAAGGAAAGAGTAAACTTTAAAGCACTCTGTATTGCCCACCAGACCTTCTGGTCTACAGGCCCGGCAATCAATCTCCCTCTCATTACACCCTACCTCCCCACAAGACAGTTGCGCTCCACCTCTGCAAATCTAGCCATTGTGCCGCCAATAAAGAAATCAAGGTCAGGAGGCCGCTCTTTCTCCTACAATGTAGCTAAGAGGTGGAACGCTCTGCCCCAGCATCTCAGATCTAATCCTAATATTCTCTCCTTTCGCAAACAGCTGAAAACGCTCCTATTCACTACTTAATGATGGAGCTGAACCTGCCTCCTCTAATACAAACCTCAGATGGTATTTATTTATTTATTTATTTATTTTTAGAGTTTTATATAGCGCGAACTTGAACCGATTAGGTTATCAGAGCGCTTTACATAGCACCAGTTCCGTTACATGTTATCAAAGCACTTTACATAGAATCAGTTACGTTACACATTTCAGGAACACATTTCTTTTTGTTCTAGTGAATAGGGTTATCTCTTCACACGAGGGAAGGGATACACCTGGCTATACTCCAACAGTCACACAGGCGACTAGTCGTTAAAGCTAGAACTCTAAACACAGGGAGGAGATACACATGGATACAATCTAAAAATCACATAGGATACTAGTCATTAGAGTTATCTTCTATCTACACCGAAGGGATATGACTGGAAACACTTAGCGCTTGGACGCCTCAGGGCAGCCACGTGCGCTCTACAAATCGGAGTTCATTCATTCATTCATACTGCTACAAATATCATTATTATTGACAAGACAATCACTATCAAATCAAAGTAATATAACATAAAATACGCAATAAACTCACAAAAAAATGTAATAATTTCAGGATTACATTAGAGGTAAATCTTCAGTACAGTCAAACAATTTATACGTAGATGCCACCTATCACGGCTAATCTAATTACTCATTTCAAAGACAGAAACACAGTTCCTCATTCCAGTTACAACCATTCGGTCTCATCATTGCTCGTTTTAAGATGATAATAAATTCTTGTTGTAATCTGAATTACTGATTACTACCCCTTAGATTTCTTTTTTGGATACAAATTGCAAACAAAATTGAATTTTGAAAAACTACTGTTGTGCTGCTCCTTAAAATGTATCACTATCAGTTATCCAATGTCTCCTTTACTGATGCTGCCACTGTGTTTGTTAGAAATGGGGTCTCTAGTTGGCAGAGGTATGCACCATGTCCAAGTAGGGATCTACACTCTAGTCAGGGTAAGTAAGTTACATATCAAAGACAACCTATGCCGCCACCTCCTCCTCCTCTTAGAAAACAATAGCTCCAACAGGGCTATCTGGTCGTGCTTAACCAGAATGAATCCACAAGTTCAGTCCGACCTCTAGGGAACGAGGACAGGTATCAGGCATCATGCAGACCCCTGGTATAGTACCTGGATGCTTCAGAAATCAAAGACAATGCGAGATGCAGAGGATATAAGGAATCGTGGAGGCAAGTACGGCATTGATTCCCTATTGATATGCAGGTCATCAGCGATCGAGGACAGTGTGGTGCACAAAGGAGGAGAGGCCTCATTAAAGCAAGTGAGGCATTCCTGGATGCAGGGTTGATGCTCGGGGTCGATGTGATGGGCAAGGAAGGTGAAGCAGCAGTTGCAGGTGCGATACCTCGATTCCTTACTGTAGTGCGGTAACAAACATGAAGTTAGGGCCCAGGGACCATACGTTACACAAGAGAGGTAATGCATCGCTTTCGGTGGACGTCCATTCCAATGGTGAGGCGGCATCGATGAGGCATGGAGGGTCAAGCCACCAGGCGTCAATACCACAGCGTCAGTGATGAACCACTGGGCCACAGACGTAACGTTGAAGTTGAAGTGGTGCGTCATAGACATCAGTGGCACAGTGCTTGGAACTTCTACAGTGGCAATTCTTCGAGGTGCTGCGTCATCGTCGGAGCCTGCATTGTAAGTCGCAGTCATTGCATTGAGCGGGTAACATGGCTTCAGTGCAGACAGTGGCACTGCAACAGAATTTGCAGAGAGGCACCGGTTCGGAAGTGACGCTCAGCGTTCATGCATTGGTTTTCTTCTTTTCAGCACAGGGCCCAGGAATTGGATTTGGCACCACTTGGCAGGCAGAATAGGGCTCTAAGAAGAGGAGCTTAGTTTCTGCAGGTGAAATCTTTGATGGCCCTATGACTTCCAATAGGAGGCAAGCTCAACTCAAGCCCTTGGAGAAACTTTGGAAACCAGTTTGTAGAGAGTTCAGTCCTCTCACTCCCATTGCAGAAGCAGCAGGCCAACACAGAAAAACAAACATCAAAGTGTCAGTCCCTCCTGGCAGCCCAACAGCTCTTCTCCCTGAGAGAATGTCCTTGGTCCAGAATTGTTCTGAGTGTCAAGTGTACACCCATTTTGGCCTAAGAAGAAGGGAGACTTCAAAGAAAGGTCTTTGAAGTGCACATGACCCTGCCCTCCTTGCACTGACTCCATACACCCTACAGAGGGGTGGGGACAGGCCCAGACCTACTCAGGTGTCTGTGTAAACTCCACCCACTACTCTAGCTCAGGAAGGCCCATCAGGATAGGCTATCAGGATATGCAAGGCACACCTCAGTGCCCAATGTGTGATTGTTTGGAGTGAATGCACAAAAGCCCACATAAGCCCAACTGTCACCCTGACCCAGACGTGTATTCAGAGATGGGCAGAGGCACAGAATGGTTAAAGTAAGAAAAAGACAACTTTCTAAAAGTGGCATTTTCAAAGCTGCAATTTAAACACCAAATTCACTAAACTATGTGTTGTGAGTCCAAAGACATCAAACTCCAATTTTCTATTGGCTCCCAATGGGAAATTACGCTTAAAATATGCTTCAACGTAATCCCCATATTACCGTATGGGAGAGATAAGCCTTGATGTAGTGAAAAATGAATTCAGCAGTTGTTCATTACCAGTACATGTTCCAACTTTTAAATACACTGCACCCTGCTCATTTGGCTGCCTTGGGCCTATCTTAGGTCTGACTTATATGTACTAAAAGGGAAGGTGTGGGCCTGGCATGTGGGTGTACTTTCCAGGTTGAAATGGCAGTTTAAAACTGCACACACAGGCTCTGCAGTAGCAGGCCTGAGACATGTTTGCAGGGCTACTCACGTTGGTGGCAAAATCAGTCCTGCAGGCCCCCTAGTAGCATTTGATTTACTGGCCCTGGGGACACATGGTCAACTGTACTAGGGAAATACTAGTAAATCAAATATGCCAATCATGGAGAAACCAATTGCCTTCACGTTTTATACCTAGAGCCCATGCACTTTAGCACTGGCCAGAAGGGCTAAAGTGTCCAGAGTCCTAAAACCAGCAAAAATGAAATTCACCGCACAGTCAAAAATAAAAGGTCAGAAGCACAAAGACAGAGGAAACCACACCAAAAGATGGCAGTTCTTACCCTAAGTTGTAAGGTGCTAATAAAGGACCCTGGGCATGTAAAACGTTGACACAATAAGTAGGGTTGCTCTAAGCACCAGACAGGCAGACAGACTTGGAGCTTCAGGCGTTGGAGATAGGCCTGATGTCTGGGTGGCCCACCCCACCCCATATTCATTTCTCTGGCGTCAGCTCTCGCTTGTCCCGGGAGAGCAGATTGGGGTTGATTGCTGAACTGTATCATCAGTTCTTAATTTCTCCCCAAAAAAACAATGCCAAATTTTGAGGACACTAGAACCATGCTCTACAGAACAACTACGTGTTCATAACCAGTACAACGGACACATCTTTTTGCCCTAGGGACCGGACTGTTAGTATGGGAAGGAGCAGGTAATTCCAGTATAGGGCAGCACAGGAACAGAATTGTTATGACCAAGTGATACAGAGGGATTGTAACCATGAGGAAGTATAGTGAAAGTGGCTTTACTACCTGTCTTTTATTTATACATTAATGCAGCCTTCTTCTAATTGACCCATTTTGTGAGTGATGGCTTCACACCTTTCACTTTCCTCTGTTCCTTTTAAACTTAGTAACTTGTATTAATCATATTCAGTTACACTCAGAGAACAGAGATATATATGTACCCAGAAATCCAAATGAATCCCGATAATACTTGGTGCCTTTAACCCACAATATATTTGCCTTCTTGGCTGTGTATACTTTGCTAAATATTTTTCTGTTTTTAAATTTTCAGCAGCCCTGCCTCAGTACGCAGTGGATTTAACATTGATTTTCTCTTACTTTTTTTGCCCTATTTTTTTTTGACAATGCATCAAAGAGTGAACTTTGATCCTTTAAGACTTCTAAACTTACACTGTCAATAAAAACATTGCTTTTGGCAAAACACAGGTTGTTTCCTCTACTGATATGGTCTTGTGCAAACCCAGCCTGCAATTATTTTCTACCCATTTATTTAAGGTCTCGGATAGACAGCACTTGTGCTGTCTCTTCAAGACATGTTGTATATACTTTGTGGGCTTCAGCCCCCACATGCTGCTCCATCATTGCTCTCATATTCTTTCTCCCCATTTGTTGATAGCATGCATGCGTCATACCTCTTCCTGAGTTTAGCCCTCCCCGAGAGCATTAATCAATCCACTGCTCCCATTTTTGCATCTGTATTCGGAGCTACTGTTTTATTTAATTTGGAACACTTAATACGAGCTCTTGTGTTCACTAGCTCTGAGCTCTGCTGTGAACAGGGCAGTAAACAAGGGGGCAGATTTATGAGGCCCTTGCGCCACGTTTACGCCGCTGTTGCGTCACGCAAGGCAGCGTAAACGTGGCGCATCCCTACGAACGATTTACAACGTGACGCATCTAGACAGATGCGTCACGTTGTAAAGCCCTGCGCCGCTTGTGGGCGTTCCGGCGCAGGGTGGGCGTTCCGGGGCAGGTGCGCCTCGCAAAAGTGGCTGAGTGAAATCTATGAGATTTCACTCAGTCACTTTTAAGCCAATGCTGCGTCAATAGCCTGCGCCTGCTTGAAGCAGGCGTAGGTCTTGACGCAGCATTGTTAAAATGGGGCACCCCCAAGCCTTGCTGGAGCTGCGTCGCGCTTGCGAGGCAACTCCAGCAATGCGACACATTTCCGGCACAGATGCGTCACGCATCTGTGCCGTTTTTGCACCATGGTGCGCCGCATTATAAATGCGGCGCATCATGGCTGGCGGAGCTGTAGCGCACTGTGGCGCATGTTAACTGGCGCATCCCTGGGGATGCGCCAGTTAACATAAATCTGCCCCCATGTTTTTATCTCGTCACAAATGCTGCTCCTCCTGTGAGTCAGTGTGCACGTTACAATGCCAAGCTTTAGGCACTATACACAATACAATTTTTCCCGTCTTCCATGCTTGTTATTTAGCTCACCAGCCTCCCACACTCCTACACTGTGCCCCCTCTTCTACTTGTTTAAATTAAAACTACAAAAAGCTTTCCTAGTTTTCAAGTACGATTCGAGATGCAGCAGGGTAGAAACAAAAAAACGCCTCCCCCTCTGGCAGGCTTGTTTTCTGTGCCTGGGTCAGGCAGTGCCAGGGGAGCCCGCTCATTTAAATTGCAACTATAGTCTGTAGTTTTTTTTTATAACATGTAACATTTTCAGTTTTTACTTATTTGTTAAACATCAATTGGGTTTGGTTTCTTGTAAAACATTTTGTGCTGTCTTATTCCCTCCTCAGTCATCAGCCTGGCATAGAACAGGTGGGGCAGCTTTAATAAAGCAGTTGTGGCAGCTCTGGCCTCTCATGGGCTAATTTTTTCAACCGCTGACATATTTTTGTCCCCCTCCATCCTTTTTTAGTTGATTAATGGTACTTGGCCTGTTTAAATGTCATGTCTGTGGGATATGTCTCTGCCGTCTCCCTCTTGGGCTGGTGGGTTTGGGGTCTTAGAGGGGATGGTGTTGGAGGTAGGGAGAGAGGTGATTTTTTACTTTACTTTTGGATTTTTAGCGTATTGCGGTATATATGTTCCTGCAGATTAACCACTTCAGTGCTCATGCCGGAATAGTTCCGTCATGAGCACCAGTGCTCCTGTGCTCATGACAGAAAACGTCTGTCATGTGCACAGGCACTCAAAATCCCTGTGATGCTGCGGAAGAACTTCCCCAACCTCCCCAACCTCCTGAGACTTTTTTATTCTTAATGTAATGAGGATCGCATGCAATTGTTTCAGTGTTTATGGGGCTATCGCAGCCCGCTGAGCACTGAATTACATGTCGTTAGGAAGCGGAAAATTGCCCCCTTCCAATTGTACCCTTCCCTAGTAGAACCCTCCCAGGAGGGTGATCTCCAAGCAGGGATCTACCCACTAGGGGGGAGCGGCCCCTTGGGCAAGGGCCTTTACTCTAGATGCCAGTGATTCTTATTTTTTAGGTCAAGAGTGGGTGCTGCCCAGAATGGGCATGCAAATGGCCCAGCCTTCCCTCCCCAGAAAAGGCAAAGGTCTATCTGTGCCCCCCCCCACGAGGCAGATGGGGGCAATAACTCCTAATGTACCTCCGGGGTGGGGGCAGAAAACCCACTAGGCACCAGGGATTCTTTATTTTTAATATGTAGGGCTGGGGGCTTCCCAGAATGGGCATGCCAATGCCCCCACAGGTCAAAAATATTGCAACAGCCTTACTGCCCCCCAGGAGGTAGATGGGGGCAATAGTCCCCTATCTGCCCCCATGGGGGCAGACAGCCCACTAGGCACTAGGGATTCTTTTTTCTAAGTTAAGGGGTGGAGGCCACCCAGAATGGGCATGCCAATACCCCCACCTCCCCCAAAAATGCCACAGATGTTCTGCCCCCCCCCGGAGACAGATGGGGCAATAGCCCCTGATCTGCCCCCTGGGGGGCAGAGAGCCCACTAGGTGCCAGGGATTATGTTGGCTTTTTTATACATAGGGGTGGGGCTGCCCAAAATGGGCACACCAAAGACCCCACCGCCCCAGAAAAATAGCTATAGTCTGTAGCTGTAGCTGTAGCTTGAGGGTGTAGCAGAGCAATAGCCTCCGATCTGCTCCCCCCCATGGCAATGTGCCTAGCTATGGATTTTAGACCCTCAGCCGGCACCTAAGGAAACCTAGTAAACCTATAAATTGTTTTAAACTAGACACCCAGGGGAACCCAGTATGTGTTCACCAGGTTCTGTTACCCAGAATCTGTTGCATACCTCAAACATTGTAAAAAAAACGAATTTTCCTCACATTTCTGAGATGGAAAGTTCTGGTATCTGCGTGGATCCACAAACTTGCAAGCATCCAGCATTCTACAAAGTCTTCTGATAAAAATGGCACCTCACTTGTGTAGGTAGGCCTAGTACTCGCAACATAAAATAGCCCAAAACGCAACATAGACATATTACATTTTTCCAGTGAAACCTGACCCATTTTTTGCAGTTTGCCTAGCTGTGGATTTGGACCCTAGCTCTGCCGGCAGCCAAGGAAACCTAGTAAACCTATACATGTTTTAAAACCGAACAGCCAGGGAAATCCAGGATGGGGCGACTTGTGTGGCTCTCACCAGGTACTGTTAGCTAGAATCCCAAGCAAACCTCAAACTGTGTAAAAAAAAAAGCCCATATATTTCTTTGATGGAAAGTTCTGAAATCTGTGTGGATTCACAAACTTCCACCCACTCAGCATTCCCCCAAGTCTCTTGAATAAAATGGTACCTCACTTGCATGGATAGGCTTAGTGCCCGTGACTGGAAAAGTCCAAAATGTACTATGGTTTTGCATGGGGGTAATATCTATGCATTTTTGTCCTCTGCGGCTGTCGAGGGACACCTACAAAACCCAGACTTTTCTGAAAACTAGACACCCAGGGCAATTCAGGGGTGTGTAGCTTGTGTGAATCCCCCAATGGTTTCCTATCCAAAGTCCCCTGCAAACCTCAAATGTAGCTAAAATGATCACATTTTCCTTATATTTCTGCATGGGATCACTGCGCCGGCAAAATTGTCCTACTACCCAGCATTCCCCTTGGTCTCTCAATAAAAATTATAACTTAATTGTCTCCCAGTGTAGCTGTGTACTAAGCCAATGACGGTGCCCCTGCATTAAAGGTGAAGACAGAGTAAAGATGTCTACTGAAGGCTTGTGGTTGTGCAGGAGACATGCTCACCTACAGGGATGCAAGGGAGCATAATGTGCCAATGCAACTCTAGCATCTGTGCATCTAAACCACCACAAACACCACTACATCCCATAAAAAAACAAGCTGGTGGTATTTATATATCAACACAGCACGCAGCTAGAACGAAGTGTCTGCAAGGTTCAACTTAGAAGCATGATAGATCTAAGCTGTGACTGCCCATGTTGTAATACTGAAATGTCATGTTGAATAATATCTATTGCTGATGACACAATGTTAGTCAGAGAGTACATCCTGGAAGACAAGGTAATCATTATCAACCACTGCTACAGCCCATTCTAAATTAGCCCTGTACATTTTGTGCAGTCTTTCAGCAGCTTCCTCCTGAGAAACTTTCCATACCTCATTGTATAATGCATAAAGGAAAGGAAGCGCTTTTGACTTGCTTTCCGTGGACCTAATAAATAGTCCTGGAGTCCCATGTCATCAGATAGAAGGGGCAAGTTTTGTTTCACCTGTGACAATGTTGAGGTATTCAGCCAATCAAGACACACCTTCTCAAAACTGTAAGTGGTTGCCACCCAAGTGTTCTATCTGCACATAATGTGGTTCTGGCCTGCTGATTTTAAACCTTTTAGTGTTACCCATTAAACATGTGTGACATCTATTAGTGTCTAAGGACCACAATCACCATCCCTTCCAATTGGGGTCTGATGAAGTGTGTGAATTATTTCTTAGCATGGTGTCTATTGTAGCCTTCTTATAGTTTGTAAACTGCTGCCAGTTTGCAAAACGTGCGAATGTAGGAATGCAGGAAAGCTTGGTGTATTCAAATCCTTAATCCTGGCCAGGCCAAGGCATGAAGCTTGTTACACAGTTTTGTTCAGGAAAATAATTTGATGTAGTATTTGGCATGCCCTAAACAAAGTCAAGTTTCCTTGAACCTGCCAGTCCTTTGTCCCCCAAATTGATTTAACATTTACCATATCCCGACAAAATTCAAAACATTGTGTGGACAGCTGGAAAATAAAGGTAACAGAATATATCAGCTTGGTATTTGTTAGCATCGTCTTCTATACAAGTAATGGGGTAAGGGCATAATGATAAGACGCTTAGTCAGATGTCTCATAACCATAAAATATGCAAACTTCTGCATACATGATTAAGGAAACTACCGTGTGGTGGTATAGGGCAATGTTCCCATTGAGTGTAATTAAACACTGCACATGGAGTACTCGCTTTATGCAAGAAGTGATGACCATAATGTTGGAAACAGAATAACTCATCATAGTAACTTTTTCCCTTCATACAATTCATCAGAAAGAAAAACCAGTAGAATGCACAAGATCTTCTAGCATTTCATGCACTGTGTCAATATACCATTCATCAGAAACAGTGCTGGGGTGATAATGCCATTTAAAGAAATACAGAACATATGGTATTTGTAAAAGTTCTGTAGGACTGAATATATCATATGATGCCCCTTCCCAAACAATTCCATCGGGAACTGGAATAGCAGAACGTTTCACCAGGGACAGGTCTCTTTGCACATTATGTGATAAAGAATGTGGTATTGAAACCAAGTTCTACAGATGTACTGAAGATCGTTCTGGCAGATAGTGTACATTTAGGAGCAAAAAAAAGACTTTCATAAAGCCAATCTAAAGGACCAGGGAAAGTAAAGAAGTTGTAATCCAAAGGTATAGCCATGGAGGAACAAAGTAAGTCTTTGTTCAGCCTAAGATAGAAAACACGCAATCTCATCCTGAAAGGCAGAGGTGGTGTTTCAGGAGGATCCGATGAATCCGAAGTGAAGTCATCAAAGTTGATGAAGTAGCCAGAGATAGTCAGATACATATTTGGCAGCTCTGCAACTTGGTGAGAGCTAGGAGAAAGCTTCATCTGGATGGCCCAAATTATTTTCTGTTCACTATTTTCTCTGACCAGACCTACAGCCTTTGGATCCAGCCACGGGTTGCTGGCACGTCCTTCACTTCTCCAGTCAAGTTTTTTCCTCTCCACTACTGCGTTTCCCTGTGGATGATAGGGAAGAAGTAACACAGGGTCACACTCAAACTTCCCATGGTATCTTCGTCAGCTTTAGATTCGAACTCTGGGCACCTTACGGAATGTAGTGTGTGCCAACAGCTCATGTCCCGATAAAGATTAGCAGATCCTTTATAACAATTTGGGCATCAGCCAACCACTGTGGTCACCCATAGGAATCCAGAGAAGGAATCCACTGCAACCAAGATGTACTTGTAAGCCCCACCAGATGATAAAGGGCCGCAGTGGTCCAAATAAACACAAGAAGTAACTTGTTGGAAATCAGTAGCCGTGTCTGTGGTGGCCACAACACGGTGGAACCCTTCATCTGGTGGCAGATTTTACATTTAAGGACAAAATCCTTGGTCTGTTTGTATAGACCTGGCCACCAATAGCGTTGTTGCAATAATAAAATTGCAGCAGACACCCCTGTGCGTGCAGATGCTAGATCCTTGCGGGCAGCTAGTATTAAGCCTAACCTTCGTTCTGAGTTTGGTATTACTCTACAGCCCACTCCTGGTATATGAGCAACCTGTACATATTGTGCATCTACCCTATACTTCCACACTGTACTTGAGTGGAAAGACTTTCAGATATTGGGTGCCATCGCGTGCAGCGTTGACACCCTACATGATGTATCTGTCTATCCTCGTACTCAAAGGAGTAATCGCAGTGACAGCAGCAGTTTGCACTGTTGCTTTTGCGCCTTCATCAGCCATGGAATTGCCTGCAATATGCTTTCCAGCATGTTGGTGACTCAGTGTATGAATGAAATGAGTCTGTGGCAAGCATACTTTCAGTTTCTCCACCTGTTCCCAAAGCACTAGTTTGAGTATCTGAATCCACGGCAGAATCTCAAGAGCATCATAGAGATGTGCCATTCCAGGCAGCATCTCAATGAAATATAATACATCTCCCCCCTTGCAATAAATTAAAACAAATCAAATAAATAAAAAAGTAAGAAACAGCAGAAAGCAAAACACAGTAAACAGTAAACAAAGTGAAATGAATATGAAGTTACGAAACATAATCACTCAGATAAGCTGGAAGTCTTCTTTTATCAGCTCCCCTCAAGACACGTGAAACTTCACCTAACCCATCTCCCTCCCTTGGACCCACATCGTGTGCATCAGGCCCATTTACCTGTTCACAGGAGACGTAATCCGCCGGCTGTTCTCTAAAAAATTCACCATCATTCATCAACATCCATGGTGAACATTTCTCACAATCAGAATTATCCTCCAAATTTTCCACCATTTTACAATCTCTCCTTTGATATAATGCCACCCTCCTCAAATTCCATACTTGTCCATTAGTTAACCTGACCCAATTTCCTCCAACAACTTTAACTTTGAATGGCCATTTAAACTTGTTCAAAAAATTGTTAAGTCCACCAGGTTTCACTTTGACCCAATCCCCCACCTCAATGAAACTTTTATTCCCAGCACTCAACTTGTCACTCTTTGACTCTTTGACCATTGGTTTTTTCCGTATTCACGAGGGAAACAACTTAGTGCCAGCCCCCATTCCCCTCATCATTTCAAATGGACTTTTGCCTAAAACAGTATTTACAGTAGTGCGATACGCCCACAACATTTTACTCACAGAATCAAGCACAGGTAGACCAGCACCAAATGCTAATTGCATGGTAGCTTTAACCATACTGTTAATCCGCTCAACGAGACCATTTCCCTGTGGATTGTACAAGGAAAAACAAGAGTCAAGTCGAAGTCAAAAAGGTTTATTGCATAATTAATTAAAATTATTACAATTTTCACATTATAAATAATAATACAAAGTGTAAATATGTTTGGTAAAATTAAGTCTCCTCCCTTGTTAAAAATAATGTGGGACGATGTTTTAAAAGTTTCTTCCGGAGATGCTCCCACTGTCTTTGAAAAAATGTTTTTGCTTGTTTATACAAACTTTACCAATCGTTAAAATCAAGGCAACCTTGGTGTCCTGCTTCTTAACCTTCTCCTCGGTCTACTTGGCTCAAACTTTTTTTCACTTCTGCCAAGAATTTTGTTCCCCAGCAAGCCATAATGATAGAACTCCCTCACAAACAACAAGTTACTGCTTGTCTGCAGGTGCGGATGTTTAGCTCATTGCAAATACCTTTTAACAGTCGTTGCCGTTGTGCCATAAGTGCAGGACAGACACACAAAAAATGAGCTAGTGATTTTGTTTTATAACCGCATAGTCTGCATTGCGCAGTCTGGTGGTTACCTTTCCAGGATGGTAATAGATCCTTCGAGATGTGCATGCCCATCCTATAATCTGTAAAAGCTCTTTTTAAATGCACGTTGAAGTGAGAGGTTAAGTAAGCATGTGGTAATCCTGCTTTGAAGGAATTGATAATGGTCCAGCCCTGTCGCCATTTTAGTAGTGTCCCTTTATCTTCTTGAAAGGATTTCTTCCTTGCTGCCTTGTTGGCCACTCTACTTATTGCTTTATCCATCGCGGATTCCCATGCAGCTTCCAACTCCAGCTCTTTTACGCAGATTTTCAGGTAGTTTCCCCAGGAGCACGGGGTTCCGGTCTCCCCTTGATTTTTTATTACTTCCCAGTTTAGCCAGTCCATGGATTCCGGGTCTGCAGATCTAAGTTTATAGCACAGTTTTACGAAGCCGCTCATGCTCCTGTATTTCTGGTTTTGCAGACCAAATTCAAGCCTAACTTGCGCGGCTGAGGCACATCTTGGAAGATTAAAAACTGCTTTGTAGATTTTAGTTTGGAGATCATTTAGTAAGTCTGTTTCCTTGCCACACCAGGTGACTAGACCATAAGACAGAGAGGGTAAAATTTGTGCCGACATGACCTTCAACAAATGTTTGTGATTTGGACAGTCCATCTTTGTTTTTATTAGACGGTAAGCGAAAATTAGGGTTTGGGCTTTTGCGCATATTGCGGTTTTATGCTCCGTTTGTTTTGCGCCCTGAGATATTGTGATTCCGAGGTACTTGTGCGACCCTTGTTCTTTCACCTTTGTCCCGTTCACCATCCATGTATATCTTAGTTTCTTTGGGTCTACCAGACGGACCACTTTTGTTTTTTCTTTGCTTAGGTCCAGACCCTCTTGCTTTAAGTATTTTGCTAGTAGGTTAAGAGCTCTTTGCAGACCAATTGGAGTTTTACTAAGCAGTACTATATCATACTGTACTTGGAAGAAAATCCCACAGATGCTACATTTCTATGTTACCGTTTGATGTCTAGGGCTGTGGATTTTGCTACAACTTTGCCTTCTGTTTCATGTTTATATGTGAACTGCAATACATGGACTTTGTTTAATTTCAGCCAGACACAAAACTCTGCCTTTCTACTCAGTTTCTGTTCAGTATATTGAAACCCATCACACATGGAATTTGTATTTTAATTCCTTTTCTATTCCATTGACCTCAAACTTCTTCTATTTTCCGACCATCATGGGAAAATATCAAGCTCAAGTCATCTGAGCATTTGATTTAACATTTATTAGTCTTTTCAGCTCTGGATTAAATCTCTCTTCAGCAGTAGGTTCAGCCTTTTTAATCCCTCTCTCTGTTTTCCATAATTAAATCATTTGATAAAGGCCTTTGTTTTCTAAGTTTGTGTTCTGACAGCAGAATTTGCCTGAACATTCCTAAAAGTTAAGAATCAGTGATAATGTCCTTGGAGGGAGCGTTCCCACTGCCTTCTCTGTAAGGAATGTATTGCTGCATTGGTGTGCACTTCCTGTGCGTCAATCTATTTTCCTCCTTGACATGTTTAATGTTGGATAGAGCTACTTTTAGTATTATGACCATCAGTCATGAATTGATTATAGAATCATCCTTAAAGATAAGATCTGTTTCTATCCTTTTGAGTAGAGTGGAGTGGTGTGGCTCACTGATTAGAGGCGGCAGACCCGGAAGCAATTCCCGCGTCATGGACCAGGGTCAGCGGACTTGATAATTCTCGCCTCGGTGCCTACTCCAACCAGGGATCACACTCAGCAACTCTGGGCATTAGCTTGTCTCATCTCTACAACGGCCCCCCACATTTGCCGGGGATGCCTGGTTTCACCTTGGAGATACCCAGTAGGGACCATTTCACAGGGATAGCCAGAACGGGTTCCCCAGCGGTCTACAGCGCCACGAAGCCTCAGGGCAGCAGTGCGCTTTACAAGACACATATATTTATATTTATATATATCATCTGCATATTGCAGGCAAGGAATTCGATGATTTGCCAATGATGGAGGGTGAACTTCATCTGTCTCCAGCACTTTTGCGAGGTCGGAAAGGAAAAGATTAAAAAGAGTGCTTTATACCAACAGAATTAAAAAAACTTCTTTTCGGTTGACCTTAGTTGTGTTCCATTGTCAGTAAGCAGAATAGAAGGAAATCCTTGCCTCTAAGGATGTCAGATAAAACAGCAATCGTGGACCTGGTTGTGATACTACTCATAAATGCAACCTCAACCCATTTAGATTTTACATCCACCAAAACAACAGCATATCTCTCGCTTTCTCTTAGAAAGGAAAAAGGACCAATGAAGTCTAAACATACTTTTTCCCAAACCTCATCTGCTGAAGAAACATGCTGGGGCTCATCAGACGATCCAATGCCAACTCTCAACCTTTTCTCAGATTCTTTGCACGCCACACATTTTTCCACCCAATCTTTCACTTGCTGATCCATAGAAGGCGACCAATAAACCTCCCTCAATCTTTTTATCGTCATAGTTTGCCCCAAATGACCCTCATGTGCCAAACCAATCAGTCTAGCATGCAAACCCGATGGTGGTACAAATTTATCTTGACACATAATCACACCATTATCTGTAACAGATAATGAATCCACAATCTTTAAAAAAGGTCTTACACCGAATGGAAGACTACTTTCTCTTCTGATATTACCCTTCATCAGCTTATCAATGCCCAACAATGTTGCATCCTCCTCCATCTCCATAATCCAAGTCTTCCTTTGAATGGCATTAGCAAAACATTCCAAAGCATCATCAACGCTTGCCACAACTTCCTCTGTAGGCAAATCAGCTACCACTGCTTCTTTATCTGGGAGCCTAGACAAACAATCAGCAACCCTGTTTTGCCAGCCAGGAACGTACTCTACCTTGCAATCTAAATCTTGCAATTTCACGGCAAGCCTCGCCAACCGACCCGAACAATTGCTTACGAAACATAATCACTCAGATAAGCTGGAAGTCTTCTTTCATCAGCTCCCCTCAAGACACGTGAAACTTCACCTAACCCATCTCACTCCCTTGGACCCACATTGTGTGCATCAGGCCCATTTACCTGTTCACAGGAGACAGAATCCGCCGGCTGTTCTCTAAAAAATTCACCATCAATCATCAACATCCATGGTGAACATTGCTCACAATCAGAATTATCCTCCAAATTTTCCACCATTTTACAATCTCTCCTTTGATATAATCCCACCCTCCTCAAATCCTATCCTCGTCGCCAAATGTGTTATGATTGAAAGCATATAGACAGGAACTCAATATCTTCATGTAGGTTTATTTGATTGAAGCAAGATCCCAAACAGCTTCTTGCCAGACACAGCAGGACCAACTGCCAATGATGCTACAAAGATGACATCACTGCAGAATCTCAAGAGCATCATAGAGATGTGCCATTCCAGACAGCATCTCAATGAAATATAACACACATGCTTCAGAGTATTGGTGTTTTGCCCTATGGCAGGCTGGTCTGAAATGTCAATATAGATGATGTAAACTGATCTAGAGGCTTGATTTCATTAGCGAGAGGATAAACTTGTTCATACTGCAGAAAAGCCTGTGTTTGTAAAGTAGAGTCAAATCTGTAGTCTACATTTGTTGTGGTAAGGGCCCACTGTATCCATTGTGGGTTTACCTTCTCTAACTAGTAGCTCATGAGCTACTGGTAGCTCTCCCCCTACCGGTAAGTAGCTCATCTGTATGCATCTCAGCCTACTAAATTAGAAGCTTTTGCTTTGTTGAATTATTGTATGTATGCCAAAATTGTGCATTCAAAACAAAAATGTGTGTGTTTTGAGAACTCATAAACTGATGTTTTGAGATAGAGGGCTACATTTCCAGAAAATATTTAATGCAGATTTTAGAGAGATAAATCATGTGGGGAGACTTATTACTTATATTATGTTTTTGACAAGGCCAATACAGCTGTGGCATTTTTGTGTTAGCTATGGATAGGCATTTCAAATTGACAAAGCCTTTTTTTTACCTTACTACTGACAGCCTTGCCTAGTAAACGATGCATATGGTGGCACTAAAGGTAATCTTGTCTGATGTGGTCACAATTACAACACTGATAATATTAGTAGCTCACAATAATTTCCATTGAACATAAGTAGCTCTTAGTATTCAAGAGGATGGAGACCCCTGCTTTTCTGTTTGGAATGCTAGCTTTAGTGATGGCCTCTGAGGTTGGCACTGGGGTTACGGCAATTATTTGTTTCCCCGGGGCCAAAGCTCTTCCCTCACTACAGTAGTCTGTACCGCCATCAGTATTTTTTCTTTTGGTGCAAAACGTAGTTCAGTATCAGTGCATAAATTTGATTTGTATGAAATTGTTACAGTATCACCTTCAGTGTATACCGCATAGGTGCACCTGGATGTCCCTGCAACTATATGGATCATCAGGTTGTTGTGGAAGCTAACATGTCAGCTTGTGCTGAATATAAGATATGTGTATGATCAGTTGTCCAGTGTGCACTAGAGAAATCTGGACTGATCAATTTGTAGAAAGGTTTAACCCGCTTTGCATAATCTGGAATGCATGTTCTGCCAAAATGTACGAATCCCAAGTTGGATTGCAATCTCTTCAACATGGTTGGAGGTTGCAGCAGTGCTCACTTCTCTAAGAAATGTATCGCAAGGCGTTTGCCTTCACTAGACAACTCATATCCCAGAAACTGGACAATGAGGTGGGCAAGTTCTAATTTTTTTTATTGAATTTATAGCCCATGTGAGGTAAATATCATCAACATAGGAAAATGCCTGATCGTCAACATTTGTTGAAAGTTCTATCACTTAAGCTGAAAAGAGCTCGGACTGTTCTTATATGCCTGGGGCAAACAACAGAACTGCAGTTGAGAACCTAGTGTGGAAAATGCGATCAAATACCTGCTTTCAAGCACTATATTTTGGCAGAAGACTCAATTCGAAATGTCAAGTATTTTTTTATGCACTATGTTATTTATTGTGCTGGGCTATGCACATTCTGTACTGAAAATGGGCATGAACCTGTGTTCAGGTGTCTGTAATCTAACACTAAATGATACGAATGATCTGGTTTCATTACTGGAAAAGGGAGGTTGTTCATTGGAGAGGTGTAACTTTCAGTTACACCTTGGTATTAATGTTGTTGGAGAATTTCCCTAACTTGTTTTGTAGTCTCATTTTTGATAGGGTATTGTCTTTGAGGTTGTGGGGTAGACGTCATCTGTATTACATGATAAGAGGAACCCTCATCCCACCCCACATGGATTTGGTATAATGCAGGAGATAGCGCTAGCGCCCACTTCTTGGCGTATGAATGTTTTAGTGATTCTGGAACAAGGTCGGAGAAAGCAGGTAAAATTACTGTTTCCTCCTCTGGGCAATCCTTGACAAGCTCTGGTGGCCAATCCTTTTCGGCCAAAAAGAGAACCTTTATGGGTCTCTGAATGCCCCTTTCCAATTGAAGTTCTATTTCCCCCAGGTGGAGAAGGACACTCACCTATGTATCTGAAGTTTCCATCTGGATATAGTCACTCAGGGCTACTCCCGCCGGACAATCCCTCAATCTCTGGCAAACTATTGTGACCTCTACCACGCTGTCCAGCATGGTCACTGCCATTATATAGTCAGATAAGCATTGTTTGACATTAATTGGTTTAATGTACGCCTCTGATCTGTGCTCTGACCGTCCACCTCTCTCCGAGTGGTTTTTGGGTGTCTCCGGAAAGAAATTAGACAAATGTGTATCAGTATCCTTATACTTGTCAGGTGATTTAATATTATCACAATTATGCAGGTTGTTACCCTTCTCAGTGGCTTCCTGTTGAGGAGACCCACCCCGTGATTTTATCTCCATTTTTCTTAATATCCCACTTCTTTGTTGAAGATTTGGGTGCTTGCTGTGAGTGCTCCTTTTCAGAATTGCTCTTTATTTGTGGTTTAACTGGTTTGGCTCCCAAATGATCTCAACTCAATGTGACATAGGTTTCTTTTATAGTTTTAGGTAATTCACACTCCTGCTGTCCTGGAGCCAAATCCCTTAGACGCTGATATATTGCCAACACTGCTGCTTCCCCTTAAATGTTACTTAACATTATGGTGGATACTGCTGCAAAATTGCTCATCAGTTTCATCCCAGGGTTGTCGCGTTCTAATCTAGGACCCTGATCAATACTGTGACCTTATGCCCCTATACGGCTATAATCCCTTTGTACCCCTATATTGGCATAACCGATCAAATGCAATATTCAGAAACTCGTCTCTGGCCTCACACGAACAGAGCCACACTTCAGAATCGCTTCCTCTGCAACTTCCTTTGCAGCTCATTAGTGCAAATGACACAGCAGAAGCCACTATCTAAGATTCCTAGATTAACACTCCGAGTTCTTCAACAAGATAAAAACTCAGCAACCTGGGAAAGCCCCGCTTGCTATGTTTTGATTAGTAATAGAACTCTAATGAGCACTGAGAGACGATCACTTCCTAGTGGCATCTTTATTGACGTCTTATGTCCAAAAACTTACGTCAAACAAGGCACCTTTCAGGTATAAATATTACCAATGTTGCCTTAAGCAAACGCTGCTGTCTCGCTGAAGCTTAAGCTATCGCCATTATCGCTGCTGATGCTATCGCTGCGAACAAGCGAACGATGGTGTGGTGAACATAGGAGCTGAACAGCTGTCCCCTGCAAGAACCCAGCAGATGCAAGCTGCCCGCGGACGCTGCCCCTCCTCCTCTTCCTCGACGCGCTGAGAGAGACGCTGTCTTTTCTCCTGCCGAGAAATCCAGCTCCGGCGTTTCCAGCCCACTCTTGCGAGTGACTGGGATATCGAGTCCCTGAAAGGAGATACCAGACCTCCAACATTCTATTTCAGAGGTAGGGTGTTGACTAAACCCTTAGAGAGAATTTTTGAAGCAAACCTTGGCAAAACCAACTTAACTTAAACTGCTACTTACTCACTCCCTCCCAAGTATTAGGCTTAGGTCAGGTACACTGGGGTAGGCGTAGTTAGAAGCACCAGTTGAGTACGTTAGTCAAATGTATATATGAATGTATATATGTTTTATTCATTTTAAACCATTGTATGGCTAAGAAACCATATCAATGCTTTTACAGTATTATTTCGCAATACTCATTTTACTGTACGTACTTTTTATAATAACAAGTCTTGCAATTGTGGCAATTCATTTCTCTTGTATGAGAAGAAAGACTGTTCAATAAATAATACCTTTTATTGAAAACGCCCGTCTCTCTATTCTCTACATATTGTGAAAGTAATCTGCACAACAACTGACTGAGTAAAATAACTGTCTATTGTTTCACACGACTCTAGAGATTGACTTTTATCTGAGGAGCAAAGTTGTCATGTTGCACGGTTGTTGGAAAACTGAATCCCTTCTTGTCTGTACCAGGGAAGCTGATCACTTCCTATTCAGTCAAGAAAGTTTCCAGTGACCTCTGAGCTAGTTGGTAACAAACCCAATTAAGTTTAGCATAGTCAGTAGAGGCCTGGAAGATCCGCACTTCTACGTCGATACTACTGTTTATGTTATTCCAATGCGCAGGGCCTATTGGGAAAATAGGAACTACACTACATGGCGCCCAACGTTTGGTAAGGCGATAAACTAACGCAAGACGTTAGAGTAACTCAGTCGTGCATTTTTCACACAGACCCCTTTCTCCCGTAAGTACTCCAATAGACGTCTGGAGTGGGTGAAAGGTTAAAATCCGCCCGACCTTAGTAGGAAGAGATTCCTATGTAAAGCTCTGGTTTATTCAACGTTGAAGGATACAGTGTTTCAAAATATTGTGTACCTAATCTTTGTCTCCTTGGAGACCTGCTCTGCAAATCCTGCATTTATAAAATGTCAGTGTTAGAAAATGGGACCGTTGAAACCGCAGCAGATGCAAATCAACGGGACGCCGGTACTACTGAACCGGGTGCAATAATCATCCCGGCACATTTAAGAAAATCTATAACGTTAAAACTTATAGAAAATGGACTGACCACACAAGGTGGCACAGTCGTCTTCGTGATAGAGGCACACGAATATCGGCAGACAGAGGTATTCTATTCTTGGATAAAATTTCCAGCGGCAAACGCTGCAACACACGAGTTCCACTACTATATAGTAGAGGATCCACCGGAAGAGTACGCTCCTTTCGAGGAGACTGAAATACCATTAAAATTCCAAGAGCACCTGCTCTGGTTTAAAGGCGCCCTAAAACATAATGATCATATTACCAGGCTCGGTCCACTAGGTAGACCAGGAGCAACGTGGCCGGTTCTAGCCAGCTACACACCACATCCGGACATTGATAAAATGTCTAGAGAAGAACTTTTAGCACAGCTAAAAACATTAATTAAATACATAGGCAATTAGTCCAATATGTAATGCGGACTGCTACAGTCCAATCAGCTGTTAATGCACCACAGCTGACCCCTCATCGGGGGAACACTAATAAAATTACACCACAGAACATACAGTCATGTCTTGGTAAAACGCCCATAAAACGGGAACAAATTCCTTTCTGGTTAGCGCAGAAAATTACTCAAATAGAGGCAGTATTTCCGAATACTACCCCTATTGAGAAACATAGGATCCTGACCATCTGCCTTCCTATGGGGGTCGCACCAAATATGGAGGACTGTGACACTTGGGGTACAGTCTTTGCTTCCATTTACACAAAAACACATGGTGTTCCGTCCATGGCGGTAATACCAAAAGTGCTAAAACAGATTCAGAATGAATACGGTCCAGAACCTGCTTTAACTCTTGGTATGAAATTACTGAAAGACTTCAAGCAGGTCGCGGCTATATTACTAGCCAATATAAAAGGAGAAGCAGCATCTGTGGCGATCCGCCAGAAGTTGAAGGAAACAGATATAACAGATCAACCGATTGAGCTTGCCAGAATCATAGAAAAATGCTATGAAGAATTAGGTAGAGACAGCTTGGGTGGAAAACCAGTAAAGCCCCAACTGCTCGAAAATCCTGAAAAATTATTTATTAAAAATAATTCAAACACTCCTAAAAAGAGCTGGGATGGAAATAAACAATCTACTCCCAAGGAAAAAGTTTTCCAGTCCAGAGGAAGGCCTCCTTGATGGAGGGAAAGAACTCCGAATCGAGAACACCAGTCTCCCCAGAGGGAGCCCTCTGAGAAAAGATATAACCTTAGAAATAGGGATAATTTGAAGAAGCCTGATAGATATCAAAGTATTGATACACGTCCCTCTCGATCTTTTTCTCAGAAATCGGAAAGAAGAGGACGGTCAGACCCAGGAGAGCACACCAAGTCCAAAGACAAGGAACCTGCTCAAAGTAAAAAGTTACAATTTCCGAAAAAGAAGGTAGCCAGTATTAGAGTAATCAACCATGCCGAGAATACTGAGGACACAGTTGAAAAACGGGGAGTGGGCACAGACAATGTTAGACAGTGCAGCAGAAATCACTATAGCCCGCAAGATCCTGATGAATCATCTGGAGACAGTGGACACAAATGAATACATTCAGGTTGAAACTGCCGACACCAGACTTAGCGAGCCCCATAAGATATACAAAATAACATTGCGTATAGAGGGTGATAAGACTAGGAAAATAAGGGGTCTATTTTGGGATAAACTCTCAAAAGGCTATGATATTCTGTTAGCTGAAAAAGATTGGCCCCCAGAGTTTGTCAGGGAGTGCCCTTGTGGCGAAGAAATGATTATGCCTGCCTTCTTGAATCATATTCCGATTCACAAAAAATATACTTATGCAAGGAAATGGGCAGTAGCCCAGGCACCAGCATTATATAAAAATCATGTAGGATGGGATGAGGACTCTCCTCCTCACAAAATCCAGTTAAAAAGTCAACCGACTGCACAAAGGCAGTATCCCATTAAGCAAGAAGCTAAAAAACAAGTCAAGGAGATTTTAGATCAACTTGAATACCAGGGGGTGATTGAAACATGCACCTCTCAAATGAACAATCCTTTGTTTCCTGTCTCCAAGCCAGACAATTCATATCGTCTAGTTTTGGACTACAGACACCTTAATGCATGTTGCAAAACTTTTGCAGTACAAAATTCGCATAGTGCTGCACTAATGAATAACATAGTTAGAAAAAAATATAAAACGACATTAGACATATCTAATGGTTTCTTTTGTCAAAACATTGCACCAGAAAGCAGATACTTAACCGCTTTCTCAGTAATGGGGTCACAGACAAATTTCTGTAGGCTCCCACAGGGATTCAAGAACAGCCCAGGACTATTCTCAGCTAGAGTAACAGAGTTACTACAAATATATGATGATGAGGCATTATCTTACGTAGATGATATCTATCTCACAGACGACGACTTGGATACTCACTTGAAAAGAGTGAACACCATTATACTTGGGCTCGCAGCAGAGGGTTACAAATTCAACTTTAAAAAGTCTCGAATTGCCCATCTGACAGTATTATTTTTAGGATACAAATTATTCAGTGAAGGAAAAAGCCTAGCGGACAACTTCTTAGAGAAGTGCGCTGTACTCCAAGCACCAAAAACGCTGAAGAACTTACAATCGATTCTAGGTTTCCTGAATTTCGGTAGAACTTACATTCTAAATTGCGCGGAGAGGGTTAAACCTCCCTACGAACTAATTAAACCTGGTTTTAAACCAATCACCTGGACTCAAAAACACACGGAAATTTTGAGATCACTGCAAACAGACATGTTAGCAAAAACAAAATTAGATACACGTGACAACACACCCAATCTTGTAATCCGAGTCATCCCAGGAAGATGCGGATTCACGTACCTGACCTCTAATGAGGGAGAAAAGGTACCAATAGCTTACAAATCACATTTGTACACAAAGGCTGAAATAAAATTCAGTTCAACTGAGAAAATTCTAACTGCGGTTCAGACGGCTGTAGCAAAAGAAAGGGCCCTCGCACAAGGTAAACAAATAATAATCGTTACACCTATACCGGCTTTAGAAGCGGTAACTAAAGCAAGCATTCCTAATGCTAAAGCTTTGCATCCGAGATGGATCCAGTGGGTTAATTCTCTTGCTGCAACAGACGTAGTTTACGAATTTGATCCTAACTTAAAGACACAGGAATTTTTACAATATGAATATGAATGTCCTCTGCCAATTGAAATACTGCCTCTAGAAGAATATGGAAGTATTATATATACTGACGGATCAGCACAACCCGCAGTTGGGGGCAAACAAGCTTACAGTGCTGCGTGCGCAATTGTTAAAGGTCGTTGGCACAAAGGAAAATTTAGACCAATGGTCACTAAAACACAATCTCTAAGAGATTGCTCAGCTCAGCGAGCTGAATTGGTAGCATTTAAGATGGCGCTAGAAAATACCGATCGCGAATTCCCCACACTAATAGTGTGCGATTCTTATTATTGCGCACAATCTTATAATGAATACTTGCAGAATTGGGTGGAAAATGGTTTCAAAGATGCGAAAGGTGGCACAATCAAGCATAAAATGCTTTGGGAACAAGTAGTTCTTTTACAGAAAGAACTACATAAGACTCACGTGATACACACTCTGAGTCATCAACGTGATGGCGTTCACGTTGCAGGGAATTCATTGGCTGATGAAGCCGCGAAGGCAGCTGTGCAAACGGCTTCCGTAGCTGCGATTACTCGGTCACAAACAAAAATAGACAGCGACATTCTACAAGCTGTCAGTGCGTCAGTAAAAGATGATAATACAACACTCCCAAAAGGCTTTCCAGAAAAGTACTTATATTTTACAGATACGAATAATGTTCCTTTTGCTCGAATCCCCGGAGTGGGGGATAGAGTAATTCCAAACATGGAACACAGGTTAGGACTAATCAAAGCGGCACACGAAGGGCTTGCCTCTGCACACGCTGGCGTTTCTGCAACAATATCACTATTAAAACAAAGATATTGGTGGCCTCGCATGAGAATACAAACTAAGAAGTATGTATTAGAATGCGAAATATGCCAAAGAATGAAAGTATCAACAGTAAAACGACCAGCGCAGCACCCCTTCTTATCTCGGATAAACCATTTGCAAGTGTTTACCTGGACCACTGTGGTCCCCTACAGAGGGACGGCAACTATAAATATATCATGGTCGCAGTGGACTCCTGTACGAGATTCATATGGATGTGGCCCCAGCGCTCGGCTGACGCCAGAACGGTTATAAAAGATCTGCGAGTCTTTATCGGCACATACGCAATTGCCATGTTCCATTCTGACCAGGGTCCTGCTTTCAGCTCTCGAGCTTATAAGGAGGCCATGGCCAGCATGGGAGTTGGGTTGCGGTATTCTTGTCCGTCACACCCCGAAGGGAACAGTGTGGTAGAAAGAAAAAACCGGGACATAAAGCAATCTATAACAGCGAAGGTATTAGGTTCAGGTGCTGGGTGGGTCAAACATTTAATAAGTGTCCAGTTAAGCCTAAATAACTTGCCAAGAAATTCTCTAAAAGGTTTCAGCCCATACGAACTATTGTTCGTGATAGGTTTCATTTTCGATGCCCCGCCCACTGACATTTACATATGCAAGTTAGCATCATGTGTCTAACTGATGAAGTATACACTTATGCTCTTACGCTATTTTTCTAGCTCATGTGATTATTCATTTATACGTGTGGTGATATTTGGTTTCCTTAGCTTAGCTTGTGTGCCTCCATTTTGAGTATTCTTCTGTGTCTGCGAGTCGCACTCGCTCATCCACCCCTCCCGTAGGAATAAGAAAATCACTAATGCAGCAGTTTTCGTTTCTCAGCAAACTGTGGCCGAAACTAACAAGTTCCTTATCAGTAGTGTTCTCATGCACCAGAGACTCTGAGGCTCAGCTCCGCGGCCTTGGACAAAGATAGCTAATGTTGCTTTTGCAGGGGCAGATGCCTCTTGTATGATGCCATTGTTCCTCTCCCTGGGGTTCAGTAATTTTCCAGAAGGGGCGTGTCTAACTTCACTGTACCATGTTATAATGTATTACTGTGATGATATGAGTTAGTCCTCTCGGCGCACTCTTAGGGGTGAGGTCGGACAGGGCCCTCTCATATGGGAGTTTGTGACCTAATAAAATTACTTTGTTTATTCTTCTCCAATGTCCAGCTGACTTCTTACTGAGTAACTATAGGTGAGTGTGGTAAGTCACTCGGGTGGATTTGAGCCACGCTTATCAGATGGCGCCCGAATAGGGACCACGCGATAAGGATCTTTCTCACCCGTAGGTGGGTAGCAGAAGACCGGGGACCCTCTGGTCGGCACGGTGGGTCCTGGTACCCATTTTGATGCCGAGCTTGGTTCTCGCAGCGCTGCCCCACCTTGCTGATCGGTAGAGGTCCCGGTTCGGACCTTACGCCGGGGTCCGGAAGGCAGAACTTGGAGCTGACCGTTTTGGTCTTGGCAGCCGGAGGTGGAGAACGGTAGAGGTCGGTACCGCATACGGAAGGTGAGTGGTCCGCCTGTTGTTTGAAGGAGCTGGAGTGCTCCGAGAGACTGGGGTGTCTCTAATGGTTTGAGGAGCCAGTGCGCTCCTGGGGCTAGTGTGCTCCGGGGAACTCAGAGTACGAGTGGTGCTCTGACAGACTTAACGGAGGTTGGGAGGACATTTGTTTGTGGTCATTCGACCGGGTGGTACTGCGGTGGAGGCGTGGCTCATCGCGGGTGGACTCCGGAGCTCACCCGAACCCGTGAGAGTGGCGGTTCAACGGGAGTGTGTCCTGGGTCCCTCGTGGTAAAGTGTGCAGCGATCTGTAGTACCGCCCGGGTGGTGGATGTGTTCTCCATCCTCAGAACAGTTAGTGTACTGTTCGGTCTGCGGTAGGGTCCAGGTTCCCCAGGACTTGGTCGACGGGCCTTGTCCCATTTTGGTAACACGTGTTTGGCAGGATTTTGATGTATAGGATATATGTGTGTGTTGAATTCAATGTATACCATATGTGTGTGAATGTGTTAGGAGCTAGTGAATAGAGGTAGCGAAATTTGTGAAGGGTGTGATTGCATTGTGGTGAAGATTCCGTGCTTCAGTAAGTTGCGGTGCTTCAGATGCTGTTGTCGAGTATCAGATTCTAGATTGGCCGAAAGTCAGCCTGCTCCGGTGGAGGGATCTCCTAATTTTGACATGTATGTGAAACATGGATTGCCTCCGATTTTGTTTGGTACCCTATGGCACCGCTATACTAAAGACAATGTGGATTTGCAGTGGCCTCTGACAGGTTCTTTCGATGTGGCTAAATTAGATTATTTGCAAGACAAATTGTTTGCTAGACGTAGTCGTCAGAGCATGTTCGATTCATTAAGGATGTGGCAGAAGGAAGTTAGGGAACGTCAATTGAGAGAGGAGAGGGTGGCTCAAAAGAAGGCAGCGCAGACGATGGCACAGAAAGCGAGGGAACATACAAAGAATGAGAATGTGCAACGCATCGAGCGCGCAGATAGGCTTTGCAGGTTGAGGGAAAATAAAAGTTATGTAGTGCGAGAGGATGAGCAGGATGAGATGGAGGACGTTTTGAATGCCCGACCCCCTCCCCCTTATGCCCCGCAGCCACTGTATCCCACATTGCCAGTTCCGGTTTCCTCAGGTGGGGTTTCGGACCCACAAGCAAGTGCCCCACACCCCTCTGGCGCAGCGCCTTCTACCCGCCTCTCGTTGCCGGCACCCCTCGTTTCTTTGCTTGCGACAAGCTCACCCGCCCCCTCTCAGTTTCTCTCGCCACTCCCTGCCGCCTCTGCCAGCGCTACCCCCAGTCAGGAGTTGTTGACACCGAATAGAGGTACGGGAAGTGGGTTGCTTTCTCAAGTACGGAAATTGCTTACGCTTTCTACAGTTGGCTTAGATGAAAAAACGATGGTGGCTAATCAAGCTTGTCAGTGGGCCAGGAATAACATTTATTTGTTTGAAGACATTTGGTCCACGATGAAAGACTTTGAACCTCTGATGCAACAGCATGCTTTGTGGCACATGTCGAACACGTTGATAGCGCTATGGGAGCAGGGGTATGGAGGAGTGGCTCCCGCGACTCTGCGGGACATAAAAAATGGAGCTTATAGGGCTAACACTGGGGTACGGGAGGTGATGCGAAATTTACAATCCATGTTACAGTATAGAAATGAATTACCCTCTGCAGGTTCACCCCATTTTCCTGGGATACATCCAATGTGTAAGGTGCACCCTATTTTTCACCCTGAGGCCCCCGAGCAGGTAGATCCAGTAACAAACGTTGTCACTAGAGCTCGTATAGACGCCCATTTTCAGGAACAGTAGGTATATACACCGTGGAAAAGGAGTGAAGTGTTAGCTTTGAAGGCTCAGCTACCAGATTCTAGAAAAAATCCGACTGCCTATTATAAGGAATTGACAGAAGCCGCATCCTCGACTGTTATGACTTTAGCGGATATTGAATTATTTTTTGGACTACTAGTCCCGGTGGACGTGTGGAGACAGGTGAAGGGTACTGATCATGCAGAGGAGCTAGGTGGTACGTGGACGGAATTGCAGGATTGGGACAAGGAACGTAAGCCAGGGGAAAAGCCGAAAGCGGAGATTTTGGCACTGCCGGGGCGGATTATTAAATATATGCACTCTCTCATTCCCCCGAAGAAAGTGGACTGGGATAAGTTGACAGCTTGTAGACAAAAGAAGGATGAAGCTGTCTCTGATTTCTTTACCAGGTTTGAGGAGACGTTTATGGACTTCAGTGGACAGGATATGTCACAGGACGGAGGGTTACGACTTTTCGTTAACAGATTCGTAATGAACTTGTTACCGGAAATATCTGCAAGGTTACAGGCGTCGGAGAGTACGTGGACGACGTCCACTCCCTCCGGCATCCTAAGCATGGCTCAGTATTATGAACACAGAGAAAATGAGAGTAAGGACAAGCAGGAAAAGAAGGCCAAGGATTTGAAGATGAGGGTTTTGTTGCAACAGGTATCCCGAGGTCGAGGAAGAGGTGCTTCACCTGCGGCAGCGGGACGAGGGGGCAGTGGTTATGGCAGGGGTGACAACAGAGAGCGATTGGGACCTAATCAATGTGCAAAATGTAAACAGGAGGGGCATTGGTGGAGAGATTGCCCTCTGCTTCAGTCGAATGCTGGCCACGGCAGAGGGCGGGGCCGAGGTGACTCCCGTAGACAGGATGGGCAGTCTGATGGCGCGGGGAGACAAGGAGGAAATTGTTTCGATGGCAATAAGGATAGACAACATTTTCAGAGGGGAGGGGGACAGTACTACAAGGATGATTATGCCATGGATGATTTGACAGGATTCTCTCATAACTAGGACAGCGTAGGACAGAGCGAGGGACCAGTTTCTGTGGAAATTGATCAACGAGGACCCTATGTGACTGCAGACTTGTCAGGGTCCCAACAGAAATTTTTAGTAGATACGGGTGCTATGAAAAGTTCAGTGGCTCGTTCTCAGGTCCCAGGGGCGGCTCTGTCTGGCAAGAATAATATCTCCGTGGGGTTCTCAGGTACTCCGGCTCCGGTGATTAGCCCCATCTATAAACCACTCACTCTTACGATTGGCCCTTTCACTGTAGATTCCCCTTTTCTGCTGACTTCCAACTGTGGCGAGAATTTGTTGGGTTTAGACTTGCTGAAGAGGTTGCATGCCACCATTTATTGTTCCCCAGACGGTGTGTACCTCACATTGGGTCCTACCGTTGCGCTAAATATTTTTCTGTTCTGGATTTGAAGAATGCTTTCTTCAGTATTCCTGTACATGAGGATAGCCGTTATCTCTTCGGATTCTCATTGGCTGGCCGAAGTTTTAGATTTAAGAGAATTCCCCAAGAATATACAGAGAGTCCCAGCATTTATAGTCAGGCATTGAAAGCTCAATTGGATGACTTGGAACTACCCGCAGGCAATGTTATGTTACAATATGTGGATGACATTCTAATAGCATCGGACACCGAGGACAGCTGTCGGGATGCTACGGTTAAATTGTTGCATCATTTGGCACACAAGGGCCATGAAGTGTCCCTTCCTAAATTCCAATATTGTCGAACGGAGGTAACCTACTTAGGTCATCTCCTTTCGAAGGAGAGGAGGAGGTTGACACCGGAACGCATAAAAGTGATAACTAACATGGCTGTACCTAACACGCAGCGAGAGGTGCGCGCGTTTTTGGGCATAACCTCGTATTGTCGCCAGTGGATACCCAACTATGCCTAATTAACAAAACCCCTACTGTATCTGACTACTAAAGAGGTGCGCGAACCCCTACCCTGGAACACCGCATGTCAGGAAGCTTTCGAGTCACTAAAAACTGCTTTATGTTCTGCACCTGTTTTGGGAACACCTGATTACCAGAAGTCTTTTGTGCTTTATGTACACGAGGCGGAAGGTTGCGCGTTGTCTGTCTTAACACAATGTTTCAGGGGGAAACAGAGACCTTGCGCCTACTTCTCCACAATGCTCGACAATGTGGCAAGAGCGCTGCCGAGCTGTCTGCGGGCCACAGCGGCTGCTGAGATGTGAGACCCTTGCTCATTGCACCATCAGGATTCAAGCAAACTGGGCCGAAGACGGCTGTAATGCCAGAAACCGGTCCCCGGGAGCTTGTTTCCTTCCCAGTGTAAGAATTGGCTTTTGTAGTTTGGTTTGCCCTGTTCCCATCATGCACTGGGACAGGAACAGACTAATTTGCATACAGCCAGGTTCTGAAACTGGGATGGTGCAGTGAGCTAAAAAACGGTGTTGGATCTAGCCCTGATCTCTTGACTGGGTGAGAGCTTTCTGCTTAATTCAGAGACTCTGTCCCTCACCACCCCTTGTTGTAAATATTTTTGTCCACCCTAAGCGTGGAAGGGTATTCTCAGATGTGAGACCCTTGCTCATTGCACCATCAGGATTCAAGCAAACCGGGCCGAAGACGGCTGTAATGCCAGAAACCGGTCCCCGGGAGCTTGTTTCCTTCCCAGTGTAAGAATTGGCTTTTGTAGTTTGGTTTGCCCTGTTCCCATCATGCACTGGGACAGGAACAGACTAATTTGCATACAGCCAGGTTCTGAAACTGGGATGGTGCAGTGAGCTAAAAAACGGTGTTGGATCTAGCCCTGATCTCTTGACTGGGTGAGAGCTTTCTGCTTAATTCAGAGACTCTGTCCCTCACCACCCCTTGTTGTAAATACTATTGTACAGTTAGGCTGGACGCTGCAAAATATTTGTTCAGGCTATGTGCCTTGGCGTTTAATCAACACAACGTCATTGTTTTCCATCTTTAACCTTACTGATAAACAAATCAGCTTGGCACAGAAAGGAGCAGACTATACAATCCTGAGCATCGAAAAACTTGAGAGATTACCTTTGACAATGTCAGAAAGTCCTGTCATTGAATGGATAATACACAGGATTATCACAATTCCGATAACAACTTTCCAATTTAAAAAGTGCCTTGAATACATACCTACTGGCCAGTATGAACGATTGGGTAAAGGATACGTTAAGTCAACATGGAAATTACCATACACACATTCATGCTATAGTGACAGCAACAAAAATGTATTTCTTAGTGGTGAAAACTGTAAACGTTCACTAAGCGGTATACTTTTGTGCCAGGGAATTAATTTACATGGAGCCTGTGAAGGAAATTCTAACAACCTTTCATGTCACCAACATGTCACACCTGCAACGCAGATAGAGCCTTTCTTTATGCAACTCACAAATGGGAGTTACATTCTGATTACGGAACACAGCTGTTGTGGCCTTTTGCCAGGGAAAGCCTATCTCGTAAGCGTAACTTCCATGGTCAAATGCTGTATGCAAGCATTGTTTCCGAGTGGCCCTGGAGACATAGAGACTCCCATTTGGCCTTGTTTGAATTTCTCTTCTATACGAATTGATACTTAAGCAAAATGAAGTCTGTGCTTTTACAGACAACAGTGCCCATCACGTCATCAAAAGAGACGTATGATCTCCTAGTTGCAAGGACGGCTACGGAGATACATGACCTTTTATCAACAAATTGCCTGTGCATTTCACAGAAATGCTTAGCCAAATTCTTAACATGTCTAGTGCCATAGGCATCCCAGGCATATTTAAGACGATTTTTACGGGACTGCTAACACCATTCAAAGCAATTCTGGGAATCATTCCTAATTTTGTCCATTCAGTCTTTGGCGGTATACCTCTATTTTTGGGACTTGTAGCAGGGAGTTTATTTTTGACCCTCCTGCTTCGATATGGCAAGCCACAGCTCAGACATGACTCCGGCGGGAATGGAAGAAACAATCCTAGCAATATGCTACCGGGACAGAATAACTAGAGTCCTTGGATTGGCCAGGCTGAGAGATCTAAACATGACCTGGTTCCTTTCATTCATACCTATATGGCAAAACTGCATCTTACCTGTGCTAAGATGTATGCTATGTGGAGATGAGTGCGTGTTGGACACCTGTCTTGCACTTCCATCAGCAGTACCAATGGATATCGATACTTTGCTCAGTCCTGTAACGGCTCACGCATTGTGTTGTCCCCAGCGGCTACCAATCCTGATGACGGCATTCGTTGAGACTCCTGTACTACGACTAGGTGGTAACAGTGGAGCGAGTGACAAAAGCAACATCACCCAGGTATGACCTTCTGTGAGCATTGCTGATCCAGACTTTGATGATAGCAATCATTCTCACACCTGCCAAGTTACAGCACTATCGAATTTGGTCAAACTGTCACCTGATTTTGTAGACCAATTTTTTGAGAGCCTGTCTGATATGATGTTCTCACCCGAACAGAAACAATAACTTTAGAAAAGCATTCCGACACATAGCGTTCCCATGAACTCTGAATTCGGCCTTCAGTTTTGATCAACAAAAACTGCCAAAAAGCGTTGGAACTCTATTCCCCTGTTCAGCAACAATTTTTTTGAATTGAACACTTTTTAAAAATATTCACCTTTTTCTGGCACGAAAATTCTTTGCTTAAAGTAGACCTATTCATAAAGAACAGAAGCTTCTACTTCTATTTTTTATATACATCTAGAGACATAATAACTTTACACCAGCCTCTAGCACATTTTACTGCAATGCATTTATATGTGATGAAATTATCTCGCCCTTCTTTTTTGTATTAAGAGATATTTCATGTGTAATTTTATCGCTAAATCGTTCATTGATTACATATGCTATAATTTTGAATGATTTCTATGCTTAAAGATGTACAGTACCTATATTTTCACATATTTCAAATACGCCTATTTCAAATGCAAATATGTATTTTGGGGTGGGCAATGTTACACATGCATCTTATTGCTCTACTTTTAGTAATTTGATGGACATAAATTCGTGGAGTGGGTGTCGCGTTCTAATCTAGGACCCTGATCGATACTGTGACTTTATGCCCCTATACGGCTATAATCCCTTTGTACCCCTATATTGGCATAACCGATCAAATGCAATATTCAGAAACTCGTCTCTGGCCTCACACGAACAGAGCCACATTTCAGAATCGCTTCCTCTGCAACTTCCTTTGCAGCTCATTAGTGCAAATGACACAGCAGAAGCCACTATCTAAGATTCCTAAATTAACACTCTGAGTTCTTCAACAAGATAAAAACTCAGCAACCTGGGAAAGCCCCGCTTGCTATGTTTTGATTAGTAATAGAACTCTAATGAGCACTGAGAGACGATCACTTCCTAGTGACATCTTTATTGACGTCTTATGTCCAAAAACTTACGTCAAAAAAGGCACCTTTCAGGTATAAATATTACCAACGTTGCCTTAAGCAAACGCTGCTGTCTCGCTGAAGCTTAAGCTATCGCCGTTATCGCTGCTGATGCTATCGCTGCGAACGAGCGAACAATGGTGTGGTGAACATAGGAGCTGAACAGCTGTCCCCTGCAAGAGCCCAGCAGATGCAAGCTGCCTGCGGACGCTGCCCCTCCTCCTCTTCCTCGACGCGCTGAGAGAGACGCTGTCTTTTCTCCTGCCGAGAAATCCAGCTCCGGCGTTTCCAGCCCACTCTTGCGAGTGACTGGGATATCGAGTCCCTGGAAGGAGATACCAGACCTCCAACATTCTATTTCAGAGGTATGGTGTTGACTAAACCCTTAGAGAGAATTCTTGAAGCAAACCTTGGCAAAACCAACTTAACTTAAACTGCTACTTACTTACTCCCTCCCAAGTATTAGGCTTAGGTCAGGTACATTGGGGTAGGCGTAGTTAGAGGCACCCGTTGAGTACGTTAGTCAAATGTATATATGAATGTATATATGTTTTATTCATTTTAAACCATTGTATGGCTAAGAAACCATATCAATGCTTTTACAGTATTATTTCGCAATACTCATTTTACTGTACGTACTTTTTATAATAACAAGTCTTGCAATTGTGGCAATTCATTTCTCTTGTAGGAGAAGAAAGACTGTTCAATAAATAATACCTTTTATTGAAAACGCCCGTCTCTCTATTCTCTACATATTGTGAAAGTAATCTGCACAACAACTGACTGAGTTAAATAACTGTCTATTGTTTCACACGACTCTAGAGATTGACTCTTATCTGAGGAGCAAAGTTGTCATGTTGCACGGTTGTTGGAAAACTGAATCCCTTCTTGTCTGTACCAGGGAAGCTGATCACTTCCTATTCAGTCAAGAAGGTTTCCAGTGACCTCTGAGCTAGTTGGTAACAAACCCAATTAAGTTTAGCATAGTCAGTAGAGGCCTGGAAGATCCGCACTTCTACGTCGATACTACTGTTTATGTTATTCCAATGCGCAGGGCCTATTCGGAAAATAGGAACTACACTACAGGGTCCAGGGCAGGAACTTCCCCGTACTCATTCTGAATCTGTTTCAACACTTCTGGCAAAACAGCTAGCGAAGAGGTACCATGAGTTCTGTTGTATACTGCAGCAAAGATGTACCCCACGTGGTGCAGTCTATCACCATTGGCAAGCATATTGTTAAAATCCTGTGTTTTTTCTGCGGTTCTGTATGGGGAAATACTGCTTCAAGCTGGCTTGCTTTGTGCGCAGTCCACAGCGGGATTTCCTCCCTTCTGATGGGAACCTTATCAATGACTGCATTCAGTGTTTGTAGGCTAAGGTCCAATGTAGCCAAATGTGGTTGTGCAGCTTTAGTAGTCTCCACATGATTTATTGTTAATGTTCACATAACAAACTGTGTCTGATACCTGTATATTGTTTCTAAATCCCTATATAATCTATGTAACTGTATTGTTGTCAAATTATAAACATCAGGATGTGGTATGTAACTGGCTAAGACTGGCCATTTGGCTCCCTCATTGCTAAGGGGACCCAGTCTAACATCTTCTGTTGTATGTGGTAGGGCGCCATCAAACCATTCTATGTTCTTGATAGGCAAGTGGTATTTCTAATTCTTTATAAGCTCTGTAGTTAGTAGGAACTTCAGCGTGTGTGTAATGATGAACAGTCCTGGTATGTTGTTTGATGATGGGAATGTAACCCATGAATAGGATACCTATGTCTTGTATGTTTCGTGAGCCTTAACAACAAAGTCTACCTCCCCATACATACGGTGGAGACCATGTTGTAGTAATTTCTGAGTGACTGCATGTCTGCAATTCTCAGCAATGGTAAGGTTATTAGTAGGGGTGGGTGTAGTGTGCGTAGTGAGGCTGCGCGAAGCTCCGCGAAGTGGGGAGGAAGCTACGCCCACCCACACACTTTGCGTAGCCCCACTACGCGCCGCCCGCCTCCCTCCCGACTTACCTGACATGCGGCGTCCCAGGGCTCCCTCTTCCTGCTGTCGCGCCAACTTCTTCCAGACAAATGCGAATGCGCGGGCGCCTGCGCATGCGCATTTCAGCTGAAGAGACTGAGGAGGATGCCCTTGCTGTGTGTTCTGGGGCTCACATGCAGTTTGTTGTTTCCACTAAGGTAGAGGAAAGGGGACTTTGCTGTGTGCTGTGTCCCCCCACCTGCTTGAAGAGAGACTGTGCTGTGTGCTTTGTACCTCCGAAGTGAAATAGTTTCCAGATCCCCGGTGGTAGACCAGTTGATGGAGAGTGGTCCTGAACAGGTCGGAGAGTTGTGTTCTGGTGGGTGCTTCCCTGGGAGGGTGCGGATCACCCAAAAGTAGAGGTAGGGTGGGGCATTCTTGCCCATGACCTCTGGTCAGCCTGAGGGTACGGTCCCTAGGTTGAAGGATCAGTGGTAGTTGTAGCTACACTGAGATGGAGAGTGGAGACTGGCTATTGTGTGCCTGGGGTTACTGCCCCCACTCTGTGGATTGGTCAGGACCTGTGACATCTGGATAGCGTAGGGCCTGGTCCTGGCCGTGAACGACTAAAGAGTGCCAGTGGGGTATCCTAGTTGGGCCAGAGAGCTCTTGTTGAGAGGAAACCATGTGGGTTCAGAGTGGTGTAGAACTGGAGGGTGTCCCTGCCGTGCGGGCCCGTGTCCGTGTTTTGTCACCCAAAGCAGGGAAGCCCATCAAGGGAGTGATTGGTCTACCCTGCGTTTTGGCTGGAAGGGGGTTGCGTTGGACCTGGCCCTTTTGGCAGGTTCAACCCGAAACGTTTTTCTTTTTTCCTAGCCTATTTCTGTAACCTGGTGTTGGTGACTTTAGGCCTCTGTGCACTTTTTCACTGTGGTCCAGTGTAAAGTGCGTGCGCTCTCTGTGTGTGTGTGGTGAGAGTGACCTCCCATAGGAATGCATGGGGAATATGTGTGACCATGGTAGCTCCTTATGTGTGGGGTGTGCAGGGCCGAGTTTGGTATGTGCGAACTGGTGAGATTGAATGCTGGGTGATGATCTGTGCAGCTTTATTGTATCTGGTGTGGAAGTGCAACTTCTAGAAGTTGGCATGTCTGTGCAATGAATGTGAAATGGCTGTCTGGCTTGTGATTGGCTGGAGCTGGCTGGCGTGCCTGGCTCCAGGAGTCAGGATGGGTTTGCCCCAGTGGTGAATGGAGAGATATGCATGTTGATGGCAGGGAGGAGTTGCACCTGGGACCTGAATAGGGCTGGGCCTTCCCTCCACAATGCTGGCTCCACCCCACGTGGTGCGTCTGATGTCCCTAGCCTGGCCAGTGAAAGGGAAAGAGGGGCCGAGCAAAACAAAGTGCTCAGGAGTTTCCCATAACTAGTTGAAGCTGGTTCTCCCATTGCCTGCGCCCTGCTAGACAAAGGAATTTGCTATATAAAATTGCCACCATAATTCTGCCCAGCCTAAATTGTATACTGGACATCTAGTGTTTCATCATTATAGATTATATGCCAAAAACAGGACTCCAAATAATTCTGTGACATGGTACTGCCCTAGATGACAGACGTTGGATGTTGAACAATCTCCTAGTAACCTAGCCCTGGAGACCAATGAAAGCCGTTAACAATGAGATTTTGGGAAACAACCAATGACGGCTTAGTTTACTAGACCGTGTATTATCACGTGTCACAGAACTAGTTGGAGTCCTGTTTTTGGCATATAATCTATGATGATGAAACACTAGATGTCCAGTATGCAATTTAGGCAGGCCAGAATTATGGTGGCATTTTTATACGATGAATTGTAATTGAATTTAATTTTTCAATATTCTTATTGTTTCTGACATTGTTGCAATCCACAATTCAACCGCATTGATATTTATAAAAGAATGTATAATGATATGTGTGTTATATGTGGCGACTATTGTATTGAAACATAATTACTATTGCCAGTGGTCCATGCCAAAATGTCCGCCATTATTATTTTCGTGCACGTTGGTGATTTCACATGTTTACGTATTTAAGATGGCGATTTGAATTATTCGGTGAGCGTGAGCAAGCCGTAATGGCGAAACGCGTCATTTTTTTACTTGCCTAAATAAATTTTACTTGCAAGTTAACCCGGGTGTCCGAGCCTCGTCCTTACCAGGAAGTGTTTTGGAGCAAATTTAATGGGATACCGGTTACCCGACTCGGACCGCCCGTGACAGCCGATGATCTCTTTACCGGTAATGGTGGAGGAATATATATATATATATATATTTATATATATATTTCCGCAATACCTCGTGGCGCTCCACCTATTAGGTGTAAAAACGAGGCATGGACCACTTCTTCGTAGCAATTTGTTTTATTGTTCCCAACAGCTAGTCATATATATATATATATATGACTAGCTGTATATATATATAAAGACGGAGAGCTACAACAAAAAATGACCAATCATGTGGAGAGTTTAGGTATTAGGACTGCAGATATTCCAACCTACCTAGACCTACATGACTTGAACACTGGCGAGGCAGTTAGTGATGAGATTGAATGTGATCATTCTACTCAGACTAGAATTAATAACATCAACCTGCTACAAAAAGGTGCTGGGATCAGCCCCTTCAAGAAAAAATCCAAATACATCCCCATGATGCCAAGGGATGCGTTAGACACGTTCCACGACTGTGTAGTTGAAGACATCAAAAGATTGAATAAACAAGTACAGTCTAAAAAATTCAAACAAAGAAAGCATGTTGAACAAAAGAAAAAAGACTATGCCAAGTTGATGAAAAAACTGAGTGAGAACAACGAAATCATCATTAAGAAATCGGACAAAGGCGGCAACTTAGTAATCTGGCCCCGAGAAGATTATATCAAGGAGGCAAAGCGCCAACTTGACAACACTAACTGTTATGAGTCATCTACTATTAAAAAATACAATTTGGCTACAGATTCTCTTAAGAAGTTGCTAATGCAATTACGCAGTGATGGCCTTATTTCTAATGATGAGTTTAAGTTTATGCACAATCAGAATCCAATTGTACCGGTACTCTATCTAATACCGAAAGTGCATAAATGTGTTTCCCCCATTCCTGGTAGGCCTATCATTTCCGCCATAGGAAGTGCAGCGGAACAGGTGGGCCAATACATAGACTTTTTTCTGCAGAATCATGTAAAAACACTGCCTAGTTACATCAAAGATACCGGTGATTTCCTGAGTAAAATTAGAAATATTCAGTGGTCAGATGGGATGTATTTAATTTCATTAGACATTGAGTCTTTGTACACCAGTATAGACCACCAGGCAGGATTATCGGCTGTAAAATTCTTTTTGGACCAAAGACCGTGCGAATTCTATCAGCACAACAAAGCTCTAGTTAGCATGATGAGTTGGTGTCTTAACAACAATTTCTTTCTATTTGGAAAGGAACTGTTTAAACAACTAAGGGGCGTGGCCATGGGAGCTTGCTTCTCCCCCAGCTATGCGTGCTTGCACGTTGGCTGGTGGGAGGAGCAGGTGCTCAAAAGGGACTATTCTTCCATTTTTGAGGAAAACATCATACACTACTACAGGTTTATCGATGATATTTTCATCGTGTGGCAAGGTAGTAAAGAGAAAGCATTGGAATTCATTAAAGACATCAACATAAATAATTTGAATCTCCACTTTACCCACCACATAGACAATTCTAGTTTGGAATTCCTGGATGTCAAACTGTATGTAGTAAACGGAAGAGTAGAGAGTACCCTGTTCAGAAAGTCCACCGCTGGCAATGTCACACTCCATGCCTCAAGTGCTCTAGCTAAGACATCTTCTAGATCTAGAGCCAGTCTACTTCCAGCCCCCAGAGAGGAAGAGCCTGTCCCGCATGATTTATCTGACTCACCAACAATCTCCGGGACAGTCGAAAAGGTCCAATGTCCTAGACTAATCACAGCGTACAGTGAGAACGAACGTAAAATCAGATCCATCATCAATAAGAACTGGGGAATAGTACTCACTGACCCCGTTCTGAGGATGAGTCTGCCATCTAGCCCCACTATAACATTCAGCAGAGCTAGAAGCATGGGAGCTGTGTTAGACCCCACAAGCCCTGAGGTTAGAACTAAACCTAATTGGTTAAAACCTAAAGATGGTTTCTATAAATGCTCCTCATGTCGGGCGTGCAAGTTTGGGGCAAGCACAACAGAATACTGTACTCCATTCAGACCAATACCACACAAGATAATGGGAAACTATAACTGTAAAACTGAATTTGCAGTTTACGTTCTCACTTGTACCTGTGGACTCAATTACATCGGAAGTACAAAGCTACAGGTACATGAGAGAATCCTTCAACATTTACGTGCCATCCTGCATAGTGATCCCAATTACCCAGTGGCACGCCACTTCAAACAAGTTCATGGTAATAACTTATCTTGTTTAAAATACTATGTGGTATCTGCCGTCCCTAAACCACGCAGAGGAGGGAATAGAGAGGCTTTGCTTAGGAGATTGGAAACTAAATTTATTCTTAACTTCGACAGCAAATGCCCAAATGGTCTGAATAACACCGAAGACATGTACACATGCCTTTAATTATGTATTCTGATTGTTGCCCTAAGCGTAGTGAGGCATATTGTATATTTTTGAGTTTGTTTTTGGCCTGGATACAGATATTCTACTCTTTAATTGTGTTTGTATTGTTAATTTCGTAGTCAATATAAGAATGTTTAGTGTTCTTTGACATATGATTTATGACGGTGGTCACTCTTTTGTATCACTTATTCACACTATGGCAGAGACATTATATAAGAGGGAAGGCATTATTGGTATAAGAAAAGTGGTCACCTTGGACTTGTTCCGAGGGAAGAATATGACTTCCAAACAAAAGCTGATGCCATCTCTTAGCATATCCACTCTGGGTCATGTCTCAGCCGGGGTTTGGTTACAAGATGTATTTTTATTTTGTAACCATTTTATATTTCACACGAAATAACACATCAATTGCACATGGTATACTTGTAGATAAATTCTATAATTAGCTCTGCTATGCACTTTATTCTTTATGCACATTCCTTCTAAAAACCAAAGTCACAAATCAGTTAGTGATTATATGCATTTATGCAGCTATAATGAATTATTGCACTTTTTAAACGTGTATTTGGATTTATCCAGGAATTCCAAATTGCCAAAATGAAGTTTTAGTTTTGAAATTACATTGCGATTTCAAAAAGTTTTCTTGACGTCAACCTATAATAATATAAGTTTCCGTTATTTATAAAGATTTGTTCGGAAATATTGTTGAGGTCATGTTAATATGGTTTATGGCATAAAGGAGTAGCAAAATTACATCGATTGTATATGAATCATGCAGTCTGTTTGCTATGTTTATCATTAACTTACTGAACATGTGACCTGGGTGGGAAGGGCATATCATTTAAAATGGCTCCAAACACTTACAGCCTTTATGTGATCAAGGGCGCCTGAGCCCGAAACGCGTCATCTGTTGACTGCTGCTAGGTTGAAATAAACATCTTGCCTGACAAAGAAGTGGTTCGCTTCTTCTTTCTTCGCCGCCGAGGCTTTGGTGGAAGTGGAAGTAGTTATTTGCTTGCGATATATATATATATATATGCTTTTCTGGATGTTTAATGGAGGAGCCTGACTCACTTGCGCCTTCAACCTACTAAGGAATGCCACTAGAGCAAAAAAAGAACGGCGCATGGAAGGGATTCAAACAGGACGATATCCTGTTATGATCATGCAGTGAAAAGCTATCTTTCCTGAATGTAACATGCCATGAGAACATTGCGGTATGTACAAACTCACCTGACTGTGTTTAAAAATGCCCCCACGGCAACAACAGTGCTTGTATTTCGAAATAATCACCACGAAGGACTTAACATCTTTGAACTTCGAGCTTGCATTTTTTAATACCTTTACAATGCACTGTGGGACTAGTAGTATGGTGATGTCAGTCACGTGATGCAATCAGTTAAAGTACGCCCAAGCGCACCTGGGCGCTTGTGTTCCAGTCTGTGATCAAGGCAATGGTGCCGAAACGTTAGACAAATGGATACTGGCGCTGCTGGATTTTGGAAATAAAGCCACTTTCACAGTATTGGGCCTCACGGTGTTTGTGTGACCTGTGGGTGTTTGATGAGCTGCTCCGTGCTCATTGTGTGAGGCCGCCCTGAAGAGTCTGGGGCTCCGGAACGGGGAAATGCTTTTCTGGATGTTTAATGGAGGAGCCTGACTCACTTGCGCCTTCAACCTACTAAGGAATGCCACTAGAGCAAAAAAAGAACGGCGCATGGAAGGGATTCAAACAGGACGATATCCTGTTATGATCATGCAGTGAAAAGCTATCTTTCCTGAATGTAACATGCCATGAGAACATTGCGGTATGTACAAACTCACCTGACTGTGTTTAAAAATGCCCCCACGGCAACAACAGTGCTTGTATTTCGAAATAATCACCACGAAGGACTTAACATCTTTGAACTTCGAGCTTGCATTTTTTAATACCTTTACAATGCACTGTGGGACTAGTAGTATGGTGATGTCAGTCACGTGATGCAATCAGTTAAAGTACGCCCAAGCGCACCTGGGCGCTTGTGTTCCAGTCTGTGATCAAGGCAATGGTGCCGAAACGTTAGACAAATGGATACTGGCGCTGCTGGATTTTGGAAATAAAGCCACTTTCACAGTATTGGGCCTCACGGTGTTTGTGTGACCTGTGGGTGTTTGATGAGCTGCTCCGTGCTCATTGTGTGAGGCCGCCCTGAAGAGTCTGGGGCTCCGGAACGGGGAAATGCTTTTCTGGATGTTTAATGGAGGAGCCTGACTCACTTGCGCCTTCAACCTACTAAGGAATGCCACTAGAGCAAAAAAAGAACGGCGCATGGAAGGGATTCAAACAGGACGATATCCTGTTATGATCATGCAGTGAAAAGCTATCTTTCCTGAATGTAACATGCCATGAGAACATTGCGGTATGTACAAACTCACCTGACTGTGTTTAAAAATGCCCCCACGGCAACAACAGTGCTTGTATTTCGAAATAATCACCACGAAGGACTTAACATCTTTGAACTTCGAGCTTGCATTTTTTAATACCTTTACAATGCACTGTGGGACTAGTAGTATGGTGATGTCAGTCACGTGATGCAATCAGTTAAAGTACGCCCAAGCGCACCTGGGCGCTTGTGTTCCAGTCTGTGATCAAGGCAATGGTGCCGAAACGTTAGACCAATGGATACTGGCGCTGCTGGATTTTGGAAATAAAGCCACTTTCACAGTATTGGGCCTCACGGTGTTTGTGTGACCTGTGGGTGTTTGATGAGCTGCTCCGTGCTCATTGTGTGAGGCCGCCCTGAAGAGTCTGGGGCTCCGGAACGGGGAAATGCTTTTCTGGATGTTTAATGGAGGAGCCTGACTCACTTGCGCCTTCAACCTACTAAGGAATGCCACTAGAGCAAAAAAAGAACGGCGCATGGAAGGGATTCAAACAGGACGATATCCTGTTATGATCATGCAGTGAAAAGCTATCTTTCCTGAATGTAACATGCCATGAGAACATTGCGGTATGTACAAACTCACCTGACTGTGTTTAAAAATGCCCCCACGGCAACAACAGTGCTTGTATTTCGAAATAATCACCACGAAGGACTTAACATCTTTGAACTTCGAGCTTGCATTTTTTAATACCTTTACAATGCACTGTGGGACTAGTAGTATGGTGATGTCAGTCACGTGATGCAATCAGTTAAAGTACGCCCAAGCGCACCTGGGCGCTTGTGTTCCAGTCTGTGATCAAGGCAATGGTGCCGAAACGTTAGACAAATGGATACTGGCGCTGCTGGATTTTGGAAATAAAGCCACTTTCACAGTATTGGGCCTCACGGTGTTTGTGTGACCTGTGGGTGTTTGATGAGCTGCTCCGTGCTCATTGTGTGAGGCCGCCCTGAAGAGTCTGGGGCTCCGGAACGGGGAAATGCTTTTCTGGATGTTTAATGGAGGAGCCTGACTCACTTGCGCCTTCAACCTACTAAGGAATGCCACTAGAGCAAAAAAAGAACGGCGCATGGAAGGGATTCAAACAGGACGATATCCTGTTATGATCATGCAGTGAAAAGCTATCTTTCCTGAATGTAACATGCCATGAGAACATTGCGGTATGTACAAACTCACCTGACTGTGTTTAAAAATGCCCCCACGGCAACAACAGTGCTTGTATTTCGAAATAATCACCACGAAGGACTTAACATCTTTGAACTTCGAGCTTGCATTTTTTAATACCTTTACAATGCACTGTGGGACTAGTAGTATGGTGATGTCAGTCACGTGATGCAATCAGTTAAAGTACGCCCAAGCGCACCTGGGCGCTTGTGTTCCAGTCTGTGATCAAGGCAATGGTGCCGAAACGTTAGACAAATGGATACTGGCGCTGCTGGATTTTGGAAATAAAGCCACTTTCACAGTATTGGGCCTCACGGTGTTTGTGTGACCTGTGGGTGTTTGATGAGCTGCTCCGTGCTCATTGTGTGAGGCCGCCCTGAAGAGTCTGGGGCTCCGGAACGGGGAAATGCTTTTCTGGATGTTTAATGGAGGAGCCTGACTCACTTGCGCCTTCAACCTACTAAGGAATGCAACTAGAGCAAAAAAAGAACGGCGCATGGAAGGGATTCAAACAGGACGATATCCTGTTATGATCATGCAGTGAAAAGCTATCTTTCCTGAATGTAACATGCCATGAGAACATTGCGGTATGTACAAACTCACCTGACTGTGTTTAAAAATGCCCCCACGGCAACAACAGTGCTTGTATTTCGAAATAATCACCACGAAGGACTTAACATCTTTGAACTTCGAGCTTGCATTTTTTAATACCTTTACAATGCACTGTGGGACTAGTAGTATGGTGATGTCAGTCACGTGATGCAATCAGTTAAAGTACGCCCAAGCGCACCTGGGCGCTTGTGTTCCAGTCTGTGATCAAGGCAATGGTGCCGAAACGTTAGACAAATGGATACTGGCGCTGCTGGATTTTGGAAATAAAGCCACTTTCACAGTATTGGGCCTCACGGTGTTTGTGTGACCTGTGGGTGTTTGATGAGCTGCTCCGTGCTCATTGTGTGAGGCCGCCCTGAAGAGTCTGGGGCTCCGGAACGGGGAAATGCTTTTCTGGATATATATATATATATATATATATATATATACATAGCGTTAAAACTCCCAGATGCTTGCGGCAAAAACGGAGAACCTGACACTTTCTTTGCTCTTCAGTTGCAGGTATTTTTATTTTTCAATTTTCAGAGTGACCTTCAAGTGCAAAAACTAGACGCGTTTCGGCGAACTCGGTCGTCTTGATCACTGGACAATAGTGAAATGTGACCGAACAATTTTAAAACACCGATAACCAATCCTGTGCTTGGATGTCACCTGACTGGTAGAAAGACATGATAGAAAGACTCTCTATACCATGCTTAAACTATCAAGGGCACTGGCGATTACTTATTACAAAATACACAACTCCGTAGTCAGAATAATTAATCAAACTAATAGAAGGTTCGGCAACACATAGTATGGCAATTAATATCTGTACAAATACATTAACCATATTTTATTCATATAAAAACACAACAGGAATTTTTTATAAAGAAACTACAAATAATTGTATCGTTCAGGATAATGATCGCCGCATAATACAAGTTCACTTCTTCTCCTTGAACTCAAATTAATAAACAAATTTGTTCCTTTCAGTTGCATTTTGATTCAATACAGACATTGCCCCAATGATTCAATACCGATCCCTGCAAATAGCAATCCCCCTACCAATTCGGTTGACATCCAAAAAAGTGCATGTGCTTAAGTGCTTATAAATAATAAAAAAATATTTTTACATAGATTTAATCTAAATAAACCCCAATGTTTACATTAAATTTCTTTAAATGACCTAATACCCCCTCCGGGATCTATGTAAATGAAAGGAGGTATTGGGCAGAGAGAAAGCCTCACAAGCGATTTCAAAGTTAAATATTTATACCTAATATTAAATATTTTTTTTAACTCCAATTCTGTTGGTTGTCGATAATATTTATAAACTTCATATTTCAGGAAATGAAAATATTTGAATTAAAGGGTTGGGAATTTATAGACAAATTATATAAATCAAATCTGATTCAAGACCAAACTCCTCCCACATTAAATATGATAATATGATTAATCAATACAAAAAAAGTCAATAGATCCGTGCAAGTGCACCAATAAATAGTATAAAACCACTCATTCATAAAACTACATACATTCATGGTGAAACACAAATTGAGCACAAGACAAAGACCTAAAAACAATCCATATAGAAAAAACTAAAAACATAATTTAATTAGATTAAGAATCAGATAAAAACCTTAAAACCACTGAACCACAAATCAGCTCTTTTTTTCAATACATAACCTACTTGAAGGTCTAGAGATAATAATGTAAATCCTCACAGATATTGAGCCTCCTCAGGTTTTTTGTGTCAAGCTCAATAATATATTTAGTTTCAAGTTGCCTGAGGGTCCTCTCCCTGTTGCCACCTCTTATTTAGTGGGACACTGTCAATAACATAGTATTGTAGAACATTGAGGTAGTTATAATGTTCTGCTTTGACATGTCTGGCAACAGGGTAAGACGGATCTGAATTAACAGTAGCCCTCAGATGCTGTAAAATTCGAGCATGTACTTGAAGTTCTGTGCTTCCCACGTACTGCAATCCGCAAATACATTTCAGAAAATAAACAGCATGATCCGTCCTGCAAGTATAATGACCACCGATTTTAATCGGGACCTCTGAAAAAGCATTAAAATAGCAGTTGGTGTTTACTCCGAACTTGCAGCCTGGGCATGTACTGCATTTAAAAAAACCTTTCTTGGGGGAAAGCCAATTACTTTTATTGTAGAGCTCTGGGCTGGTTTTTACTACATCACTTCGCATAGAGTGTCCTTTGCAGTACGTGAAATTTGCTTTCTCTGGTAAAACTCCTTGTAGAACAACATCAGTTAGAACTATTGGCCACTGGGTATTGATAATTTTCCTAATTGTCTGTGACTGTCTACTATATGTAGATATAAATCTGCAGGAATTCACAGATGGTCTCTCGTGATTTTCTGCAGTGACAGTCAATGTGCGGGTACTAGCCATTGTTTTAGATGTTACTTGTATCAACTCGGACCTATCTTTTTTATTTGCCTTTTTGATTGCTTAATAGCGGAGCCGACTTCCCCCAAGCAAATGGTAAAAGGATACCGATGTTGTCCTATGCAGACAACACGGTCCTAATAACCCTCACTTCTAATGGTATGCAGATTACCTTAGCTGCCTATGAGGCCTTTATGGGTAGTCTAGGCCTCAAGGTCAATTTTGCTAAATCGTTTGCTATGACCTGCGGCCCGAAAGGTGTTGAATCTCGTAGGTACATGGTAAGGGATTCAATTATTGCAAAAGTTGACAATTTTAATTATCTTGGCAATCTTTTTAATAAAAAGTTGAACTGGGACCCTTTAATATCAGTCTGGGTACAAAAAGCTACACAATCGGTCGAGGCTCTGTTTCGCTTTGCTAGCAAACTGGGGCAAAAACCGATTCGAGAACTAATAACTTTATATAAAGCTAAATGTCTCTCTGCCGCCGTATACGGGGCAGGTGTATGGGGGACTCAGAAATGTGATAAAATACAAGTAATGGAAAATACATTTCGAAAACTGTTGTTATCCATCCCACCAGGTACCTCAAATAACTTCTGTCATGGGGAGGTGGGTATTGCTTTTGTGAATGACATTATTCATTTGTCGCCTTTGTTGTTATGGTCTAAAGTTTGTCAGGCAGAGGAGTTAAAAATAACGAAGGAAATCTTGCATGACTGCCTTAAACTTGATCACTCCATGAATATTCCGTGGCTTCGATATGTCAGGGACACTTTTAATAAAATCGGGTTAGGGCAAATGTTTGAGAGTCCAGTTATGGCTGGCAAGGATTATAAGTTAATTATTCGAAAAGCTTATTATTCCAGCTGAGGCTCTTTGAGAAGTGGTGAGAACGTAGTACATAGGAAGGACGAGTTGCACCAGCAGTTTTACTTGTCATATATCTCTCACACTCAATGGCGCTTTTTCTTGACATGGTTTCGATTAAATTCTTTACATTATCTTTTTGCTTTCCCAAAACAAGGGGGGTGGTGTGAGAGGCTACCCCCTTGCCCTTGTAATAATAGGGTTTCACAAAGCCCTTTGCATCTTATTCTTTTTTGTGCATTGTACAAGGATGCAAGAAACAGGTTTATCAAGCCTGTCCTGTTAAGCCTTGGATCTCGTTACTACAAAGAAGGCTATGAGCACTTTTTGTCCTTGTCAACTCCAGAGATCTGTAGTGCTGTGCTTAGCTTTATCCGAGTGTCTCTTGACATCAGAAACAAATATGAATACCCGTAAAAATGTTAACTGTTTAGTTAAAAATATGGTGTGGACTTAAAACTGTAATGCACTTTATGAAAAGTTTTACAGATGTGCCATGACGGTTTTGAACTTCTTGCCAATTTTAAATTGTAAAATGAATTATGGAGTTTTTAATTAATTATGAATTTGTTGTATAATTAAGTGAAGTTTGAATCTGTCTATACTTTTGTGATTCCTTTGTTGAATCGCATAAAGTTATTCGAACGAACGATTGCAAGATCCAGTTTATGAGAATTATAGCCCTGCTATAGCAGTCTACATTTAGCAGTATCTTGGGCCTCCTTCAAAGCAGTCGCCGAGCTACAGGTCCTGCGAATTCTCAAGAACTCCCCCTAGGGCAAACTAGCAATCGCGTGGTGTGGATGGAAACTAGAGACATGCAAAAGTGTGTTGCCTGCTGTTGGTTTCCAGTATAGACTAGTTTCAATGACCTAATTGTGTACTTCAACCTTCATATCCAGGAAGGTGGTAGTACGGGGATCAATTAGCGATGTGAATTGCAAATTAAGCTCATTTACATTGATGAGGTCAATAAATGTCTTTGCCTCACCCTTACTCCCTTTCCAGATAATAAAAACATCATCCATAAATCTCCACATTTGCATCACATGTTGTTCATAAAGTGCCTTGTGCTCTATCTTGAGGACATGCTCCTCCCACCAGCCTACATGTAAACATGCATAGCTGAAGGAGAAGCATGTCCCCATTGCCACGCCTTGTTTTTGTTTATAGATTTTGCCATCAAACATAAAAACATTGTTATAAATACACCAATGTATCATTCCCAGTAGCATTTTGTTATGTTGATACATGTCGATACTCCTGTGCTTAAGATATATACTCCAAGTCCTTAGTTCAAGAATCGGACACCTACACAGGAGCTGGATCAGACGATCGGTTTCTTGTTTATTTTAGTTTTTGCTGTTGCGGTTGCGGCGCTTCCTGCCTTGCTCATACAGCACAGAATTGACATATCTCCACCATTAAAAATGCAGGGTTTGACATCCTATGATGCACAGTTTCAACAGATATGGTGAACAGACTTAACAATGTGAGTGATTCCTGACCTTTGTGACATTACTTTTCATTAAATATAAATAATTAATTGAAGGCATGAACTTGACAAATGTAACAGTTTACACTAAAATCCTATTCCGATATATCGCGTGAGTGCACAGACAATTTAGAAAAAATACATTGTCCCTTACATCATCACATCACATTTCTACTTTGGTTAAACAGACAAAAATTTGGGATTGTGCATATTCATTCTCACAACTCTGTAGGTAGTTAACTCAATTTCATGCAAAGAGTTTAAACCTTTACGTGATCAGATTTACCCACTCTATTTGCTACAATTGCATGCAAATGCAAAGATCAGGTTGCCACGCTAAATTTTGCACTCAATGATGCATTTATATTAACAAGAAAACCTGTGGATTTAGACCATGATGTCGATAAATATTTAAATAGTAAACCAACTTAAACTCCATCATTTTGTTGGCTGCTCCACCACATTATAATTAATACAGCCAAATTTCTCTTTGTGCAAAAAGCATTGAAAGTGCAAATGCTTAAATACTCTGCACAATATTTTCAACCATCAATAGTTTTAACAATAGAGAGGTACAGGCACAAAATGTATATTGATTATCAAAAACACTAAACATCCATTTCTGAATAAGGTGCGAATGCATATGTGCTAAATCTAGTTCTAAAGTGCAATTGCTTTATAGAACTGAAGCTAACAAATGTTGCATAAATTCATGATAATGAACATAAAGTGCTAGTGCTTTCATTCAATGTGTATAATGGGGAGCAGTATTGACATATCTATCTTCATGATCACCTGATTGTTCTTGGAACTAGAGTCCCTGAGGGAAAATAGTAGTGAAGGCTATACTGATCATTGCTTTCTGTAAACAAGTTTCAAATGACAAATTTCCCATTGAGTCTGAAAAAACAATACTATGAAAAATCCTCTTAGTTTCTTTCATCTTTGTTGAACATCTCTACTCTCTTTGCTTCCTCTTACTATCTATACCCTGCAAGATATTAAAAATCAATATAAAAAAAAATGCAGATTACAAATATCTTGATTAGCTCAAATGAACAAGCACATCTTCCTCTGCGTTAAGACCTGCTTGAATTCTAGTATTAAACAGCAATATATATCTTGATTCCAACTGGGGTAACCTTATCTCACCATTTCCACCTCTCCTCAGTTTGGGCACCTGATCCACTGCAAAATACGACAGATTACTCACACCTCCCTATGGACTTCATTTATGTATTGTGCAACAGGTTAGTTCTAATCATTGTTCTTAATAGCACTCATGTGTTGTAATATACGGATGTGCACCATGTGAATGCTGCTACCGACGTATAGTTTTGAGCACATACACTTCAATACATAAACTACGAATTCACTTCTACAGTTTAGTGAAGTTCTGATCTTCCAGGGACTTCTCATTAGTGGTAAAGGGACTTGCTTATTATTACTTGCAATCTTACAGGCTTTACATTTAAAGCACTTGTGAAGCCCTGGTCTTGATCTAAACCATCCTTCCCCAGTGCTCGCCTCGGTACTACTGTTAACCAATTCTGTTCTCATTGATTTTGCTTTTTAAAAGTTATTAATAGTTTACGAGGCAGCATTTCATTGAGGATAGGAATTTGCGAATGATCGCCACATCCTCCATGTCCGCCAGCAGTGTTAAGTGACGTATCAGATTAGGCCTCCGCCTAAGATGAGATGAAAGAGGACACATGTCAATGACATCCATCATGAGATGGCCACAGCATATCCCGTTCAGGATGACACAGAAAAAACAATGACTGATTTTATGAATGAGTGACACACCAGGTTAAACAGAAGGCACACCTCTCTATTGACAATAAAAAGTTCATGGGTCGCACACTACTCCACCCACCAGCGGGTGTAACCCAAGAGCATCACTGTAGATGCAGTTCTTCTAGGCGTGTATGCCTTTTGTAGATCTGGAAGTGTAGAAAGCAAAGTTGCAGCACCAACTCTGGACACCGGTGTTTCAGGATTATTTTCCTTCATCAGCAGAGTATGGGTATTTTACAGGGTTTCGCTGCGCAGGCTGCCAAATATCAACAGGTTTGGTACCACTCACGGCGCGTAGGTGCGTTGTCTGAGCTCGTCAGCCCAATGGCTCGAGGGAACCATTTGTAAAATAAAGGTTCATGGGTCGCACACTACTCCACCCACCAGCGGGTGTAACCCAAGAGCATCATGGTAGATGCAGTTCTTCTATGCGTGTACACCTTTCGTAGATCTGGAAGTGTAAAGAGCAAAGTTGCAGCACCAACTCTGGACACCGGTGTTTCAGGATTATTTTCCTTCATCAGCAGAGTATAGGTATTTTACAGGGCTTCGCTGTGCAGGCTGCCAAATGTCAACAGGTCTGGTACCACTCACGGCGCCTAGGTGCGTTGTCCGAGCACGTCAGCCCAATGGCTCGAGGTAACCATTTGTAAATGAAAAGTTCATGGGTTGCACACCACCCACCAGCGGGTGTAACCCACGAGCATCACGGTAGATGCAGTTCTTCTAGGCGTGTACGCCTTTCGTAGATCTGGAAGTGTAGAAAGCAAAGTTGCAGCACCAACTCTGGACACCGGTGTTTCAGGATCATTTTTTTTCAGGATCATTTTCCTTCATCAGCAGAGTATAGGTATTTTACAGAGTTTCGCTGTGCAGGCTGCCAAATATCAACAGGTCTGGTACCACTCACGGTGCCTAGGTGCGTTGTCCGAGCTCCTCAACCCAATGGCTTGAGGGAACCATTTGTAAATGAAAAGTTCATGGGTCGCACAATCCTCTTAGTTTTTTTCATCTTTGTTGAACATCTCTACTCTCTTTGCTTCCTCTTACTGTCTATACCCTGCAAGACATTAAAAATCAATTTTTAAAAAACTCAGATTACAAATATCTTGATTAGCTCAAATGAACATGCACATCTTCATCTGCGTTAAGAACTGCTTGAATTCTAGTATTAAACAGCAATATATATCTTGATTCCAACTGGGGTAACCTTATCTCACGATTTCCACCTCTCCTCAGTTTGGGCACCTGATCCACTGCAAAATACGACAGATTACTCACACCTCCCTTATGGACTTCATTTATGTATTGTGCAACAGGATAGTTCTAATCATTTTTCTTAATAGCACTCATGTGTTGTAATATACGGATGTGCACCATGTGAATGGTTCTACCGACGTATAGTTTTGAGCACATACACTTCAATACATAAACTACAAATTCACTTCTACAGTTTAGTGAAGTTCTGATCTTCCAGGGACTTCTCATTAGTGGTAAAGGGACTTGCTTATTATTACTTGCAATCTTACAGGCTTTACATTTAAAGCACTTGTGAAACCCTGGTCTTGATCTAAACCATCCTTCCCCAGTGCTTGCCTTGGTACTACTGTTAACCAATTCTGTTATCATTGATTTTGCTTTTTAAAAGTTATTAATAGTCTACGAGGCAGCATTTCATTGAGGATAGGAATTTGCGAATGATCGCCACATCCTCCATGTCCGCCAGCAGTGTTAAGTGACGTATCAGATTAGGCCTCCGCCTAAGATGAGATGAAAGAGGACACATGTCAATGACATCCATCATGAGATGGCCACAGCATATCCCGTTCAGGATGACACAGAAAAAACAATGACTGATTTTATGAATGAGTGACACACCAGGTTAAACAGAAGGCACACCTCTCTATTGACAATAAAAAGTTCATGGGTCGCACACTACTCCACCCACCAGTGGGTGTAACCCAAGAGCATCACTGTAGATGCAGTTCTTCTAGGCGTGTACGCCTTTCGTAGATCTGGAAGTGTAGAAAGCAAAGTTGCAGCACCAACTCTGGACACCGGTGTTTCAGGATTATTTTACTTCAGCAGCAGAGTATGGGTATTTTACAGGGTTTCTCTGCGCAGGCTGCCAAATATCAACAGGTCTGGTACCACTCACGGCGCGTAGGTGCGTTGTCTGAGCTCGTCAGCCCAATGGCTCGAGGGAACCATTTGTAAAATAAAAGTTCATGGGTCGCACACTACTCCACCCACCAGCGGGTGTAACCCAAGAGCATCACAGTAGATGCAGTTCTTCTATGCGTGTACGCCTTTCGTAGATCTGGAAGTGTAAAGAGCAAAGTTGCAGCACCAACTCTGGACACCAGTGTTTCAGGATTATTTTCCTTCATCAGCAGAGTATAGGTATTTTACCGGCTTCGCTGTGCAGGCTGCCAAATGTCAACAGGTCTGGTACCACTCATGGCGCCTAGGTGCGTTGTCCGAGCACGTCAGCCCAATGGCTCGAGGTAACCATTTGTAAATGAAAAGTTCATGGGTTGCACACCACCCACCAGCGGGTGTAACCCACGAGCATCACGGTAGATGCAGTTCTTCTAGGCGTGTACGCCTTTCGTAGATCTGGAAGTGTAGAAAGCAAAGTTGCAGCACCAACTCTGGACACCGGTGTTTCAGGATCATTTTTTTTCAGGATCATTTTCCTTCATCAGCAGAGTATAGGTATTTTACAGAGTTTCGCTGTGCAGGCTGCCAAATATCAACAGGTCTGGTACCACTCACGGTGCCTAGGTGCGTTGTCCGAGCTCCTCAACCCAATGGCTTGAGGGAACCATTTGTAAATGAAAAGTTCATGGGTCGCACAATCCTCTTAGTTTTTTTCATCTTTGTTGAACATCTCTACTCTCTTTGCTTCCTCTTACTATCTATACCCTGCAAGACATTAAAAATCAATTTTTAAAAAACTCAGATTACAAATATCTTGATTAGCTCAAATGAACATGCACATCTTCATCTGCGTTAAGAACTGCTTGAATTCTAGTATTAAACAGCAATATATATCTTGATTCCAACTGGGGTAACCTTATCTCACGATTTCCACCTCTCCTCAGTTTGGGCACCTGATCCACTGCAAAATACGACAGATTACTCACACCTCCCTTATGGACTTCATTTATGTATTGTGCAACAGGGTAGTTCTAATAATTTTTCTTAATAGCACTCATGTGTTGTAATATACGGATGTGCACCATGTGAATGGTTCTACCGACGTATAGTTTTGAGCACATACACTTCAATACATAAACTACAAATTCACTTCTACAGTTTAGTGAAGTTCTGATCTTCCAGGGACTTCTCATTAGTGGTAAAGGGACTTGCTTATTATTACTTGCAATCTTACAGGCTTTACATTTAAAGCACTTGTGAAACCCTGGTCTTGATCTAAACCATCCTTCCCCAGTGCTCGCCTTGGTACTACTGTTAACCAATTCTGTTATCATTGATTTTGCTTTTTAAAAGTTATTAATAGTCTACGAGGCAGCATTTCATTGAGGATAGGAATTTGCAAATGATCGCCACATCCTGCATGTCCGCCAGCAGTGTTAAGTGACGTATCAGTTTAGGCCTCCGCCTAAGTTGAGATGAAAGAGGACACATGTCAATGACATCCATCATGAGATGGCCACAGCATATCCCAATCAGGATGACACAGAAAAAACAATGACTGATTTTATAAATGAGTGACACACCAGGTTACATGAGTGGATGTTTGAGCCACACAGAAGGCACACCTCTCTATTGACAATACACAAGTGCCTCAAACACCACAGAGGTCAATGTGAATGCACATATTTTATGGCCACATTTCACATGTGCATGCCTGGGAGCTTGGCATCCAGCCAATGTGCGACACATCAGCACCACTGTCTCATACTCATCTTCTGTACCTGTCACACCTCAATGCATCATTCACACTTGGCACACCTCCACAACACAATGACCACCGTTGGCGGTGAACTGACAATTGCGTGTATGAGCAGACCGAATAGCACAAGTAAGTAACTTCATCATACAGTGAGACAAGCCTTGCAGAGGTCATCGCTGCCCCACAATACATTGATGTGTACACATTGTAGAGTCCACTACACCACTGTCATGCCTCATCATTAATCTAATGCATTTGTGACATGTTGGGGACTACAGACCAATGTATGTCACACATACACAACCAGGGCACATGTAGGCACCTGTGAAGTCAATGGAACATTAGCATTGTGTGCACAATGATGTGCCCTTCACCATGTGGCCACTGTGCACTAATGAAGTGTTCCTAATGGGCATTGCCATTGTATGTGCCCCATATTGCATTAGCTACTGACTGGCCCGAGCAGTGTCTCACCGGCACCCCCCCCTGACACAGCTGCGATAGTCATTGGTATGGAGACATGGCCAATTAGCGGTTGTCATTCTCTGCCACCTAAATCGCAGTGCCTCATGTCAATGTATGGGCCCAAATTGTGGTAACTACCGCCTGGCCCTGGCGGTGTGTCACCAGCACCCCCATTCACACAGGTGCGGTAGTGATAGCCATAGAGACATGGGAAGATGACAGTTGGCATGCTCCGCCGCCCAAATTAAGGTAGCTACTGCCTGGCCCCAGCGGTGTGTCACCAGTACCCCCCAGTCACACAAGTGCGGTAGTAATAGCCATAGAGACATGGGGCGATGGCGGTTGGCATGCTCCGCCATCCAAATCGCGGTAGCAACCGCCTGGCCCCACCGGTGTGTCACCAGCACCCCCCATTCACACAAGTGCGGTAGTGATAGCCATAGAGACATGGGGAGATAGTGGTTGGCATGCTCCGCCACCCAACTCGTGGTAGCTACTACCTGGCCCCAGCGGTGAGTCACCAGCACCCCCATTCACACAAGTGCAGTAGTGATAGCCATAGGGACATGAGAAGATGGCGGTTTGCATGTTCCGCCACCCAAATCACAGTAGCTACCGCCTGGCCCGGCAGTGTCTCACCACCATGGAGCATGCCCTAGAGCCAATGGGAACAATGATTGTGGTGGCATGATGCAATTTTGAAAATCACGGTAGACGTGCTCCACCACAGCGGAGGCGTACATTGGATGCTTTTGAAAGATGCACCATCACATTAGCGCACCCCGGGCCCCTGCGGTGCATCACCGCGATGGAGCATGCCCTAGAGCAGGGGTACTCATAGTACGGCCCGCGGGCCGCTGGCGGCCCGGCAAGCCTTCTCTGGCAGCCCGCGGACCTTTTCAGACATCTACCCGAGTTTTTTTTTTTTTAAAAGGCTGTCTGCAACCAGAGCTCGACTCTGAGACTCTGCTGCCTGTGGGGGCCGGGCGATTTCTGCCGTAGTCAGAGTGGGGCTGCCATTAGCATGTTAATGAGGCTATTTTCACCTCTCAGCGCCCCTGCAGTCCCACTCTGACTACGGCGGAAATCGCCCGGCCCCCACAGGCAGCAGAGTCTCCGAGTCGAGCTCTGGTTGCAGACAGCCTTTTTTTTTTTTAAAAGGAGGGCGAAAGAGGGAGGGAGTGAGGGAAAGCAAGGGAGGGAATAGCGCTACATGCCGTGGAGATCTTTGGATTTCCGTTCAGCAGAGACCAAGTCCAATGTTCTTAACGAGATTCTCTTGCCATCATCAGCCACATCAGAACCTTAGCTGTCCTTCAATGAGGCTTTGATGGCACTTGTCGTGACAGCTTGGGAAAAGCCATCATCTTTGCCAGCGGTGGATAGACTTCTGGCATAGAGGTACAGTTCGGTGGTATGTAATGGATTTTTTAGCACGCAGTACCGTTACCACAGATCCATTACCACGCAGGATCCATTACCACGGATACCTTTACCACGCAGTTTTTTTACAACGCAGGTACTATTACAACGCATACCATTACATCGTAAGATTAGGTAAGTTTAAAGGTAAGTATTGGGGTATTGGGTTTGGGTTTTGGGGTACAGGGGTATTTTTTGGTTTTAGGGCTGGGTTTGGGTTTTGGGGTACAGGGGTATTTTTAGGTTTTAGGGCTGAGTTTGGGTTTTGGGGTACAGGGGTATTTTTAGGTTTTAGGGATGGGTTTGGGTTTTGGGGTACAGGGGTATTTTTAGGTTTTAGGGCTGGGTATGGATTTTGGGGTACAGGGGTATTTTTAGGTTTTAGGGCTGGGTTTGGGTTTTGGGGTACAGGGGTATTTTTAGGTTTTAGGGTTGGGTTTGGGCTTTGGGGTACAGGGGTATTTTTCGGTTTTAGGGCTAGGTTTGGGTTTTGGGGTACAGGGGTATTTTTAGGTTTTAGGGCTGCGTTTGGGTTTTGGGGTACAGGGGTATTTTTAGGTTTTAGGGCTGGGTTTGGGTTTTGGGGTACATGGGTATTTTTAGGTTTTAGGGTTGGGTTTGGGTTTTGGGGTACAGGGGTATTTTTAGGTTTTTAGGGCTGGGTTTGGGTTTTGGGGTACAGGGGTATTTTTAGGTTTTAGGGCTGGGTATGGGTTTTGGGGTACAGGGGTATTTTTAGGTTTTAGGGCTGGGTTTGGGTTTTGGGGTACAGGGGTATTTTTAGGTTTTAGGGCTGGGTTTGGGTTTTGGGGTACAGGGGTATTTTTAGGTTTTAGGGCTGGGTTTGGGTTTTGGGGTACAGGGGTATTTTTAGTTTTTAGGGCTGGGTTTGGGTTTTGGGGTACAGGGGTATTTTTAGGTTTTAGGGCTGGGTATGGGTTTTGGGGTACAGGGGTATTTTTAGGTTTTAGGGCTGGGTTTGGGTTTTGGGGTACAGGGGTATTTTTAGGTTTTAGGGCTGGGTTTGGGTTTTGGGGTACAGGGGTATTTTTAGGTTTTAGGGCTGGGTATGGGTTTTGGGGTACAGGGGTATTTTTTAATATATATTTAAAAAAATTACAATTAAAAATAATTTTATTAATATAATTATTTAATGATTAAATAATGAATAATTAAATTAAATATTTTAAAAATAATTATTTTAAATATAATAATGAATTATTAAATTAAATATTACAAAAATATATTTTTTAAAAATATATATACTTACCTATACTTACGTTGCAATGGTATGCGTTGTAATAGTATGTGCGTTGTAGTGTATTGCGTTGTAAGGGTATCCGTTGTAACATGACCTGCGTTGTAAAAAATCCGTGGTAATGGTATGCGTGCTAAAAGTACGCGTGGTAACGTGGTACATCCCAGTTCGGTACCAGGCAGCAACTCACTTTTTCTCTCCACACACCCATCTCCAGAGAGCCTGGTTATTCAAGCTTCTTTCTCCAGTACACAATTGAGTGGTGCCTTATTTACTGTACATTCAGATAGGGAGTCTAAAAGACTGGAAGCATGGAGCAAGAAAGCCTTCTCAGCAGGGAGTACAGCCCTGAAATCGTTAAAGGCCAACTGCCTTCTCGCCTGTTGTACCCATGCTTTATTATGGGGTATAACCCAATTGATGTTGTCCCACATCCCGCAAACATGAAGGAGCATTTCAGGAGGTCAATGCAGATTGTGAGAATGCTTCCAGCCATATCATTAAATCTGGACTGGACACAGCTCTACTCCGTTGCCCATACCATGAGGACATCCATTTGTATCTATCTGCATATTTGTCTTCGGATGTCCAAATTCACTGAAGACGTCGAAACCAATCTGATGGACCTTACCTTTGTTAAAGTAGGAGGGAGGGAGGGAAAGGAAGGCAGACAGAGTGATTGTGACAGAGGGAGGAAAAGGGAGGGAGAGGGAGACAGAGGGAGGGAGAGCTAGAGGGAGGGAAAGAGAGGGAGAGGGAAAGTGAGGGAGGGAAAGGGAGGGAGAGCGAGGGAGAGCGAGGGAGAGGGAGGGAGATGGAGGGGAAGGGAGGGGGAGGGGGAGGGAGGGAGAGTGAGGGAGAGCGAGGGAGGGAAAGGGAGCGAGGGGGGATGGAAAGCGAGGGAGGGAGGGAAAGGGAGGCAGACGGAGGGAGACAGAGGGAGGGAGGGAGACAGAGAGGGAAGGAGACAGAGGGAGGGAGGGAGACAGAGAGAGGGAGGGAGAGGGAGGGAGGGAGACAGAGAGAGGGAGGGAGACAGAGAGAGGGAGAGAGACAGAGAGAGGGAGGGAGGCAGAGAGAGGGAGGGAGGCAGAGAGTCAGAGTGAGTGAGACAGAGGGAGAGATGGAGAGATGGAGAGAGAGAGAGTCAGAGGGAGACAGAGAGACAGAGAGAGGGAGAGGGGGAGGGAGAGGGAGGGAGAGGGATGGAGAGAGTGAGAGGGAGGGAGAGGGAGAGAGAGGGAGAGAGAGGGAGGGAGACAGAGAGAGTGAGTGAGACAGAGGAAGAGAAGGAGTGAGAGAGTCAGAGTGAGTGAGACAGAGGGAGAAATGGAGAGATGGCGAGAGATGGAGAGAGAGAGAGTCAGAGGGAGACAGAGAGTCAGAGGGAGACAGAGGGAGAGGGAGAGGGAGAGGGCGAGGGAAAGGGAGAGGAAGGGAGAGAGGGATGGGAAGAGAGATGGGGAGAGAGGGAGAGAGAGGGGAGAGAGGGGGAGAGAGGGAGAGAGAGGGCAGAGAGGGAGAGAGAGGGAGAGGGAGAGAGATGTGTGTCTATGCCGAGTCTGGTGGCTCAGTGGACGAAGGCGTCCGCTGCAGGGACCTATGATCAATCTCATGGTCACAGTTTTTTTTGTTGCTCTAGCCCCGCCCCTTCCCCACTGACCCCGCCCCCACCGGTGCGGCCCTCGGACACAAACCACACTGTAAATTTGGCCCCCGAGAGAAAGTTTGTGAGTACCCATGCCCTAGAGCCAATGGGAACGATGATTGTGGTGGCATGATGCAATTTTGAAAATCACAGTAGGCGTGCTCCGCCACGACTGAGGCAGACATTGGATGCTTTTGAAGGAGGCAGTCCTGGACAACTAATAGTTGCAGCTGGGCGCCTTTGAAACGACCCCAGGGGGCTATATATGTGGGGAAGTGAGACTCACATTTGCACTGCTCACAGAGCCTGTTGCCAGAGACCCCTCATCTGCTGTTGCCTCCAGGGACTGCTGCCTGAGACCCCTCATCAGCTTCTGCCTCCAGGGACTGCTGCCTGAGACCCCTCATCTGCTGCTGCCTCCAGGGACTGCTGCCTGAGACCCCTCATCTGCTGCTGCCTCCAGGGACTGCTGCCTGAGACCCCTCAGCACCCAATTCCACCACATGTGTTCCATGTCCACAGAGATGGCAAGGACAGAGAAGATCCCTGTCAGTCTAATTAACAAGCGAAGAGCTGGAGGTCTTGGTGGACGAGGTGCTCGCACAGTACCCTAGGCTATATGGTGCCCCAAATGTCGGGGTAAGTCACCAAAAACTGAGGTGAAGGGCAGGGGGGCACACATGTAGTTGGTCTGCTGCAGTACATGCCTGAGGGTGTGGGATTTGTGTCATGCACTGACAAACATGCTGTCTCCAGGGGGAAGGAGTGTGTGTCCCAATGTCACAGGTTTCCCTGCCTGCAGTTGTAGATCTGCGTGAAGTGTGTTGCATTGTCAGCCATACAGTGACACAGTATGTTGGCCATGCAGGTGCAAGGAGAGTGATTGCTTGGCTGAATGGCTATATGTGCCCCTGTTGTCCAACTCGGTGTGAGCCCAGATGCTTTGCTCAGTGCCCACCCAACAAGACGAGATCACATCACTGCACTTGCTGTGTCCTTACTCTTGTTTTATCACAGTGAAATCCAACTATGCACCATCTCAGCCCTGTATAATTGCACACGACCACACTTGTGTAGATCTATATTTTGTTTGTGAGTCCCTGTCCCCCAATGCCACACACATGACATACTGATATATTCACAGGGCATGCACATTGAGTGTTGCACAGTCTTGCACACAGTGAGTCTACCCACAGACACAAGTTGATATGTGATGTATGTTGTGCCCAGGCATGCATAGGACTGGAGAAGTGTGAAAGCCAAATAGGGGGTTCAGTGCTGTCATCCTGCATGTGTGTGAGATGTGCAGGGACTCTGTACGTCCTCATAAATGTATGCAATCCCAACAGCTTAGCCCATGCGGAGTGCCCATGTGAGATGTAACCCAGGGTGGGATTGACAGAGATTAGAATTTGTAATGAGTCTGTGAGTTGCTACTGTACTGCTAGATGTTGGTAGATGACACTGTGTCACTGATCATTTTCCCCTCTTGTCTCCCATGCCTGCAGCTCAAGGTACAGCAGCATAAGGCCGTGTGGAGGGCCATTGCAGCAAAGGTGCGAGCTTGGGGGGTTTCTAACCGACGGCGCACCCACTGCCTCAAGAGGTGGGACGTCATCAGCCGGCTGGGAAAGAACGTGGGAGAGATGACCATGGGGCTGCTTCCTCACACTGGGCAGCATGACACCACTGATGGCCCACATTTTGGCAGTGACTCATCCTGAACTGGATGCACGTCTGAAGGAGCATCAGCAGCAAGGCAGGGGTGAGTATTTGGGGAGGGTGCCTTTGGCTGGGAGCGGATACATGTGTACAGGACCTGTGGCAGCAGTGGCCTATGTGATGTTTGTGGAGTGGTGCAGTGCAGTGTCATGTAAGTGGCTGCTGGGATGGGTGCCAGTGTCATGCATTTGCCCAAACTGTTCTTACAGAGGTGATCCTCCCTGCTGTGCGTTCCCATTGCCGTATGTGTTATGCTCTTCATGGTTATTCAGCATTGGGGGTAGAATGGGGGATCGATTTGTGAGCGAACAGCAGTGTTACCAATCTGAGTGTGACTGCATCTATGCGTACATTGCATGCACCATGAATGTTGAGGCCTACACATCTGACAACAATGGGCACTAGTCTTTGGGCCCCAGAGTACAACATGGTGTTTGGTATGGGATATTTGACATTGTGAACTGTCATGTCATAATAGATGTATGTGTTGTCACCTCCTGTTCCCTCAAGGTCTGTCAGTGGCAACAAGTGGTGTGCCCACATCATGTCCGTAGGTGTGGGCAGAGCAAGTTGTGTGTCTGGTAGACTTCAGCCACGGGCAGCGTGTTGTTCTGTGTGGCCTTAACATGGCTCAGTCATGACAGATGATCAGAGTTACATGCACTGTTGTGGTCTATGTAGTGAGTTGCTGCAATTGATTGCAGAGTGCGGTGTGCAACTGGTAGATTTGGGCATCTTTTGTACTGCATTGATTGCATTGCTTTGTCCTGTTGATGCCACTAACCTGACCCTGCATCTCTCTCTCATGCAGATTCGCCAGTGGTCAGGGAGGGACAGGAGCCGGACACCAGTGTGGGTGAGACTAGCACTACAACTGCACAGGAGCCCAGTGACACAGAGGTCACCAGGGCCTCAGAGGGGGACTGAGTATGCAGGAAGAATCCCTGCCTGAGACACAAAGTACCACATCATCTGATGTCAGCGGGGATGCCTCCATGTTGGCGGGCACAGGTAATGGAGACTTTGCATCATCTACTACCACACAGTGGCCAGTGCCCACCCTCCCATCCACTTCCTCTGGTGCTACCCGTGTCAGTTAGAGGGGACGAGTTACATTCACACCTGGTACAGCTGTCCCTGCACCTGTCCCCCCTTCTGCCCACAGTGTGGAGTCTGTGGAGCTTCTGCGACAGCTTTGTGAGGTGCCCTCCTCAATGCCTTCAGTGACCATGACAAAAAATTAGCCCAGGTGGTTGCCTACATGGAGTGCATACACTCCGACGTGGGTTGGCTGCACCGTACTGTCCAGGCTTTGTCGTCCACAGTGACGTCTGCCCTTCAACAGGCACATACTCCCATTCCTGCTCCAGGGCCTTTGTCCATCCCCAGTTAGAGGCCACATCTGATGATAGTGACCACGGTTGACATGCGTCACAGTCACGATACAGCACAAGACGCACCAAGCAGAAACAACCCAAGCGGTCTTGCCCGCAAACATCATCCCCACAGAAGAGCAAAGCCACCTCAGAATGCAGAGACAAGAGCCCATCAGGGAAGAGCAAGGCCAAAGAAGCAGACCTCAGGCTCACATGCCTCAGAGGCATCACCAGATAAGGACTCTCCTGTACCTAAAACATTCACGCTAAGCAAGACATGCAGTTTCTGTGCCCACTGAGGAGGGGTTGTATGGCATGGGTACACCTAGGAAGGGCTCAGAGCCACATTCGCCCACTACATTGACTCCCATTCCATGCCCAGTGAAGCAGGGGAGGAGGGCACTGTAGGGGCTACACCTGGCAAACAGGAGAAGGAGGGCCGGAGGCATAGCCAGACAAAGAGTTCCACAGGATACAGAACGTCACCAGAGGGAGTGCCAGTGTCTGCACATGATGCAGCTCTGTTGGTGTGTGTGCCTGTTGTGTTAACGCCAGTTCCCATTATCCCCAGTACAGAGAAGACATTTCGAATTCCCAAGAAGAGGAAAGGCATCCCTCAAACCTCTCCAACCTACACTGTGTCTCAGGTCTGTATGACCCCACCTCCACATGCCACTACACCACCTGGTCCAAGCAGCCCTCCGGCTTGCCAAGCCACTGATAGCCCTACCTCACCTGGATAGCTCTCTCCCCAAGCAGGTGCTCCTGATGTCCCCGACACACTGCCAGCTCCCAGTCCGCCTGACAGCCAAGTGTGAGTGCAAGTCCCCCTCACACACCTGTCCTTCTCACAGGTGGGCCTGTTCTGCCCATTGTTGCTGCCCAAGGAAGGGTACAATCGCACACACTCCTTGTGCAGATTCTCATGTACTCACTCTGCCCTTTGCCATGCCCACTGGCCCTGGTGCTCTGCCCTTGTCTGTGCAGATTCTCATGTACTCGCTCTGCACTTTGCCAAGCCCACTGGCCCTGTTGCTCCGCCCTTGCCTGTGCAGATTCTCATGTACTCGCTCTACACTTTGCCGTGCCCAGTGGCCTTCCTGTTCTGCCCTTGCCTGTGCAGATTCTCATGTACTCGCTCTGCACCTTGCCATGCCCACTGGCCCTGTCGCTCTGCCCTTGCCTGTGCATATTCTCATGTACTCGCTCTACACTTTGCCATGCCCAGTGGCCTTGCTGTTCTGCCCTTGCCTGTGCAGATTCTCATGTACTCGCTCTGCACTTTGCCAAGCCCACTGGCCCTGTTGCTCCGCCCTTGCCTGTGCAGATTCTCATGTACTCACTCTACACTTTGCCGTGCCCAGTGGCCTTCCTGTTCTGCCCTTGCCTGTGCAGATTCTCATGTACTCGCTCTGCACTTTGCCAAGCCCACTGGCATGTTGCTCTGCCCTTGCCTGTGCAGATTCTCATGTACTCGCTCTGCACTTTGCCATGCCCACTGGTCCTGTTGCTCTGCTGTGTTGGACTATTCCCTGTGCAGCCTCTCATGTACTCACTCTGCACCCTGGACTGGCCACTGGCCCTGTTGCTCTGCTGTGTTGGACTATTCCCTGTGCAGCCTCTCATGTACTCACTCTGCACCCTGGACTGGCCACTGGCCCTGTTGCTCTGCTGTGTTGGACTATTCCCTGTTCAGCCTTTGATGTACTTGCTTTGAACTTTGCCATGCCCACTGGCCCTGTTGCTCTGCTTTGTTGGACTATTCCCAGTGCAGCCTCTCGTGCACCCACTCTGCACCCTGGACTGGCCACTGGCCCTGTTGCTCAGCTGTGTTGGACTATTCCCTGTGCAGCCTCTCATGTACTCACTCTGCACCCTGGACTGGCCACTGGCCCTGTTACTCTGCTGTGTTGGCCTATTCCCTGTGCCGCCTCTCATGTACTCACTCTGCACCCTGAACTGGCCACTGGCCTTCCTGTTCTGCCCTTGCCTGTGCAGATTCTCATGGATATGGTGTGAGCCCTGGACAGGCCACTGGCCTTGCTGTGTTGCCCTTGCCTGTGCAGATTCTCATGGATATGCTGTGCTCCCTGAACTGGCCACCGGGCCTTCCTGCCCTGCCCTTGCCTGTGCAGATTCTCATGGATATGCTGTGTCCCCTGAACTGGCCACTGGCTTGCTGTTTTGCCCTTCCCTGTGCAGATTCTCATGGATATGCTGTGCATTTTGTGCCTTGCTCTTCTCTACTGTTGGTGCCTATCTTTGCAACATGTGAATAAAGACAGTTACTCCTGTTGTCTGTTTTTTCAGTTTCCTTACTGAATAAAGTTATTTGGGTGTCTGCATGTGTTTGGCTGTGCCCCATGCTCTATGTTGCACTTCAACATTGCCAAGGTCTTTGCTCGACTAGTCTTTTTTCACAGAGGTGACAGGGACTTCAGTTCTTTCTGACACTTATACTTTTGGCATCTGTGGTGTCAATTTCACCTGTGTTGCAGTTCTCATTTTCCAGGTTTTCAATTGTTGACTACATAGTTCACATGTCAGGTTGGGGGATACTGAACAAAAGAAGGGGGTTCCCCATGGGTTACTTACTGATGTAGGCAGGCCAGAGGGGGGAAACTACCAATGCAGAGTGTGACTCTGCGCACAGGTTTGCATGCCGGCTGAGCAATGTCATCATGTATGTGTGTTATTCCTTTCTGTGTGCCCAGCTGTGTATGTATATGGTCATCTTGTGATGGCCCGTCATCCTGCTCCCATGGCTTACATGAGGCGTGTGCTCCTGGGTTGTCAAGAGGTGTGCAGTGTGTTGGTGTGTCCATGCTGTTCTGTCTGACTCTTACTTGTCGTTTTAGTCACTTGTGAGTGTGCAGAGTGTGTGACTGGCACATCAGTGTTGTGTTTGTTTGATCATCCATGTGTCTTGATTCTGTTTGTGTAGACTGTGCAGACCTGCTGCTCCACACTGCCATTGTGGTTGTGTTTTGAAGGCATTGCATGCACATGCTGCCTTTTATCATCCTGTATGGCATGGTGTGTGTGGTGTAATGCCATCCCCTATGTGTGCTTCTTGTGCCTACTCTTTGTGAGCCTGGACTCCCTCTGATTGTGTTTTGTGCATTTCTGCCATGTCCACTGATGACGTGCAGAACACTTCACTTGGATGTCGGATGTCCCCTTGCTTTGTGTGTGTGTGTGTGCCTCCTCATCACTTCATTTGTGACATTGTGCTGTGTGGTGCATTTAGTTGGGCTGGGGCTATGTACCACTCAGGTTCTGCCCCTAATTGTTCCTTTGTGGTGTTCTTGTGCTGTTTGGCAGTCATGGTTGCTCATCTGCTGTTCAGCTGTGTGTGCTGGTCAGTGCTATGTTCAATTTGATTCCACCATTGTGTCCCAGATCGGTGGATCTGTTGTGGTTCTGTTGGATGTATGTGTGTTGGCTGTGTTGGTGCTACACTTCCTGGGTGTGCTGTTGTGTTTGGGCTGTGCTGATTTGTGTTGTATGGGTTGGTGTTGTGTCACTGATGTCTGTGTGTGACTGATATGCTTGGTGTGCACACACTGCTTGTTGTGGGTACTGAGTGTATATGGCCTTGCCATTGCCTGATGTGCATCCCCTGATGTCCTGCAGTGTTTGTTCAGTTTGTTTGGCCTGTGCATCTGTAGTTGGTATGATGTGGCTGTGTTGTTCTGTGATGGTGCACTTCTTGTGTGATTTGTGGTATGTTGTGTGTGCTTTGTTCCTGAGTGTTTATGTTGTGCACTCATGTTGTGTCTGAGATCCCATTGCCTTGCCACAGTTTGGCTGACAGGGTATGTCTGTTTTTGCTGTGGTTCTGTGTGTGTTTCCTTTGGGTTATGTGTTTGTGTGATGTTTTTTGCAGACATTTGCTGTGGCATCCCTGTGTGTGATGTATGTGGTTACACCCAGGGTGTGTGTTTGTTTGTGTGTATGGACTTGCAAGTATTGGCAGCCTTCAGTGTGTGTGGCACTGGCGTTGTGTGCTGCTGTTGTGAGGGGGGTATGTGTGTACATTCCTCCTGGTGTTTGTCAGTAATGAAGTATGCATATGGGCCCTGTGTGTTGTGCTGCTGGTGTACTCCTGTGAGGTGTATATATGCATGTGTGGCTGTTCCCAGTTTGACTTCTAGGCCTTCCTTGCGCCTTTACCTGGTATGCCTTGCTGTTTCCCTATGTTGTTGCACTATGGTGCCAGTGGTTTGACTTCACTGACTGTACCAGCCATGTGTGGTTTTATGTTCTGAGGGGATGTTCTGTGTTCCTTGTCTTGCATGTGATGTGCACATGCTTGATGTGTTTCTCTATGGCCTTCCATTTGTGTACATCCCAATTTGGCTTGCTGATTTGTTGTACTCAATTGCTGTTGGCATTTTGGGTGTCTGTGGTCAGTGTGTGGTATGTATGTGTGACTGTGTAGGTTGTGTGTCCATGTGTATGTTTGTTCCTTGTAGGTGTTCATTTGGGGCTTGTATTCATGTTTGTTTCCATGTGTGTGCTGGTGTTGTGGTGTGTGTGTTCCGCTGGAACTGTGCTGTGTGTTGTGTGTTCCTGCGCAGCCACTCCTGCAGTGTCTGTCTTCCTGGTTGTTTGTTGTGTGGTGCAGGGAGTGGATTCAGCTGGCTTGTTGCTGTGCACAGGATGGGCACATGGCCTGTGCCTTCATGGGGTGTGCTGATGTGTGGTGGGAGGCGGTGTGTCCCTGAGGTCTTAGTGCCCTGCCCATGCCTTGGACTGGCCCTGCCTTCTGCATTGTGGGCATATATTCCCTTGTGTTCACCGCTGCGGTGACGTGACCGGGACATTGGTGCATGATCGTGGAAGATGTATGTCCAGGATGTAGAGGGGTGACTTGGTGGCAGGTGGGTCATGTGTGGGTGCCCTTGTGGATGTGTTACTGCCCCAGCAGGGTGTCTGTTGTGGATTTGGACCCTGTGTCAGCCTGTGCGCTGTGTGTTGTATTTGTGTAGTTGCGTACCTGCGGTGGCGTCTGCGGCGGGCCATGAGTTCATAGTGATGTAGCAGGTACAGCACCGGGAACACGTGTAAAGCTGGGTCCTTGGGGGTCGTGACCGGGTGGAGGGGACCGGGACTCTGATTTCGCGCTCCGCTGTCGAGCTTCCGTCGTCTCTGATTTTGCGGCATCTCTGCTGCAGTGCGTCTGCTTGTTTGGGGCATCCTAATTTTTGGAGCGGGCGGGCGTCATTCCGCACGGCAGTGAGTCACCATTGGCTCACTTCGACGCGATGGCGGGAGCACTTTGATGGTAGTGAGCGTCGCTCCGCGGCGGACGGGAATTTACCTATGTTTGGCAATACTAATATGGCGGTCGTGTTTACCGCTGCTCTCGTGTGGAAAATGCGTTTTTCAGCACCACCAGCACCGCGCTGGTGCCACCGCCCCACATCCAAATGGACCCCTAAGTGTTTACATCTCTAACGTAAGCATTTATGCAGAAATAAGTTTTGACACCTAATATTTGATATTTATTTTTGTGTTTAATCAATTGTCTCACAGATGTGGTTTTAAATGTTCTTTTAAAAAACATTTATTATATTTGAAATTATTAATTTATTTCAGTATGTTTTTTAATTGATACATGTGTGTATCTTTCAAATTAGATATATCGCGTTTCGAAACAACTGTGCATTATCTACAATATTGTGCAATGAATATTAGCTCACAAATTTGGTTAACAAAACAAAATCTAGTACTCTCACAATGGACCTAATAGAGAAACTAACGGACCATAAGAAAGACTATATGTAAGGTTCCAACACAGTATATTTATATTTATTACGGGTGTATGACACAATGCATTATAAAAACTGAAAGCGGACTGCGTTTCCGCAGGTGATCAAGGGCATTCCATTGCCCGAAACGCATCGTACGGCTATTCTGAAATAAAGAACGGTTTCTGCCACAAATCTTGGGTTCGTGACTCTCTTTCCAACCAACAGGGAGCAGGAGGGAGTCTATACTTTGATCGAATATATATATATATATATATATATATTCGCAATGCTGACAAAGGAGGTAATCTAGTACTATGGGGCAAGAAAAACTACACACAATTGAATTTAAATTGAATTTAAAAACATTTCTATAGCCCGCTTATACCACGCGGTTTCATTGCGCTTTTAGATTGCGAGGAGACAGCAGGAGCAGAGGAAAGAGGCCATGACTCAACTGGCAGACACAGCTTGCTACCGCAGGAGTGACCACAAAGAATTAAGGGCTACATACGGGATGTACAACATGAAATTGGCAACTTGGAGAAATGGGGGACTAATTACAATGGAGGAATTTAAATTTCTCAAGAATGACAAACCAGTGACCCCCATTTTCTATTTTATTCCAAAAATTCATATAAATGCCCTAAAACCACCAGGAAGACCTATAATACCGGCGCAAAATAGTCTGCTTCAGAAGACTTCACAGTATGTGGACTATTTCCTTCAAGAATAAGAACAAAAGTTGCCTTTATATGTTAGGGACACGAGTGACTTCCTCCACAAAATTCAGCATACAGATTGGAAAGAGGATTACCTTTTAATAATGTTAGATGTGACTTCATTATATACATCTATAAACCATCATGATGGCATCAGAGACCTCCAGTACTATCTAGGAAGAAAGACACCTGAGTTTGTGGAACAAAACAAAATGTTGCTCAATATGGTTGAGTTTTGTTTACACAATAACATTTTCTTTTTCAAAACACTTTGTACAAACAACAGCGAGGAGTTGCCATGGGTACCAGCTTCTCCCCCAGTTATGCTTGTTTGCATATGGGCTGGTGGGAGGAGCTGGTACTTATGAAACAATACACTGCAACTGTTAAGACCAACATGAAATGCTGGTTACGCTTCATCGATGATTTGTTTTTAATGTGGCAGGGCAATGTGGAGGAAGCAGAACTTTTTATCACAGAGTTGAATACAAATGACCTAAATCTGCATCTAACATTAGCTCAACCTCCATTAACTTTTTGGACGTAGAGATTTACATTCAGGCAGGTAAATTGGAAACCAAGCTGCATAGAAAACCGCCGGCCGGCAATGCAGTATTGCACGCCAGCAGCTTTCACCCCCAATCTCTTATTCAAAGCATCCCCTATGGGGAGATGCTACATCTAAGAAGGATTTGTAGCCAAGAGGACGAACTCAAGATGGCACAAAAGGTCTGTGCCAGCAGATTCAAAGCTAGGGGGTATTCAAACAAGTGCATTGACCAGGTCTTCAGGAAAAGTAGAGAACAGGCAAGGCAAGATCTGATAGGAGGAATTAACAAAAAAGAAGAACAATCTTCAAAAGCCTCCACCTTCAGATTTATCCTTAAATATAGCCAACAGGATAAGCCACTAAAAAAGATCATCAGAAAAAATTGCCCTTTAATTTTAGATGATCCAATCATCGGTCATACTCTACCAAAACAGCCATCAATAAGCTACACTAGAGCGACCTCTATGAGAGATGTCCTGTTCAACAAGCATTTACAATGCAACAGTCTCGCCTTTGTAAAAGTTAGAGCTGTTGGCATTGTAAATGACAACATTTTTATTTATGTGTTGGTTTTGAAAACAGATAAATAAATGGCATTGTCATTTACAATGCCAATAGCTTAATCTCTCGCAAATGTGAGACCTATTGCATTCGCACTCACACACACACACACACACACACAGATCCACACACACACACACACATAGAGCCACACACACACAGAGCCACACACACACAGAGCCACACACACACACGTGAAGCAGGAGCCCCGAACAGCACACGGCGAGAGTCCACATGGCAGCACTTAGACACCCACACTCTTCCCCCCGGAGCCCCGTGTGCCCGGCCCTTATGCATCCCGTGTGGAGGGAGTGGCCCTGCGCCCTAGGCCAGGCCTGGGAAAGAGCCATTCCCGAGCCACCCTAGCTGCTTGTACCTGCCCACCCTGAGGGCGCGACGGTTCGGCGCTCGGTTCTGACATCTGCGGTCACCGCAGGTCACACTTCAGGATCCCGGCGGGGCCAACTGTCAGGCCTCATCCTTCTGGGATTGGTATCTTAAGCACCATCGCTCTGGGCCATAGTAACGCCTATTCGTAGCACATATCAACAGCAGAAGTGTAATACGAGACGCTCTCTGTTTTTATCACAGTTCACTACCAGAAATACATGGCCACAAAAGACGATGTATGCTTTTCCCACAAGGTGTTAGTGACAGCCCAGGGGTTGAAACATTACCGCCACCTGCTGCTGCTAAGTATCACAGTACTGTGCATTCTGGGAGTTATGGTCCTGCTGACTTCGGGTTGACCAATGGATCAACTGAAAAGTTGGCGCCCTATAACGGAGCAGCGCATGGCTCTGCAAGGCCAGTGCTGTGCTGTAACGGTCCGGGGTCCGTGGCGCTGTACTCTTTCTCTCTGCACATGGCCTAGTGACCTGCCAGCCCAACATTGCTAGCCCTCACCGAACAAATAAATCCGAACTCTGCAGTAGGGAATCGTGAAAGAGACGCTCGCTGCTGACATCTGCTGTCACTGCAGGTTACACTTCAGGATCCCGGCGGGGCCAACTGCCAGCCCTCATCCTTCCAGGGTATGAGACTTGAGTGCCGCAAGCCAGGGAAAATGTAAACATGAGGGCGGAGATGGGTAGTAACGAGGTTCAGTTAAATCTGAACTCCCGTAGCACAGGCGGGGGGTGGGTGGGGAGTGCTGGTTGGAAAGGTGATTCTCTCGGTGAATTACTTTCTACATGTTCATTTTTTTTTAACCTCGGCCCTCCCTCCTTCCAGGCGGACTCTAATCAGCCAAGGCCGCTGGAGCCCGGCAAACCGTTTCTATGGAAGTTCTGTGTCATATTTGTTCCTTCACCGGGGAAAAACTCCACTTTCCCTAATAGCTTTCCCCCAGGGCTAGGTTTAGGGACACAAATGGCAGGAACCTTTTAAAAGTTGCACAAAGGAAAAATCACAAGGTTAACCATCCTAAGGAGTGTGGTCTGACCTTATCTGACCCAGCATCGTTTGAAGTTGCGAGGTGAGGAGCCCACAGGTCTAGAATAGAACAAACAAGCTGCATAATTCACTGTAAGAAAAACGCTTGCCATGACCTACACGTCTCTTTGTCTGCTGTCCCACTCGGATGGGCTCAGGCTGATTTGCTGCTGGCATAAAAGGTTCCTTATCTTCTTTATGGGGCCATCTGGACCCATAAAGAAGATAAGAAACCTTTTACGTCAGCAGTAAGTCAAGGAACCCAGTCTGAAAAGGACGGAGCTTAAAGAGAAAGAAGAACGTCACTAGGACCTCTTCTCCAATGGCTGGCCACCATGAACGGTGACGCCAGCCAATGGAAAAGAGGTGCGGGGCTTAACCTCGCTAGTGAAACTTACTGAATCTCATTAAATCATGCCAGCTCGACTGCGCATGTGCGCAGTCCTACGCTAGCCGAGAGGTAAATATGATCCATACATACAGCCTAAGAACACCTGATTATCGCAAAGGAAAGGCTTCTTCTGTTGCAGAACATGCGCAAAGGAAAGGCTTCTTCTGTTGCAGAACATGCAAGGCATGTCAGCACGGCGTTAATAAATCGTTCTACACTACTCCTTTCAAGACAGCAGAAAAACCTATTGAGAAAACCCTAACTTGTAAATCTGATTATGTGGTATACGTTTTGGAATGTCCCTGTGCCCTTATATATGTAGGGAGTACCATACTACAGGGACATAAACGTATACTGCAACACATCAGGGCCATTAAAAACAAAGACACAGCGTACCCTGTAGCGAGACACTTTGGGGAGAAACACAATGCAGACCCCAAATACTTTTTAATTGATGCCATCCCACCACACAAGAGAGGAGGGGATAGGGAAAAGGCACTCAGAAGGCTTGAAACTAGATACATTTTTGACTTAGACACTAAACAGCCGGGAGACCTCAACATTACTGATGATCTTTACACATGTCTCTGAAAAAATCTTAAACCAACTTGCTGCACTTTAGAACCCCCCTTCTAGGTTATTAAATTATTAGAAAAAATTCTTAAAATTCTTTATATACACACTTTTTTATACACTTTTTATACACTATTTTACACATTTTTTTAACAGGGATTTTTTATACGGTTACAGCACAGGATTTAGAAAAAGGAATGTTCAGCAGAATAATGTATTACTATATGAATTTATATAATTTTTTCTATATCATAGTACTGTAAATTTTAACCAATGCTATATATATATACATATGTATGATTAGGATTATGACGATGCGATTAGGAGACGTCATGGTATTTTCACCTGGACGCAAAACCAAGTTTTCTACAATCTAATTTTGGGTATTTATGCAATGAAATCGAGCCATATGGCATGCATTGTATGAAGACTCATAGCGACAGTGTGTTGTTTATGTCTATGCTAAACTTTGCAAATTACAGGCTACTGTCACTTTAAGGGTCAACAACACAGAAAAGGTAAAATAGCCCAAAAAAAGAAAAGAAAAAAAAAACTTTGAAAAAAACAGAAAAATGGCTGTGTGTATATTTACAGGATGTAAAACGCAATGCGCATCATGTGATCAAAGCACTTGTAGTGCCGAAAAGCGTAATTCTGCCAGCACTGATGGTGAACTCGAGCGAATAAAGAAAAATCTGCACCTTATCTGTGGTCCGTGCTCTGTGTTTTCCAACGGAGTGGCAAGGAGTTAATCTCCATATCAGTTACGCATTATAATCAACTCCCAGGTAAATAGAGGGTTGGTTACACACGCGCGTGTGCTCACGTGCGTCACAAAGCGCCATTGTCCTAGTTAATTGGGGACACGCTTTTACATGCAGTAACGCCAAACCGCGCCCTGATGCTGCATAAACCCACGACATTTATATCAAAAATGATGGCAACAACACTAGTGATAACTACATGTCCCAGCATGCCTCAAAAAATAGGGGCGTGCTCAATAGGCCCAATTGTATTGAAATAATGAAGGGACCACACACACAAGCTACCGTGAACACGAACTACGGTTCGAAACGCGTAGGTGTTTGTCACGTTTTGAAAAATAAAGAAACTGCAACTAAATCAAGGCGAGTGCGGCGAGTTATTGGTACTTTATATATATATATATATATCACAAACAACCTTCTTGCAAGAAAGAGCAGAGACTGCGTTGGGGGAGAACAGGAGCACACCTTTATTTCAATTCTGCAGGCGAATGCATTTCGGCCATCTCGGCCTTCGTCAGCGCCAAATAATCAACAGGTGGCATTTTCAACAGCCGCTTTATATGTGTCCCGCCCCTTGCAGGTAGAGCAAGGTTCACCTCCTCCTTAAAGTTGTAGCTCACTAACAGTAGCTCACACGTACTTCGTGAACTACCAGTCCCAGAAAGCATGTGTTTTTCAGGTAAGTGGTGCCGGAGTGGAAAAAACCAAGTGATTTTTCAGGCTTTGGCAGGGCACTGCGTGGTGTGAAGAGAGCCAACTGCCTGTGATGCAGCAAGAAACTGGGTGTCCTCCTGTGTCCCCACACCGCACCAACCACCAGGTCCGGAAATCAATTCAGCGGGGACTTGAAACGGCAGTCCGATTTAGCCCAGCGTGAAGTCAATGACTCCCTCACCACTCCATATTCCTCCGAGCCCGGGGTGAGCCTGAGTAATCAAATCCATTGGAGAGCAAAAGTAGCCGAAGCAGTTTGCCAGCAAGACTCAGGCCAGCTATATATATTCACACAAAAACGATCCTTTCATGCAAGAGAGCGCTCCACAGTGTGTGCTCGGCCCAAAGGCTGGATCAAAGCCCGAATTTCAATTTAGAACGCAAGGAGGGCGGCACAAATTCATGCCTCTGGGATGTTTTGTTCGGAATCGAACAATGAAACGTGATTCCATCTGTCGAAGAAGACGGACAGTGTCCCATCCTCTGTCCAGTTTGGTCAGCATTTTCAGTTCATAGAAGTTCATAGCTCGCCAATCCCCATTTTGACAAGTGCTTAGGTGTTTCGCTGTAGCATACAACATGTTTGAGTTCGATTCCAAACAAAACATCCCAGAGGCATGAATTTTGGAGAAGACCTCCACATACATCTGGAGTAAACATGAACTCAGCTTTATTTTGATGACTGTAAAAGGGTACTATACCCGATACACGTGAACAAAGACTCTAAATACACCCTATAAATTATGCCCTAAGTGAGATTAACTTAGGACGCACAGTACTATACTTGAACGATCAGAACACACCAGTCCTTTGTCTGTTATCATTGTTTCTTTTAAATGTTTTGCTTTATAAACTATGTATCCCATAATGCCACTTAGAGGCTAAAGTGGGGCAGTATATAAATGAAAAGCAAAAAAGGACTTGCTGACCGTGAGAAAAGCCGTGAGCCTGAAACGCGTCGGTGGAGTGTTTGTGAAGTGCTAATAAAGGCTTCTGAATAAGTATCCGGTTGTGCTGCCCTCCTTGTGTTCTAACTATATATATATATATATATATATATATGTATATATATATATATATATATATATATATATATATATATATACACTCCAACCAGAAAACTTGTGCAGCGCCTTCGCACAAAGCCTCCTTGCATCGCAGCGTGAGCAAGGGCATCCGTGCTCGAAACGCGTCGCTGACATATGGCTTGTGAACTGCAATAAACATTATTTGCCTGCTAGATTGGTGGTTCGTCTTTTCCTTCCTGTGGTTGGCGTGGAGGCTGTGACCGCGTACGCAGAGCCGGAGAGAGGGAATCCTGTGTTCTCATATATATATATATGTATATAAATATATATATATATATATATATATATATATATATATAGTAGTAATAGCTTTATTCGATAAAAACATATCATAAAAGCATTTACACATCTTTAAAACACATTTTTGACAACAATTATCACACATAGAAACATTTCATATACAAAACAGCATATTGGGTGAGTAAGATCGTTCACTGAATTAACATTTTCCTTGCAGTTCTTAGGCACCATGCCCAACCCAAAAATTTTGCCATACAAGTTGAAAAGAAGGGTCTAGGATCTGTTCGTAAAATACGCAGGGCTTCCAAATGAGAGCGAGTTCCCAAGCTTCTACAAATAGGCTTCAACCACCTACGTCTTGGGGCTACATAGACGCTACATTCAAACAACATATGGGACACAGTTTCTACCCTTAGATCACAAAAGGGGCAATAGGGTACAGTTTGAGCGGGCGGTTTCCAAGTTGACATAAACTCACATAATGGAAGTACCCCCAACCTGAACTTGATGTATAATGCTCTATCCCTTGGGTTCTGAATGGCGTCTAGATAGGATTCCCTTAAAGGCAACTCCTTGACTGACAGAAACAGGGCCACAGATTTACAATGATTTGTGCTTCGGGCCCTCTCGCTGTCCACCCATGCCCAATAAACCTTCTTTAGATGTTGTTTCGAGGGTGCAGATTTGTTGGTCCAAGCCTCGCCTAGGCCCAAATTGTATAACAGTTTTTTAACTTCCTTGAGCCAGGTGATCTTATGAGAACCCGATATTGACAAAATGTCATTTAAGGCATCTGCGTAACTACTTAATTCCTGCACATTCCAAATTCTGGACCATAACAGGAGTGGGCGTAGTTTCGCTTGGTCGCAGATTGCCCGGGTGCCTGCATCTATCAGCAATGGGATTGTTGGCGTGCTGTGGGGCAACCCCATAAGGTCTTTATGAAAGTTGTTCTCAAGATGGGCTAGAGTGTCAACTTTTTGGGTGCCCCACAGCTCCGCACCGTAAAGTGCCGCGCTTACAACCCTTGCCCTGTAGATGTCTAGGGGGGCCCCTATAGGTTTTAATGGGGATGCTCGCTGCTCCTTAAGTAGCGCACCTGCCACCCTTTTATGGGTAAGGAAGATTTTTTGATGGTGTGCCTTCCAGCTCATGGTATCACTAATGCGTATGCCCAAATAATCAAATTCTTTCACGCGATCAAGTGGGACAGAATCCAGGACCGGAGGGTAAACAGATTTTTTTGGCGGATTAAGAACTAAAAACTTAGTTTTACCTATGTTTATTGCCAAGCCCCTTTCATTACAGAAGGTTTGGAAACTGGAAAGCAGCAATTGGATGCCCATTGGTGATTTTGAAATTAGGAGGGTATCGTCCGCGAACAGAAGCGTTGGGATCTTCCTTCCAGCCAGGGTGGGTGCATCTGATGGCTGTTGTAAAAGATGCTCCACCACTCCGTTGATATAGAGAGAGAACAGAGTGGGGGCAAGCACACACCCCTGGCGGACGCCTCTGTCCACGGGGATACGAGATGTTTTCTCTCCCTGGGCACCCCATCTAATTTGGGCAAAATTCCTATCATGAAATTTTACAAGCAGTGAAAGGAGATAGGGGGGGAGGCCTAACCCATCGAGGACGTTCCATAGAAGCGTGCGTGGTACCAGGTCGAAGGCAGTCCGCAGGTCAATGAAGACTAAATACAGACTGCCCCCTCCCAGCACCACCACTTTCCAATAGATCATTAGAAAACGGAACGTCTGCTCGATTGTGCCCGTACCTGTTCTAAAACCTGCTTGGAGATCTGATAGGATATGGTTGTTATCTACCCATTCGATAATCCTGCCCAATACCACCTTTCCTGCTACCTTTTGAGAAGAATCTAGTAAGCTGATTGGGCGGTAGTTTGCTGGGTCGTCCCTAGAGCCTTTTTTAAAAATAGGTACGACCTCAGCGCCCCTCCATGAGTCGGGGAAGACTCCACCCAACATCACTTCGTTCAAAAGCGAGGAAATTAATCTACTCCAGGAAGATGGATAGTTCTTAATTAAGTCTCCTGGGATACCGTCTGGACCTGCTGCTTTATTTGAGACGATGGATTGAATTGCTCTTTCTACTTCTAGTTTAGTGAAAAAGCCATCATGGCACGGGAGGTTAGTAGTAAAGCCCATGAGTGGGCGAGCTGCCTGGGATGTACCTAGAGGAATGGAATACAGTTGCGAAAAATGGTCAAACCACACTCCCCCTGTGATGTTACAAGTTAATTGCTGGTCAATGGGCTTTTCCCTAGATCTCAGTAGGTTCCAAAACATCTTTGCATCCTTCCTGGTACTGGCCTCTACTAGATCCCCCCAGAAATTAAAATCATAAGTCCGTTTGGCTTCGGTTATGATTTTTTTATAAGATTTTCTGGCAGCCCTGATGGCAGCCGCGTCTTTGGTCTTTAATGTCTCAACAAGTTCCTTCTTGGCCTCACGACATTTTTGAGTAAACCATTTCTCCGACTGCTTGGGCAAGGATTTTGGGGGACCTCTTCGAGTGGTTTGGGGAACAATAAATAGGTCGCTCAGTGCCAGTACAGTCTCAGTGAAAAGAGGTAGGACCTTGGTATCATTTTGATTAAGAGGGCTCAACCGGGGCTCCACCTCTTCCAAAATTGCCCCGGCTTGGGCCATCCTTATCTCGTCAGCTGAAACTTTTGCCCATTTTAAACGCCTGCTACAATTTGTGGGGACCACTTCATGAGAGGATTTCCACTTATGACTAGTTAAGCCTTGCCTTCCAGCCTGCCAAGGGGGTGCAATAGATAGCGATAAGGGGTTATGGTCGCTATCAGCCGACACTATGACCTCCATATCTAGGTGATATTGCCAGAGGTTATAATTAAGCATGATATAATCAATCCTAGACGTGTGGTCTTGTCTATTGTAAGTGTGGGCACCCATAAGGTCAGATTTAGATCGGCCATTTGTCGGTCGCAAGTTGTGCTCCATGCACAAGGCATTGATCTCTATTGCGTTTTGCGACCATTTAGGAATCGGGTCAAGGTTCAAAATCGGAATACCTCTCCTGTTGTCCTCCTCAAAAGTGTCCAGGATGTCTTCTCTAGCTAAAGGCTCGAAACAGCAGTTGAAATCCCCTGCAAGCATTACAAGGGAATCTGCATCGCAAGCGGCCAGATTGTGGTTTAAGCCAGTAGATGATAGATGGGATGCACCGCCTTTGGCACCCCTCAAGTAGATGTTGAAAATTTCCATATTTCTTCCCCCTTTATGTATTACCGTAAGCCACTGGAGGTCCAAAGATTGAGTTTTTCTTTCTTTTACCCTGCAGTCTAAAGCAATACTGATCCATATGATGAGTCCACCTGACGGGCGACCTTTGGACCCTTGTTCCTGGACTGCTGGGATAAAGAAGGTGGTAAATCCCACTCGGTGTCTTGGTTCCAAGCACCAGGTTTCCTGCAGGAGACAGATGTGAAAGGGTTCCAAAAAGTCGTTCCATTCGGGGATGTCAAAATTGCGGCCAAGACCAGCCACATTCCAGGATAAGATTTTTAGGACTGCGTCAGATGATGGAAGGACTCTGACGGGGTCAGTGAGCACAGGCATTAAAGGGACAATCGCATCCACTGATTTTAGAGGTGTCGCAAGTGGCTCAATTTGGGGGAGATTGGAAGACACATAAGGGGCGAGGCAAGTGATATCCGATTGTTCAAGAGTGGTAAGTACAGGAAAGGTCACACAAGACGAATTTGGCCGCTCTTCCCTTTTGCAAATAACTATTGTGTCCAATGACGTTTCCACCTCATCGACCCTTACGTTGTTGGATCGTCCTGCTTGGTTTACCGCAGCTTCCGGAACTGGACAATCGGTGAAATGTTGTCCTTGCAAAGTTAGGGATACCCTTCGTGTTTGCTCAACTGCTTGCACAGGGAGTCAATCCACCTCCTCTAAACCACCGAATCTATTATAAGTGGAGAGGCCATTCCAATGTAACAGGTTCTCCCTATGGCCCCTAGAGTTATTCGGCCGTTGATGGTGCTGAACCAGTGTCCAATTATCCCCCTGGTTACAACTCGATCGGGGAGGATAGAAAAAGGATAGTGACTTGGCTTTCACTAGAGAGTCGTCATTGTTGGGCCAACTACAAATATGGTGCGCCGTGTAAGGATCTTCGAAAGTCACTACTATGCAGTCCCCCGGGCTAGATTTCAGCGTTGGCCCTACCCAAGGGGTTCTGCGAACCATCAATACCCTACTTCTTCTACCATTGGGAATTGGTCTGTTGACATTCAACCAATGCATTATTTTATTTTTGAGCGACCAATGGTTTTCAAATTGACCATTACTTAACGTAGGGACACCCGTCAAGACAGCGACATAGTCGTTTGCCTCTGGAGGAAGGTCAATGTAGCCACCCCTGAAGTTCTCTTTGGCTGGGAGGACCTGAGTTTCACTAGGGACCGGTCTAGTTACTGTTTCGTGTTGGGGATGTTGCGAGTTGCGGGTGGAGCCTCGTGGAGGAGGCTTAGGTTTAACACGAGCTTGCTCCACCGTAACTGACCTTGGTTTAGGAACAGGTTTTATTGTGATTGAAGCTGAAGAGGAGGCTGGATTGGTTTGTGGTGCGGCAGATTGCGGGGTTGGGTCAGCTGCAATAACGCCCTGGTTTTCCAGACTTTTCAACCCAAGGGTGGCTAGCGCAATAATGCTCTTCTCCATTTCTAACAAATTATTTTCAATCCTTGAAAGTCTTAGGTCCAAAGGAGACAAAAGTTTTTTAAGAGTGTCCCAAACCACTTCTATAAATTCTTTATTGTTCTTGGTTAGCCCGTCTACTTCAAGGACCTCGTCTGTTGTGATATTTGGAAGGGAATTAGATGGATTTTTTTCCTGTCCCTCACTACAAGGCTGGATATTAATGGAAGATTCAGCTCCCGTATTCAGAGGTGTGATGTTTTTCGTGGGCAGATTTTTTGGAACCGCAATTTTCGCTTTCTTACGTGAATAAGCTGAGCGGGAATTGCGTTTCCTCTTGGGTTGATTACCACTGGGGATATTGTGAGTCAAATTCGAGAGGGGTACGATGGGGGCGAGGATGGGGATGCTAGGAGGCGTTAATGTAGCATCCTCGATCCTACTTTCCGCGGCAAGCGTTGGAGTGGCCGGGGTCGGTGAATGGTGGATGTCTACCTGGGAGACTATGCAATTAAGGCGGGCTGGACGCTCCGGAGTAACAGAGGCGGCTATGTGACCAAGGGAGGATTTTTTGGAGAGTGCAATTACTTGGGACACTCTTCTTGCGGCATCTAATTCTAACGAGACCCGAGTCTGAAGCTTAGTTATTTCCTCGTCTATAGCTATATTAGTGCGGGTTATAAAATCATCCATGGGGCCGCTGACTAGTGACCCCCGTTTCGAAGATTTGCTCCGCGTTACCCTTAGATCCATAATTCTCGGGCGCTGTGACAAGGATAGATCTATTTCCCCTCGGAAAGTAGTTTGTCTGCCGATACGAACAAACAAACAAAATTAACCAAGAGGGGTAGCCCAGTCCAGTCCTCTTAGTCCTCGAACGGCCTCAAACGGTCCCGCCCTTGTCCCGGGCTTCTCCCGGCGCCCTCCCGCGCGCTCCCGCGCAGCGGGACGGTCACTTCGTTTTTAAAGCTGGGAGAGTGAGGAGAGGGGGCGGAGCCGGCAGGGAGAGCAGCCCAGGTGGTGACGGGCGCGCGGGGGCTCCTGGTCCTTGGAGTCCCCCGCTGGTAGCTCGCAGCCCTGCCGGACACAGAAGACGCCCAAACTTTCCCCCGCTGGAGAGACTGTTCAGCTGAGCTGTCACCTGCGCAGCGGGACCCGCGAAGCGGGTCCGGCCAGTTGTAAAGGCGACAGCAGGAAAACCAGCGACAGCTGCAGACAGGGAGCCGAGTGCAGGAAACCAAAGGGTGAGGCTTGCTTCAGGAGGAATCCACTGGTCCGATGACCGTTCGCCCGTTAAAGCAGGAGAAGGGGCGGAGCCGGCAGGGAGAGCAGCCCAGGTGGTGACGGGCGCGCGGGGGCTCCTGGTCCTTGGAGTCCCCCGCTGGTAGCTCGCAGCCCTGCCGGACACAGAAGACGCCCAAACTTTCCCCCGCTGGAGAGACTGTTCAGCTGAGCTGTCACCTGCGCAGCGGGACCCGCGAAGCGGGTCCGGCCAGTTGTAAAGGCGACAGCAGGAAAACCAGCGACAGCTGCAGACAGGGAGCCGAGTGCAGGAAACCAAAGGGTGAGGCTTGCTTCAGGAGGAATCCACTGGTCCGATGACCGTTCGCCCGTTAAAGCAGGAGAAGGGGCGGAGCCGGCAGGGAGAGCAGCCCAGGTGGTGACGGGCGCGCGGGGGCTCCTGGTCCTTGGAGTCCCCCGCTGGTAGCTCGCAGCCCTGCCGGACACAGAAGACGCCCAAACTTTCCCCCGCTGGAGAGACTGTTCAGCTGAGCTGTCACCTGCGCAGCGGGACCCGCGAAGCGGGTCCGGCCAGTTGTAAAGGCGACAGCAGGAAAACCAGCGACAGCTGCAGACAGGGAGCCGAGTGCAGGAAACCAAAGGGTGAGGCTTGCTTCAGGAGGAATCCACTGGTCCGATGACCGTTCGCCCGTTAAAGCAGGAGAAGGGGCGGAGCCGGCAGGGAGAGCAGCCCAGGTGGTGACGGGCGCGCGGGGGCTCCTGGTCCTTGGAGTCCCCCGCTGGTAGCTCGCAGCCCTGCCGGACACAGAAGACGCCCAAACTTTCCCCCGCTGGAGAGACTGTTCAGCTGAGCTGTCACCTGCGCAGCGGGACCCGCGAAGCGGGTCCGGCCAGTTGTAAAGGCGACAGCAGGAAAACCAGCGACAGCTGCAGACAGGGAGCCGAGTGCAGGAAACCAAAGGGTGAGGCTTGCTTCAGGAGGAATCCACTGGTCCGATGACCGTTCGCCCGTTAAAGCAGGAGAAGGGGCGGAGCCGGCAGGGAGAGCAGCCCAGGTGGTGACGGGCGCGCGGGGGCTCCTGGTCCTTGGAGTCCCCCGCTGGTAGCTCGCAGCCCTGCCGGACACAGAAGACGCCCAAACTTTCCCCCGCTGGAGAGACTGTTCAGCTGAGCTGTCACCTGCGCAGCGGGACCCGCGAAGCGGGTCCGGCCAGTTGTAAAGGCGACAGCAGGAAAACCAGCGACAGCTGCAGACAGGGAGCCGAGTGCAGGAAACCAAAGGGTGAGGCTTGCTTCAGGAGGAATCCACTGGTCCGATGACCGTTCGCCCGTTAAAGCAGGAGAAGGGGCGGAGCCGGCAGGGAGAGCAGCCCAGGTGGTGACGGGCGCGCGGGGGCTCCTGGTCCTTGGAGTCCCCCGCTGGTAGCTCGCAGCCCTGCCGGACACAGAAGACGCCCAAACTTTCCCCCGCTGGAGAGACTGTTCAGCTGAGCTGTCACCTGCGCAGCGGGACCCGCGAAGCGGGTCCGGCCAGTTGTAAAGGCGACAGCAGGAAAACCAGCGACAGCTGCAGACAGGGAGCCGAGTGCAGGAAACCAAAGGGTGAGGCTTGCTTCAGGAGGAATATATATATATATATATATATATATATATATATATATATATATATATATATATATATACACTCCAACCAGAAAACTCGTGCAGCGCCTTCGCACAAAGCCCAGTACGCAGACACAGGTGAATAAGTCCACAGCCAGTCTTACTTCGATATTCTTCTTTCTTTATTGCATGATAAAGTGCAGAGGTGCAACAAACTGCCAAACAGGCGCGTTTCGGGCGTGAACGCCCTTGCTCACTATATATATATATATATATATATATATATATATATATATATATATATATATATATATTTATAAACAGCAAACGTCCCTTCTGGGAGGAGTAGCAGGTAGCTGGTGCTGGCCGTGAGGCAAGGACTAGCCCAGCTGAAACTACAACAGTTCCTGATCACGGTAGTTGATCCTTGATCAGGAACTGTCTTAGCTTGAAACGCGTATGTGAAGGAGGAGAATTCGAGTGAAAATAAACTGTGTTTGAAATACCCAAGAAGAGTGCAGCGTATTTGTGTGAACTTGCTACATATATATATATATGCCTGCATAACAATTTTTTCATGTTTGCCAAGGAAGTGTGGAAACAGGTCCGAGGTGTGGCAATGGGATCGTGCTTCTTCCCCAGCTACGCGTGTTTACACATGGGCTGGTGGGAGGGGCGCGGTCTCATTGAAACACCAGGATTTGAACATGTTAAATACTGGAAACGGTTTATAGATGACGTGTTCTGCATATGGGAGGGGGTTGAGCAAAGCGCCTTTGAATTTGTTGATTCTCTGAATGTGAATCAGGAAAATCTTTTCTTCACCTCCAATGTCAGCAAAGTGCAGGCAGATTTTTTAGACGTTCATATAACCATTGACAATAATACTGTGACAACATCGTTATTCCGGAAACCCACGGCCGGAAACAGTATATTACATGCCAGTAGTAAACATCCTCAACATGTGATTGCAAATGTTCCCTATCGTGAATTACTGCGTGTTAAAAGAATAGGCAGTACTCCTGAGATATTTGAACAGGAGGCTAAAAATACAATTTCCAGACTTAAAGCTAGAGGATACAATGACAAAGATTTGAAAAGTGCACTGAGACATAGCCGTGAAAAATCTAGGGAGTCTCTGTTAATATCTGAAGCACCTGAGCCGGAAACGAATAACAATACTCCTCGCTTAATTCTGACGTATAGCAAACATGAAAGACAAATTAGGTCAATTGTAAAGAAACATTGGCCTATTCTTATGACCGATGGTTTCTTCAGTGATACATTGTCCACCACACCTACAATTACCTATAAAAAATCCAAGAGCATGCACAACAGTTTGGTGAAAACTAGTCCAGAGCTAGGTAGTGGCAACACCTGGCTCAAACAAAAAGAAGGTTTTTTTAAATGCTCCTCATGTAGGGCGTGCAAATTTGGTGTAATCACCACGCACTATAGCACACCCTTCAGTTCCATCAGTAAAGCTATCCGGGGTAATTACAATTGTCATAGTGATTTTGCAGTTTATGTCCTGACATGCACCTATGGACTACGGTACATAGGCAGTACCAAATTACAGGTGCATGTCAGGATTCTGCAACACTTACGGGCAATAGTTAATAATGACAACACATACCCGGTAGCGCGCCACTTCAGATCAACACACAACAAGGATCTGTCCAATTTGACATATTTTGTCATAAATGTGTTGGCCCCTCTCAAACGGGGAGGAGACAGAGAAAGATTACTGAGGAAGAAAGAAACAGAATATATAGTGGAGCTTGACAGTAAATACCCTAATGGACTTAACACCACAGAAGATTTACATCATTTTTTATAACTGTCAATATGGTATAAATTCAATGTATATGTGTGTCATAGGCTACATCACTGGTAGACACAAAACAAATCTATATGTTTTTTCATCTACTTTTTAAGGTCTTCCAAAACCAAATCTTCGCATGAAATGTAGAAAATCTGATTGCCTCAAGTTGCACCATGGGTGAACCAGTTGAAAACTCAACTAAGATGAAATTCATAGCTGATATCATGATCCGTAATTGGTATACTCTCAATTAAAAACCATGTACATAATGATGAGTAGTAACTTTTTGTATATAAAAAAAGTTTTTTTCTTTTTCTTCACTTTTTTCACAATATCACATTTATATTCATTTGAAGTATATATTTTTGTAATCACTTATGAGTAGGCAGGCATTATGGGCACTCAAAGCACTTTTTGCGCAATGAACATTAATAAAATCGCGTTATCATATATAATTATTGAAATCCTGTATATATGTTACTATTTAGCAAAGTGGTATAAAGTTATGAAATTTAGACTGAGAAAAATTAAATTTCTGATAAATTCATGTATATAGGTATACCATATGTAACTAGTGTAAATAAGATTTATGTATATTTATTCGTATATACATTGTTTCATTCTATTGGTTGGATTAGTTCAATAATGATGTTATTTTCATAACTTTATAGTTCAATACTTAGTATGATTGAGAAAAGGACTGTGCATTCATGCAGTTATATTGTTTTTTGTGCCCTTTATGTTTGTATGGGTTTGCACCCTTGTGGTGTATAGATGAGTATTTCATCTATGTTTATTTATCATGTGATTCACTAAGGAGGTGGAGCATCACGTACAATTTTTTTTAATTTAATTGTTAGTTGACCAGGTGTATGGTGTGTGATCAAGAGCACGAGTTGCTCGAAACGCGTCGCCTGAGAGGTTGTATAACATCTCCCTTACTGCAGCCTTATGTCCGTGTCTTCATTGCAGGAGTTGCTGGTATGAAGACTGTGTTCATATATATATGTATATATATATATATATAGTTAGGACCTAGTTTCCATAGGAAATCCGCAACATTCTATTGGGAATACCTTTTGCACCGGTGGATGAATCTTTGTGAATTTCTCAAAGAAGATGGCCCGTTACGCTCCGCTCCTTCCCTGAAAGTGTTGGGGGAATTCGTCAAGCGGGGGCCGAGAAAAAAGGGGGGTCCCAAAACGTGTTTGCCCCATGTTAATTTCCATAGGACGATTAGACACGGCTACAGCCCGAACCACTGAACGGAATTACACCAAACTTGGGAAATGGTAGGGACTGGTACGTAGTAGGGCCTTTTGTTTAAATGGTGTAAACCCCTCCAGTAGTTCCTGAGAATATCAAAAGAGAAAAAAAATATATATCTATAGCAGCTTACTGTAAGATTACTGTAAGCTTACTGTACTCTGTACCTTTCCGAGCACGAGCTGAATGCAAATTGGCTGTCAACTGTCTGTCAACACTCCACACCAGAATATGTTGGCAGCCATCTTGTGCCTCGGTAGACTGAGGCACAGAAAAGCAGAAAAACAAACATGTTGAACTCAAAAAGGGGGCAGGGTAGACACACCCTGACCCCCTAGGCCTGCTCAGGGGGTCCCACAAGGACCCCCCAAGCCCAATTTTTTTTTTTAAATCAGGGGGTACGCGTACCGTACTCGTATGGTGCGCGTACCCCGCGATATAAAATAATAATAATAATTTTGGGTCCTGGGCGGTCCTTGTGGGACCCCCTGAGCAGGCCTAGGGGTCAGGGTGCTTCTACCCTGCTCCCTTTGCGTGTTTTGCACCTTTGTTTCACTGCTTTCTTGTACCTTCATTCTACTGAGGCACAAGATGGCTGCCAACACTTCCTGGTTTGGAGTGTTGACAGACAGTGGCAGCCAATCAGCATGCCTTCCCGAGAAAGCGGCATGCTCATTGGCTGTCAACACTTCTAACCAGGAAGTGTTGGCATCCATCTTGTGCTAGTGTTGACAGACAGTGGCAGCCAATCAGCATGCCTTCCCGAGAAAGCTGCATGCTCATTGGCTGCCAACACTTCTAACCAGGAAGTGTTGGCATCCATCTTGTGTTCGATAGACAAAGGCAAAAGAAAGCAGAAAAACGTGAAGAACACAAAAAGGGGGCAGGGTAGATACACCCTGGCACCCTAGGCCTGCCCAGGTGGTCCCACAAGGGCAACAAAGGACCAAATTTATTTTTTAAAAACCTGGTCTATTTTTTAAAAAATTACCCCGCAGGGGGACCAAATCGCGGGGGCATAGTGATAAAGAAGTGCGGGGGATCCACAATCCCCCCACACTTCCCCGGGGACTACCGCCCCCGGGGCAAAGCAACGCAGCCCTTGGCGCATACTGGAGCCTCCTGGTGGCCTAGTTGGCCCCCAGGGACCCCCAGTATGCAAGGGGAATTAGTTCCTACTCTGCAAACACGTCAGGGGTTGTGCTGCAGAGAGGTGTAAAAAAGGGTGTGGCCTCATTACACCTCTTTGCAATGCAGCCCTCTGGCGCATACTGCAGGTTCCAGGTGGGCTAATTGGCTCCCAGGGACCCCCAGTATGCAAGGGGAATTAGTTCCCCCTCTGCAAACACCCCCGGGGGCTGCGTGGCAGAGAGGTGTAAAAAAGGGTGTTGCCTCATTACACCTCTCTGCAATGCAGCCCCCTGGCTTATACTGGAGGCTCCTGGTGGGCTAGTCGCCCCCCAGGGACCCCCAGTATGCAAGGGGAATTAGTTCCTCCTCTGCAAACGCGCCAGGGGTTGCGCTGCAGAGTGTTGTAAAAAGGGTATGTTCCCTCTGAACACCTGCCTGCAAAAATTTAGTAAATCAGTATAAATAAAAAACAAATTAATACATTTAAAAATTGTCATTTAAAAAAAACGTCGAAATTCAATGAAAAAACCATAGGTTTCAGGCCTTATATAGTTAGGAATTAGCATTTAAAAAACCTTGCAAATTCAATTAAAAAACCAATGGTTTCAGGCCTTATATAGTTAGGAATTAGCATTTAAAAAACCCAGCAGGAGCCTTCGTTCCTCCAACATGAATCTTCTGTGTATCCCGCGCATCAAGAAGGTCAGATGGGGAGGCAGGGCCTTTGCCACCGTGGCCCCCCGTTTGTGGAATGCCCTCCCCACAGACATTAAGGCACAACCATCCTTGTCTCTTTTCAGAAAAGCATTAAAAACGTGGTGTTTCATTAAGGCTTATCAATAAGCTTGCTCTGTGGATATTTTTTGGACTAGGCGCCTTGACGCCCTACGGGCTAAGTAGCGCAATATAAGTCGGGTTTCATTCATTCATTCATGATAGGGTTGTATTGATGAGGAGAAGTGTGGCTCACTTGTTAGAGCAGGCAGACCCTGAAGCAGAGGTCAGACCCGGGACCAGGGTTCAATTCCCGACGCAGCAGGGTCTTGAGCTCAAATGTCCATGGACTCGATAATTCTCGCTTCGGTGCCAGACCTAATCATGGGTTCACACTCTGCAACTCTGGGCATTAAGCTTGCTTAATCTCCACAACGGCCCCCGGCGGCAGGATGCCTGGCTTTCACCTTGGGGATGCCCTGTAGGGGCTATCTCACAGGGAAAAGCCAGGACGGGTACACAAGGCAAGCGCAGAGATACCCCTTCGGGGGTTGATTCAGGTGCTATATAAGAAACATAATAATAATAATGAGTGACTGTATGTATGAGTGATTCTATGGGTGAATGTGTGTGTAGAGCTAGGAATCAGTGCGTGCGTATGTAGTAACTGGTATTGGTGTGTCAATGGTTTCAGGAATGGCAGTCTGTATTTACCACTGGGTGTATCAAAGGTTATATTAGAGTGTGAGGAGGTGCATCGTATTATCACATGAATTATATCATTAGTGATGTGATCAGTGATGCCACTGACCATGTCATGAATGATGTAATATGTGACATCATCAGCAGTAGATTGCGGGTGCGCGAAATATAGTTAGTACAACTAACTATATAGGAGCAATTTCAATGGTTTTTTAAATGCTAATTCCTAACTATATAAGGCCTGAAACTTATGGTTTTTTAAGTGAATTTGCAAGGTTTTTATAATGCTAATTCCTAACTATATAAGGCCTGAAACCTATGGTTTTTTAAGTGAATTTGCAAGTTTTTTTAAATGCTAATTCCTAACTATATAAGGCTTGAAACCTATGGTTTTTTCAGTGAATTTGCAAGGTTTTTTAAATGCTAATTCCAAACTATATCAGGCGTGAAACCTATATTTTTTTTCAATACATTTCAAAGGTTTTGTAAATGCTAATTCTATTAGCGGATAACGTTTATATATGTTATTATCCTTCTGGGACCACCTGAGCAGCCATCTTGTTTCTCAGGAGGAGTGAGGCACAAGAGAGCACAAAACAAGAGTGGACCCCCTAGCCCTTCTCAGGGGGTCCCAGAAGGACCACCAAGTGCAAATTCTTTTTAATTTTTTTTTTAAATCGCGGGGTACGCGCACGGTACGCGTACGCGTACGGTGCGCATACCCCACGTTTTCTTTTTGCCCTTGGGGGTCCTTTTGGGACCCCCAGAGAAGGGCTAGAGGGTTGGGGGTCTCTACCCTGCCCCCTTTTCGTGTTTTCCACTTCTGTTTCGGGCTCTCTTGTGCCTCAGTTCTCCTGAAAAACAAGATGGTGGTCAACACTTCCTGGTTTGGACAGTTTGGAATGTTGACAGTCGACTGCCAGCCAATCAGAAACTCGCTCGCGCACGTAAGGGTACGCGTACGGTGCGCGTACGGTGAGTGCATATAGATATATAATTTGATCAAATTCAATTTTCTCAACAACTACTGGAGGGATTTTCACCAAATATAGAAAAGGCACTACTGCATACCTGTCCCTACCATTTTGTCAAGTTTGGTGTAATTCCGTTCAGCCGTTCGGGCTGTAGCCGTGTATAAAGGTCCCATAGAAAATGCCATTTCAAAAATTTCAAATTCCATTTTCTCAAGAACTACTGGAGGGATTTACACCAAACATACAAAAGGCACTGCTGCATACCAGTCCCTACCATTTTGCCAAATCTGGTATAATTCCGTTCAGCCGTTCGAGCTGTAGCCTTGTCAGAATGTCCCTATGGAAATTAACATGGGGAAAACACGTTTTGGGACCCCCCCTTTTTTCTTGGACCCCGCTTGACGAATCCCCCCGAAACTTTCAGGGAAGGAGCGGAGCGCAGCGAGGCAAATTACAGGCAGATCCCTCAATCGGCGCCAAAGTTATTCTCAATAGAATGCTCGTAATTTCCTATGGTAACTAGGTCCTAACTATATATACCTACTGGCGACCGCCAGTAGGTAATACATATATATATATATATATATATATATATATATATATATATATATATATATATATATATATATATATATATATATATGTTAAAGCTCCGCAGGTCAACGACTGGCAACAGATCGGCACTCACAGCAGAGATTGAACCACGTACGGTTTATGTAGCGCAACAATCAAAAACCAGACGCGTTTCAGCACTTGCCTTCGTCAGTGTCAGCGGACGACGGCAAGGAGGAAGTAAATGAAGGCATTATTCCATGAAATGAAAAACGGACCATAACACAAATGAAAGCGCCATCTTGGAGTGATGAAATAACGCTATTTACAGTGCAAAAGTAAACTTTCTCGAGCAATGTATGTATAGCTGTACAATTGATCATTCCTCAATACATTGAATTAATTAAATAAAGTATCTGTTAGGAAGTAGCATTTACAAAACCTTAGACAGTCATATATACACTCATACAGAAAAAAACCAAATAATAACCTATATACCTACTCACCACACACACTCACTCACCCATACAGTCCAGCATATATGCTGCCTACAACACATACAAACAGTAAGTCACTCATTCATGCATCTATGCACTACGTAAGATCTCCCAACAAAGCATATTGACACTTAGACACTCAGACACTCCAACTAATAATCAAACAAACAATAACCTATATAGACATTATGTATCACTCATATAGCTACTCACCAACACATGCAGCCACTTACACAGAAACTGAGAGACTGATACAGATATGTATATATTTAAACATTACTCACTAACCCATGTACTCATTAAGATATACTTAATCAGTCAGTTATACAATCTATTTTTCACCTAAAAAGCAGCCATTTATACACTTATATACTCAATTCTTCTTCCATCAACCTTCAGATAAACATATATAAAACATATTTAATTTTCAGAACTAACCCATTCACTGGATGATGTCATGAGTGATGTCACTGACCATGTCATGAGTGATGTAATATGTGAAGTCATCAGCAGTGCATTGCGGGCGCGCGAGTTATAGTTAGCTGAAGTAACTATAACGGGGGAATTTCATTGGTTTTATATGAGTAAAATATCCAGCTAACTATAACATGTGTCAAACCTATCGTTTTTTCGTGAATTTCATAGGTTTTGTAAATGCTACTTCCTAACTATAACGTGTGTAAAACCTATGGTTTTTTCAGTGAATTTCATAGGTTTTTTAAATGCTACTTCCTAACTATAACGGGTTTAAAACCTATGGTTTTTTCAGTGAATTTCCAAGGTTTTGTAAATGCTAATTCCTAACTATACCGTGTGTTCTACAATTGTGGTCGAATGTGTGCATGGTTTCATCTCTCTTAATATACGATGGACTCGGCTGTTTGATGTACAATAATCCTTTAACCCCTCCCACGCTTATGACGGAACCGCTCCGTCATAGCCCTCGGGTGGGCTGCGCTGGTGACGGAGTGGTTCCGTAATGGCCCACCCGGCATGCCTGCGCGGTGCTGATTTCGCGCCTGCGCTGACGTTCTGAAGAACGGGCGGGACCATGACGGAACCAGATGCGTCACGTTGTAAATAGCCCACACCATGGCGCATCTTTTGCACCGCCTCTGCGTCACAAAAGTGACGCAACGGCGGCGCAAAACAGGTGTAAGGGGCTTGTAAATCTGCCCCAAGTTGTCTAAAGGTAGGGTAGTGAGTTAAGGGAAATAAAAAATTAGGTGAAGAGCAGTATGGAAAAGAAATTAAAGGAGGAGGAGTGACAGAAGGGGAGTGAACTGGTATATTATATTGTATGTAAAACAGACGGATGAGATATACTAAGCCAAAGTATATTGTTTATTTTCATTGTCACGTGACACATTACTTTACTTTATTAACACTATTGAAACGCACATTCTTGCCCGTGAGGAAGGAGTAATCTTACTCCGAAACGCGTAGGTCGTTGTGCTCGCAAGCAACTGCATTTTGAATTGAGGCCACGGCTCCTGTGTGGTTTCTTCCCGTGACTGGAGGAGGGAACCTGCCGGCGAAACTGTGCTAATATTGACGGGGGTGGCTACCCCTGCCGTGTGCCCGCCGAATCAGAGGCTTGGGGAATAGCCATAACTGTGTGTTCATATATATATATATATATATATATATATATATATATATATATATATATATATATTGATAAAAGCAACTAGCCCCTCGACAGGGGAAAGAACCGTGTAAGCTTTGCCCAATATTAAAATAACCCAGCGCTAAGCTTTTACAATTAATAATAGGAAATCAAAGACACTAGGGCCATGAATAAGGGAGAAGGAGTCTGTATATTGGAGACCTGTAAATAATAACTACAAGAAGAATTGTAAATTGTAAATTGTTGTGTCTTGTAAAGCGCACTGCTACCCGGAGGCCTCGTAGCGCTATAGACCGCTGGGGAACCCGTCCTGGCTTTCCCTGTGAGATAGTCCCTCCTGGGGGTCTCCAAGGTGAAACCAGGCATCCCCGGCGTTTGTGTGGGGCCGTTGTGGAGATGAGGCAAGCTAATGCCCAGAGTTGCCGAGTGTGCTCCCTGGTCGGAGTAGGCACCGATGCGAGAATTATCAGTCCGCTGATCCTGGTTCAAGACCCTGCCGCGTCGGGAATCGAACCCTGGTCCCGGGCCGTTCTCTGCACTCGGGTCTGCCGCCTCTAACCAGTGAGCCACACCTCTCCACCAGAAGGGCAACAATATTAAGATGTTACAGATTCGAAATTGGAGATACTTATCTTTGCATTCAAAAGAGGCAGATTGTCCTGCGGGTATGCCGACTAGGGCCTAGCTGTATTCTGCCCCAGAACAATTTTGTTTGTGATGTAATATTTCAAAGTGGCTGTGTGGAGTTTGCATTAAAGGAATAATGCATAATGATAGCCTCCGATCTTGAAATGAAATCAGCAAATAAATCCTGTGCTTCAGAGTTATGTAAATTATTGTGGTAAACTCAGCATTTATTATGTAGAATAAAAAGACCATTAGACAAACCCAAAGCATTTTATATCACACATCCCTACAATTTGTGACCAAATAGTCTAATGTCTACCTAATGCCTACATATATATCAGCCTCATGTTGTTATATTGTCTCAGTGATTAGTATTCACTCTAACTAGATTATGCCAAACCATTTACTTATCCAGGCATACCTTAGAAAGTGGCCAGGCCTGCAGTCGTATAATAGTAATGTTGCATTTCACCTCAAGCGCTTAGTCCTTGTGTCCTTGCCCCTCCCAATAGCTCAGATCTCTATATACATGTATTACCAATGATTCAACATACAGAGAGATTGAAGATCTGCTGTGCAGTCTTTTGGTTTCCTCACTGTACTCAACAAGCAATGTCTCATTCAGAGACATTTTTGAAAAAGCAAGCAAATGCATCCATCTCTACTTCCTTCCAGGTGTGCTCTGTGCAAGGCTGGATAGGCCTGCAATGCTAATGCTAATCAGTACATGCAGAATGGAAGATTACGCAATTCGATGTTTCTTTCATGTTTGTTAGTGTGACTAAAGACAACTTGCTACTAAAATAATATGATTTCATGTACTGTATCATATTTTATTACCATTCAAAGTAATAGTTCTCTAGGCACTAAACCCTGCACATACACACCCAAAAGATTTACTGTGTCTTACGTATGTAACAATAGTTTTGTAAATTATATTTGGGACATTACAGTTATGTTATTCAATAATTTTGTACACGTTTTTGTAACGTACACAATTACACCCCCATTCTCTCCTGATAGAGTTCTCTGCACAGTACTGTGATGATTACCCAAAAGTTGTTATACACCATTGATCTTCTGTTATACACCATTGATCTTCTGTTATACACCATTGATCTTCTGTTATACACCATTGATCTTCTGTTATACACCATTGATCTTCTGTTATACACCATTGATCTTCTGTCATACACCATTGATCTTCTGTTATACACCATTGATCTTCTGTTATACACCATTGATCTTCTGTCATACACCATTGTTCTTCTGTTATACACCATTGATCTTCTGTCATACACCATTGATCTGCTGCTCCTCACACGAGTTCCACAGTCTTTAAAGGGGGATACGGGTTTACAGCAACACTTGTTGGAGAAGAAAAAATACCGAAATCTGCCTTGAAAAACGTAAAAGTTATTAGATGTGTCTGACTGTCTTGCCACATTGAGTTGTTCTTGAAGCTTCTCTTACCTGCAAAAGCTGCAATGAACCGTAATCATAATAAGCTCTTTATCAAGATATCAAATGATAAAGGACTGGAGGAAAAAGTCTAAATCTAAGGATAATTTATTTATTTATTTATTTATTTTTAATATTTATAAAGCGCTACTTATACCCGTGGGCGTCAAGGCGCTAAAACCAATATTGACTATGGAAATGTGAGAGCATATGTTGGATAGAGCAGATATGACGGTATGGAAAAGAGATTACTGAGAGAACAGCCAGGTTTTCAAGAGTTTACGGAACCTGAGCAGTGTGACACTTTGTCTGATATTGAGAGGCAAGTCGTTCCAGAGTCTGGGGGCCGCCACCAAAAAGCGTCGGTCACCCCAGGAGACTGTTTTGGTGCGAGGGACAACCAGTTGGCTGAGAGTGGCTGATCGTAGAGCTCTTGTGGGTTTGTAGGACTGTAGTTGATCTCTTAGGAAATGTGGTCCTTGATTATTGATTGATTTGAAAACTATGCAGAGTGCTTTGAACTGAATTCTTTTTTGTACCGTCAGCCAATGAAGGTCTTTTATGTTTTTTGGAGATGGGTTCAAACTTTGTTTTGCCGGTAAGGAGACGAGCTGCTGCATTTTGTATAGTTTGAAGTTTTGCAATTACTCTGATTTGAGCATTGAGAAATAAACCATAAGTTGCTCAAGAGAATAATATGGCATTACATAACTTTCTTTGAGAATTCCGCCAATAAAAGATGGAACATCACATAAGGAGATACATTAAAGAGGTAAACAGAACTATGAATTACATGATTACAGTAGGTTCAAGTCCTTCAATCAAATGCAAAATCTCTAATCCCTCTTAAACTCTGAAATACTGAAGTATGCCCCTATATGTAACCGTTTGATAAATAATGCACTATTTGACTATTACAATCTTTCCCCTTTTAGTACACTCTGATTCTCCATGTTAATATATCTCAAACATGCTTCTTTTTTTATAAACCGTTAGTGGTCTCTGATAATTAGAACAGGCATGTATCCATACTCCCCTTTAATGGAACACTGTATCTGTCTGATGATGGGTCCTGGACGAGGCTTTACTATCCAAGATCTGGCTTAGTGCACAAATCTGACACGTCTGCCTCCATAATTCAAACCTCAGTCTTCATCGCCCATGGGATACCAGAGAGATGATACAGAAGAGCATTAAGGGCTCAGAATACAGACATATAGTGATGCAGCACTTGAACACAACGGGGCATATTACCAAGCAATAGCGATAATTATCGCTATTGCTTGGTTAGAGACAAACATGTATCGCCGACCTGCGGCGATTTCAATCACAGATAAACGTAGGTATTACCAAGGTTTATCGCAAATGCGATAAAAATCGGCCGCAATGCATGAATATCGCTGAAAAGTCAGCGATATTCATGCATTACCGAGCTAATGCTCTTAGCCATGTTATCCACCTCCCATTAGATAACATGGCTAAGAACTGCTGAGGGCAGGTGTTAGCTTTTGGAGATATTTGCGCTTAGCGCGAATATCTCCAAAAGATGGTAATAGGAGATAGCGATGTTAGCGACTGTTTCCAGTCGCTAACATCTTGGCACGCCCACTTTGCATGTTATTAGTGATACATTTCTCTGACATGCAAAGTGGGGCCCAAGATGGTCGCTATCTCCTACTAGCTGTCGCTAACTGGTGTTAGCGACAGCTAGGTAATAGGGAGATCATTCTATCTCCGCTTTCTTGGCTTTTAAAGCCAAAAAAGCGGAGATAAACCCCCTTGATAATATGCCCCAAGGTCTTTACCTCTTCTGCTCTCCAGCCCTCTGGAACATGAATGACTTCTCTACACTTAAAATCGTCTATTTCTTCCCAGGACGTTCCTTTTGGGAATTGTACACCCCCTCACTAGCATTCGATCTCTCTGCTTCTCCATATCAAGGCTATACTATCATACATTTTCTGATGTAATTCAGGTCTGCTATCTGCCTAGGATGGAGAACTTCCTACCTGATTCATCAAAGAGCAAAGGCAACCTTTAGCTAATCTGAACCCATTTGCAAAACGATCTCGACAAAACTTAATACTTGCCCAATTTGCAACCTAGATGGAATTATCAAAATCACCCTTAACCACACTGTACACTTACTCCTCGCGATCTTCTGCGGACTCTTGGACTTCAATCACTTCAATCGTTTTTCCCACCACTCCTCCTCTCCCCTCAGAATGATTGTACAATTCCCAAATATATAATTCTGCCAATGACTTTGTATTTCTCAATCTTGGGTGTACAATCTATTTCTGCCACTGACTCTGATACAGCCATCACTCCTTTTCTGACTCGTCATCTCTTAAGCCCTTCCATTATCATATATCAACTTATGTCCCCTAAAAACCCTTCCAGATTTCCCATATCTACTTTCCTCTGTACCTTACTATTGGAGGTGTGTTTTTTCAGAAAATACAAAATACACACAAATAAACAACTTTCCAAGAGAATGTACTACGGTTAGTACTACATACTGAGTACCAGGGCTGGCTCTAGGGCGGTGCTGACTTCGGAGGGCACTGTGTTTTCAAGTATATTATAGTTTTTAAAGCACCTGCTGCGTCATCCCTTGCCTCCAGTAATTTCCATACAACAATAAGAATGTCAAGATAACTCCAGTGATTAGAGGCCAGAATGTTGTGTAATGGAAGTTTTGACTTATCATAAAGTAGTGCAGAGGATTATTATGCCTGCTGCAAGGAACGTGTACCATGCAGATCACAAAGGGCATCTAATATAAATAGCCAATGATTTTGTCAGAGGGATACTTTTGTTACGTGCAGTGTATATGTTAACATCCTAATATAGAACAGTGTGATAATAACTGTCATCAAAGAGCTGCATGAAAAGTGCAACCTATAGATTAGAGCGGTATGATTTTCCCCACGGTCTTTCATTATTCTAATGTTGTAAAAAGGGTTAATTTCGGTTTAAAAATAAATTCTTATTATTAAATGTAACCCTCAACAACGGTGTTATGTTTTAAATTTTGAGTTTGTACTTCTTCAGACACAGCACTCCGAAACTATACTGTCTATCAGTATGGATGATGTGTGCCTCCTGCACTTTGTAGTCCTCTGGCTTATGATACATTCGTATACACTGATTTACACACATGTGTGTGTGTGATGTAAAGTGCTCTGACACCCTACACTGGTATGAATGGAGTTATAAACCTAATTAAATGCATCAGAGCGAGAGTAGTTATGGAGACTTGAGGGACACTGTTAAAGGGTGGTAGTGAGGGAATCAGTGGAAAAGGTGGTTATTGGGGGCGCAAACAAACATTGCAGCACAGGGCGCCAGCAGTAATAAAGCCTGTCCTCTTGAGCATTGCCATGCTGTAAACAAACAGACAGAACATTCCTTCATATGCCAAATCACAGTACAGATAGAAGCGTTAGGCATTTTCTTTGGACTCAGTCACAAACATTAAAGGGCTGTGCTGCTCTAAAACAAGGGATATCTAAACTAACAAAAACAGTAATAAGTGCGGGCCCTGATTCGCAAAGCCATTTTGCCCTCAAAAAGGTTTCTTTATGTTTATCAAAGAGCTACAAAAGCAGGTGTAAAGTTCTATAGAGCTGCATATTTGTCTTTCAAAATGATGTACAGTTACACAATAGTGAACCTTTCACAAGCATTGATGAGTGGGTGGGTGGATCAAGGTATGGTTGCTGCATGTAGGAACAGATCCTAACGGTTGGTTACTTGAAGAAACTAGATTATTTATTGAAATGGAGCCCACAGCCAGAAGAACTTGTAGGCGGTTTAGGTTATCAGCAGCAACTGTCCCACAGAACCCAATAACTTTCTAGAAACGGAACACACACACAAGAATCATAACACATCAAGAGTGTAGATATGTTTTTTTGGAGGCAAGATTGCATTCGAGTAAGTCCATCACTCGAGCTGCTCCAGCAACCAGATCTCCAGCCCTCGAGCTAGCCGACCAAATGAAGGAGTATGCATAGTGGAATCTATTCCAGCACTAGGACCGGGGAGGCGGATCACCGCAACCAGTTTCGCAGGAGCATCTTTGGAGCAAGCTGAGCTTGGTGGTGTACTATGAGTCAGCTTTTGCTCCCGGCTGCCTCGGCAGACCTAAGGTGCTGTCTGAATGTTCGTAGACCTACTGTTCTGCTTCCAGTCTCACAGCAGGGGCGTCCTCTGAAGAGAATGGTGGGACACTGTATTAAAGCTGTGGTAGCTGCTGAACCCCCCCATGGCGCAAGACTGTTTTAGAGAGTCGAACTGGCGTATAGAAGGGCGATGGTCAAACCGTTAAGGGGGACAAGCTGGATAAGCTGGAGACTGTTGAAAAAGTGCCCCAGAAGCCCTCCCATGAAGTGGAAGGGTGTCAGCCCCTGATTACTAAGTGATTTTGTACTACTGAAGCGGACTCTTTGCTGATTGATGGTCAGGAGAGGGGAGATGGAACGCTACCGGTAAATAAGTCCAAAGCTGACCTTGAGATATCTAATCCTGCCACGGAAGCTGAGTTTGAGCCACTGTTACAATCTAATATAGAGTCTGCTTTAGAAGCTTCACGTATGGGAGAAGAAGAACAGGCTCTCCATCCTGGCCCCTTGAATGGGGACAAAGTGGCTGATGTAAGCAATATAACAACCAAAGTGGCAGTGCCCCAGGCTGATAGAGCCTTGATAAGACTACGAATATTCTCCCGGATGAGTCAGGAATTTCCAAAGCCAGTATTTCAGCGTCCAGTGTACGGGGGGGGGTGCTAACTGGAACAGCAGCTTCAGGCCAGAAGACTTCATAAACCCCTAGTGGCAAAGAAAATCTCCCTAAAAGAAGGAGAAAGAAAAATAAGAGCTTTCGGAAAACATCTGAAGGAGGCAGTACGGGGAATCTGAAATGGGATTATTCCGCCACACAGATTTCTGCCTCGGACGAAAGAGAGGGTAAACTTGGAGGAGATCTGGCAGGCTCTGCTATCGCAAGCATTGGTGGGATATCAGAGACTGGAAATCTGAGAGACCCCTCTCTTGCAATGGTTTCGCAATCTATTAAGAGCTTCCAGGAGGAGGTCAAAAGTGAATATCACAGAGTTCGACTTGCTGCTAAAAAACTGCGGGGCGCCATTACGAAAGTGGGCAGAAACTGCTCTGATATTGTTGAGAGAATATCCGCTGTTGAGACTTGGACGAAGGTCCTTGAAACAGAAGTAGTGTCCCTAAAAACTCAGGGTGTAGCTCATTACGGAGTTGTCAAGGATAAGATGTGGAAAATTGAAGATCAAGAAAACCGGCAATGTCATAACAATCTAAGCTTCCTGAGGGTCCCAGAAGGGGTTGATGGGAACAATGCCAAAAAATATATGGTTTCCCTTTTAAGGGGCGTCTATCCCATGTTACCTACATGGGACTGTATAAGGAAATCCAGTGGGCTCACAGGTTTCTTTTCATGCTGCCCAAACGTTCCCCTAAAATCCTAGATCGGCCCAGGGGCGTAACAAACACCCCGCAGCCCCCGCGGTGCAGGGGGACCCCCTCAGCTCATCGATAGAGATCTGTGAGTGAATTTCTCTCAGGCAGCTGTATTCTGCAGTCTGCTCAGAGCTCCTCGCGCTGACCCAGGACTACTTTGTGAGAGAGAGTAGAGAGAGAGAGTGGAGATAGAGAGAGAGTGGAGAGAGAGAGAGAGAGAGAGAGAGAGTAGAGAGAGAGTGGAGAGAGGGAGAGTGGAGAGAGAGAGTGGGGAGAGAAAGAGTGGAGAGAGAAAGAGTGGAGAGAGAGTGGATAGAGACAGTGGAGAGAGAGAGTGGAGAGATTGGAGAGAGTGAGTGAAGAGAGAGTGGAGAGATAGGAGAGAGACAGTGGATAGAGAGAGAGTGGCAAGAGAGAGAGTGGCGAGAGAGAGTGGCAAGAGAGAGAGTGGCGAGAGAGAGAGTGGCGATAGAGAGAGAGTGGAGCGAGAGTGGCGAGAGACAGTTTAGGGAGAGAGAGAGGAGAGAGTGGAAAGAGAGTGTAGAGAGAGAGAGAGTGGAGAGAGAGAGAGTGGAGAGAGAGAGAGAGAGTGGAGAGAGAGAGTGGTGAGAGAGAGAGTGGAGAGAGAGAGAGAGAGAGAGAGGGGAGAGAGAGTAGAGAGAGAGGGTGGAGGGAGAAAGTGGAGAGAGAGAGTGGGGAGAGAGAGTGGAGAGAGAGTGGAGAGAGAGAGAGTAGAGAGAGAGAGTGGAGAGAGAGAGTGGAGAGAGAGAGATAGAGAGGAGAGAGTGGAGAGATTGGAGAGAGAGAGTGGAGAGAGAGAGAGAGTGGAGAGAGACAGTGGAGACAGTGGAGAGACAGTGGAAAGAGACAGTGGAGATAGCGAGAGAGGAGAGAGTGGAGAGATTGGAGCGAGAGAGAGAGAGTGGAGAGAGAGAGTGTGGAGTGAGAGTGTGGAGAGAGAGAGTGGACAGAAAGTTGAGAGAGACTAAAGAGAGAGAAAGTGGACAGCCAGAGTGGAGGGTGAAAGTGGAGAGAGAGAGTGGAAAGAGATTGGACAAAGAGTGGAGAGAGAGTGGAGAGAGAGACAGTAGAGAGAGTGGAGAGAGAGTGTGTAGAGAGAGTAGAGAGAGACAGAGTGGAGAGAGAGAGTGTGGGGAGAGAGACAGTGGGGAGAGAGACAGTGGAGAGAAAGTGGAGAGAGAGTGGAGAGAGAGTGAAGAGAGAGTGGAGAGAGAGAGAGAGTGTGGAGAGAGAGCGAGAGAGGAGAAACAGAAAGTGGAGAGAGACAGTGGAGAGAGAGTGGAGAGAGTAGAGAGGTTGGAGAGAGAGAGAGAGACAGTGGATAGAGAGTGGAGAGAGAGTAGAAGAGAGAGTGGAGAGAGAGAAAGAGTGTGGAGAGAGAGAGAGGAGAGAGAGTAGAGAGACTTCCTGACTGAATCAGAAACTGCATACTGACTGACTGAGAGAGAGAGACTGGCTGACTGAGAGAGTGTGAGACTGGCTGACTGGGAGAGAGAGACTGGCTGACTGACTGAGGTAGAGAGTAAGCGTGGGCGTAAAATCCATTTCACTGGCGAATTTGCGGATTTTTGATGATTTCGCAATCCGCGAATCGTGCGAATTTACCCAATAATCCGCAAATTCACAAGCTACAAATTATTTTGCTTGGTCGCGCTTGAAAAATACAATATCGCGCGCACTGCGTTGTCTTACCGTGATTCTGAGTCCGCCGAGTTGTTTTTCTTCAGGTTTTGCGTCTGCGGCGCTATTTTCGATCTTGCTGCGTGATCGCGCGAGTTTTTCGAACGCAATTACATTATCGCGGCTTGCCATCTTGCACAACGAGAGTTTGACAATGCGAGTACGTCATAAAAGCCTGCGACGGCACACAGCTGACTTCTGGCGGGAGATTCGAACAGCTCGCGTTCCCAAAATTGCAAAAATTGCAATTCTGCACAAGAAATCCACCGCAGGAAGCATGAACCTTGTGAAAATGATGATTTTGATCAGAATAACTCTTCAGATTGACATTTGACTGCACTTTTTGGTGCAGGAGTCCATTTTTTGGGGTGGGGTGGGAGGAAGGAAGAGCCTCAGAGTCTCCAACTTCCTGTTCCTGTCCAGCAGGCTCCTCCCAGTGTTTTGTGCATGTACTGGTCACTTTTCATTTGGTTGTTGAGCTGGAAGGATTACTTTCTGTGACTGCTGCTGGATTTGTATTTGAGGACTTTTTGGACTTTGGAGTTTGAATCACTTTCGGTCTTGAGATTTTACAAGTAAGTTGGTGTTGTTTGTTTGGGGCAATGCAGTTGAGGTAACTACAGTTCTAAAACTTTTTCACAACTTTAAGAAAAGATATATTGTGGTGGGTAGCCACAGTATCCAGTAGGCCCAGGGTTAGTCATGGGTGCATGATACTACTGTTTCTGTGATTTGTTTTTTAACTTAATTCTCATTTATGTCCTGGAATTTTAGCTCACTGTTATATGTTGATTTTTTTTTAAATTGTGGGGTGCCTGTAAAGCCTAACTAGCCAGTAGTCCCAGGTGTAGTGAGTGGTGCATGGGCCTAGTCTTTCTGTGGGGTGTCTTGAATTTAAACATCATTGAGGGCATGGATGGCATGGGATTGTGGTGATTTTTGAGTGTTTTTTGACTTTTTGGGGTGGTGTTGGGGCCTGGCCATGTGGGTGGGGTCCATTTTGAGGCCTGGGACAGGCAGGGTCTGGCCATGTGGTGGGGGGTCAAGGGGCCATTTTTAAGCCAGACAGTGTGCTGGGGCCTGCACCCAGTTTGCCTTGCTTTCAACCATTATGCCCAGGGGTACTCAGTGGTGCATGGGCCTATTCTTTCTCTGGGGTGTCTTGAATTTAAACATCATTGAGGGCATGGATGGCATGGGATTGTGGTGATTTTTGAGTGTTTTTTTACTTTTTGGGGTGGTGTTGTGGCCTAGTCATGTGGTTGGGGGCCATTTTGAGGCCTGGGACAGGCAGGGCCTGGCCATATGGTGGGGGTCAAGGGGCCATTTTGAAGCCAGGCAGTGTGCTCAGGCCTGCACCCAGTTTGCCTTGCTTTCAACCATTATGCCCAGGGGTACTCAGTGGTGCATGGGCCTAGTCTTTCTCTGGGGTGTCTTGAATTTAAACATAGTTGAGGGCATGGATGGCATAGGATTGTGGTGATTTTTTAGTGTTTTTTTACTTTTTGGGGTGGTGTTGGGGCCTAGCCATGTGGGTGGGGGCCATTTTGAAGCCTGGGACAGGCAGGGCCTGGCCATGTGGTGAGGGTCAAGAGGCCATTTTTAAGCCAGACATTGTGCTGAGGCCTGCACCCAGTTTGCCTTGCTTTCAACCATTATGCCCAGGGGTACTCAGTGGTGCATAGCCTAGTCTTTCTCTGGGGTGTCTTGAATTTAAACATCATTGAGGGCATGGGATTGTGGTGATTTTTGAGTGTTTTTCGACTTTTTGGGGTGGTGTTGGGGCCTGGCCATGTGGGTGGGGGCCATTTTGAGGCCCGGTACAGGCAGGGCCTGGCCATGTGGTGGGGGTCAAGGGGCCATTTTGAAGCCAGGCAGTGTGCTCAGGCCTGCACCCAGTTTGCCTTGCTTTCAACCATTATGCCCAGGGGTACTCAGTGGTGCATGGGCCTATTCTTTCTCTGGGGTGTCTTGAATTTAAACATCATTGAGGGCATGGATGGCATAGGATTGTGGTGATTTTTGAGTGCTTTTCGACTTTTTGGGGTGATGTTGGGGCCTAGCCATGTGGGTGGGGGCCATTTTGAGGCCTGGTACAGGCAGGGCCTGGCCATGTGGTGGGGGTCAAGGGGCCATTTTTAAGCCAGACAGTTTGCTGAGGCCTGCACCCAGTTTGCCTTGCTTTCAAACATTATGCCCAGGGGTACTCAGTGGTGCATGAGCCTAGTCTTTCTCTGGAGTGTCTTGAATTTAAACATCATTGAGGGCATGGATGGCATGGAATTGTGATGATTTTTTAGTGTTTTTTGACTTTTTGGGGTGGCGTTGGGGCCTGGCCATGTGGGTGGGGGCATATTTTGAAGCATGGGACAGGCAGGGCCTGGCCATGTGGTAAGCATGGGCGAATTTTGCGAATCTCGCGTTCGCGAATTTTGCGGATTTGCGAACTCGCAATCCGCAAAATCCGCAAATTCCCGCGAATTTGCGGATTTTTTTTTTTGTGTTCGCCCGTGTTTCTGCCAGTTCGCGAGGGTTTTTACAATTTCGCAATTTGCGAACTTACCTGTCGGGTCGCAAGTTTTGCGAACTTGTTGTTTCTACGTGTCCAGCCTGTTTGGGACACTCTTCTTCATCACTGCCACTCTCTGTCACCACTGCCACTCTCTGACTACTCATGCCACCCTCTGGCCCACCCATGCCACCCTCTGTTTCATCACCACACCCTCTGGTTGTCCAGTGTACATTATTTTCGGCAAAGCAAAGCACACCTTCCCTGCCTCAAGTGACCTGAATTAATTTGGGGCTGATTAATGTGTCACAGAATATTTTTTTAGCTGGCACCTGCTTCCTTAGTGCGCCCTGATTAGTGATCTTTTGCACTTGCTAAGTGCTTTCATTGTTGCAAAATTAGTTACAACACCTGCCCTGCCCCAACTGACAATAATGAATTAGGGGCTGATTAATGGATTTTAACTTCCAGCCTGGCTCCTGCTTGTCTCCCTTAGCTGTAATTCAGGACCTTTGTGGCATATGTGTAACTATTCTGAGGTTCAGAGCAGGGTCACATAATAGTTGCAACTGGCAACTGAACTCTGGAGGGGCCCCTCAGGAAGCACTACAGGAAATGGCTACTAATGATGAGCCTGAACTTTTGAACCTGGTAAGTAGTTTCAGTTTTGCTAAGATCGTATTTCTGCAATTTAGCACTTATTCGCGGGGCGCGAAGTTGTACTGGGAAGCCGCGAACTCACACGAACAGTGCGAGCAGTGCGAGCAAAATCCGCTGCTCGCGGATTTGCGGATTTTGCGGGAGATTCGCGAATCTCACGGATTGCGAATTTCCCGAAAATCCGCAAAATCCGCGAGCGAAACGGATTTTCCGCCCATGCCTACCATGTGGTGGGGGTCAGGGGGCCATTTTGAAGCCAGGCAGTGTGTTCAGGCCTGCACCCAGTTTGCCTTGCTTTCAACCATTATGCCCAGGGGTACTCAGTGGTGCATTGGCCTAGTCTTTTGAGGTTCCGTGACGATTTGAACCCGTGTTTTCAGTATTGTCGGAAATACATAATATTGGTATCAGCGAACCGCAAATGACCCATTTAGCATATCCTGGTGTTTTCGCTACGCTACGAGCAAGAGTACTCCTGTAACAAACACATTTCCGATCTACCCATGGCATCCATCTTAGATCATGGCAGCCATTTTGTGTTTCTTGCCCTCACATACGCAATAACCTTTGATTATTTCATTTCGATTAAGGACACGTAGCCTTAGCTGGCGATTCACCTTTCCAGTGACACGTGCACCTTGGAACAGAACACGCTGTAGCTGCATGACTCGACAAAGGCTGCCTCCTCTGCCCGAGGCCAGTCCTGCTATACTGGTTCTTGTGGTCGTTGGCCTGATCATGATTAGGCGGCCGAAGCCGGTAGCCTTGCCCATTTACAACCTACAAACATCCCTTATCCTGCTTTTCTATCTTCTGCACCTGGCTCTGCTCCTTTCCTTCTGGGCCTTTATTAGGGGGAGGTAACGAAATTTACGATGAGGCGGTCCGGGTCTTGAATGAAAAGTTGACATAAGATTATGATGGAAAAGTGGGAACCCCTCGTTCGTAATGTTTTGACATCAGATATTGTCGACGATTCCTGTGCAACGCCAAATATTTATTGTTTAGGACACAAAGGTTTGGGAATGTACTAACATGTGGAGAATTTGCCTGAAGCCCAATTTTTAGTATATAAGGAGCAACCCTCTTTGTACAAATCGAACAGGCTCCTAGACACTGCCCATGCGTAGTTTCTGTGACTTCTGTGTCCCTGCAGTAATAAACCTTTGGTCTTTGACGCCACCATCGAGAAGCCCGTGTTTCTGTTTATTTGTGCACCAAGACAGGTGGAACTCCGGGGTCTTCGGGTGTTGTTCCCTGACACCTCTGGACGGAACCAAAAAGTCCAGAACTCCAATTGGCGCCCAACGTTGGGCGACGTCATTCGGTACCGGTCCAAAAGCCTGAAGAGTTCGAGAAGCTTTGTGTGAAGATTCCTGAGGGAGGCGCCCCACTTCATCGATCCCGGCATATCGCAAAAGTGGCCCGACGTTCTCTTCCACGAGGGTTCCCGTTCAGGACGGCTGCAGTGGGCCGTTGCCTTGACCGTCGCCCTGTCTTGGACCCGAGGTGCAGTCCTTAGTACGGCGAAACGTGACGGGTTTCTCCTTGGTGACGTCTTCAGTGCCTCAGTTAAGTATTTAGTGATTGCTAGCTGGTTATTTCGTGAGGGTTGTTAAAATCCTTTTTGGTTCTTAGTTTGGTTTGGTTTCGTAAGATTATCACTGGTTGTTCTGGTTACGATAATCTATTTGGTTTGGTTTGGGTATCGATACATTTGTTCTCTTTTGGTAGGCCTAAGTTCTTGGTTCGAGTGCACATTCTTGTTTGTGTTGTTTGTTCTGTGTTCCGGATTACAAAATGGTAAGTCGGAAAAATTGTATGTTGTCGTGTTTTGGTTGCAACAGTGATTCACGATTGGAGGACTCATGTCTGGTTCCTCCGATTGGGACTCCGTTATATGATCTTTATTGTAAGCATGGTGTGGGTCCTATATCTTATAATGAGGTATGGGTCCGCTACACTGAGAAAGATGGTGTCCTTAGTTGGCCACTGCATGGTAGTTTTGAACCCGAAATCCTTGACAATCTAGAAGTGAAATTGTTTAAGAAGAAAGCCCGGCCGGCAATGTTTGATTCTTTCCGTTACTGGCGAAAAGAATCTAAACAGAGAGAGATTAAAAGGTTGAAAAAAGAACAGAAAGAGCAAGAGTTAACTTTAGAACAAGCGGCTAAGCAGCTGCAAGATAACGAGTCTGAGAAAGCAATGGAGGTAGCTACTAGAGAGCGTAACTTAGCGATAGATAAATGCTATCCTGCCTTGCCATCGAGTACGACTAAGATAGTAGAGGATTCCGAAAACGATCCTCTGTTGTCTTACTTGTTACGGTCACCACCACCGTATGCACAGGGTATTACGGCTCCACCTGTACCAAATGTTCAATTGCCGGTTGCTGGACAACCTGGTATTCCTGCTCCTGCCCCTCAGAATCAAGTTCCTGTACCTCCTATAGTTAATGTAAACGTTCCTACGGCACCTCCTCTTCCTGGGTTGCCGACTTCTCTACCTATACCTGTATCGCTTACACCTACTGTTTCACAAGCTATCTTCCTCGATACTCCTACTGTCCCGCTATCTGTTCCAACTGCTACTGTGTTCTCTGCATCTGCCAGTATGTTGACTCCGGTTTCTGTTCGTCGAAAAATCACTGATTCTGTCTCTAACATTCTATCTCCTTTCTATAAATCTTTAATTAAGACTCCTACTTCTGACTCCGTACAAAGACGTAGTCAGCTCCCAAGTACTGAGGAACGGGGAATATTAGATTCCACGGCTCTCAGATGGATTTCGAAAAGTAGAAGATATAGCACGAGAGATGTACTAGATACATTTATGCAGAGGAATGAACCAACGCAACGATATGTCTTTGACGAGATGTGCTCTCTTTTACGTGAGGAACTAGAAGAAGATGACTCTGAATTGAATTTAGAAGTCTTAATTAAGGTTCAGAAAGAGTTTGCTGCAGGAATGATAATAGGTCAAAATATAAAAGAAGCGATGGAACTGATTTTAAGTTATAGGAATGATCCATCACTTCGTTCACCGAGAGACTTAGAGAAAGGTAGTACGAAGCAGAATCGACAATATCCAATGAGGGAGGTTCCTCCGATTTGGCGCGATGCTGTGCAAGCTGATGCAGTCCGTGGTATTGCAGCCGCTCCGGCGCAATTCCAAAGAGTGTGGATACACATTCCGTGGAAGCGAGCCGAAGTGTTAGCAGTGAAACAGGCCTTGCCAGACCCACGTAAGAATCCTGCCGGATACTATAAAGAGTTAGCGCAAACAGTTGAGGCCTGTGTAATGAATCTGGCGGACATTGACATGTTATTTGGCAATGTAGTTCCGCAACCAATTTGGGCTAAAATTCGTAAAGAGAATCATCCAGTTGCCCTAGGTGGTGATTGGGCAGCTATCATTGCAGCGGATGGTCAGCAAATAGGTGGTTCCAAACCCGAACCTCTAATTGCTAATCTTCCAGGTAGGATAATCGACTTAATGAAGACTCTGATGCCCGCATTGCGTGTTAATTGGGACAAGTTGGCCGCATGCAGGCAAAAGAAAGACGAAAGTGTCTCCGACTTTTTCACGAGGTTCGAAGAGACTTTTGTAGATCATAGTGGTCAGGATATGAGCACAGAAGGAGGACAGAGATTGTTTGTCGATAAATTCGTACATAATTTGCTACCTGAGCTATGCAATAAATTAAAAGATTCCGAGAGTGCGTGGGCTGTCTCTACAACTGCGCAAATACTTGCAACTGCACAGTATTATGAAAATAGGGATAAATAGGAGAAAGAGAAATCAGATAAGAAAACGAAAGACTTAAAGACTAAAGTTCTTTTGCAGCAGGCATATCCGCCTCGCATGAATCAGACTAATACACAGCAAGGATTGTATCAAAGGGCAGATTATAGTTCACCTAGGCCACAATACCAGTGGAATCAGTGTGCGTATTGTAAGAAAGAGGGTCATTATAAAAATGAGTGTCCAGTCTTAGCGCAAAATAACGCAGCAGCAGCTCAGAGAGGTCGTGGTGGTTTTGTGCAGAATTCTAGAGGTCGAGGACGAGGTGCTATGCCTCCACAGACGAATGATCGCCCTTCCAATCACTTTGATCAACGAAATGGACAGTCTGCCCAACAAAATAGATCTCAACAGTATCATGTTGAGGATTATTGTGAAAATGATGAGGGATTTCAACAAAATGAGTACTAGGACAGCCATGGACAGAGAGAGGCAGTAGTATCAGTTCCAGTGGATCAGAGTGGGCCTTATGTCGCAGTAGCAACATCAGGTGTAGTCGAACCATTTCTGTTGGATACTGGTGCCGCAAAAAGTTTGATCATGCATGCGAAACTCCCTGGCGCACCTTTGTCCGGCTTAACAAATGTTTCTGTAGGTTTTTCAGGCGCCCCTGTTTACAACCCGGTATCTGGTCCCTTGTCTATTTCTGTTGGACCGTGTCAATTGAAAGCACCCCTGATTTTGACGACAGGTTGTAATGAAAATCTGCTTGGTTTAGACTTGTTAAAACGCCTATATGCGACATTGTACTGTTCTCCGGAAGGAGTACAGCTTACGTTGGGTAAAAGAATCACCTCTCCAATGTACTTGTCAATGGATGCACTCCCGCCAGAGCTGCGTTCACTCCCTGATACTCTTTGGGCGACTGGTCCTAATGATGTAGGCCTTTTAGAAATACCACCATATGTAGTCACTTTGAAAGCAAATGTAAAATTTCCACGAATTCCTCAATACAAGATCTCTAATGAAGGTGAACGTGCACTTTTACTGATTGTGCAAGATTTGATTAAGAAAGGTGTGGTTGAAGAAACTAGAGGAAATGTCTGTAACAGTCCTGTATTACCGATTTTGAAACGAACTGATCCTACAAAGCCTCCAGTATATAGGTTTGTTATAGACCTCAGAGAAGTTAATAAAATTGTGGTTCCGCAGTTTCCTGTGGTTCCAGACATTACTGCCTTGTTAACGTTGATTCCTGCAACAGCTACATGGTTTTCAGTCATCGACCTGAAAAACGCCTTTTTCAGCATTCCAATAGCCGAAGAAAGCAGAGATATTTTCGGCTTCTGTCTAGGAGGTCGAAGCTTCAGATTTAAACGCGCTCCACAAGGCTATTGTGAGAGCCCATCCATTTACAGTCAGGCATTAAAAAGTCAGTTAGATTCCTTTGTACTTCCTCCAGGTTCTGCTCTAGTACAGTATGTAGATGACCTTCTAGTGGCTGTCGATGACAAGGAAACTTGCAAAGCAGCTACAATTTCGTTATTGCATCATTTGTCTAAATTGAATCACAAGGTATCACCTTCGAAAATGCAATATTGCTGCCAAGAAGTGACCTACCTAGGTCATCTCTTGTCAAAGGAGGGAAGGAAGTTGACCCCAGAGAGAATAAAAGCAATTACGCAGATGAGTGTTCCTCGCACACAGAGAGAAGTGCGTGCCTTTTTAGGTATTACCTCTTACTGTAGGCAGTGGATCCCAAATTTTTCTCTTTTAGCAAAACCATTGGTAGCTTTGACTGGGAAAAATGTTCCGAGTCCGGTGCCATGGTCTGCTGAATGTCAGGAGAGTTTTTCTGAGTTACGAAATGCACTTTGTTCAGCTCCTGTATTGGGCACACCCGATTACAGCAAGCCATTCACGCTCTATGTTCACGAGAGAGAAGGTTGCGCGTTGAGTGTTTTGACACAGAAATTTGGTGATAAACAACGCCCTTGTGTGTATTTTTCATCAACATTAGATCCGGTAGCTAGAGCGTTACCTAGTTGTTTGAGAGCTACAGCGGCAGCTGCGGCTTCCATTCGACAATCTGCTGGTTTGGTGATGAATAACATGCTAGTGGTCATGGTTCCTCATGCTGTGGATACACTCATGAACAGAACCAAGACACAACACCTTACCAGTGCGAGATTATCTGGCTACGAGCTGACATTGCTAGCGAGTCATATTCAGATCAAAAGATGCAATGTATTGAATCCAGCAACACTGTTGCCGGGGTAATCAAGAGTCGAGTGATTCCGAACCCCATGATTGTTGTTTCAGAACCGAGGAAGAGACAAAAGGACGAATTGATTTAAAAGACACCCCATTGTCAGATCCGGATGGCACGTTGTATGTTGATGGGTCATGTTTTAAATTGGAGAATGGTGATGTGACTGCTGCTTATGCAGTAACGACTTTGAGGACGATTGTGGAGACTGCAAGAGTGAGTCAGAATTCTGCCCAAGCTGCAGAGTTAATCGCTCTAACAAGAGCGTGTGTTCTAGCTAAGGGAAAGAGAGTGAATGTGTTCACAGATAGTCAGTACGCGTTTGGCGTGGCCCATAGTTTTGGCCGTTTGTGGAAAGAAAGAGGTTTCATTACGTCCCATGGGACTAAGATTCAACATGGTCAGTTAGTTAACGACTTGTTGGAATCTCTAACCTTGCCGACTGAAGTTGCGATTGTGAAATGCAGTGCGCATAAAGCAATCACGGATGATGTTGGTCGTGGGAATGCTTTTGCTGATGAGACTGCTAAACAGACAGCTAGAAATATGATGAGTAGAATGTATGTTGCAACGTCTGCAAGATGGATTTCCGAGTCTGGAATGTGTGAGGATACAGTGGAAAGTGTGAAAGAGATTCAGAAAGAGGCAACTGAGGAGGAAAAACGTGCATGGAAAGAAAGTACGGGCAAGTTGGATTCGAATGGGTGTTGGATTGACTTGTCGGAACAACAGCGTTGGATGTTGCCCGATGCGTATGTGCTTGCAGTGGTGACAATGGCACATGGAGTAGCGCACATAAGTTCTAAAGGAATCTGTAAAATGTTGGCCCCAGTCTGGAAGAATGATGGGATTAGTAAATGTGCAGAGAGAGTGGTGAAAAATTGTATGGTATGCTTGATGCATAATCCTGGCAAGGGAACTCCTACTCCTGCTGGTCACTTCGCTCCACCTTCTTGCCCCTTTGAAGTGATTCAGTTAGACTTCATTCACATGGATCGGTGCAATAACTTAAAATACGTCCTGGTGGTAGTTTGTGCTTTCTCCAGATGGATCGAAGCATATCCACTAAAGGACAATACTGCCCTATCTACTGCCAAAATTCTTCTCAAAGAATATTTCCCTAGGTATGGAATGCCACGGATTGTATGGTCAGATAACGGAAGTGAGTTTATAGGGAAAGTTATGCAGAGTGTGTGTGCCGGTTTAGGTATTAAGCAAAAATTTCACAGTGCAAACCATCCCCAGTCTGCTGGTTTAGTTGAGGGTTACAATGGCACCCTCAAACTAAAACTTGCTAAAATACAGGCATCCACGGGTTTATCATGGCCAGACGCACTACCCTTGGCTTTGTTATGGACGAGAGCGACTGTACATTCTAGAGTAGGGCTTAGTCCTTACGAAATAGTTTTTGGTCGTCCCGCTAATGTTTGGGGAGTGCCTAGGCCAAAAGAATTTTGTTCTTTGGAATATCCAATGTTGATTGATTACCTTTACGACTTGACTGCTAAATTGAGTCTTATTCACCAACAGGTTTTCGATGCATTGCCAAAGCCTCCGGAGAGTCCAGGTCATCAGCTGAAACCCGGTGACCACGTTGTGGTACGAAATTTTATGAGGACAAAGAACCTTCAGCCCAAATTTGTTGGCCCCTTCCAGGTGTTGTTAGCAACGAGAACTGCTGTTCGTGTGGCTGGTCGCAAGCACTGGATACATGCAACTCATGTCAAATGTGTGCCCCTACCACTTCCTTACGACAACTGGGTGAAGAAGGGAATTGGTGCCTCTGAATTCGAGCAAACACCCAAGTTTATCCCTTTCAGCGATACCGAATTGATAACTGACACTCCGAACTCTGACTCTCCTCCTGAAACTACTTCTTTGACTCCTGAACACTTGCCCCCTGCACCAGAAGAAACTTTGCCATCTGCGAACTTGAACATTGCAAACTCTGTTGACAACACACTGTTTCCTGATCAAACGATTCCTGCAAAACTAAGATACAACTTACGATCTCGTAATAAGGACAAATAAAGCAGGAAACTGCCTATTGTGATATTTGAAATTTTGAACTTTTGCCTTCAGCCAGGAAGTTTGCTATTGTTTTTTTTGTTTTTAAAATTGCCTTGCCGTCTGGGTAGCCGTAGGGTCGTGGCTGTGTACCTAGTTGAATCTGCGGGGGTCTGACACAAGGTCGATCTTTCTGTTGGTTCTGGGAACTCCCAGGGCTGATAGAGGCATTTTCATCTACGTACACATCATCAGTGGTCGCGAGCGGATTGTAGAAGATGGAGCTTCCTGCGCTGCAACGAGAAAATGTGATTTATGTTCGCAGAAACAGACTTTACAGAATCCTTCATAGTAAATGTTTTCTGATGCAATGTGCTATTACATTTTTAATTGTTTTGATAACGTTGGTGGGTGGAATCATTTTTGGTATAAACTTAATCTTTGTGCCAGTAACTACAGTACCTCCCCTTGATCCTGCTTCCTCTACTGTTTCTCCTATGCACTCTTTTCACTCGTTTCCTGAACATGAGCAAGCTCGACGCTCAGAATTCATCAATAACACTTTCATACAGCTCTTGCACCAACACCAACTAGTAGTTAACACTACAGACTGCTGGGTGTGTGGCTTGATACCCCACACTATGGATAAAGGCATTCCCTACCTGGTTTTGCCTTTTAGCTATAATGGATCATTTCAGGCCTTTCAAACCATCTTTGCTTATGCCCTTGAAACCTATCCTCCGCGTCCACCACGTTCCACTAAATATAACTCTGCCAACAAAGCTTTAGTCCAGGGAATTATTGACATGATCAAGGACGTCAATAATACTCCATCTTACCCTAGAGACGAATTGTGAGTATATTTGAGTTGGAACTCTTCAGAGTATCGCCTTAGTTTGGGAGAAAGCAAGCGTAAAAGCTCAACTCCAATCTGGGTCGTACCTCACCGAGGTCAGGTCTGTTTGCAAGGAAATGGGAGAAATCCGAGAGCTCAGCTAGGGAGGAGTGAGTGCGTAGAGACTTACGTGTTTCCGTCTAACTCTTCCCCTGCTTTTCTTACTGCTAGGGGTACCTACTTCATCTGTCAAGACAGAGCATATACATGGTTGCCTGCTGACTTTTCAGGGTCATGTTATATTGCTCGACTGTTGCCTCCAACATACACTGCTTCTTCTGACTACCACAAAACCAGAGTAGCAAGAGGTGTTTTCAGCAAGGAAGACACCGCTGGTCAGGAAGCTGGAGACTTCTTCAAAGGCTTCCTTCCGTTCTGGGGGCCTATGGCCAATAGTAGAAACATACGTCAGCTAACACGGGTAGTTGAATCTACTATTACCGAGACTACTGGTGCCCTTAGCAATTTGACAGCTGAGCTTCAGGCGGATAGACTCATGACGTTGCAGAACCGTATGGTTCTAGACGTAATACTTGCAGATCGAGGTGGGGTATGCAGAATGATCCAATCGAGCTGCTGTGTCTTTATTCCCAATAATGCTCCAACAGTCTATGAGGCGATCTCTAAGCTACACAAGATTTCCGACTCTATACACGTAGACAAGGGAAACTGGTCCTTCATGGAGTGGTTTTGGACTCTGATATCAGCGTGGGGATGGAAGGTTCTGATGGTCATTGGTGTCATCTTAGTATTCCTATTCTCATGCTGCCTGATTATCCAGTGTGGTCCTGCTCTGTGTAGTCTTTGTGCTGCAACCTGTTTTAGGAAACCACCTGCGTTTGGAGAAAAGGCACGAGAAAGGATGATGATACAACAGCATGTCACTGACCTGATGAGCATAGAATTAGACTCTGACATAGATTGAGTAATTGCCTATGTAAGGGCAAAAGGAGGGTCTGAGGTTCCGTGACGATTTGAACCCGTGTTTTCAGTATTGTCGGAAATACATAATATTGGTATCAGCGAACCGCAAATGATCCATTTAGCATATCCTGGTGTTTTCGCTACGCTACGAGCAAGAGTACTCCTGTAACAAACACATTTCCGATCTACCCATGGCATCCATCTTAGATCATGGCAGCCATTTTGTGTTTCTTGCCCTCACATACGCAATAACCTTTGATTATTTCATTTCGATTAAGGACACGTAGCCTTAGCCGGCGATTCACCTTTCCAGTGACACGTGCACCTTGGAACAGAACACGCTGTAGCTGCATGACTCGACAAAGGCTGCCTCCTCTGCCCGAGGCCAGTCCTGCTATACTGGTTCTTGTGGTCGTTGGCCTGATCATGATTAGGCGGCCGAAGCCGGTAGCCTTGCCCATTTACAACCTACAAACATCCCTTATCCTGCTTTTCTATCTTCTGCACCTGGCTCTGCTCCTTTCCTTCTGGGCCTTTATTAGGGGGAGGTAACGAAATTTACGATGAGGCGGTCCGGGTCTTGAATGAAAAGTTGACATAAGATTATGATGGAAAAGTGGGAACCCCTCGTTCGTAATGTTTTGACATCAGATATTGTCGACGATTCCTGTGCAACGCCAAATATTTATTGTTTAGGACACAAAGGTTTGGGAGTGTACTAACATGTGGAGAATTTGCCTGAAGCCCAATTTTTAGTATATAAGGAGCAACCCTCTTTGTACAAATCGAACAGGCTCCTAGACACTGCCCATGCGTAGTTTCTGTGACTTCTGTGTCCCTGCAGTAATAAACCTTTGGTCTTTGACGCCACCATCGAGAAGCCCGTGTTTCTGTTTATTTGTGCACCAAGACAGGTGGAACTCCGGGGTCTTCGGGTGTTGTTCCCTGACACCTCTGGACGGAACCAAAAAGTCCAGAACTCCACTTTCTCTGGGGTAACTTGAATTTAAACATCATTGAGTGCATGGATGGCATAGGATTGTGGTGATTTTTGAGTGTTTTTCGACTTTTTGGGGTAGTGTTGGGTCTGGCCATGAGGGTGGGGGCCATTTTGAGGCCTGGTACAGGCAGGGCCTGGCCATGTGGTGGGGGTCAAGGGGCCATTTTTAAACCAGGCAGTGTGCTGAGGCCTGCACCCAGTTTGCCTTGCTTTCAACCATTATGCCCAGGGGTACTCAGTGGTGCATGGGCCTAGTCTTTCTCTGGGGTGTCTTGAATTCAAACATCATTGAGTGCATGGATGGCATTGGATTGTGGTGATTTTTGAGTGTTTTTCGACTTTTTGGGGTGGTGTTGGGGCCTGGCCATGTGGGTGGGGGCCATTTTGAGGCCTGGTACAGGCAGGGCCTGGCCATGTGGTGGGGGTCAAGGGGCCATTTTGAAGCCAGGCAGTGTGCTCAGGCCTGCACCCACTTTGCCTTGCTTTCAACCATTATGCCCAGGGGTACTCAGTGGTGCATGGCCTAGTCTTTCTCTGGGGTGTCTTGAATTTAAACATCATTGAGCGCATGGATGGCATGGGATTGTGGGGATTTTTTAGTGTTTTTCGACTTTTTGGGTTGTATAACTGATGTTCCTCTGGTTTCCATTGCTTTTAGGTGCACAAGAGAACCACCAGTGCCAGGAGGAAATCCCGCAGCAGTGTGTGCAGCACAACGTCACGTGACGTCAGGTGTGGCCACAGAAAAGACAATTCTGCAACTCGTGCAACTGCGGCCTGCTGTTCTGACATCTCAAGAAGATGGCCCCAAAGAAAGTTTGCCGTAGCGCCTCAGCGAAAAAAGTCGCCAGTACCACTGCCAGTAAGAAGGAGCAGAAGAAGCAAGTGGCACCACCTACCAAGCAGACTGGTGTGCCCACCGACACCTTTTTTGGGAGAAAAAAAACTATGCCTGCAGCAGCAGCGGTGTCTGCCGGGGACCAAGGTGGAAGCAGCACCTCCTCTTACTTGGGCTCAGTGCCACCACGCCAAGTTAGGTCCAAGCCCACCATGAGTGCTGCAGCGGCAGCCACTTTGGTTGTTGAATCACCATCGACCAGTGATCTTGGCTCATCACAAGAAAGTACCATCCAATCAACGCCGGGTGTAACTCAGCTAAAGAGTGTTCAACAACCACAGCCGCAACGACAACCACAGGTGCAACTAGTACAAGCGCAAGTACATGGGCAAGGAGAGGCGCAAGGAGAGGCGCAAGGAGAGGCGCATGGAGAGGTGCATGGAGAGGCGCAAGGAGAGGCGCAAGTAGAGCCGCAAGTAGTGCTGCAAGGAGAGGCGCATGGACAGGTGCATGGAGAGGTGCAACTAGAGGTTCATGGAGCGGCACAACTGCCTACAACGCTTGTTCCTCCAGAAGCAGGGGCACATCAGGAAATTTGCTATTCAAGAGGAGGTATCCGAGGAAGCCACTCCTCCTGATGATTATCCATTGTCTTCCAGATCCCCAACAAGAAAAAGGTCAAGGAGGGATACTAGAAGTTCTTCTTCAAGCCCCCTTCCTTCTGATGATGCTGATGTTGATTGGAACCCACCAATGCAGTCTGAGAGTGAGTCACCCCATGATGAGCCGACAAAGGTAGCTAAGCCTAAAAGGAAGGCTCCCGCAAAGCTTCCACTTATGGGTGATGACAACGAACAAGAAGTGGTATCTTCTGCTGCTGATGAACAGTCTGACAATGACCCAGTCATCACAGCCGTCACTCCAGCCCCAGCAGGCATGCAGCAGACAGATATTTTAACCCTAGCCCGAATGGCTGCTGAGCGGGATATGGGCGGTGTGGCACTGGTACCACCAGCGTTAACTATAACACCAACACGACCTTCAGCTTCCATCTTTTTTAGTCAGAAGGGCCGGCATGGACCTCCATCCAGCTCGACCTCAAGTAGTGGTGCTGTAAGTGACCAACAGAAACAAATTCAGCCACGCCCATCCTCCACTTCATCTGGCATTGAAAGTCAAAGTAGCACCTCCACCACCAGCAGACATCACCCGTCCCCAGTTTGGGACTTTTTTACTGTTAGCCCAAAGGCGGAAAACATGGTTGTTTGTTTGATTTGTAAAGTATTAGTTGGTCGGGGTAAGCCTGGTACCAACTATGGTACCGGAGGCCAGAGAGGTCATCTCAAACAACACCACCCTATCCAGTGGGAAGCGCACATGAGGAAGATCGAGGAAGCCAAAGGAAAAGAAAATCCAAATGTATCCCTTGATATTGAATCTGATGATGACAAGAATCTGATTGTGCAGGGGGAAGTGAAGAAGTGACAGACATTTTTTCTGGTACAGCCAGTACCCCTGGAAGCAGCACTGCAGTGGTATCGCCCACACCCTCTACCCCTGCAACATCTATGAGGCACGCTAAGAGTGTTGGAGAGACACCAATGCGAAAAACTACATCAATGGGCCTAAAAACCACCGCAATGGAGCGCACACCGCTAGCCCCTCCTCCGGATCGCCCCTCGGGATTCTGGTACTTGTAGTTCAGTAGTGGATCACCCAGGTGGGTGCAAGTCGGTACTTGTTGGACTGATGAATCTCTAGACCCGATACATGTCCCGGGTTTTTGGGTATCGCCCGAGACATGGCTCGGGTTTCGGGATAACTTCCCTAATCAGTAGAGAAAATGGTTTAGGGGTGGAGGAGAAGGCCGCCAAACAACAGTCAATGGCCTCGATGCCCGAACCGGCACGCAGGGCAGCATCCAGGAGCCCGTCGGCTCAAAGCTCAAGGGAGCCAATTAGTAAAAACCACCGCAATGGAGCGCACACCGCTAGCCCCTCCTCCGGATCGCCCCTCGGGATTCTGGTACTTGTAGTTCAGTAGTGGATCACCCAGGTGGGTGCAAGTCGGTACTTGTTGGACTGATGAATCTCTAGACCCGATACATGTCCCGGGTTTTTGGGTATCGCCCGAGACATGGCTCGGGTTTCGGGATAACTTCCCTCATCAGTAGAGAAAATGGTTTAGGGGTGGAGGAGAAGGCCGCCAAACAACAGTCAATGGCCTCGATGCCCGAACCGGCACGCAGGGCAGCATCCAGGAGCCCGTCGGCTCAAAGCTCAAGGGAGCCAATTAGTAAAAACCACCGCAATGGAGCGCACACCGCTAGCCCCTCCTCCGGATCGCCCCTCGGGATTCTGGTACTTGTAGTTCAGTAGTGGATCACCCAGGTGGGTGCAAGTCGGTACTTGTTGGACTGATGAATCTCTAGACCCGATACATGTCCCAGGTTTTTGGGTATCGCCCGAGACATGGCTCGGGTTTCGGGATAACTTCCCTCATCAGTAGAGAAAATGGTTTAGGGGTGGAGGAGAAGGCCGCCAAACAACAGTCAATGGCCTCGATGCCCGAACTGGCACGCAGGGCAGCATCCAGGAGCCCGTCGGCTCAAAGCTCAAGGGAGCCAATTAGTAAAAACCACCGCAATGGAGCGCACACCGCTAGCCCCTCCTCCGGATCGCCCCTCGGGATTCTGGTACTTGTAGTTCAGTAGTGGATCACCCAGGTGGGTGCAAGTCGGTACTTGTTGGACTGATGAAACTCTAGACCCGATACATGTCCCGGGTTTTTGGGTATCGCCCGAGACATGGCTCGGGTTTCGGGATAACTTCCCTCATCAGTAGAGAAAATGGTTTAGGGGTGGAGGAGAAGGCCGCCAAACAACAGTCAATGGCCTCGATGCCCGAACCGGCACGCAGGGCAGCATCCAGGAGCCCGTCGGCTCAAAGCTCAAGGGAGCCAATTAGTAAAAACCACCGCAATGGAGCGCACACCGCTAGCCCCTCCTCCGGATCGCCCCTCGGGATTCTGGTACTTGTAGTTCAGTAGTGGATCACCCAGGTGGGTGCAAGTCGGTACTTGTTGGACTGATGAATCTCTAGACCCGATACATGTCCCGGGTTTTTGGGTATCGCCCGAGACATGGCTCGGGTTTCGGGATAACTTCCCTCATCAGTAGAGAAAATGGTTTAGGGGTGGAGGAGAAGGCCGCCAAACAACAGTCAATGGCCTCGATGCCCGAACCGGCACGCAGGGCAGCATCCAGGAGCCCGTCGGCTCAAAGCTCAAGGGAGCCAATTAGTAAAAACCACCGCAATGGAGCGCACACCGCTAGCCCCTCCTCCGGATCGCCCCTCGGGATTCTGGTACTTGTAGTTCAGTAGTGGATCACCCAGGTGGGTGCAAGTCGGTACTTGTTGGACTGATGAATCTCTAGACCCGATACATGTCCCGGGTTTTTGGGTATCGCCCGAGACATGGCTCGGGTTTCGGGATAACTTCCCTCATCAGTAGAGAAAATGGTTTAGGGGTGGAGGAGAAGGTGGTTTTTACATCAATGGGCCTAACTGGTTTGAAGAGGTCATCATCATCATCATCACGTAAAATGATCCAGCCCACCATTAGCGGAATGTTCTGGTCGGAGGCGCCATTTGAACGTAACCACCCAAAGGTACATCTGTATAACGCGAAGCTGGCTAAAATGCGAGCGCTGGACCTTCTCCCTTTTTCTTTTGTGGAAGGGGTGGGGTTTCTAGAATTAGTGGCAACAGTCTGCCCTAAATGGAAGGTTCCTAGCCGGTCCTATTTTGCCAGAATTGCGGTTCCAGCACTACATCAAGATGTGCTGGAGGTGATTGGGACAGCTTTGCAGAAGAGTGCTGTTCACACTATCCACTTGACAACAGACATGTGGACCAGTTGCCAAGCCCTTGATTACATGTGCATTACTGCACACTGGGTCTCTTTTGCAGGGTCTTTTGCAGGGGTTAGAGACAAGTCAAGTGCAGTTGCTGACCTGGACACAGTTTTTCAAGCTTCTCGGAAACATGCAACATTAGCCATGTTTGCAATGGACAAAAGTCATACTGCAAAAAACATTTTGGATGAGTTTAAAAGTAAGGTCTCTGAATGGCTGCAACCAAGAAATCACATAGTTGAATATGTTTCCACAGATAATGGCAGTAATATAGTTAGGGACATGCAGGACGGTGACTATTTCAGAGTGCCGTGTTTGGCGCACTGTATAAACCTGGTTGTTCAAGATTTCTTGAAACTGAACCCCAAGTCAAGAAGTTACTGTCTATGTGCCGAAGAATCTGCACACATTTCAGCCATTCTTTTAAGGCCCGGAAGCAGCTGAGGAGCATTTAACATGTACGTAAAGTGCCAGTCAAAGGACTCATCCAGGAGGTGGCAACACATTGGAACTCAACCTTTTACATGCTTGAGCGTCTGTACGAGCAGTGCATGGTAATCAATGACTATATCTTTACAGTAGGTTCTATTGACCCGAGGCTAGAGTTGGAGGAATGGCAGCTAGTTAAAAGCCTGACAGACATGCTTCGTCCTTTTGAGGTCTTCACACGTGAAGTCAGCAGGGAGGACTGTTCTTTGAGCAAAGCTATCCCATTGTTGCGCATGCTAGAGCACCAACTGAAGGCGGTGTCTTCAACGTTGAGAGATGATGGTGGAAAGCAAGCTGCATATCTGTTGGCGGAGAACTTATTTAGCCGCCTAGTTGCCAATGAAAGGTTTCAAAAGATACATACAGAACAACATTACATTTGTGCCACTATTCTGGATCCACGGCACAAAAAGGCAGTGGCCAGCAAAGCATTCATTCCTTTTGATTAGGCAGATGTTTCAAAGTACAAACATTGGATAGCTGTGTCAGCCAGATGGTTCGAAAAAGATCGGCATAGAATTCAAGGAGCCGTCAGAAGTCCAACTGAATCAGCAGGCGATCCAGTGTCAAGTTCCACTTCTAAATCTGTGGCCGAAGGGAGTCACTTTCCCTCACAGCCGTTAACGACACCAGCAGCAACCCTATCATCATCCTCACCCGCACCAGGTCCAGCCATAATATTGTCGGAAGAAGATTGGCTAACTCATCAAGGGTTTGTTCGTTCCAGTGCTGAGAAGGCCACAGATGGTACGCAAAGTGGAGCAACCGTGGAGAACCTTGAGTTGATGGTGCAGGCCTATCTGGATGAGCCAACACAGGTCTTTGTTCATAGGAACCCATTGCTGTGTTGGTACAGGAAAATGGCTCTATGGCCACTGATCGCCAACCTGGCTCTAAATTATTTGTCTTGCCCACTCACAAGCTTGTCTTCTGAACGTGTTTTCAGTGCTGCTGGTGCCATTGTAACTTCAAAAAGGTCCCGCCTCTCGGCCAAAAATGTGGAGAGGTTAACACTGATCAAGATGAATCAGCACTTGATACCACCAGATTACAAAGTACGTGAATGCACGCAGGAAGAAGAGGACACCGACTTAGGTGACAGAAGTTCTTCTCTGTTACCTGACCTACTCCCATCTCAAATCATGGAGTTGGAGGACGATCTCTACTTCCCTGACACCGAGGCCTGAAAATGACTTCCTTTTTTTCATCCTTATTCACTTTTATTCCTGTGTGTCTTTCTTTGTTTTGCAACTTTTACCACAACAAAACTCTAATCACCTTATCACAACAAGTCCATCAGCAGCACTGTCTTCATCTTATATTCCTTATTGATTTGAAGGTGCCTCAGTTTGCATTCCTGAGGTTCACAAGTTCACAACTCAATCATGCTCCTTTATACTCCTCCTCCAGACTCCCCCTATACATTTCCCTCAGCGTTTAGGCCCTGTTCTGTCCCTGTCCTCAGCTTCCCAGCAAGTAGTGGGCAGCTGCTACGTTTAGGTTTTGGTGTAGTGGTGCAACCTGGACTTTGATGTAAGTTCTGTGCTAAGGTAATTCCTGCGAATCTCCTGTGCTGCACCTCTGAATGTGTTTTGATGCATCATGTGCCTTGTTCTTACACCTCTGAATGTGTTGTTTATGCATCATGTGTTCTCCTGTGCAGCACCTCTGAATGTGTTTTATGCATCATGTGCCTTGTTCTTACACCGCTGAATGTATGTTTATGCATCATGTGTTTTGTTCCCAGGCCTATACCCCTAAATGTACGGTGATATTTAGTTGGTTGTTTTCTCCTAGTACAGGTGTTCCCTGTGAGGTCCTGGTTCCCTGCGTAATATTCTCCTAAGGTGGTTAGGGTTGCGTAGGTGGTACTTACCGGTTACCAGTAGTTACTGGTTGTGTGCTAAAGTGATTTATACTCTATGTTCTAAGTGCTAATTCTAACAGTATTTCTAGTTATAAAAGTGCTGATTCCTGACAGTGGTACAGGTGGCCCTGTCTTGTACATATCCCCTGTAAATTCTGCCCGTGCCTGTTGGCACATTGTGAAGTGTGTGTTTTTATCTAATGTGTTTTGGTGTAATACAAAGGCTATTTTTATACATAACCTTGTGTGGAGTTTCCTTTGTGGTGGGCCTTGGGTGTTGTTGCTGGGGGTGCATGCGCAAACACTTAACTCACATTGCCTCAGAGTTTAGCCTTACTGCTCGTGCTACGTTACCAAGGGGGTGAGCAGGGGTTATCTTGGCGCGTAACTTCCTTGCCCTGACGTGAAAGTGGGGGTCTCTGACTGACTTTCGCGCAAGCCCTGGCCGGCTAGGGATCCCATTTCTAACATTGGCTTGTTCATAATGATGCTGGCAATGTTTTAGGGGGGTTTGGTGTTCTTTGGTCCAGAATTGGCAGAATGTTTGCCTTTTTGGGTGTTTTGCGGGCACGTGTGTTTGGATGAAAACTAAGTGAAAACTAGTCGTAGACCTTCCTTCTTCTTCTTCTTCTTCTTCTTCTTCTTCTTCTTCTTCTTCTTCTTCCTCTTCTTCAAAGAGCGCAGTGGTTCGATTTTGTTCTGCCTTGCTGAGATTCTTGTGAATCGCTGGAACAAGTGACTGTCCATGTGAGTTTCAAGAGGATCGAAGTAGTGAAAATGCTGAAAACAGCAATGTTTTGTGAACAGCGCAATTTGCCATGTTTTGAATATACCAGTATTGCATGTTTTTGGGGGGCTGTTTGGGGGGCTTCTAATCTTCTGTGGGTGGGTTTTGGGGTCTGGGAGCACTGCTGGCACAGTCTAATGTTGATTGCATTTGTTTTTCAGGAAATCCATGGTGGAAAAGGGGAGTTAGGGCCTAGCTGCAGAGCGTATTTGGACTGAATTGAAGGTAGGCCCATTTTTGCTTTTTGCCTGTTTAAAGGTGTTCTGCTTTTGGGCGGGTGGCTACAGGGGTCTGGGGGGCATAGCTCGTAAGGTCTAATATCGGAATCAAGTGTTTTGGACCAAATCGGAGGTGAAAAGGTTTTTCCATTTTCAGGAATTTTGCTCACTTTAGCGTTTTCAGGGGCCTGCTTGGGGGGTTCCTGGTGTTTGGAGGGAGTTGGGGGTCTTGGAGCAACGCTGGGTATGGATACTTTTGATTGCAAGTGGTTTGGAGAAAATCCATCGTGGCAAAGGGGAGTTAGGGCCTAGCTGCAGAGCGCGCACTGAGAGATGTGGGAAATATGCAGATATTGGCTGTGAACATTTTTCCGTTTTTGCTTTTTGGCTGTTTGGGTGGGGGTTAAACTTGTTTCCGCTTGGGTTGACGGGTCTGGGGGCATTGCTAGGAAGGTCTAATACCGGATAAAAGTGTTTTGGAGAAAATCAGAGGTGAAAATGTTTTTGTGTTTTTGCTCACTTGCTTGTATTTGGGGTGCTGTTTGGGGGGTTCCTGGTGTTTGGGGGTGGGTTTTGGGGTCTTGGAGCAACACTGGGTATAGATACTTTTGATTGCAAGAGGTTTGAAGCCAATCCATGGTGGCAAAGGGGAGTTAGGGCCTAGCTGCAGAGCTCGCATGGAGTGATTTTGGAATGAGGCCAAAATAATTCCAAGTCTCCATTTTTGTATTTTTGCTTTTTGGCTGTTTGGGGGTCTTCTACTTGTTTCCGCCTGGGTTGACGGGTCTTGGGGCATTGCTGGGAAGGTCTAATACGGGATAAAAGTGTTTTGGAGAAAATCGGAGGTGAAAACGTTTTTGCGTTTTTGCTCACTTGCTTGTCTTTGGGGTGCTGTTTGGGGGGGGTTCCTGGTGTTTGGGGGTGGGTTTTGGGGTCTTGGAGCAATGCTGGGTATGGATACTTTTGATTGCAAGAGGTTTGAAGCAAATCCATGGTGGCAAAGGGGAGTTAGGGCCTAGCTGCAGAGCTCGCATGGAGTGATTTTGGAATGAGGCTAAAATAATTCTAAGTCCCCATTTTTGTATTTTTGCTTTTTGGCTGTTTGGGGGTCTTCTAATTGTTTTTGCCTGGGTTGACGGGTCTGGGGGAATTGCTGGGAAGGTCTAATACCGGATAAAAGTGTTTTGGAGAAAATCGGAGGTGAAAAAGTTTTTGCGTTTTTGCTCACTTGCTTGTCTTTGGGGTGCTGTTTGGGGGGGTTCCTGGTGTTTGGGGGTGGGTTTTGGGGTCTTGGAGCACTGCTGGCACAGTCTAATTTTGATTGCATTTTGTTTTAAAGGAAATCCATGGTGGAAAAGTGGAGTTATGACCTAGCTGCACAGCGCGTTTGGACAGAATCGAAAGAAGGCCGAAAATATTCCAAGTATGAGATTTTCCATTTTTGCTTTTTGCCTGTTTGGGGGTGCTCTGCTTTTTTGCGGGTGGGTTGGCGGGTCTTGGGGCATTGCTGGGAAGGTCTAATAACGGATAAAAGTGGTTTGGAGAAAATCCATGCTGAAAAGCGTTCTGGCCCTTTTTTAACTTAGGGCTCATTAGGGTTAGCAGCAGTATTGCATGTGTTTGGGGGTGTTCTAGATTTTTGCAACTGGGTTCTGGGGTCTTAGAGCACTCGTGGGAATGTGTAACTTTGGTTGCAAGTGGTTTGAAGAAAATCCATGTTGGAAAAGGGGGGATTTGGCCTAGTTAAAGAAAGCGTTTGCCACTATTCTTAACTTAAGGCTCGTTAGGGTTAGCAGTATTGTATTGCATGTGTTTGGGCGGGGGTTCTAGATTTTTACCACTGGGTGGGGTCTTGGAACACTTGTTGGAATGTCTAATTTTGATTGCAAGTGGTTTGAAGAAAATCCATGGTGGCAAAGGGGGGTTTTGGGCATACTTTCTGAGTGTGTTTTGGCACAATTTGAAATTAGGCCTCTGCGAGGTAGCAGCAGTATTCTGCACGTTTTTGGGAGGGTAATGTGGGGATTTCTAGATTTTGGGGATTGCCATCTCTGAAAGTGAAAGTATAATTTTTGCACTACACAGCGTGCCTTAAATATTTTTTTCTCAGAGGTGTCTTTAACACTTACTGTTGTATTTTTCCATCATCAATTATAGGCAGGCTTTTACCCTGTGCCATCGATGTACTACTCAGGCTTACAATTAACGATCCGCAAATCCGCATCAGGCAGGTAGTTAACAGTGTCTCTGGTCACCAAGATTGATCGACGGAGCATCCGATGGAATGAAGGAGTACCGCGAATAAGAGCAATGGCTGGATGCATCAACTTCACAAATTCAACGGGACAACTACAAAAAACAGTAACAGTATCCAAAATTCGCCTTATCTTTTAAATGATGTTCTTGTGAACTTGAACTTACTTCTACGAGTGTGACTCTGTGCGTTTGTTTGATCTCTGCTTCAAATTCATCCCTCCAGCTATTTGATACGTCTTTGCTATGTTTAACACTAATTTAATGTTCTAAGTGTTTATTCTCTCTGAGGGCAGAGAGGCAAGTGAAATTGCGTAATGACTGCAGCCCTGTACTGTCAACTTGTTTCTTCGTAGTTACTAGTAAGTTGCAGTAAGTAGTGGTACTACTTTTCAGTAACCTAACCATCCATTTAGTGAACAACTTCTGGCATGCAGTAGTGCACTTCCTTTATGTCCCTTTAAAGATTTATCAATATCTTCTAATCCAAAGATTTGTTTCTCTTCATTTGTTGTTTGACTGTCCATGCTGTGTTTTTTTTCCTCTCTACCAAACTTTCCCCAAAACCCCCATTCCCATCCAATTTTCAAACCCTAACCCTCTTCCCCCAGGCTGTGTGGTATTTCATTGAGGTGTGACTGACAACAACAATAAATTCCACACACTTGCTGGGGAGGATAAGGTCAAAGCAACCAGAAGTTCATGTGCGCCATCGTGGATTGATAAGAACATCCTCCTCCTACACGACGTGAACAATCAAATGCTTAATGCTTACCTTACGTTGGCACTGCTTAGGCTACAATTTAGGGCACTCTTCTGTACCGTACTATCTATTGTACTGTTTCTAATGCTACGCTCAGGCCACTCAATGTTTAATTTCCTCTTTTTTTCATATGGTGATACTGCCAGTGTGTACCATTACTGCTACCAGCACAACAATGATATTGCATTCGTCGAGGATTCAAGTCAACAATCAACCTTAATCACCATTTGCAATGCAGCCAGCCCTGGGGCTACCCCGATTCTGAAACACAAATCACAGGTAAGATAAGCATATTGGAGAGGTAGTAGAATAATGGGCTAGGAGGACTAAGTTGGGAGGAGAGCAGAGACTGACAGTACTACTAGTAAAGTACAGTAGTAGGGCTACTAAATTTACTAACTCGGTTACTTGCATTTTGGTACATTTCAGGACTAGATGTTTCATTCATGCTGGTAAGTTTGAAGAAAACAAACGTTCAGTAACCACCGCCAACCCCCACACAAAATAATATATGAACGCGTATGCTGTGTTTTTGTAAGAAAAATCATTATTAAGACATATATCTTCGTGTTGTTTTCAGCACAGCAATAAAATAAATTACCCGAACTCACCCCCCCTCCCTAACCCAACCAATGTCAAAAAGTCCAAAAGTCCCCTTTCCCAAAAACCCATTTCCCACCCCCCCAACAGTCTTTAAAAAAGGGGCAAGGGACAGTCACTTCCTCCGTGGCGTAGTTTGGCAAGCTGTTGCTGCATGTCCTGCTGCTCTTTGTGGAGGTCCCGAAGCAGGCGCTGATGTTTTTCGCACATCTGCTCCAGGTAGTCCACTCACTTTCGGAGGCGGCGTACATGTGCCATCCAGGCTCTGGGGGGGCAGCTGTTGTTTTTGCTGCTGTGCGGCGGCGGCGGGAGGCTGTAGGGCCACGGCTCCGTTTGGCTAGAGGCTTGTGGCTGGTTTGCCCGGAGGCAGTGGAGGAGGATGTACTGGTTGTTGCAGTGTCCTCATGCTCCCGAGCACACAACCGGCGATACTCGGCACAAATAGCCTCCAGCTTTTGGGCCCTGGCCCGGACAGCCATCTTCTTAGGGGTGAGCTTTTTTGGAGTAGCATCTATGAAGAAAGAAAGAAAAATACTGTAGCCAATAGTCTTTAACATAAAGTCAAAATAATTCAACAGAAAGTTGACACTCAGTAACACCAGCAAGTAGCAAACACAGTATAACATTTTGAAGATAACAGACTAGGTTTTTTTTGATTGTCGATCCACAACTGGTGCCTCCCGTGTGTGACGTTATTTATAATTTCTAACCACTATTTTGAGGGTGCCCCAGATAGGAGGAAGAACCTAAACCTCCAATTAGGACCAAGATCCAAACATAATTGATATAACAGGTATTTGTGCACACGTCGCCTTTTACAGAGTAAATGCTGTAGGTAATCAAACAACACAACCAATAGACAAACAATGTGGAAGTAGTCTTGATGGAAGTTTTTCTTCAATTCAGATTTTATTCACCACGCCCAGCCAACACGTGTTTCGCCAGGGCTAGTAGCCCACGACTTCATCAGGGCTGACGCGGGAAGTGGTTCCAAAGCTATTGCCACAATGGCTAGGTGCTCTCAGCCGGTTCTAATTCCGACCCGGCTACTGGGACGTCGCGTGACAGACACAGTCCATCATCATGATAGCAGACCACTAACAAATGTCCTATAACAAGTAATAAATAATATACTCAACGTATCAATCCACCACTATCTCTTCAAAGTGGCAGCAGCAGGAGTAAAAAGAAGGACTAGACTTGAGTCTACAGTCTCTAGATTTACGCAGTAATGCTCTTAAATGACTAAAAAGTTGCAAACAAGTAAGCATAGTAGCAACGCCAATAACCAGGCGAGCACCTGCAATGACAGAAGCTATTTAAACCTTAATTTACCTGCAATGTAATCGAATCAGCAGCATTCGTACTCTTCAGGAAAAAAAAAGATTAGCAATATAACAGAGCAGAAGGAAAAAAAGTAGTTATTAAATAGCTACTTACCAAGGCCAGGGATCTCCAGTCATGGCAGGTCGAGCATGTCATGCTCCCGGTCCAGGATGTCACTCCACCAGTGTGTCACTTGCTGGTAGGTGCGCCGGACCCCTTATACATGCGCCGGCACACCTTCTCCCACAGCTGGCAACGCTCCCGGAGGCCATAACCGGAAGCAATCCACCCACCTGCTGCCACGGTCTTATGGAGGTGGACTTGGACAAAAACCATCAAGGCGGCCACCTCCACCGCAGAGAAGACCTCCCTGTCCTGGACTTCCTCCCCCCTCAAACGCCCGCAAGCAAGCTGGGTACGGGGTGCTGGGCCCTTCCCCTTGCCCTTGTCGCCTCCCTTAGCCATGGTCCTGGGCACAAGAAGAAGGAAAGAAGAGTATGTATGAAAAAAATAAGAGAGAGAGCGAAAGAAATAAAGTAGGTAATAAAGTAACAAAAAGTTTTAAAAAAACACAAAATATAGGTGTAGGAAATTGAAGAGAGAGATAATAAGCAAAAAAAAACAAAAAAAGTTCAGAAAAACATAGGATTACAAAGATGTAAGATGGATAAAAAGGTAGCATGCCCAAAACCATAGCAGTGAATGAAAAACTAGATGGCCGCGCCCATAGAGGACCGCGTGGGAAAGTTTGTGCGATATTTCCCCCGCGAGCACGCAAAAATGCTCACGAACACGTAATCGCTCGCCGCATACGACGCAAGCATGCAACTAGCCCCCGGAAACAGAAACACGTCACGCAAACAAGATGGACGCGCCCATACACGACCGCATAGGCAACCTCGGGGTCGGTGCACTGCAAGCGGTCCGCGAATAAGCAAAAAATCTGCGCAAACACGCAAAAAAAAAAGAAATCCGCAAATTTGAACGAATTTGCGGATTGCAAGTTCGATTTCGCACGAATTCGCGCCACGCGAATCTCGCGAAATGGCAGAAAAACGAATTTTGGAAAACTGAAAGCACTTAGCAGGTGCAAAAGTTCAAGCTAATTTGTAACCATTTCCTGTAGTGCATCCTGAGGGGCCCCTCCAGAGTTCAGTTGCCTACTTGCAACTATTCTCTGACCCTGATCTGACCCTCAAAGCAGGGTCAGAGAATAGTAACAAGTAGGGCACAATGCTCTTGTAAAAAAAAAACTGAACAGGAAGCACTTACAGCTAAGGAAGCAGGTTCCAGACTTGAAGCTCAAATTCAGTGACACATTAACCAGCCTCAAATGAATTCATCTCAGTTGAGGCTGGGAAGGTGTGCTTTGCTTTCCCCCCATAATCTACAGTGGTGAACAAGAGGGTGTTAGTGGTGAACCAGAGGGTGCTGTGATAAACCAGAGCGGGACAGTAATGATCCAGAGGGTGGCAGTGGTAAACCAGAGGGTGGCAGTGATGAACCAGAGGGTGGCAGTGATGATCCAGAGGGTGGCAGTGACAAACCGGAGGGTGGCAGTGATGAACCAGAGGGTGGCAGTGATAATCCAGAGGATGGCACTGGTGAACCAGAGGGTGGCAGTGATGAACCAGAGGGTGGCAGGGATGAACCCGAGGATGGCAGTGATCAACCAGAGGGTGGCAGTGATCAACCAGAGGGTGGCACTGGTGAACCAGAGGGTGGCAGTGATGAACCAGAGGGTGGCAGTGATCAACCAGAGGGTGGCAGTTGTGAACCAGAGGGTGCTGTGATGAACCAGAGGGTGGCAGTGATGAACCAGAGGGTGGCAGTGATGATCCAGAGGGTGGCAGTGGCAAACAAGAGGGTGGCAGTCATGAACCAGAGGGTGGCAGTGATGATCCAGAGGGTGGCAGTGGCAAACCAGAGGGTGGCAGTGATGAACCAGAGGGTGGCAGTGATCAACCAGAGGGTGGCAGTTGTGAACCAGAGGGTGCTGTGATGAACCAGAGGGTGGCAGTGATGAACCAGAGGGTGGCAGTGATGATCCAGAGGGTGGCAGTGGCAAACCAGAGGGTGGCAGTCATGAACCAGAGGGTGGCAGTGATGAACCAGAGGGTGGCATTGTTGAACCAGAGGGTGCCAGTGATGATCCAGAGGGTGGAAGTGGTGAACCAGAGGGTGGCAGTAATGAACCAGAGGGGGGCAGTGATAATCCAGAGGGTGGCACTGGTGAACCAGAGGGTGGCAGTGCGGAACCAGAGGGTGGCAGTGATGAAACAGAGGGTGGCAGGGATGAACCATAGGATGGCAGTGATCAACCAGAGGGTGGCAGTGATGAAACAGAGGGTGGCAGGGATGAACCATAGGATTGCAGTGATCAACCAGAGGGTGGCAGCCTTGAATCAGAGGGAGGCAGTGATGAACCAGAGGGTGGCAGTGATGAACCAGAGGGTGGCAGTGATGAACCAGAGGGTGGCACTGGTGAACCAGAGGGTGGCAGTGATGATCCAGAGGGTGGCAGTGGCAAACCAGAGGGTGGCAGTGATGAACCAGAGGGTGGCAGTGATAATCCAGAGGGTGGCACTGGTGAACCAGAGGGTGGCAGTGCGGAACCAGAGGGTGGCAGTGATGAAACAGAGGGTGGCAGGGATGAACCAGAGGATGGCAGTGATCAACCAGAGGGTGGCAGTGATGAACCAGAGGGTGGCACTGGTGAACCAGAGGGTGTAAGTGATGATCCAGATGGTGGCAATGGCAAACCAGAGGGTGGCAATGATGAACCAGAGGGTGGCAGTGATGATCCAGAGGGTGGCAGTGGCGAACCAGAGGGTGGAGGTAATGAACCAGTGGGTGGCAGTGATGAACCAGAGGGTTGCAGTGGTGAGCCACAAGGTGATGAACCAGAGGATAGTAGTGATGAACCAGGGGGTGGCAGCCTTAAACCAGAGGGTGATAGTGATCAACCAGAGGGTGGCAGTGATCAACCAGAGGGTGGCACTGGTGAACCAGAGGGTGGCAGTGGTGAACCACAAGGTGATGAACCAGAGGATAGCAGTGATGAACCAGAGGGTGGCAGCCTTGAACCAGAGGGTGGCAGTGATCAACCAGAGGGTGGCAGTGATCAACCAGAGGGTGGCACTGGTGAACCAGAGGGTGGCAGTGATGATCCAGAGGGTGGCAGTGGCAAACCAGAGGGTGGCAGTGATAAACAAGAGGGTGTCAGTGATCAACCGGAGGGTGGCAGTGATGATCCAGAGGGTGGCAGTGGCAAACCAGAGGGTGGCAGTGATGAACCAGAGGGTGGCAGTGATGATCGAGAGGGTGGCAGTGGCGAACCAGAGGGTGGCAGTAATGAACCAGAGATTGGCAGTGATGAACCAGAGGGTGGCAGTGGTGAACCACAAGGTGATGAACCAAAGGATAGCAGTGATGAACCAGAGGGTGGCAGTGGTGAACCAGAGGGTGGCAGTGATGATCCAGAGGGTGGCAGAGGCAAAACAGAGGGTGGCATTGGTGAACCAGAGGGTGGCAGTGATGAACTGGAGGGTGGCTGCGATGAACCACAGGGTCGCAAACAGGCTGGACACGTAGAAACAACATGGTCGCGACCGTTGCAACCAAAAAAGTAAGTTTGCGTTCCCGAACTTGTAAAAAAACCCTCGTGAACTGACAAAAACAGCAAATTCGCAAATTCGCACGAATTCACAAATTTTGCGGATTGAGAGTTTGCTTTCGCACGAATTTGCAGATCGCAAATTCGCAAATTAAGCCCATGCTTAGAGAGATACTGACTGACTGCGAGAGAGACTGACTGACTGAGAGAGAGACAGAGAGAGAGGCAGAGACTGACTGACTGAGGGAGAGAGACTGACTGAGAGAGAGAGAGAGAGAGAGAGAGAGAGAGAGAGAGAGAGAGACTGACTGACTGAGAGTGGCTGACTGAGAGAGACTGACTGAGAGAGAATGACTGACTGACAGAGAGAGAGAGACTGGCTGAGGTAGGGAGAAAATGACTGACAGAGAGACTGACTGACTGGGAGAGAGAGACTGACTGACTGAGAGAGAGAGACTGAGAGACTGACTGTCTAAGGGAGAGACTGACACAGAGAAACTGACTGACAGAGAGAGACTAACAGAGAGAGTGCCTGACAGAGAGAGAGACTGACAGAGAGGGAGAGAGAAAAAGAGAGAGAGAGACTGGCTGAGAGAGAGACTGGCTAAGAGAGAGACAGACTGTGAGAGAGACTGACTGACAGAGAGAGACTGACTGACAGAGAGAGGTTGTCTGAGAGACTGACTAGGAGAGACTGGCTGACTGAGAGAGCGACTAACTGACTGACAGAGAGAGGGTGTCAGTGATCAACCAGAGGGTGGCAGTCGTGAACCAGAGGGTGCTGTGATGAACCAGAGGGTGGCATTGATGTACCAGAGGGTGGCAGTGATGATCCAGAGGGTGGCAGTGGCAAACCAGAGGTTGGCATTGATGAACTAGAGGGTGGCAGTGATGATCCAGAGCATGGCAGTGGCGAACCAGAGGATGGCAGTAATGAACCAGAGGGTGGCAGTGATGAACCAGAGGGTGGCAGTGGTAAACCACACGGTGATGAACCAAAGGATAGCAGTGATGAACCAGAGGGTGGCAGTGGTGAACCAGAGGGTGGCATTGATGATCCAGAGGGTGGCAGTGGCAAACCAGAGGGTGGCATTGGTGAACCAGAGGGTGGCAGTGATGAACCGGAGGGTGGCTGCGATGAACCACAGGGTCGCAATTAGGCTGGACACGTAGAAACAACATGGTCGCGACCGTTGCGACCACAAAAGTAAGTTCGCGTTCCCGAACTTGTAAAAAGCCCTCGCGAACTGGCAAAAACAGCAAATTCGCATGAATTCACGAATGTTGCGAATTGCGATTTCGCTTTCACACGAATTCGCGGATCGCGAATTCGCAATTTAAGCCCATGCTTAGAGAGATACTGACTGACTGCGAGAGAGACTGACTGACTGAGAGAGAGACAGAGAGAGAGGCAGAGACTGACTGACTGAGGGAGAGAGACTGACTGACTGAGAGTGACTCACTGAGAGAGACTGACTAAGAGAGAATGACTGACTGACAGAGAGAGAGAGACTGACTGAGGTAGGGAGAAAATGACTGACAGAGAGACTGACTGACTGTGAGAGAGAGACTGACTGACTAAGAGAGAGAGACTGAGAGACTGACTGTCTGAGGGAGAGACTGACAGACAGAGACTGACAGAGAGAGTACCTGACAGAGAGAGAGACTTACAGAGAGGGAGAGCGAGCGAGAGAAAGAGAGAGAGACTGGCTGGGAGAGAGACTGGCTAAGAGAGAGACAGACTGTGAGAGAGACTGACTGACAGAGAGAGACTGACTGACAGAGAGAGACTGACTGACAGAGAGAGAGAGACTAAGAGAGAGAGAGACTGCCAGAGAGAGACTGACTGACAGTGAGAGACTGACTGACAGAGAAAGAGAATGACTGACAGAGAGAGAGAGAGACTGACTGACAGAGAGAGAGACTGGCAGACTGAGAGAGAGACACTGACTGAGAGAGACTGGCAGAGAGAGAGAGGCTGTCTGAGAGACTGACTGAGAGAGAGAGAGAAAGAGACTTGCTGACTGAGAGAGCGACTAACTGACTGACAGAGAGAGGGAGACTGATTGAGAGAGAGACTGACTGTCAGAGAGAGAAACTGACTGACTGACAGAGACTGACTGACTGAGGTAGAGAGATACTGGCTGACTGAGGTAGAGAGATACTGACTGACTGAGGTAGAGAGATACTGACTGACTGAGATAGAGTGACTGAGAGAGATAGGCAGAGACTGACTGACTGTGAGAGAGACTGACTGACTGAGAGAGAAACTGATTGAGAGAGACTGACTGAGAGAGAGAGACTGACTGACTGAGAGACTGACTGACTGACAGAGAGAGAGAGACTGACTGACTGAGGAAGAGAGAAAATGACTGATTGACAGAGAGAGAGACTGACTGACAGAGAGAGAGACTGACTGACAGAGAGAGAGACTGACTGACTGAAAAAGAGAAAGAGACTAAGAGAGGGAGACTGAGAGACTGACTGGCTGAGAGAGAGACTGACTGACAGAGAGAGAGACTGACTGAGAGATAGACTGACTGACAGAGAGACTGAGAGACTGACAGAGAGAAAGAGAGAGAGAATGGGAGACTGACAGACAGAGAGAGAGAGACTGAAGAACTGAGAGGGAGACTGACTGAGAGAGACTGACTGCCAAAGAGACTGACTGAGAGAGAGACTGACTGACAGAGAGAGACTGACTGGGAGAGATGGAGACTGGCTGACTGAGAGAGACTGACTGACTGACAGAGAGAGAGACTGAGGTAGAGAGAAAATGACTGACTGACAGAGAGAGAGACTAAGAGGGAGAGAGACTGAGAGACTGATTGGCTGAAAGAGAGACTGGCAGACAGAGACTGACAGAAGAGAGAGACTGACTCGGAGAGAGAGACTGACTGACAGAGAGACTGAGAGACTGAGAGATAGACTGAGAGACTGACAGAGAGAGAGAGACTGAAAAACTGAGAGAGAGATTGACTGAGAGAGAGAGACTGACTACCAGAGAGACTGACTTAGAGAGAGACTGACTGACAGAGAGAGAGAGACTGGTTGCCTGAGAGAGAGAGACTGACTGAGAGAGAGACTGACTGACAGAGAGACTGACAGAGAGAGAGAGAGACTGGCTGCCTGAGAGAAACTGACTGCGAGAGACTGACAGAGAGAGAGAGACTGACAGAGAGTGGGAGACTGACAGAGAGAGGGAGACTGACTGTCAGAGAGAGAGCGAGACTGACTGAGAGAGAGAGACTGGCTTGCTGACTGAGAGAGAGAGACTGACTGAGAGATACTGACAGAGAAAGAGAGACTGTCTGAGAGACTGACCAAGAGAGAGAGAGAGAGACTGGCTGACTTAGAGAGCGACTGACTGACTGACAGAGAGAGAGAGACCGATTGAGAGAGAGAGAGAGTGACTGGCTGACTTAGAGAGAGAGACTGACTGAGAGAGAGAGAGACTGGCTGAGAGACTGAAAGAGAGAGAGGGACTGGCTGACTGAGAGACAGACTGACTGACAGGAGAGAGAAACTGATTGAGAGAGAGTGAGACTGACTGACAGAGAGAGATAGACTGACTGACTGGCAGAGACTGTCTGACTGAGGTAGAGAGATACTGACTGACTGAGGTGGAGAGATACTGACTGACTGATATAGAATGACTGAGAGAGAGCGAGGCAGAGACTGACTGTTTGAGAGAGAGAGACTGATTGACTGCTAGAGAGACTGACTGACTGACAGAGACTGGCCGACAGAGAGAGAGGGAGAGACTGACTGACTGAGGTAGAGAGAAAATAACTGACTGAGAGAGACTGCCTGACTGGGAGAGAGGGACTGACTGACAGAGAGAGAGAGAGACTGACTGACAGAGAGAGAGAGTCTGACTGACAGAGAGAGACTAAGAGAAAGAGAGAGAGACTGACTGGCTGAGAGAGAGACTGACAGACAGAGACTGACAGAGAGAGAGAGAGACTGACTGAGAGAGAGACTGACTGAGAGACTGACAGTGTGAGAGAGAGAGAGACTGACAGACTGACAGGGAGAGACTAAGAGAGACTGACTGAGAGACTGACTGACTGAGAGAGACTGACTGAGAGAGAGACTGACTGACAGAGAGAGAGAGACTGACAGAGAGAGAGAGAGACTGACAATGAGAGAGACTGACAGAGAGAGAAACTGACTGCAAGTGAGAATGACTGAGAGAGAGAGACTGACTGACAGAGAGAGAGACTGACAGAGAGAGAGGGACTGACTGACAGAGAGAGAGAGAGACTGACTGAGAGAGAGAGACTGGCTGGCTGAGAGAGAGAGAGAGAGAGAGAGAGAGAGAGAGAGAGAGAGAGAGACTGACAAAGAGAGGTTGTCTGAGAGACTGGCCGAGAGAGCGAGAGACTGACTGACTAAGAGAGAGATTGACTGACTGACAGAGAGAGAGAGAGACTGATTGAGGAGAGAGAGACTGACTGACAGAGAGAGACTGACTGACAGAGAGAGACTGACTGACAGTGAGAGAGACTGACAGAGAGAGCGACTGACTGAGAGAGAATGGCTGACTGACTGACTGAGCACGAGAGAGAGACTGATAGAAAGAGAGAGACTGACAGAGAGAGAGACTGACAGAGAGAGAGAGAGGCTGACTGACAGAGAGAGAGAGACTGACTGAGAGAGAGAGAGAGAGAGATAGAGAGAGAGAGAGAGAGAGAGAGAGAGACTGGCTGTCTGAGAGAGAGAGACACTGAAAGAGACTGACAGAGAGAGAGAGAGAGAGAGAGAGAGAGAGAGAGAGAGAGAGAGACTGGCTGGCTGAGAAAGCAACTGACTGACAGAGAGAGAGAGAGAGACTGATAGAGAGAGAGTGAGACTGACTGACAGAGAGAAAGATGCTGACTGACTGACTCTGACTGACTGAGGTAGAGAGATACTGACTGACTGAGAGAGAGAGACTGACTAAGAGAGAGAGAGAGAGGCAGAGACTGACTGACTGAGAGAGAGACTGATTGACTGCGAGAGAAACTGATTGAGAGAGACTGACTGACTGAGAGAGAGAGACTGACTGACTGAGAGACTGACTGACTGACAGAGAGAGAGAGAGACTGACTGACTGAGGAAGAGAGAAAATGACTGATTGACAGAGAGAGAGACTGACTGACAGAGAGAGAGACTGACTGACAGAGAGAGAGACTGACTGACTGAAAAAGAGAAACGGACTAAGAGAGGGAGACTGAGAGACTGACTGGCTGAGAGAGAGACTGACTGACAGAGAGAGAGACTGACTGAGAGATAGACTGACTGACAGAGAGACTGAGAGACTGACAGAGAGAGAGAGAGAATGGGAGACTGACAGAGAGAGAGAGAGAGAGAGAGATTGAGACTGAAGAACTGAGAGGGAGACTGACTGAGAGAGACTGACTGCCAGAGAGACTGACTGAGAGAGAGACTGACTGACAGAGAGAGACTGACTGGGAGAGAGACAGACTGGCTGACTGTGAGAGACTGACTGAGAGAGACTGACTGACTGACAGAGAGAGAGACTGAGGTAGAGAGAAAATGACTAACTGACAGAGAGAGAGACTGACTGACAGAGAGAGAGACTGACTGACAGAGATAGAGAGACTAAGAGGGAGAGAGACTGAGAGACTGACTGGCTGAGAGAGAGACTGGCAGACAGAGACTGACAGAAGAGAGAGACTGACTGAGAGAGAGACTGACTGACAGAGAGACTGAGAGAGAGACTGAGAGACAGACAGAGAGTGAGAGACTGAAAAACTGAGAGAGAGATTGACTGAGAGAGAGAGACTGACTACCAGAGAGACTGACTGAGAGAGAGACTGACTGACAGAGAGAGAGAGACCGGCTGCCTGAGAGAGAGAGACTGACTGAGGGAGAGACTGACTGACAGAGAGACTGACAGAGAGAGAGAGAGACTGGCTGCCTGAGAGAGAGAGATTGACTGAGAGATACTGACCGAGAAAGAGAGACTGTGTGAGAGACTGACCAAGAGAGAGAGAGAAAGACTGGCTGACTTACAGAGCGACTGACTGACTGACAGAGAGACAGAGACCGATTGAGAGAGAGAGAGAGTGACTGGCTGACTTAGAGAGAGAGACTGACTGAGAGAGAGAGAGAGACTGGCTGAGAGACTGAAAGAGAGAGAGAGACTGGCTGACTGAGAGACAGTCTGTCTGACAGAGAGAGAGAAACTGATTGAGAGAGAGGGAGACTGACTGACAGAGAGAGACTGACTGACTGACAGAGACTGTCTGACTGAGGTAGAGAGATACTGACTGACTGAGGTAGAGAGATACTGACTGACTGAGATAGAGTGACTGAGAGAGAGCGAGGCAGAGACTGACTGTTTGAGAGAGAGACTGATTGACTGCTAGAGAGACTGACTGACATAGAGGCTGACTGAGAGAGAAAGACTGACTGAGAGAGACTGACTGACTGACAGAGACTGACTGACAGAGAGAGACTGACTGACTGAGGTAGAGAGAAAATGACTGACTGAGAGAGACTGAATGACTGGGAGAGAGATACTGACTGACAGAGAGAGAGACTAGGAGAGAGAGAGAGAGAGACTGAGAGACCGACTGGCTGAGAGAGAGAGAGCCTGAAAGAGAGAGAGAGACTAACTGAGAGAGAGACTGACTGACAGAGAGAGAAACTGGCTGACTGAGAGAGAGAAGCTGACAAAGAGAGAGACTGCCTGACTGAGAGAGAGAGACTGACAGAGAGAGACTGGCAGAAAGGGAGAGACTGACTGACAGAAAGAGACTGAGAGAGACTGACTGACCGAGAGAGAGAGAGACTGAAAAGCGGAGAGACTGACTGAGAGAGACTGACTGACAGAGAGAGACTGACAGAAAGAGAGAGACTGACAGAAAGAGAGAGAGACTGAGAGAGAGAGACTGACTGACTGACTGAGAGAGACTGACTGACTGAGAGAGAGAGAGGGGGAGAGAGAGAGAGAGAGAGAGAGAGAGAGAGAGAGAGAGAGAGAGAGAGAGAGAGAGAGAGAGAGACTGGTGGAATTGGGGTCAAAGTGTGTTTGAAGCTATGCAATGCCTCTTAAGATTGCTATTGTCTGCTAATAAAAATTTATTATCAAGATTTGCTCTTTGAAGTTACATCTCCTTTTGAAATACAGCATTGTCTAATGTTTTAAAACGAGAAGGAGCAGTGGATGCACTTTTATCAAAACTGAACAATGAGTGGGCCCGATGTTGTATATCATGACAGGAGTCTACATCAGGAAACCCACCTAAAATTGGGCAAACTTTCCTGGCCTACTGATGGCAGGGACCCTGTAAGGAATGGACCACCACCTAAGATAACCTGCTGGCAGACTAAGCCCAACCTTTAACTCCACCATCCAGTGTTACTTATAACGGCTGTATTGGTGACAGTGGCGTAAAAATAGCCCCGCATGTCCTGCAGTATGGCGGGTTCCTAGCCTGAGAGCTCTAGACTGGCACGGAGAATGGGAGGGGGGCCCCCTCCATTTAGTTTGCAGGGGGGCCCCCTCAAGTTTTGTTACGCCACTGGATCGGCCACGGGCAATGCTGGTCTATTTTGATCATTTTCTGTTACGGCAAGCCCTCTGTGATCTACCTCACCCCACAGCTAAAAAAGAGCATGACGGAGTGACTTTCTTTACCAGAACAGATTTTGCCCATGCTACTGTAGAACGGAGGTGGCATTTTAGGCAACTTTTCGCTCCATTCCAACAGCTGGGGTTTGAAGTATATCTTCATAATCCGGCTCGAATAAAGTTTGTTTTCAGGGGGGAAACATGCAGCTTTACCTCAGAAATTCAGGCTTAAACATTTTTAAAGGATATCACTGGTGGGCCTCTGAATGGGGTTTGATGGATCATAGTATGTCATCGTATGTTATATGCCTATGGTGCTACTACCTTTTTGTGTTCACTTTGTTGGGTGGTAACTTAGAAATTGATTAGTTTTATTCTTGGGGTGACTGGAGAGAAGTGTTGAGGAAGTGGTGGGTATGGGATTGCTTCGGATGACATCATCCTGACTCTGGCTGAGCTCGGATGCCTTGGATATTGGTGGTGGGTGGGGGTTGGGGTGGATGGGTGTGTGGGTGAGGTTGCAGGCCGGTGGGAGAGGTTTATCATACACATTTTTCTTTTCTTTTTATTTCTTTCGCTCTCTTTCACCCTTTTTTCTCAGTATATATGGCCCAAGAAACATTAGGATCTTTTCTTTCTAAGGAATGGGTAAACTATGTATAGCCACTATTAATATAAGTGGCCTTAATGACATTGCCGCCATGGAAAGGCCAAAATCCGCATTCATCATAATATGGCGGGCGGTGCCTGCTAGGCACCCCCACCATATTATGAGCAGGGACCGCACAGCAGGCAATCTTAATGACTGCCTGCGTGCCAAAAAGTGGCAGCAGTCTTTCCGTCCGCCACTATGCCCCCCCACATTTTAATAGGGCAAGGGGGTAAATGGTGGGCAGGCAGAGAAAGATGTCGGATCGCCACCGCACTACCGGCGGTTGCTATCCGCCCGACATCATAATGGTCCCCTGTGTTGTTTTTTAATTATATATATTATTTCTTTTATTTTACATTAGTTTTTTTATCATAAACAAAAATTATATTTTTAATAACGATATTTTAGACTATGATGTTTTTTCCCTGATATTTTTGTACTTACCATTATGTAGGTAGGACTTCGAGATTTGTAACATCGATATTTTTGCATCAATATTTTTGTACCTCGATATTTTTTATGTCGATATTCTGTCAGTGATCCAGGCTAGTTGGGGTGACAACTCAGAACACCCGGACACGAAGAGTGGTTATCTTGGCATGTAATACTAATCTACAATTCACTTGCATGATAGCCGATAAACTTGGTCGATCGTTCATTGTTGAATGCTTAGATTCTCTCTGAACCTTAACCTTTTCCATGCTCATGACGGAGCCGCTCCGTCATGAGCCTCGGTTGAGCTGTGCTCATGACGGAGCGGTTCCGTTATGGCCCGCTCAGCGCGCCTGCGCTGCGCGAATTCCGCGCCTGCGCTGGACGTTCCATTGAGCGGGCGGGGCCATGACGGAACCGCTCCGTCATGAGCACAGCTCAACCGCAGCTCGTGACGGAGCGGCTCCGTCACGAGCATGCGAGTGCCGCTCGGCCCCCCCCCCTAGCGCTGCGGCGGAATTGCCGCCCAGCGAAGGGGTTAACAGGAAAAGCTGACAGCTAATATGTGATCTGCAAGCTCGGTTGGCTTAAGTGGATGAGAGTTTGGCTAGGGTTCTAAAACATGGGGGAGACCTGGAGGAATCCCAGGCAACAGTGGCACTGTTCAAATCTTCTATTTTGGGAATTATGGCTAAAAGGGATGACGGTAAACTCACTGTTTGGAAAGAGAAATCGTATGAATACAGTGAGCAGATCCGACACCATTTGGCTATGTGAACTAGGCAAAGGAGATCGCAAAATGTAATCTGTGAGATTCAGGATCCAATTACGGGGATAACCACGGATCCAGATAACATCAGACAGTCATTCCATCAATACTATTGATGATCTAAAGGGGAGTCTCAGAGAGATTAATGCATCTTTGGACTCAACCCCTGGTAAACAGTTCTCCTTATAAGAACAGCAGCAGTTAGAAGATACCCCACAATGAATAGAGATCCCATTAAGCATGAATAGCGTCCAAAATGGCTAAGCTAATGGCATGGACAGTATACCTGAATTTTACAACAACTTAACGAGCGCATGATTCAACTGTTAAATCATGTTTTTAAGGAGGGCAGGCCTCCAAGTTCCTAGTCTTCCGAACAAATTATGATATTTCCCAAAAAAATAAACAAATAGAGCTCATATCATTCGATCACCCTGATAAATAGTGATTGTAAAATATATTCTAAGATCTTGGCCTCTCGCCTAGCACCAATTGTTCATAAGGTAGTATCAACCTGACAGCATGGATTTATTCCAGGAAAGGGGACAATAGAGCACATAAGGAGGGTGATTTCACTCTTACATGCCACTACAACAGCAGGGTGTCCTTGAGACACCCCTGCACCCTTGAAATTATTCTCAAATTGCAATTAGCAAATTGTGAATCGCAAATTGAGATTAATTTCACAATCATTCCTATGGAATGAATGGGAAATTATTCGCTAATTGGGAATTCGCAAATAAGAAAGATTAAGAAATCGCTAAAAAATAGCGATTTTTTACATACATCCCATTTTGCGATTTCTAAATAGCGATTCCTTAAAAATCGCTATTTAGAAATCGCTAAATGGAATCTTGATACATCTGCCCCTATATGGGTTTAAAATATGCAGAACAGCTCAGATGTTATTTGTTATTGGTAGGCTTAATTTGTGTACGCCCCGGGCAAATAATCCAAATCTGCCTGAGATTTTTGGGGATCAACATATTAAAAGATGGGTGGAGCTTAATCTGAGTAGACTGGGGTTCTTCTTTTCTCCAGTTGACATAGTCTCCTTTGATGACATCAAGAACATATTTTGGTTGGATTGGAGGGATTTTTTTAAATACCTGCAAATTAGGGATTTTTTATCTAAAAACATGAGGTGGACCAATTGGATTTTCTAAAAATGCTGTAATTGACAATCTGGTAGATAACAGGGATATGTCAACATGGGTCATTTATAATCTCCTTAACTCAACAATGAAAGATGATCTGGAGAAATGGTCAGAGAAATAGCAAGAAAGGGTTGATATCTCAGATATGTTGTTCCATCAGTTTTATAAACTGGCACAGAATGTTTTATTACCCACTCGATTGTAAGCATAGTATCATAAAACCTGCTTTCTCTTTATTATACCCCATTTAAGATTGCTAAATGGGGAAGGGTAAGGGGACATACTGTCCTCACTGTGCATTGTCTTGGCCATCCATATTTATGCCTCATGTAGCATGCTTACACATGTGAACCAAGATATCGCTAAATATTTCAGGGAAGTGTTAGGATTGGAATGTATGCTTTCTCCCTGTCTGATCTTGTTAGGAGTGGCAGAGGAGGGGTGGATACTGTAGGGCAAGACTTAATCTTCATAGCTATGGCTGTTTTGCGGCTGTGCATTGCTTCAGCATGGTTGGACTCCAATCCTAAGGGATTTCAACAGTGGCTAGCCCTGTTCTTATAGGTCTACAATTTGGAGAACGCTGTCTATGCAAGGAAGGGGACTTGTGCTCGACAGAAAGGGGAAACAACACTTACAACGCAACTTTTACAACTCACTACCTTTACAACAAAACTTTTACACTGCAACATCCATTACAACGCATGCCATTACAACGCAACCATTACAACGCATGTCCCTACAACACATACCACTACAACGCATACCTTTACAACTCAGTCATTACAATTCATACCATTACAACGCATACCTACACTATCCAACACTTACCCTACTGTTGCACTCCCTGGAGTTAAATAGTAATTTGTACCCCTACACTATCCAATACTTACCCTACTGTTGCACCCCCTGGAATTTTAACCCCTACACTATCCAACACTTACCCTACTGTTGCACCCCCCGGAGTTAGAATAGTAATGTTTACCCCTACACTATCCAATACTTACCATGCATGCAATGTAATGGTATGCGTTGTAATGGTATGCGTTGTAAATGTAGTATGCGTTGTAGTGTAATGCGTTGTAAAGGTAGTTTCAAAGATTTTGTTGTAATGGCATGCGTTGTAATGGAATGCGTTGTAATGGATGTTGCGGTGTAAAAAATGCGTTGTAAAGGTATGCGTTGTAAAAGTATGTGTTGTAACGACATACATCCAACAGAAAGAGAAAGGCTTGAGAATCTGGGATCCACTGACAGAATGGGTTGAGGGGAGTTTTCAACCTGGCATTACCTGATAGTATTATTATCAGATTGCTGCTATGGCACACAGCACTTTAGAGCCATTTGGAGATTTTATGGGGCATATAAATGTTTGCTGGCTATTTAATGTTTATATTTCCATATGAGAAAGGGTTTTTAGGGAGATGTTTGTTAAAGCCTTAAGAATGAATTATATATATTTGTTATCTGGATCTCTCGTCAGCTGCTGGGGGGGTGGCTGGGTGGTGAGGGGTAATTGGGGTGTTTAAAATGATAAAATCCACAAAGCTACAGGGTTGATTCTTTTTTTCTCACTACAATTTTGTCGTTAACTCATGAATCTCCTCGTGTATTTAACCCCTTCCACACTCATGACGAGCTGGGCTCGTCATGGTGTAGCCTCCTCAAACACTGATGACGAGCCCAGCTCGTCATGAAATAAAGGAATACAGCAATTCCCAGCACAGGAGGGGAATTGCCTTAGCAGCCATGGAGTTAAGTACTTATTATTGATACAACGTGCAATAAATAAAACATTTTAAAAAAGATTATAGATATGTGGAGCATAAAAATAATAAAATGAAGCAGGTTAATAGTGAAAAGGGACAGCACATAACAACGGTATGCCTGAGGGTTTTTGAACATCCACACTCATGAATTTGTGGCCCTTCACAAACTCTTCTCTGAACCTGGCAAATGTCACGTGTTTCTTCTAGCAGCGGGCTTGAGCAACTCCCCTTTCAAGGTGTGAAGGGGACCAGAGCATCTCTGAAATGGGTGTAGCTGCAGTGGAAGGGGTTTATCCATAGGGTATACTTTATTTCGATTTGAATACTTATCCCTGATGTAAATTGTTGTATTTCTGAAGGAAAATAAAAGACAGAAAAAAGTGACATTTCACAGCGGGACTACTTTTCCTCAGTGCAGAATTGTGCTGGGTGTGCACTCCTGAACTCGGAAAGAGCAACACAGAAACATGTCACATGACATTCCCAGCAGTACACATTGAAACCCGGATTGGCACAACTTTCCAGGCGCATTTGTGGATTGCAAACAGTAATACATCTACACCCGTGTGTGGGAGTGCCTGGCACCATGCCATATTACAAACTGTAAGATATTGGGTAACTCAGGCAACAACCACAATCCTTCTCAGGATGATTGTTATGATGAACTACAAAAGTCACTAAATTAATCTGTGCTTACCTCTCTGGTAGTTTGGCACAAAAGCAGCCAGGGTTGGTTTAGAGGTAATGTGTAAATTATTTATGCAGCCATTGCTGGACTGGCCATAGGCGGGCATCAGGCATTTCCCCGGGAGGGTGAAAGGGTGGGGGCTGGTTTTGCAGTCTCAGGGCCGGTTTTGCTACCGGGGGCCGGTTTTCTAACAGTGCTGCAATATTGGCAGCCTGTAACAAAAGTAGCAAGCAAGCATTTCCACTCTTCGGGGGGGGGAGCAGGGGCGGCTCTAGGCTCATGATGGCCCTGAGTAGGGAGCGTAGGTAGGGGACCCCGGAAGAGGGGGTCTGGGCGGGGAAGAGCAGAGGCCAGTGACGAGGGGGGTCCAGGGTGTTTGGAAGTGGAACAGAGCCGGAGGCCGCCAAATCCCTGCCAGGGGCCGCCACGCAAATATGTATCCATCGCAGAGGATTATTATATTAGTGATATATTTTGGCATGGTGGCCCCTGGGGTTTGGTGGCCCTGTGCAGGTGCATAGCTTGCACATGCCTAAGGCCGCCCCTGGGGGAGGGGGTATTGGGTCGGGTCAAACAGTGCTTCATCAGGGGCTGGTCCAAGAAAATTGCCAGGGCTGCTTTGGTTTCCCAGTCCGGCCCTGGTGTGCCTAGAAGTGCAGATTAAATGTTAGGTTTTGTACATCGGCCAGTGCTACGTAGCGTGGTCGAAGGGTGGGTGCAGTGGTTGGGAATATACGAAAAATACAATTTATTCCAAATGATGAACGCTGTCTTGCTGTGCAATAGCGAAACTAAATCTATGACAAACTACTCTGGGGCAGGGCTTTTAAGTGGGCCAGGCCGGCCCCCCCTGCCGGTGCTCAGCGCCGACAGTTCTAAATAACAGGTGCTGAGACGGGTCTCTATCGGGCCTGAAGGTGAAAAGAAAAATCTTAGCTCTACAGCAGTCCCACCCTTCACTGTCTTTGAAGTAACTTCAAAGAGACTCGTTATAGTTCTTTCACAGTCTCATCTTTTCAGAACGGCAGCATTCATAGTTGTTGCCTACTTATCTTACATAATTAACAACCATTGGTAAAGCCAATAGCACTGACTTCTTGTCGTTGTAATGTTACTTGTTGTGTTATGTGCTGGATGCAAGGGCAGAAGTAGCAAAATACCAGTCCGGAGGCAAACTACCTAGGCACAGGTTTTTAGCTTGCGTATTTTTAAGTCACGCCCTTAATCTCAAAGGGGCCACCCCGGCCCCTTTAAGAGACCCCCTTGTTTTTTCATTCCACTTAAAGCCCTGCTCTGGGGAATCAATACTCAAAAAGAGCAACAGCAAGGAATATTTGTTATGAACAATGTCATAATTGAAGGGTAACTTGAACCGCCCACAACAAATGAACAGGAACAATGCAAGAGGATTTTGCACTCTCAAGGTTTTCTGCTTTGCAAATCTCGCCAGGTAAAGCACATGGAGAGTTATGTACGCTGACTGCAACAGAAAAGGGCATCCTCTATCGTGTATGGCAGCTCCAATTCCACATAAAGTCCTTCATTGTCATTTCCACTACATCTCTGGCTTGTAACCAGGCAGACATATCAGCCCCATTACTTCCTCTCAACATAGAACGAGGGCCTTATTGTTGAAAGTATCAGAGAAAGCAGTAAGTTCGCAAAGGTACTTTTTGTTTCATACATTTTTTCTGCCGTTTCTAAGCGCTAAATGGAGGAGGTGATAACGCATATTCGGCCTTGGGCCTTGGGCTATACAATCAGCACCCTTGGGTTGCTTAACAATTAGAATACGTTGTTTAGCGTTAGGGTCCCAGCAAGTAAATCTGCTAAATAGAGGTAAGTAATGTTTGCTCTTAAAACGCCATAAACATGAAATAAAAAATAAAAAGAATTTGAACTATAATAAAAGTTGTGGATGAGGGAAACTGACAGTGATTGTGACCTCATTCAGGAGGAATGTCAGCCCTCACAGCACTCCAGGCTGGTCTCCAGGATACACTTTGTATCATAAAAAAACAAGAGATTGGAGACACTGACTGACCTGCCCAGCTGAAGGATGGGATCCTGCCTTCAGAAAAAAGAGACACCGGAAGTGAAGAAGGCAAACAAGCCGGCAGACTCGCCAAAGGCTCAACGCAGTCCCGTCAAGAGGCCATTCTCTGAGATCATGAGTAGCGGAGAAGGCCTGGGCGATGACGCACTCACGGTGAGACTACGTCAGGTCTGTCAAAATAGACGGGGCCCGGGAATGTAAGACAGAGAGCTCAAGGGAAGCCGCAGCCCGGGACACATCCTGTCCAAGGTCACACAGCGCCTGTTAAAGGAGGGGCGTCCCACACTGTTTGGTTTAGCTGTGCCTCTGGTGATGTCAGAGGAGGGTCATTTACTGTAGAGTCCAGAAACTGACACACACCCCGACTAGAGAGGACAACAGTATGCTTATAACTTTTCCCGTTATTTTTGCAAGTCCCTTTCGGCACTGCTGGTGAGCTGCCGGATTAGAAAACAGATGAATTGATAAGCGAATCAATGAAGACATGAAGCATGGGCTGGGAGAGGGGGCGGCGGGGGGCAAGGTGATGTCTACTCACGCTAAATAGAGGCAAAGGACCCCTGAAACTTTGTTTAGGTTGTCCATCTCGTGGAACTACAAAAGGGTAGAGTGGGTACCTACTCCACTGGATATAGTGTATCGACTCGGTCGTACTTAGTAATCTTGTCTGCGCAAGCAGGGTTAAGAGTCTCCTCTCTCGATGGGGGTGGATTACATTTATCTAAATAAAATTGGTGTCTTCGTTGTTCTGAAAAAGGGTTAAAAAAAAGTGTAAAACGGTATTGGAACTTTGCCATTTGGGCGTTTCCCCAGTAGGTAGTAGGCTGGGGGATGCCCTCGAAGCAGGAAGGGGTGCCCATAACCAACCATGCCCCTCACTAGCCGATTCTAGCAGGACCAGACTGGGACCCAAAAGCAACTCTGGCAAGGTTTGGTCAGACCACCCATACTGCATGGAACGAGTCTGAGCGCCCCAAGGAGGTTAGAGGCTGATGCAATCATTATACGGCTGGATGAGACTAGAGACAGGGCTGACGTGCTCACTGGATGAATAGTGGAATGGTAATGAGTGGACGAATGAATTAATGCAAGAATGGATGACAATTGCATGGTGTATAACCAAACAGTAGAACGGTGCAAAGAAACACACTGTTTTGAATTATGAAGTGTCTGTATCATATATGCACTGGGCTGTGAGCCAAGCAACAGCAGAACCCTCACGTTCCTCCCACAAAGTCCTGAAGGGCATTGATGCTCATTGTGACCCTGCTGGAGACAGGAATGAACTAAATGCTAAAACAAATGGTTTTGAATCAACACTTAAAAACCATATGTTTTGTATGGTTTATTTTTAAAGTTTCAAAGCACTGCAGGCAGCCAACCCAGCCAGCTCGAGCCCCACCAACAAAACTGGCCCCCACCAGTACTGAAATCGACTCCCACTATGCCAGTCCACCAGGAAAACGCCTGAATCTTTAGTATCAGCCCGAGCCTGCTTTCTAGTCACAGCCTCTCGCTGTCTGGGCCTTGTTTACAGACAAAGACCATACTTTCCGGGGTCAAGAAAGTGTCTGTTTTACATTGTAATAGCATGTGTAAACTGACATGGGTCCTACTACTATGAAAGGAGTAATTTACAGTGAAGTGGCCTGGTCTCCATAAAAATGATGCTGCCAAGACTCTGCCTCCCGTGCTTATGCTGGCCTGCTGCTGAATCTAGAGTCAGTTGGTTTGTCAGAGAGTTTTTTCATCAAGCAGACAGTCCCCCATTTCTATGGTGGAAGGGGAAAAACACTGAGGCAGCAGGTCTGCCATGCTATGTCAACATGGTGGACCTTGTTGCCACTTATGCCAATTCTGTTGACTGGCGCACACATTGTGGGTCCATATACCTCTTATGATGCCAGCATTCTCTGATTATATGTGTTAGGATATTGCCATCTGGCCACTAGGTGGTGCTCATAACGGACCTCTTGGGTCCTGCCTTAATCCATGAATGGGAATATATGCACTTCTACACTTTGCATTCCCAGATGCACTATCTTCCTGCTGCATCATGGTCCCTGAAGTCCTTTCTGTCTCCAAACCCTGGTGGTGGTATTCTATTCTCTGTCTTGATTCCTGGATCCCACAGTCTTTCTGACCTCTTTACATCAACATTCTGGATATTTCACTTTCTGGGCTCCGACCCGTATTCTGTTCCTGGCTCTCCTGTGTTGTGTCTGCTGGTTTCCCAGTTCTCCTCTCCTCGTCCCAGTCTGCCTTTCCGTCATTGGTGGTACCTTATTCCTTGCAACTGGTTGACTCAAGTCAAGTCAATACAAAGTTTATTGTGTAGATTACTTAAAACCATGACAATAGAAAACATTTAAGACAAAAACACAATTATACAGAAGTAAAATAAAATGCTAGTTGCATGTCAAAACCATGCAATATGAATGGCTTATTGTGCCTGAGAAAAGGAAGCACTTAGTATATAGACTTTCTCTCTGCCATCTTCCCTTTCCCATGTCTGTTATGAAAATAATGGATAAAAGTAAGTTAAAAAACCTTCCATAAAATAAATAAAAAGTTGACAACAAAAAAAAGACTCCATTATGGCGTAGGCTAACTCTACTATGCATCAATGTCCGTTATCCATGGGTTAAGGGTTAATACATAATCGTCTCAGTGCTTTGTATAGAGTTTTTTAGGAAGTCCTGCGCAGCTTTAAAAAAATGTACCTATTCTTGCCAATTCAGGGGGGACCATTGTGCTAAAAATCCAGTTCATAGCTTGGCTGCATGTTCTTATGCCGTGAATTAAAAAGAGTGGCTTTAGTAAAGTTCGACGGCAATCAAGCAAGATCGGACAGCTGCACAGTAAATGTAAAAGAGATTCTGATTTGTAGCCACAGAGTCTGCACTTGTCTACTTTAGAAAGCAGCGGCCAGTTAGGATTAAAATCTTTGATTTGTAATGCCAGCATCCTTACTGCCAATTTTAGTCAGGCAGGCTTTCCCTATAGTACAATTGAGGTAAGGTTGTGCCCTAAGTCCAACTTGACTTTCATTGTTGTATGACGCTGCCAGGGCCCTTAATGGTGGAGTGGTATTAATTTTTTGCAGGTCCATGGTCTTGGAAAGTAATCTAGTCTGTTTTTTCATTATACTTCTTATTGCAGCGAACGTAAATGAAGAAGTATTTAAAGTGGTCAAGTTGATTTGTAAAGTTTCTGCTGATGTCTTTAAGTAAGTGGACCATGGATTGATTTTATGTTTGAAGATATCTTGCAAAATAAATTTCAGGGTGCCCGGTGTTGCCGTGATACATCTGTGATAGTACTTTACAAAAGACCCCATACTTGACCATGTGATGCCCTCAAGGCCAAATTCAAGTCTGACCAAGGGTCCCCTGGTATAACAGGGCCATTTAAACACTCTTTTGTATATTTTTGGATGTAATTTTTTGATGGTGTTGGTGAGTTGACCTGGAAAGGCCTCACTGCCGTAGGTAGTTGCGGATGGTAATACTGCCCTGAGTACCTTTCTAATTGGCGCAGAGGATGGACTTTTAAGGGAGCGTGTAATTGACACAGTCTTGTGGTTATTAACACTGCCTTGTTCTTTATGTGACACTTGTTTGTTGTTGATGTGCCGTTTGCAGAAAACCATGTGCCCAAATAGTTATAGGATATGGCTCCAGAGATTTTTAAGGGACCAAGGGACCAATTGTTTTTTTTTTTTTTTGCATCCTTCCGAATGATAGAACCTTTGTTTTTGCTTTGTTTACTTTCAGTTTATTTACACTATTGTATAGGTGGAGAGAGTTTAGTGCTCGCTGGAGACCTATTTTTGAGTTGTCGAGGAGGACGATGTCGTCCGTGTATTGCAATATTGTGATCTTTGTGTTGCCGACTTTTGGGGAGAATAGATTAGCGTTGGTAAGCGCCCGCGGCATGTCCGCTGTATATAAATTAAACAACATTGGAGCAAGGACGCACCCTTGCTTTAACCCTTGGGTGGTATTGATCTTCTTGGTTAGCGCAGTGTCTGACAACTTGACCCTCACCCAGGTAGTTGTGTATAGCGATATGATGGAATTGAGAAGGCCGCCAGGAATACGCCACGCCTGCAGTTTTCTCCAAAGAATGCCTATGTCCACCAGATCGAATGCAGATGAATAGTCCACGAAACATGCGTAGAGTGCTGGTGTCTTCTGGTTTGTTGCCTGGTAGGCAAGGTAGGATAGGGTGATTATGTTGTCCAGTGTGGAGGAATTAGGTCTAAAGCCAGTTTGGCAAAAAGGAATTATTGCGTTTGTTGTTGCCCAAGCCTCTAGATCTTTTAAGAGTGCGGCTGCATAGATCTTAGCCTCAATATCCAACAAGGCTATCAGCCGATAATTATAGGGATTCAGTCTGTCGCCCCTTTTAAAAATTGGGTGCAATATTGAACCTCTCCAGCTGTCGGGTACTTGATGGAGTTTAGTGCAGGTTGTAAACAGTGAGAGAAGTATTGCAGACCATAATGACGAGTCTTCTTTGAACAGTTGGACCGGGAGGCCATTCAGACCAGGTGCACCTGAGGATCTTATTTTGCTCAGTACTTTTTTAATACTATTAATCGTAAATGTGGAGGCACTGTCCTCTGAGTCATCCGAAGCATCTGAGTATTCAGGCTGAGAGGCTCCTGTTTGATCAACTACATAGAGGTTGTTTACCTGCGAAGACCACATTGCTTCAGTGATGGAGTTGCTCCTTACTTGGTCTCGGCTTGTTTTGTTTTTGATGTATCTTCATATGTCTGCATGATTATGATTGCTCCTGATTGAGTGGACATATTGCCAATCCTTTTCCCTCTGTTGATTTTTTTCCTGCCTTATCAATTGCCTATGCTTTTTTCTTGCACCCTGGAGTTCCAAAGACAGGTCGACTTTGGTTAGTACATTGCAAGTTTTCTTGAGTGCCATTGTCGGCTTACGAATGTGCAGTGAGCTCACCAAAATCGTTTGATTATAGTTGATTGGTATTAACTGGTGCTTCCTGGGGCCTTTTTGAGGATTAAGTAATTCATGGATGCCCCTAATAATGGGAGTCCAGTGAGATAGTAGGTATTCGCCGCTTTGGGCTTGCAAGGACTGTCCTGTGGCTGCTTTCCAAAATGCAAAATTCCGTAAATTGATTAGGTGAAATCTTTCGTCGTTGCATGAAGTACCCAACACTTTATGACCTTTGTGTTTCAGGAGATTTACATTAAATGTTGTACAAAGTGGTAGATGGTCACTATCTTTGGAAAAAGGCACTTTGAAGCTCGCAAGTTGATTAATAAGGTTCGCTGTGGCAAAAACGTAGTCGATGGTACTTATTCCTTTGAAGGTCTTCAGGGATTGGGATGATGAACCTTGGCTGTTTGGTAAGAGCTGTAAAAATTGTAATCCATGTTCACTTAAGATGTTATTCATTTGGGTACTTAAAGGATTTAGAGATAAAGAGGTGGTGTTAAATGATCCTAATTTTCGTAGGTTAAAGTCTCCGCAGAATATTGTGTCGTAGTTAACATGGTCACAGAGGGTTTGGTCCAGATTATCGCACAGCTGGCGAAGACGACTTGCTCGATCTGAGCCGAAGCTGTTGAAATAGACATTGATCAGGAGGATTTTAAAGCGGGGCGCCAACGGCTTACTGCTCTCCAATACGAGCGCTTGAAGCATCTCATCTTGGGTTGAAATTGATCGTGTTTTTATTTTCATATTCAAGTTGAGATATATTGACAGGCCTCCAGAGGGCCTCCCAAAGATGTTTTTTTTCTTAGCTACGTGGTGGATCCCTTGGAAGCCAACAATTGTTAAAGGTGTTAGAGCCCATGTTTCTTGGAAACAAAGAACATCAGACTCCAATAGGAGGTGGTCTCCTGTTCTCCTCCCCTGAGCCTCCTGCTATTTTGCTTGTTGAGCACAGAGTGCAGCACATCACAACTGACCTTGTTGCTGTGTCTCCTTCCTCTCTGTTTGATCCTGCAGCTATTTTCCAGGTTTGCCTTTGCTTTCAGTTTTCATTGTTTTTCGTTTTCAAGTCTGTTTATTGAATATAATGAAAATACAAGGAATCAAACAAGTAGGAGAAATACAGCAAAAAAGTTAAAACCAAAGTCCATCACAGGTAGCGATATACAGCATTGCGTCTCTGCCAAACATAAACAATAGCTGTAACCCAAATCTAAAGGTGGGTAAAAGACAGAGGGAGAGATATGTGGTGTGGTCCTCTTAGTGAATGAAATAGAATATTGCCTCTGCTGAAGAAGCCCCACTGCAAGTGTGCTCAAGGTTAGACATACACGTGGGTCTATCGCTATTGAGAAGACTGAGTGATCAATGTTCAGTTATGTATTTCAAATATGGTATACCTGTGTTCATCTCTGAGATTTCTTAATATCAAACCTGGAGAGAAAAAAAGGCGTACATCTCAAACTTCCAACAAATAAAGGGGACACAACTCCCCAAACAGGGAAAGAAAGAGAGGGATGGTGTTCCTGAAGCACCTTGGAGTGGGGAGGGGGGGGGGGGGCTTTACGGAGGGGGGAGGTAAAGAACTCTTCTATTGCTCCGATGAGGCCGCAGACACCGGCTGTCAACCTCTAGGATACGTTTTTTAATGCTATGTTCCTGGCCTGATTAGTTATTTGTCTTTATTGCCTGTCTTTTCTTTATCCTGCCTCCTCGTTTCCCTGTTTGCCCTGTCCCTAGTTCTGACTGCACACATCCAATCTGTCTTGTATATGCAGATTATTTGTCTTGGATTATATGTTCCGGTTCTGATTGTGTATTCCTGCACGGTCCTAGTTAGTGTGCAGATTTCCAGTCCTGTGTATTCCAGGGTTAACCCTGACCCTTATTCTAGTCCAGATGTCCCCTGAGCCCAGATCCTGTTTATGTGTACCTTACACTGTTCTCTAATGTGTCTGTATTATTATCCTGATTTTTATTGCCTCAAAGAGTGCAGGCTAGACTCCAAAGCGTGCGCCTTTGGCTCAGAGAACCACCCAGCACTCCTCATAGGCGCTGCTGGGATTCTCATTGAACTCTGTGAGATTTGTCTGCTCCTTGCCTTCTTGTAAGATTTTTTTTAACCTCACAACGAGATCCCTTCTGGGGGTATAGAAACCATCATCGATGATCGTTTGTCTATCACTTTCATGCTTTTACTGTCCTGTTGTTTGTACTAGTGTTAATTACATAGTTTCTCTTGCAGACCTCCAGTTTTTTATACCCTGCCTGTTCTAACCTGCCTTTCTCCTGCTTTCTTCCCGCCCTTCAGGGACTCTCTTATTTATGTTTGAGCCCTTCTCTAGAAAGCCTTTAAAAATGACCTTGACTTGTTCTGAACTTAGCTAATGTCCAAACTAGCTACTTTCTTGACAACATGCATTGAAAAAGTGCGACCTCCTAAGAGTTCTTTACAGACTGAAACAGGTAGGTGCACATTTTTTCTAATTTGTTTGTGCTTTGTATACATGTTATAGCATACATATGTGCAATAGCACCATAGGCCATTTGTTCAAAAATCATTTTTCTCAAAGTGCTTTGCAATTCAATAAATTCAGTAACATGAATAAGACAAGCATTTGCAATGCAATGGTCTCGGCATCATTAAAGGTAGAGCAATTGGCATTGCTCATGACATTTCTTTTTTTTCTTTAAATCATAAATAAATGGCATTGTCATTTACATTGCCAATACACACCACTCTGCACCTGCACTCACTGCTCTGCACACTCACTACTCTGCACACTCACTACTCTGCACTCACTACTCTGCACACTCACTACTCTGCACTCACTACTCTGCACTCACTACTCTGCACTCACTACTCTGCACTCACTACTCTGCACTCACTACTCTGCACTCACTACTCTGCACTCTGCACTCACTACTCTGCACTCTGCACTCACTACTCTGCACTCACTACTCTGCACTCTGCACTCACTACTCTGCACTCACTACTCTGCACTCTGCACTCACTACTCTGCACTCTGCACTCACTACTCTGCACTCACTACTCTGCACTCACTACTCTGCACTCACTACTCTGCACTCACTACTCTGCACTCACTACTCTGCACTCACTACTCTGCACTCTGCACTCACTACTCTGCACTCTGCACTCACTACTCTGCACTCTGCACTCACTACTCTGCACTCTGCACTCACTACTCTGCACTCTGCACTCACTACTCTGCACTCACTACTCTGCACTCACTACTCTGCACTCACTACTCTGCACTCACTACTCTGCACTCACTACTCTGCACTCTGCACTCACTACTCTGCACTCTGCACTCACTACTCTGCACTCTGCACTCACTACTCTGCACTCTGCACTCTGCACTCACTACTCTGCACTCACTACTCTGCACTCACTACTCTGCACTCACTACTCTGCACTCACTACTCTGCACTCACTACTCTGCACTCACTACTCTGCACTCACTACTCTGCACTCACTACTCTGCACTCACTAGTCTGCACTCTGCACTCACTACTCTGCACTCTGCACTCACTACTCTGCACTCTGCACTCACTACTCTGCACTCTGCACTCACTACTCTGCACTCTGCACTCACTACTCTGCACTCACTACTCTGCACTCACTACTCTGCACTCACTACTCTGCACTCACTACTCTGCACTCTGCACTCACTACTCTGCACTCTGCACTCACTACTCTGCACTCACTACTCTGCACTCTGCACTCACTACTCTGCACTCTGCACTCACTACTCTGCACTCACTACTCTGCACTCACTACTCTGCACTCACTACTCTGCATTACCACTCTGCACTCACTACTCTGCACTCACTACTCTGCACTCACTACTCTGCACTCACTACTCTGCACTCACTACTCTGCACTCTGCACTCACTACTCTGCACTCTGCACTCACTACTCTGCACTCACTACTCTGCACTCTGCACTCACTACTCTGCACTCTGCACTCACTACTCTGCACTCACTACTCTGCACTCACTACTCTGCACTCACTACTCTGCACTCACTACTCTGCATTACCACTCTGCACTCACTACTCTGCACTCACTACTCTGCACTCACTACTCTGCACTCACTACTCTGCACTCACTACTCTGCACTCACTACTCTACACTCACTGCTCTGCACTCACTGCTCTGGTCTCACTGCTCTGCACTCACTGCTCTGCACTCACTACTCTGCACTCACTACTCTGCATTACCACTCTGCACTCACTACTCACTACTCTGCATTACCAGTTGGCTTAAGTTCACTTAAGTTATTAAAGATGAGCAAACAGGAAAGGAAATACCTAGGTACTTCTCATGGTGGCAGCGTGGTGGGGACGCTTGATCAGTTTATTCTTAGGGGACCTCTGTACCGAGCATCTGTTGTCTCTGGTCCAGTTATTAAATAGGAGATCTTCCCTAGGGACTATAGCTACAGCTCGCTCGCCAGCTCATCAAGATGTAATCATTATTATACCATCGACTAATATTGAGGTTGGCGTTGAAGTTCCATATCCCCTTGGAACACTAGAGGATTCCCCAAAATCGCCACTGACCCAAAGTAACATTACAGCCAGCGTCTCTACACGTGCATCTGCCACATCCCCAAATAAAAAAACCTCTACCAAATGATTAACTCTGGAACCGGCAGTAAAAAGGAAGCGGGGAGGAGGACCACAAAGGCCTTGTAGAGCCTTGTAGAGCAAAAGTGGCAAGGTCGAACAAAACCCGTGACAGTGTCTCACCCGAGGAGGGCAGTCCTATAATTAATGCCGATTTGGTTGATGGTGATACCAATTATGCAGCGGAAAATGGTATTAACTCGAACTGTGATTTAGAACAGTGGAAGACATTTGAGAGTATTTTAACTACCTTGCTATCTCCTATTACACAAAAACTAACCAAGATAGAGGAATGTTTGGACAATTACGAATCTCTGGTGAGGTCAAGGTTTGTTGTAAAAAGGGATAACATCTGCAATACACACACACTTGGATCGACAAGCTTTTATACCCAACGAGCTGCAAGCGAAACCTAACGTGGGGCGGGACTGAGAAAACGAAACCTATCGTGGGGCGGGACTTCCGTTTTGTGAAGCCCGCGCCCACGGAGTGCCTGGAGGAGCACCGAGGGAGAGCCCCGCGGTCGGAGGGCCTTTGACCGGTGAGCGGAGCGGGGGGAGGGGGGGGGAGAGAGAATGCCTGTATGTCTGCGTGTCCGGAGGGCCTTTGACCGGTGAGCGGAGCGGGGGGGGGGGGGGAGAGAATGCCTGTATGTCTGCATGTGTGTGTGCGCGACGGCGGAGGGGTGGGGGGCGGGGTGCGACGGCGGAGGGGAGGGGTGCGACAACGGAGGGGTGGGGGGGATGCTCGGTGCACGTGTGTGTGTGTGTGTGTATGCATGCGACGCTGGGTTCGCTGTATGTGTGGGTGCGTGCGTGCATGAGCGCTCGTGTGTGTCTGTCGCTGTTTCTGCGCATGCGCGTGTGGTGTAGCTGCTTCCCAGGAGACAGCAGCTGAGCGCGTTCGCGAGCGCGTGGCCAGCGGAAATCGCCTCCTTGAGGCAATGCGCGTGACCAAGGCTGTCTCCTGGGAAGCATCGTCCCTGACATAAGATCTCGGCGGAGACGCGCTTACGCGCGTCTTTTAGCCGAGACCTAAAAAAATGATCCGCTTGGATGTAAAACATAAATTAAGCTCCTTCACCAGTGCTAATGTTGTGCTTGAAAAAGTGTGACCTAGGCCTGAGACAACTGAATGGCAGATGGGCTGGCATGTAGATTGGCGACTGGTGACATTTGAAAGTGGTGGGGTGTAAAATTTGGGTATGACATTTATGTAGTGAGTGACATGAGCAAGCTTAATGGATAAACGTGGGGTCCAAAGTCGCCTCTCCTCCTGAGAAAAAATTGAAAACATGATTGGCAAATGGTGCATTTTATAGCAAATTAATTTAGAGATAAAGTATGGCTTATAAAGCAGTGGAAACGTATAGTCTTGAAATACTAAACACATTTAAAACTGCACCATACTGCATTAATGTGTTCAACAGTAAATATAATGTGCAAATTGTACAGTGCTACAACTTCAGGCCCTTTAAAGTGTGTGCTTGCCTAGTGTTGTATACTGCATGCAGCATCATTTTTGGAAGAAAATGCTCTAAACAGGCTTTGGGAAGCACCTACAGCTGCTGGCTGCATTCAGTCACTTAGAAATATGTGCAGACAGGTCTTTAAGAAAGATGAAAAATTGTGGGGGCTCTCTAAATGGAACATTTAAAAGAAATTTCTAATTTCCATAGTGTGCCACCCAACCAGTATTTTGGTTTCTCTCCGAAATGTAATTGCATTCAGACATATATAACACAACAACTTAGATACACCTCAAATATGTCACTGTGATTGGCTTTGTCAATGAATTGTTGTTAAGCTAGATAAATGAGTAACAATAATAATTTGTTATAAATTATTACCATTGGAAATGTTTCACTTCTGAAATTGTGAGTTTGAAAATTAAATAGCATGGAGGCCTGTGGAAGAATTTTCGGCCTTCAGTTATTTGCTCTATATGTTAGATATGTATGCCCATTTGTTTCAGCACATCTTGCCCATCTGCACCTCTTCTTCTGCCTTTCTTTCCTCTTCCGCACCCTCTCTGCACTTCCTCGCATCTTCCTGGCATTACCACTTCCAAAAATATATACGGCACTCACTCACATTTAAGCACTTTATTTCCTCTAGCTTTTACCTTGAAAATATTTTGACATCTGTGTACAAGAGTAATAAGATAGTCAAAATAATACAGAAACACAGCATGATAAAATAGCTAGCACTCTTGGGGAATGCAAGATTAAGCAAATAATGTGAAATAAGAGAGGAACCAAATTGCTGGGATGCATTGACTTAACTTTTTTCACATTCACTGTTTGTAAATCAATTCATGTTTTTGACATTAATGTTAAGGGCATGAAGGTAGGGACAGTTTAATTGCCGTACAGCAGATGTCTTTACTGAGCACATATTTCTCCCTTCCTGCTTGACTCGGATATTTGGATATTCCCTACACTTCCGCCACACTGGTTTAATGAATAGGAATATGTGTGCACGTTCACAGACAGGTCTGTCTTGTTTACATGTGTAATTTTTGCTTTTAACTGTATGTTACAAGCAGGTTGGTTAAAGGAAGGAAATGCTGCTGCCATCTACGGCTGGTTCACTATATAAAGAGCATATTATACTCCGGAAAGATTACATAGATACACAGGCCAAGACACTTCGGCCTGTGATAGGTGCCCGGAACCCATGACAGATTTCATGCACCTTGCGTGGTCCTGCCCTAGAATATATACATTTTGGGAATTGATTTTTAAGGAGCTAGCAAAAATATTTGAAATAGAGCTTGCCCCGGATCCAGCCCTGGCACTGCTGGGTTATTCCAAAAACATTGCGCGAGGGAAGCGTAGACTGCTGCTTGCGAAATGCGGAGTCGCTGTCCATTGGCTGCGTGGCCCTACCCCCACCATGACACAGTGGTCACGAGATATGCTTTACTGTAGCACACAGACGGAGAATTACAGTGAACTACTACCTCCCAGGAGCCGCCCCAAAAACTTCTGGGGACTACACACGACATACATTACCAACAGGGGACAGTAAAAAATGGAGATTGCAGATGATATTCCACTAAAGGACCACCCATCAGTTGCGGACTGACTACACGAAAAACTTAGCGCGACAGACACGACGTAAACAGAACAGGGACTCCCCGCCCCCACACACATAGGGCATTACTGCAACTTGTTCTGGTAGGGTGGAGAACAACCACACCACGTTCATTACGGTGCTTAATGACACCTCCTTATGATGCTGTGCTACAATGTGTTCAGATGGTTTGATGTAATTTTGGATTGTGCTAAAATGTGTAACATGTGTATGCTTCACTGCGGACAGGATACTGCATTTAGCTTCTTGTTTGAGCTGTACATTTTTGGAAAATAAATGTAATAACTATAAAATCTGGGGAGAGAATGTGAGGCTAAGGCAGTCATTCACATTTCTTAATTATACCAACCATTGTCTATGCCCGGGAAGCACTATGTGACTGGCATGTCCTTGTCTCTAAGCTACCTTTGGTTGCTATTTCACTGTAACCTTATCCCGGTGCACACGTCCAGTGGATTGCCAATGGTGTGAGTGTCTAACTCACTGATCCACCTACTGTTTTAGAAAAAGCATTTAATTACATGATGCATTATCAGTTCGAAAAGTTCAGCAAGCATTTAAAAATTTCCCCCTATGCTGTTCAGCCAGGGTTAATTTGCAGACCAGTAAGTGAAAACAAAAGGGCTGAGGAGTAAGGCATGTTCAACGATTATGTGCAGATAAGGACATTTGGCAAAAAATGTTAATTTGAACAGGAAATGTGTTCTGCGCAAGCTGCCTTGCTACCTAGCATCAAACTGAAACTGAGAGGCATATTTACAAGGCACTTGCGCCACGTTTATGCCACCGTTGCGTGACGCAACGGCGGCGTAAACGTGGCGCATCCCAGCGACCCATTTACAACGTGACGCATCTAGGCAGATGCGTCACTTTGTAAATCCCTGCGCCACATGTGGGAGTTCCGGCGCAGGGTGGGCGTTCCGGGGCAGGTACGCCTCGCAAAAGTGCCTGCGTGAAATCTACAAGATTTCACGCAGGCACTTGTGCGACGCTGCTACGTCAATTCCTTACGCCTGCTTGAAGCAGGCGTAAGGACTGACGCAGCACGTTAAGTATAGGGCACAACCGAGCATTGCTGGAGTCGCCTCGCGCTTGCGACGCGACTCCAGCGATGCGCCGCCCTTACGTCATGAGATGCGTCATGCATCTGCCTACCCTTGCGCCACGGCGTGCCGCATTGTAAATGCTTCAAAAAGGGGGTGGTGATGGACAGAATATCTGAATTAAGCAAGACACTCCTACCCAGTCAAGAGATCAGGGCTTGATCCATCACCGTTATTTAGCTCACTGCACCATCCCAGCTCAGAACCTGGCTACATGCACATTTCTCTGTCTCTGGCCCATTGCATCATGGGAACAGGGCAGACCAAACTACCAAGCCAATTCTTTACCAGAAAGGAAACAAGCTTCCGGGGACCGGTTTCTGGCATTACAGCCGTTTTCGGCCCGGCTTGCTTGAATCCTGATGGTGCAGTGAGCAAGGGACTCACATCTGAGTATACCCTTCCACACTTGTGGTGCCCAAAACGATTCAAAAAGGGGTTGGTGATGGACAGAGTATCTGAATTAAGCAAGACACTCCTACCCAGTCAAGTGATCAGGGCTTGATCCATCACCGTTTTTTAGCTCACTGCACCATCCCAGCTCAGAACCGGGCTACATGCAAATTAGTCTGTCTCTGGCCCAGTGCATCATGGGAACAGGGCAGACCAAACTACCAAGCCAATTCTTTACCAGAAAGGAAACAAGCTTCCGGGGACCGGTTTCTGGCATTACAGCCGTCTTCGGCCCGGCTTGCTTGAATCCTGATGGTGCAGTGAGCAAGGGACTCACATCTGAGTATACCCTTCCACACTTGTGGTGCCCAAAACGATTCAAAAAGGGGTTGGTGATGGACAGAGTATCTGAATTAAGCAAGACACTCCTACCCAGTCAAGTGATCAGGGCTTGATCCATCACCGTTTTTTAGCTCACTGCACCATCCCAGCTCAGAACCTGGCTAGATGCAAATTAGTCTGTCTCTGGCCCAGTGCATCATGGGAACAGGGCAGACCAAACTACCAAGCCAATTATTTACCAGAAAGGAAACAATCTTCCGGGGACTGGTTTCTGGCATTACAGCCGTCTTCGGCCCGGCTTGCTTGAATCCTGATGGCTCATCCGCCGTGACGCAAGGGTAGTTTTGCGTGACGCATTTGTTCTGGCGCATCCCTGCTGATTTGCAGAGATGCGCCAGAACTCATAAATATGCCCCTTGGTGTCTGCTGCAAGGGAAGGCCTAACGTATGGAGACCTCATACTAACAGATAGGGGAATGCAACTCTCAAACAATAAAATTGAAGAAAAGGCAATTTCAGGGTATATTAAATGCAATGATAATAAGTATTCAGCAACTAAAGTGAGTGCCCACAAGATATTTGGACCACTTGTGCAAGGGAACAAGAACCCTGCTTTTCTTTGTTAATGTTATGTTAATTATTATTTGTACAGCGCACGTACGCCCATGGGCTTCATGGCGCTATTGGAAAGATCAGATAAATAACATAACAAGGGGAAAGTGTTAACAACAATCTATACAGTGAAAGCCTGTGTGAAGAGCAAGGTTTTAAATGCCCGTCTGAAGGTAAGGAGATCCTTACTCTGTCTAAGAGTCAGAGGCAAGGAGTTCCATAAGGAGGCTGCCAAGAAGTGGAAACAGCTGCCTCCTTGTCGCTTCTCCTTAAACCGGGGCACCACCAAGAGATCTTTATGGGCTGAGCGCAGACTACGCGAGGGGGAGTATCTCCCTATCAGCTGTCTTATAAACAGGGGGTCCTGGCCTTGTAAGGCCTTGAAAATAATGCAACCGGCTTTAAATGTGGCTCTCTGGGCCACAGGTAGCCAGTGTAGTCTCTCTAGTCCTAGTTTGATGGATTCCCACTTGGGTAACTTGCAAATCAGCCTGGCTGCTTGATTTTGAAGATATTGCAGTCTTTTAAGTTGACCTGCAGGCAGGCCCAAGTATAGACAGTTGGAGAAATCAATGCGGGACAGAACTAAGGCGATAACTGCTTGGATCAGGGCAGAATGGGTAAGAAGGTGAGCAATTTTCTTGATTTTTCTCAGTTGGAAGAACCCCGAGGAGACTACTGTTCCAATCTGTGTTTTCAGAGAGAGATCCTCGCTGATGGTCAATCCCAAGCTTTTTACTGAGTGAGATTTTTTAGGAGGAAGGCCCATATCCAGGGGCCAGAAATGGGGGCCCCAGCTGATCTCACTCTTCCCGGGCAAGATCAACTCGGTCTTGCCCGGGTTCAGCTTGAGATGGTTCAAGGTCATCCACCTCTGGATATGGGTCATAGCAGCCTGGAAGTCACCAGCAGCATCGGAGGAGTTCAGGGTGAAAACGAGCTGTAAGTCATCAGCATAATTATATGCGGTGACTTTATAATCTCTCAAGGAAAACAATAGGGGCCGCATATACAAATTAAATAATAATGGGGACAAAGAGGAGCCTTGAGGGACTCCGCAGAAATAAATCATTTTGGGGGCTGTAAAAGACCCTAGCCGGACAGACTGGGTGCGCTCCGATATAAAAGATTGCAGCCAGCCCAAAGCAGAATCTCTAAGGCCGGCCTGTTCGACACGGTTGACCAGAATGGAATAGTCAACCGTGTCGAACGCTGCAGACAAATCGAGAAGCACCAAAGCCTGATGGAGATTTTTGTCGGCATTGGACCTCAGGGTGTTCTGAATGGCAAGTATCACTGCCTCGGTGGAGTGACAAGGCCGAAAGCCTGCCTGATTAGGTTGCAGGTACTCAGTGTTTTCAATAAATTTCGAGAGGCAGTTGGTAACATGAGCCTCCAAAATTTTTGAGAGGTAGGGCAGGAGAGAAATAGGCCGATAATTTGTGAGGTCGAGAGGGTCTATACCAGGCTTTTTTGTGAGTGGAATTAGTAAAGCCTGTTTAAAACTGCGAGGGACCGTGCCAGAAATAAGGGATTCGTTAAGCAGTGGTATCATGCCATGAGGGATGGCACGTCCAATTTCCCTCATAATGTGAGGTGGGCATATATCCTCAGGGGATCCTGATTTTACTCGTGTCAACAAGTCTGAGAAAGTGTTTAGGTCAATAAGGAGGAAGGAGTGTAATGTAGAGGGGTTGTAAAAGCAGTCGTCCAAGATGGCACAGACAGGGGATTGAGATATATTTTGTTTTATGGCGGCTATTTTTTCACTGAAGAAGGTATTCAAGGAGTCACAGAGTGTTTGTGTGGGGACTACCGGGGGGGAAGTTCTGTCATCGTTGCACAGCTCGTTCACAATGCTGAATATCTCCTTCGACCTGTTTGTAGAGTTTAAAATTTTTGTCGAGAAATATTTGGCCTTGTGGTGGAGAAGAATTTTTTGATAAACTTTCTTAGCCGAGCAATAAGTTACCCTGTCTTGTGGGTGATAATTGGATCTCCATGCTCTCTCTTTCTGTCGTACTTCCAATTTTAATTTGTTTAGATTGGGTGTAAACCACTTATGGGCATCAATGCTTCTCGATTTGCCAAAGCTGATAGAGGGAGCATAATCATCAGCGGCTTTGTTCAGCCATTGTTTAAGCCTAGAATCTGCAACCTCCACATCAGTGCTCTGCGAAGGGAGAGATGTGCTCAGTGAGTTTAGGAATGCAGGCATGTCTGCTGTTTTCCATTTCCGAATGGTCCTGCTTGTTTGTAGCCTGAATTGAGTGACTTTCTCCATATGAAATGAGAAGACTATACTAAAATGGTCTGACCAGCTACAAGGGTTTATACTAATAGAGTGGACAGGTAAGTTCAAGGTCCAGATTTGGTTGAGACTGTGACCCTTCTGATGGATCGATGTGTTAATGTGTTGGGTCAGGTTAATATCATTTAATAGGTCTCTCAGCTCGGCTGCTTGAGGATCCAGTGTTACATTGTCAAACCAATAATTTAGGTCTCCAATCAGGAGTAATTTAGAATGGTTTGTAGCAAGAAGGGCAAGCTGCTCTGCTAGAATGGAAGGGAATGTGGCCATCGTTTGTGGTGGGCGATAAAGTAAGACCACTACTAGTGCTCCATTAACAGTATCTAACTTAACAACAATGTTTTCTGAGTTCGGCAAAAGTAAGGATGGTAGTCGCCTAAGTTGGTGTGTTTTGTGGATGGTAATGGCCACTCCTCCCCCAATTTTCCCTGATGGACGGATTACTGACAAGATGTAATAGTCAGCTGGTAGTGCGGACAAAATATCCGGTAGGGAATCTGGAGTAAGCCATGTTTCTGTCAACAGCAACATGTCCGGTTTTTTATCAGTTAACAGTAAAAATATGTCGATCTGGTTTTTAGTCATAGATCGGGTGTTTAGATAGATACAACTGAAGTTGCATGTTGTGCCGGAAATGGTGGTGTGTACTAAGTACTTGGTTAAGGGATCAGCAATAAGAGTGCTGGTGTTAATGATCCCAAGCCGAGATGTTTGTTTTATCGTGTTGGGGGGTAAGGGGGGGCACGTTATGGAAGTAGGTCTTAAAGCTAATAGCTCAGCGGATGAGTAAGAGTAGGAACGGGCAGAGTCCATGGCCCCTAGTCCCGAACGCTCGCGGATGAGCGCAGACGAGCTTAACTCAAGCGCAACTCCAGCACGCCTACGTCGCGCCCGCTGCGTTCGTCCGCTGCGCTCCCTCTGACACATCGCGTTTTATGGGAGTGAGCCTCGAGCAACTGGACCGCTGACTCTGGTCCCAGTGCTCTACGGCTCCTCCCAATATGGCGCCCGTTCTCGCCACCCGACCGGCACAGGGAGCCGCGGTAGGAGAGCCGCCCTCCACTCGAACGGCAGAGGAGCCGCGGTGGACCGGGGCGGGGGGGCCGATTGCTACAGGTAGGAAATTAAAATAATTGCCAAATTGCAATACATGTGTTGAAAAGCGTGTTACCGCTATGCGTCTGCCTGAATTTGCAGAGTGCAGAATGCAGCAGAGATGCAAGGAAAAGCTCTGAAGGTGCAGCGCAGGAAAATAATACAATTAAAAGAGTCACCGCTAGCAGCCTTGTAGATCAGGATGCCACAGTTAAAATCACACCACAAAATTGCGCTGAGATTGTTCTAAATAGCTGCCCTTGTGCATGTAGAACCTCCAAATGGCGCCGGGAAGCTGCCACCTACCCGGAATCCACGGAGACAGGAGCGCCCTCCTGTCGTCTTATGGGAGGGAGCCTCGAGCAACTGGACCGCTGACTCTGGTCCCAGTGCTCTACCGCTCCTCCCAATATGGCGCCCGTTCTCTCCACCAGAGCGGCACAGGGAGCCGCAGCAGGAGAGCCGCCCTCCACTCGAACGGCAGAGGAGCCGCGGTGGACCGGGGCGGGGGGGGGCCGATTGCTACAGGTAGGAAATTAAAATAATTGCCAAATTACAATACATGTGTTGAAAAGCGTGTTACCGCTATGCGTCTGCCTGAATTCGCAGAGCGCAGAGTGCAGCAGAGATGCAAGGAAAAGCTCTGAAGGTGCAGCGCAGGAAAATAATACAATTAAAAGAGTCACCGCTAGCAGCCTAGTAGATCAGGATGCCACAGTTAAAATCACACAACAAAATTGCGCTGAGATTGTTCTAAATAGCTGCCCTTGTACATGTAGACCCTCCAAATGGCCCCGGGAAGCTGCCACCTACCCGGAATCCACCTTTGGATCAATTTTGTGGAGCAGCTCCACTTCTAAAGGGGCAAGTGATGTGCAACCAAGGCCTGAGGTGACACAGTGAGGGAGGTTGGTATGGCGAGGTGTCTCAGGACAATATACATAAACCAAGATTAGCATGACAACACTTACCATTATCGAGGACAAGGCACCTGATCACACATGCTTGCATCCACTCCTACCTGTGACAAATGGGAAAGGCCCTGTGAATGATGTACGTCTGGAATCAGGCAGGGATGGTGACTCAAGCGCCAGAAACCATGACTAAAAGCTTCACTGGCCTACAATGGATACTTCCATTGAACACAATGGAAATGAAGGGCCTCATTTATGAGGCTGTGCTTCACTTTTACGCCGACGGTACGTCACTTTTTGTGACACACCAGTGGAGTAAAAAATGTCCCTTGTTGCGCCATATTTACAAAGTGACGCATCTAGGTAGATGTGTCACTTTGTAAACCCCTGCGCAACATTATACCTGCGCCAGGTATAATGTATGCAAGGGGGGCGTATTGACGCAAGAAAGGGTCCTGGAAGTGACGCAGTGAAATCTATGATATTTCACTGCGCCATTTCTAGGACGCAAAAGTGTCAATATCTTACACCTGCCTCATGGCAGGCGTAGGACTGATGCAGGCCCTTTCACATGGGGCTTGCCCCATGTGAAAGGACTCATTGCTGGAGTTGCGTCACTTTTGTGACACACTCCAGCAATGCGTCACTTTTGCGCTTACAGATACGTCAGAAATACTGACGTATCTGTAACTCCTTGCGACATGATGCGTCATATTATAAATATGACGCATCAATCATGTCGCAAGGAGTGCGCACTGAGAAGTGACGCATCACTGCTTTCACGCAGCGATGCGTCATTTCTCATAAATGAGGCCCGAAGAGCTTTAGAATGGTAAGCCCTGCATCATGCATCATGTTTCTTAAAGTTGACTTACTGCCTGGCTTCCGTCTCCTGTCTCAGAGCGAGGAGGGGCAGGCAGCCTGGAACAGACAGCCCAGGCTTAATTACATAAATATTTTAGCGATACGATTGTATCTCTAAATAAATCAATTTATTTAATATTTATGTAGGAATTGTAAGAAATTTCAATAGGGCACAGCCCCAGAGCCCTAAAGGAGAAACTGCCCCTGGGTACGTAGCCGGTAGATGCCACATGTAATTAGGCACAGTCATCCAATCAGGTCACATCACTGGCAGCACACACAGCGATCATGTGCTCCCCATGCCAGACATCTGGACACTTTACCCACTAGCCCTCATGTCCATGCAAGGTCGAGACACACATGCTTTTGTTATCAGGTGAAAACTATTTTATGACTCCATGACATTCCTTTTCCTAAAAAGTGTATCAGAATTTTTTTATGATGCTCCAATAACTTGGCACTCAGATCAATAGTGCTTTGAGACAGTTCTCAGACCCCGACTCTGTAACTATTCTTCCAGATGAAGTGTTTGATTAAACCAACTATTCCTGTTTTGCCAAATGCTTCATTGTCAGGAGCGTAACACAGGCCCCCGCACTTCTTCAAGGAGAATTAAAACACGCCCAGCCTCCTAATAAGTTAAATGGTGCACTGCACACGGCACGCACGCAAGCCTTGGCCCCGAGGGTCAGGGGAGATGCTCACCTGAGCCGCTCTCTCATTATATTTAAACGGTGCGCAAGTTACAGCAGCACAGTGCGCACGAGCGGGCCCCAGCTGGGCCTCTGATCTCTGAGCCTCTTTATTCAGGAACTAGCAGCCCGTCCCGACGTTGTCCGGGTATGAATTGCTGCCGGCCAGTAGTATATTGTTTTGTAGGATTTCATTTAGATAGCATTTCTTATCTGTGACAGGCCTGTGAAACGCTCCGATTCACAGTGCACTGCTGATGTACTTAAGAGTGCACGTTCAGTAGAGTGTGAACTCGAGTTTCCCTACTTTATTTTTCCTTGCAATACTATATAGCACAAACTCGACAACATGGCATGAGCACAATTTATATTACAGAAGAACACATTCATTAGTGGTAGGCACAGGGAGACAAAGCGATTTGCCTGGAATCACAGGATGTTGAGCTGATGCCGAGATTCGAACGTAGCTCCCCAGCTTTAAAGTTCGCAATTCTAGAACTTGTGGCGGGAGGTGTGTCTAAAAGTGTATGTCGGTGCTGGCCATCAATGAGAGAGACCTGTGCATTTTTCAAATGGGTGGTGAAAAAATATGAGTATGTTGCTGGAGATGTGGGCCGCCGTGCCACCAATGTACTTACCGGGGGAGGGTAAACACCCATTATTCCGCAACTTTCTTTCCGCATACCATCACTCCGCATACTTTCATTACGAAAGTACCATGACTCCGCAATTCCATTATAACGCATGGCATTACATTTTATATGCTTTTACCACGCATACATTTACAACGAAATTCGTTGTAAATGCATGAATGGTAAAAGCATGTTTTTTTAATGTTTGGATAAGGTAAGTATGGGTATAGGGGTATATGTTTTGGGGTACTGAGGTATATGTTTTGGGGTGTTTGGATATTTTAAGGGTTCAGATATAGTTTTGGGTTATGGGGTACAGGGGTAGTTTTAGGGTTTAGGGATAGGTATGGGTTTTGGGGTACAGGAGTATTTTTAGGGTTCAGGGATAGGTTTGGGTTTTGGGGTATAGGGGTATTTTTAGGGTTCAGGGGTAGGTTTGGGTTTTAGGGTACAGGGGTATTTTAAGGGTTCAGGGCTAGGTTTGAGTTTTGGGGTACAGGGGTATTTTTAGGGTTCAGGGCTAGGTTTGGGTTTTGGGGTACAGGGGTATTTTAGGGTTCAGGGGTAGGTTTGGTTTTGGGGTACAGGGTTATTTTTAGGGTTCAGGGCTAGGTTTGGATTTTGGGGTACAGGGGTATTTTCTAGGGTTCAGGGGTAGGTTTGGGTTTTGGGGTACAGGGGTATTTTAAGGGTTCAGGGCTAAGTTTGGGTTTTGGGGGACAGGGGTATTTTAGGGTTCAGGGGTAGGTTTGGGTTTTGGGGTACAGTGGTATTTTTAGGGTTCAGGGCTAGGTTTGGGTTTTGGGGTACAGGGGTATTTTAGGGTTCAGGAGTAGGTTTGGGGTTTGAGGTACAGGGGTATTTATAGGGTTCAGGGCTAGGTTTAGGTTTTGGGGTAAAGGGGTATTTTTAGGGTTTAGGGATAGGTTTGGGTTTTGGGGTACAGGGTATATTTATAGGGTTAAGATGGGTTAGTGTTTAAGGGTGTTGGGGTATTTTAAGGTGTAGGGGTGGGTTATGATTATGGGGTGCAGGGGTATTTAAACAGATCAGGGTGGGATTAGCACACGATATGAGACATGGCATGAAGGGCGGAACGTACCACACACCCCCATCGTTTGTCACGCCCCCAGTACATGCCCACAGCACAACGCAGACACGCCCACAAGAGACTACTTTGCTGGCACGGTTCTTTTACCTTTTAAATGTATATGTTGGGCATCTGCATAGCCTGTGTCCTTCTGCTGCAACTGCCCTTTCCAACGCTGTATTGGGTGTTGTGATTGGTGCTGTGGTTCCTGAGATTACCCGCCTCAAAGGTTTGGGCTCTCTCTTTATTATATTAGTATAGATAGGTGTGTGGGCGCGGGCCCGGTGAGGCTCTGCTGCTCTTTATAATATTTTAAATAAATGGTGTGGGCAGGTGCACACGGTGTGCAGTTGTCTCCGCGACGTATCTGAGCAATGCGCGGTCTCGGGGCTGGTGAACAATGAATGAACTGCCTTGCTGGCCCCTGAGTGGTGTGCGCATGATACTTGGGTATGGCACATCCGATCCCAGGACCCAGCCACCGACGCTACTACGCTGAGAAAGGACCATCCCGTCCCGACCATAATAATAATGTAATTTATTACTATACCCTGGCCTGCCTGGCTAGCCTTGCCCTGCTGCCAGTGCTTTCCCTGCTGCTGTGCCTGGCCCACTCGCGCCTACCTCTGAAGAGTGAAGCTGCAGCCTGCAGGCCAGGTCAGGCCCGCCCAGCCCCAGCTCTCAGGTCTGTAGGTGAGTCTGCGTCCAAGGCTGCAAGTCTAGGCAGGAGTGGTCCGTGGGTGTGGGTGGTGGAGTCTCAGTGGGTGGCGGGTGGGGATTTGGATCCAACGTTAATTTGGAATGAGGGAGGTCATCATGGTGGGGCCCAGCTGGGAATAAAAGCAAAACATAGTGTTTCAGTCAGATATGATCTGGGGGGGGGGGTCCACAGGTGAACTGAGTGTAGAGGGCAGAACCTCAGTGAGGGTGCTGTCGAGTGGATGAATGGCATAATGTGCGTAGCTAGATGTGGGGCAGGGATTGCTCAGGGTAGCGGGCCGCTTGGATAAGAAATGCAGTATGAATGAATGTAAACATCATAGGGCTGGTGTTATTTATAGACTGATGTTCCCGCCGGAACGTGGGGACCCAATCACTCCTCTCGCATGATAGCGCATGGCATGTCTTTTCTCTTTTTTGTACCACAGCTTCCCGGGTCCTGGCGAATCTGGGCAGTGGCTGGGGGGCGCACTAGTGGGGCTACATAGAAGGCTGGGGAATGAGCTCATGGTATAGAATTGCTAGCCGCATGAGAGACTTGCTAGCGGCCTTCCAATTGTTTGGGCCCTCGAGGTGCAGTTGGGGGTTGAGGGCTGGGGGTATTGAGTGGGGGGATGCAGAGTTGAGACTGGGTAATAGTTTGTTGCGTAAGGAAGAGAGATTAGAATGGAGAGTGGTGTACCGGTGAAGAATAAGAGAAGAAAGTGGGAGACACAACCGAAAAAGAGAAGGAAAAGTTGAGGTATAAGTAAGTGGAAGGTGAAAAGACAGACCAGTGAGAGAGATCCGAAGAAAGGAAATACGGAAGGAAAGATGTGGAGACTGACAGAAAATAAGATTGAGAGGAGTGAGGTGAGGTCGGTGATGGGTGAACAAGTAGAATGAAAGGAGAAAAAGAGAAAGGAGTGACGAAAATAGAGGAAAGAAAGGGGGAGGCAAGTGCAAGCAACTTTATTTAAAAACACTGCAATAGCTTTCGAAGAACTTTTTTTAAAACGCTGCAAGACATTTATGTAAAAAAAAAGTCGCAAGATATTGGAGAGACAGTCTATCAAACATGCAGCAATAACTTGGACACTGGCATCTCTTATATTGCCATTGGGTTTGATTTGATTGTGAGGGACTGGAAATGGAGGGGGTAGAGAAGAAATGGGTGAAGTAATCGTTTCTTATCTGAAGACATTCAACTTTGCTCCTAGAACACACAAACGTTTAAAATTAAAGGCTGCACATTGTCCACAATGTCCAACGAAGTAGCACATATTCTACCTCTCCCTCCCACTATCTCCCTCCCTCTCCCTCTACCTCCTTCTCCCACTCTGTCTCTCCCTCTACCTCCCTCTCCCTCTAATGCTCTGTCCCTCCCTCTACCTCCCTCTCCCTCTGCCTTCCTCTCCCTCTCCCTCCATCTCCCTCTACCTCTACCTCTCCCTCTCTGTCCCTCCCTCAACCTCTACCCCCCTCTCCTTCTACCACCCTCTCCCTCCCTCTCCCTTTCACTCCCTCTACCTCTCTGTCCCTCCCTCACTCCCTCTTCCTCCCTCTCCCTTTACCTTCCTACATCTCCCTTTCTCCCTCTACCTCTCTGTTCCTCCCTCTACCTCTACCTCTCCCTCTCCCCCTCTACCTCTACCCCTCTCCCTCTACCTTCCTCCCCCTCCGTCTCCCTTTCCCTCCTCTACCTCCATCTTCCTCCCTCTCCTTCTACTTCCCTCTCCATTTCCCTCCCTTTCCCTCCCTCTCCCTCCCTCTCCCGGTCTGTTTCTACCTCCCTCTCCTTCTACCGCTCCGTCCCTACCTCTTACTCCCTTTCCCTCTACCTATCTGTCCCTCTCTCTACCACCCTCTCCCTCCCTCTTTCTCTACCTCTCTGTCCCTCCCTCTACCTGTCACTCCCTCCCTCTCCCTCTACCAATCTCTCCCTCTACCTCCCTCTACCTCTACCTCCCTCTCCCTTTCTGTCCCTCTACCTGCCTCTACCTCTCTGTCCCTCCCTCTCCCTCTACCTCCCATGCTCCCTCTCCTTCTCCCTTTAACTCCCTCCCTGTACCTCCCTCTCCCTATATGTCCCTCTGCCTCTCTGTCCCCCCTACACCTCCCTCTCCTTCTACTTCCCTCTCCCTCACCCTCCCTCTACCTCTACCTCCATCCCTCCCTCTACCTCTACCTTCCCCCTCTACCTTCCTCTACCTCCCTCTACCTCCCTTTCCCTTTTCCTCCTATACCTCCCCTTTCCATCTCCCTCCCTCTCCTTCTACCTCCCTCTACCTCTCCCTCCCTCTCCCTCTCTGTCCCTCCATCTAGATCCCTACCCCTCTAGCTCCCTCTCCCTCCATCTACCTTCACCTCTCTTTCCCTCCCTCTACCTCCCTGTCCCTCCCTCTCCCTCTACCTCCCTCCCTCCCACCCTCTACCACCCTCTCCCTCTCTGTCCCTCCCTCTCCCTCTCTGTCCCTCCCTCCCCCTCTCTGTCCCTCCCTCTCCGTCCCTCTGTCCTTTCCTCTCCCTCTCTCTCTACCTCCCTCTACCTCCCTGTCCCTCCCTCCCTCCCTCTCTCTCTACCTCCCTCTCCCTCCCTGTCCCTCCCTCTACATATACCCCCTCCCTCTAACTCCCTCTCTCTTTACCTCCCTCACCTCCCTCTCCCTCCATCTACCCCCCTCTACCACCCTCCACTCCCTCCACCTACCTCCCTCTACCTTCCTCTCTCTCTACCTCTCTGTCTCTATCTGTCTGTCTCTGTCCCTATTTGTCTTTGTCTCTCTCCCTAGCTATCTGTATCTGTCCCAACCTGTCTCTGTCCCAATCTGTCCCTAGGCGCAATTGTCCAAATTCGGATTGTGTTTACATCCAGGCGCGCAACGGCTATTGGGCTCAAAGGGTTTCATTCCCCCCTTACCCCATTGTGTGTGGCAGCCCGGGCTGAGACAGCTTTCTGGGCACGCACACAGCCGCACCTGAGTACTTCACAGGTCTTCCATTTGCTTGTTAATGAGGTGTTGTTGTTTTTTTCACCCCTTCTTACAGCCCCTGCATCTCCACTCTGCCTAGAAACGACAAGGCAAGGTCCGTGGGCCGCCAATGAAGGACTGCCAGGCCGCTGGCGGCCCACGGGCTGTACAATGAGTACCATCGATGTAATTAGTTTACACAACTTTAAAATACTTTTTAAGTGCTTTGAACTTGTATTTGCTATTTTGTCAGGAGGAAATTACGGCAAACCTAACCACACAACAAAGTATGGTTTACTCCCATCCAAAATGAACAACAGCAGAGGAGCGCCCGCTCCCCACAAAGACCTTCTCAGATTCTCACAAGCAGGAGCGCTCGCTCTCCCGCCCCCGCTCCCAGGCCCAGCACTTTCACTTTCCATATTATTATTTGGATTGATACTGTTTATCTAAAATGGGGTTTGACTTCCTTTCGCCTTGCACCAGAGAATCTGTCAAACGAAGCAGACAGAACCAGAAGCAACATCTTCTACACAGCACCTGCTGCACCCTCTGCTTGAGTGGCTCGCCTCCCCAGATTGTGACACTGTCTGGGCAGAGCACACGCCAGAGGTGCAACTGTAGGGCAGGAAAGCCCCACACTCGAAATCGGTGAAACTGTGTCATCAGATGAAAGCTGTGAGAGGGTGTTCATGTTTTGAAGCGGAAAGCATGGAAGCCAATGCCCAAAAATGCCAGGGATAGTGAAAGTGACATCAGAAGCCCTTTGACAGTGTGGTATCACAGTGTTGTGTTTAAACAGAGAGAGACACCTTGTCAGCAACCAAGGGAGTAGAGTACTATCAGTACAAAAACCAAAGTATTCCTCGATTCACTCAATCAACAAGAACCCCCTAGTGGAATTCTTAATTCATATAAAAAACATAGATAAACTAAAAAAAGATCTCACTCAAAGTCCCTGAAACACTCAAACAATGATACTACTATAACATGCAGTGCAAAAAAAGTCACTTTATTTCTTTAGTACATGTAAATATTATTAAAACACAAATATTATAAAAACACCTATAATAAAACACAATGCATCATTTCATCATAATTAAAAACAATACAATTCATCAAATCAGGACATAACATAACATCTTATGACACTTTTACCATAGAGAACCCTAAAAAATAGGGAGGACGAACAATGATAGACAGTATGCTTTGTCTTTTAGCTCAACAATTCCCTGGGAAAAATTTTAGCAAGATTATCCTGGATACATATACTCTGTTTTGTATCTACAGATCCAACTTGGATAATGTATAGAAATGCGTCAACGCGTTTTGATGGGTATCTGGTTATTCCATCTTTTTCAAGACAGTCATTATGCTCACTTTTCTTTGTGGTATATTTGATTGTTATACCGTGAATGAAAGGGAGTTGATATTTGCACTTATTCTTGTACTTCTTTTGCAGACTTGAAGAATGGTTTATTTACTGGACCCCCTTCTTAAACGGACATGAATAATCCTCATTTCCCAACTGCCGTATATTCTTGAACGGTTCAATTCGGTACCCCAGATTTCTAGTTTTGTGTCCAAGGAGTCCGCATATGAGGTCCAGGGTAGAGGGGCTTTTAGTACATACACCTGCTCACCTACCGGTGCGCTTACGTCATGCTCTTATTAACTCAGGGATTCCCGGTTCTGCTTCGTCCTTTTGGAAAATGTGTTGACCTACATTCCAAGACACTGTGGCTGACCCTCAACAGCTCCTATTTGCTGCTGGTGAGCGTAGATAGGCTGACTGTGGCAACAGTACCCTGTTGCCAGCCTTTATGGCGTTTGCCTCGTCACACTCCCCATTGGCGACGTCACACTAAGTGTTACTTTCAAGAGGTGAAAGGTGTCCAATGTGCAACACAGGGCACCCATCTAAATGCGCACAAGAACACATGGAGAGCGCTAAGCGCAGAATGTACAGGATGCAATATTTATCTTATGCACAGCACCGACTTCTCATTATGTAATGCACCACTGCATACCTTTGTAAACTGGATTCAGAGGCTTAGTTTTTTCTGGTTCCAGGCAGTACCCCCTGGGCCTATTCCTTACATTTGAAATTGACATTTACTGCAGTAGTGCGAGAAGGCATTTCATGAAAAAGAACTAATATAAAGTATGGTTGCAAAAAAGAAAACTACAGCTATGTGTTTAAAGACACTGAAAGACCTCGTCTTGACACTAAGGGGCCCATTAGGATGGCGGGTGGATCGTCCCCGCCAGGCTGGCGTACCTCACCTTCAGCTGGAATTGCCAGTGAGATCTCAATGAATGACTTCATCAGGATTGGTAGCCGTTGGGGCAACACAATACATGAGCCTTTATCGGACTCATTAAGGCATCAACATCCGTTGGCATTGCTGATGGAAGTGTTAGACAGATATCCAACACGCATTCCTCTCTACAAAGCAGGCATCGTAGAACAGGTAAGATGCAATCTTGCCAGATTGGTCTGAATGACAGGAACCAGATCTCTCAAACGAGCCAAGCCAAGAATCTGTGTTATGCGTTCACGATACTGCATTGCCAAAAGAGCTTTCTCCATGGTTATCTGGGTATTGCTGGTGACCGGACCTGCCATAACGGAGCAGGAGGAATAAAAATAGTATCCCTGCTAGGAGTCCCAAAACGAGAGGCAGGCCGCCGAACACAGAGTGCACGAAGTTAGGAGAAATGCCCAGGACATCTTCAAAGGGTGCTAACAGTCCAGGAAAAATCGTCTTAAATACATGTACAATACCACTGGTATCAGACATATTTAAGATACAACCTCTAACATTTCTGCTAAATGTATGGGGCAGTTTGTTGATAATAATGCATGTATCTCCGCAGAGGACCTTGCAACTTGCAGATCATACGTCTCTCTGGACGAGGTCAGTGACACAGTTTTTTGTAAAAGAATGGCTTTCATTCTGCTTAAAGTATCAATTTGTATAGAAGAGATGCTCAGTGAAGGCAATAGTGGTGACTCCCTGTGTGTCTTAGGTTTTGGAAACAATACTTGCATACAACAAGTGACCCTGGCTGACACACTAACGAGATAAGCTGTTCCTGGCATCATTCCACAACAGCTGTGATCATTCAGCATTATGTAGCTTCCATTGGAAAGCTGCCTAAAAATTGGATCTATCACTGCTGCCGGGGAACCCTGCAGGTGGCATGATAAGTTGTTTGAAGAACCATCACAGGCTCCATGTAAATTAATGCCTTGACATAGAAGTGTACCACTTAATGTAGTTTTGCAATTTTTACCACTAAGAAATACCTCCTTTTCCCCACTCCAACATTTGTGTGTGTATGGTAAATCCCAGGTCGACTTTATGTATTCTTTACCCAACCTTTCATACAGGCCTGCTGGTATGTGTTTTAAGCAATACTGAAACTGGAAACTCGTCGCTGGTATCGCAATGGTGCCATGTATTATCCATTCAACGGCTGGTTTCTCAGAAACGGTTAATGGTAATCTCTCCAGTTTTTCTATGCTCAGCACCGTATAGTCTGCTCACCTCTGTGCCAAAGAGATTTGTTTATCTGTAAGGTTAAATCCAGTAAAAAATTACGTGTTTTTTATTAGACGCCAAGGCACATAGCCGGAACAAAGGTTTTGTAACGTCCAGCTTAGCAGCATTATAGAACGCAATTGAGACTGGCCATGTTGTAACATTAGCAAGTCCTGTTCCATTATGTCTATGGCAGAGGATACAATGCTGTCCAAAGAATAAATTCTGGACAACAGAGTTGTTAACCCATTGTCAACTACAGAGAGAGCTTTCTCTAAATTAATACGATCAATTTCCCGTATTCGTTCTGCAGTTTCCATTTGTGTGACTTTCCATGCTTCATTATAAGCAGCGTAAATACCGGCGTAAATGAAACATTTATGACCTGGTTTGCGAGGTCCCATTAAGAATTCTCTCAAATCAATGGCATCTTTAAGTAAAGTTAAGTGTTGTTTTATTTCTGGGAGTGTAGATTTTTGTAGCCACTCAGGGCACAGTTTTCCTACACTGTAAGTTGCTATTATCCCTGGATGTTGTCTCTGGACATATCTTGGATCTGGCCTAGTTACTGTAAACACTTGTGTCTTGTTCATGAATCTATATTGACAGTTATTGTAGTCCTCCGAGCACTCAATATTATCAAAAAATAGTCTTTATATAGTTTTCACTATTTTATTGTCCAATCTTCATTCAAATCAAGATCCAAATTCCCATCAAACGATTGCTTGCAGCCAACGCGCGTTTCGTCAAGTCCGTATAGGACAATTTGACTTCTTCAGGGCTGCAACCCAAATATATACAATCAGTCTCATTCCTCCAAGTTAAAGAACACATAGCAAAACAAATTATACATTGTCCGCATATTAACAGTAAACTGTTCAAAATAAGTGTTGATCTAACCTAAGTTAAGGTCCAGTATATCATTACTGTGTTAACACATTAATCCCACAAGAAGGAATATATTTACCAAAAACCTGATCTCAATATTAAACAAAAAGCAAAAAACATATTTCAGACCATCCAATTATATACGAGTCTTGTATACAAAGTAATAGGTTTAAGACTGTGGTTCCCGATAACGCCAATAGTTAACAGGTCACATGTAAATAACTCACCTAACTAATGGTCGGTGTCTACCCTTGGCCCATCCAGGCGTGGTTACTTAAAATTAGATCAGTTTCTTTTTATATAAGTTCTTATGTACATACCAGAACCTATAAAAAATATATATAGTCATATTGTCAATACTAAATGGGTAGCGTTAGATAAGTTTTGCAAGATTGGCAACACGTATTGGGTCCAACCTATTCAGTTAATTTCTAGTCAATATCTGCACTCACCATATAGTGGCGGAATTATGGTATATATCTCCAACGTATATACTTCTGTCCAAAGTCTTCACTTCCAGTCCAAATATCAATATTTTATTCCAATCAAGTCCTAAAGTAGATTAATAGATGTACCAGTATTATCAATATGTATACATCGGTCTCTACACATTATTTAGCCCAATACATATATTCGCTAAGTGTGCCTCACCTTTCGCTCCAGTATCTATGCATAAGCGTATATTTTATCATGTATCCTCTAATATCCTCTGTGTTTACAAGAAACTCCAACACGAGTCCGTGTCTAAATAAAGAAAAGGGCAAAGGAGTACAACAATAAGTCCTGTGTCCACCTTCGTATTTAATCTTATCGTTGTAACAGTATCACTACAATACATCTGTCATGCTCACCGTTAGTCAATACGAAGTGTTCTCAATCCGGCGTTCCGCGCGGGCGCCATCTTAAAGTAGCAATTTATAGTAATATTAGCGGGCGACATCTTGTAGTGTCTAATTATACTCGCAAGATCGGTAAATAAACTAATACGGTCATAGTCTCGCCATAACCTTGATATTGCCTCAAGTCATTCTTTTATACTGATACTGTTAATCAAATATGTATTTAGAGAGTTTCAACTTCGGCGTTCGAAACGAGCGCCATTTCGTAATGGCAAATGTAGTTAGCGAAACGTGCGTCATCTTGTAATGTCCATTTGTCCTTATAAGAGTAACTTTGGGCTAAACGAATCGTAGTCCCTCCTTATTAAAGTAGACACACATAACGACTATGTACCTTAAGTTATCAGTCATAATGAAATACTAATCATTTTGGCAAATTCATACCCTGCATGGCAAGATGCATCATAATATTTCTTTCTTGTCCTGTGAACCGCTGGGGTCCTCAGGTTGACCACAATCTTTTCCCTATGTTTAACAAAATTGTGCATTATTTAACATGTTTGTTTGTTCATAGCATAAGACATAGCAGAGAGGAAATTGAGGTAAGACTATGAACTGTAGAGTGAAAACTGTAGTTAACAATGTTGGTGCCTATGTTTCTGTTCTATGTCTAGTTTATACTATTTTCTCTCAGAACACTGTACACTCTATTGGAAAAGAAAGGTTAGAGATTATGAGTGAGTACATAACTTAGTACTCCACTAGGGTAGGATACAAGTGAGATTGTAAATAATAATTTTGAACCCACTGCCTCTCGGCTATGTCTTATGCTATGAACAAACAAACATGTTAAATAATGCACAATTTTGTTAAACATAGGGAAAAGATTGTGGTCAACCTGAGGACCCCAGCGGTTCACAGGACAAGAAAGAAATATTATGATGCATCTTGCCATGCAGGGTATGAATTTGCCAAAATGATTAGTATTTCATTATGACTGATAACTTAAGGTACATAGTCGTTATGTGTGTCTACTTTAATAAGGAGGGACTACGATTCGTTTAGCCCAAAGTTACTCTTATAAGGACAAATGGACATTACAAGATGACGCACGTTTCGCTAACTACATTTGTCATTACGAAATGGCGCTCGTTTCGAACGCCGAAGTTGAAACTCTCTAAATACATATTTGATTAACAGTATCAGTATAAAAGAATGACTTGAGGCAATATCAAGGTTATGGCGAGACTATGACCGTATTAGTTTATTTACCGATCTTGCGAGTATAATTAGACACTACAAGATGTCGCCCGCTAATATTACTATAAATTGCTACTTTAAGATGGCGCCCGCGCGGAACGCCGGATTGAGAACACTTCGTATTGACTAACGGTGAGCATGACAGATGTATTGTAGTGATACTGTTACAACGATAAGATTAAATACGGAGGTGGACACAGGACTTATTGTTGTACTCCTTTGCCCTTTTCTTTATTTAGACACGGACTCGTGTTGGAGTTTCTTGTAAACACAGAGGATATTAGAGGATACATGATAAAATATACGCTTATGCATAGATACTGGAGCGAAAGGTGAGGCACACTTAGCGAATATATGTATTGGGCTAAATAATGTGTAGAGACCAATGTATACATATTGATAATACTGGTACATCTATTAATCTACTTTAGGACTTGATTGGAATAAAATATTGATATTTGGACTGGAAGTGAAGACTTTGGACAGAAGTATATACGTTGGAGATATATACCATAATTCCGCCACTATATGGTGAGTGCAGATATTGACTAGAAATTAACTGAATAGGTTGGACCCAATACGTGTTGCCAATCTTGCAAAACTTATCTAACGCTACCCATTTAGTATTGACAATATGACTATATATATTTTTTATAGGTTCTGGTATGTACATAAGAACTTATATAAAAAGAAACTGATCTAATTTTAAGTAACCACGCCTGGATGGGCCAAGGGTAGACACCGACCATTAGTTAGGTGAGTTATTTACATGTGACCTGTTAACTATTGGCGTTATCGGGAACCACAGTCTTAAACCTATTACTTTGTATACAAGACTCGTATATAATTGGATGGTCTGAAATATGTTTTTTGCTTTTTGTTTAATATTGAGATCAGGTTTTTGGTAAATATATTCCTTCTTGTGGGATTAATGTGTTAACACAGTAATGATATACTGGACCTTAACTTAGGTTAGATCAACACTTATTTTGAACAGTTTACTGTTAATATGCGGACAATGTATAATTTGTTTTGCTATGTGTTCTTTAACTTGGAGGAATGAGACTGATTGTATATATTTGGGTTGCAGCCCTGAAGAAGTCAAATTGTCCTATACGGACTTGACGAAACGCGCGTTGGCTGCAAGCAATCGTTTGATGGGAATTTGGATCTTGATTTGAATGAAGATTGGACAATAAAATAGTGAAAACTATATAAAGACTATTTTTTGATAATATTGAGTGCTCGGAGGACTACAATAATTGTTTGGACCTTGGTTTGCCTTGGAGACTGTGGTAACCAGTCTCCCACCTCTTCCTGAGCACCATCTTGACATTTTGTTCTGTTACGTTTACCTTGACTTTGTGCTGTGCGCTCCTGTTAGCCGTTACCATTTCTGTCTACTATATTTACAGTTATTCGTGTCTGTGGGCCCGAGTAACCATTTTTTCCATTCAGGATTAGTTCTGTTTTGTTGTAAAATATAATTTACGTCTACCTCCTCATTTGTAGTTCTATTACCATAAGGTGTGTGCTTTGGTATGGACGGTTTGTTTAAATCTTTTATCTTAGCCAGGTCAAGACAAGATGTCTGTTGAACAGTTTCATTTAAGAACATTATTTGTTCTGGGATGATGCAGGCTCTGAATAATGCTTCTAAGCCTTGTACCTGCCAGTCTTTTGTGCCCCAGACAGTTTTTGTCTCAATGTTGTCTTTCCAAAAGTCAAAGCCTAATGTGGACAATTGAGCATAAAAGGCCGCAGAATATATTTGCTTAGTATTACTTAACATACTTTTCATGCCTGTTTTAGTAAAATGTTTAAAGTAAAAGGTTTCTGGATTTGTGACATTAAAACCTGTAAAGTATGGAAATTTGTCATAAAATGTTTTTGAGCTACCTTTTGGTGGCGTTGGACAATGTTCCCATTGATTATAAGTTAAAACATTTCTGGTGTTTGCAGATTTGTGTAAATAATGATGACTAAAATGATTAAAACAATACATTTCTTCATTTTTTGATGAACCATCTAAGTATTCATGTTTTGCAAATTTTGCTTACATTTCTAAGTCTGCCATCATGTTATTAACAGTTTCAAAGTCCCAATCATCAGAAAATGTACTTGGTGAGACAAAATCACTCAAGGAAACCTTAAATTGGTGTGGAATTTTCAGCAACTCAACAGAGCCATAAATGTCACGATCAGTTCTATCCCAAGCTATACCACCAGGTAGAGGAACGGCTGTGATGTTTACTGATGACAGGTCTCTTTGCTCACGATGAGATGATTTGTGTGGTTTCAGGATCAAGTTCATGTTCTTACTTGCTGTGTCCATTTTACTATATTTTCCATCCATCAGCTTTCCCAAACTTAAAACAAGAATGAGCCATAGTAGGAGAAAAAGTATACCTAACACAATCCAAAGTTCAAGCCATGGTGAAACCAGATATGTATTTGCAAGTTGGTGAAAAAGTTATTTTACTTGTTCCTTGAAAGTTTTGTTTGTTGGCGTTGTTTCAGGCTCACTGGGATCCCCAGAAAAGGTTTTGAAGTTGATGAAATAGCCAGAGGCAGATCTGTCAATGGTTGGTATTGCATCTGTAATATTTGAAATCGCTGGAGCTACTAGTTCACTTGACATGTTAGTATAGTCGGATGCTACATCATTGTAGATGGGAGTTTATTGACAAACTGTTATTTGGGTTTCAAGAGGCACACGTTCCATGGCTTTGTTGCATAGTCCTTCTTTTCTCACTGCAGATTCTTCAAAGGTGATGAGTCTTTCAGTTTGCACCTCTTAGATGGTAGCAAGATTTGGTCATCTGCTACATCTTTGGAGTCCACTGGGCCTACTACTTATTATCGACCACATGGTGATGTTTTTCCAGGTCAAATGATACAGAGCGTTCTCCTTTCTTCCAGCGAGGGGCGGCAGCAACACTGTTCGTGATCTGTGGACTGCTAGTACAGGTACTGGTTTTCTGTAAGAAGGCCCAAATTCCTTCTTATTCGCTATTTTTTCTCTGACCAGATCCCCAATCTTTGGAATCCAGACCGGTCTTGCTGGGACGGGTGGTTTTTCTTCATTGCTCGTTGGCTTCTGTATGATGTTGCTTGGACTTCTTCTTGTTTAATTTAAGTCCTGTAAAACAGCCAAATGGTCTTTGATATCAAAGGGTTTTTGTTCTACCACTGAAGTATGAGGATTGAGGTCTTCGATCATCATTCTAGTACCGAAAAGGACTTCATATGAAGTGATTCCACCCAGAGAATTTCTTGGCAGGTTATTAAGACTACGTTGGACACTTATTAGATGTTTGACCCACCCGTCACCCGATACTAATACCCTAGCTGTTATAGATTGCTTTACGTCACGGTTTTTTCTTTCCACAACCAAATTTCCCTCAGGATGGAATAGACTTGAGTACCGCATTGCAACGCCCAAGCTGGCCATGGCCTTCTTGTAAGCCCTAGAGCTAAAAGCAGGACCCTGGTCAGAATATAGCGTGCCGATTGCGTATGTGCCGATAAAGACTCGCAAATCTTTTATAACAGTTCGGGCGTCAGCCGAGCGCTGGGGCCTCATCCAAATGAATCTTGTCCTAATACTTGTGGGACCGCTTTTGTCCATAGGCACGTCTGAGCGTGGATAGTCTAATGCTAACAATGGTGTCTGTACAGGGCTGGCTACACTGTAGACAGGAATCTGGTGGCGCTACAAGCTGTGATCTCTGTAGCAGACATCTCAATTAATTTCAAATTCGTAAATGTGGGCGCTCATCCCTGGCCACCAGTACATCTCTTGTAATTCTAGTAGAGATTTAGAGATCCCTTGATGTATCAGACCCTCTCCCATATGTGCTTCTTGAATCAAAGCACCTCTCCGATTCCTGTTTGGGATTACCCTATCCCCTACTCAAGGGATTCGAGAAAAAGGAACGGAGTCGGCATCAATTATGTATGAATATTTGAGTGGATAGTTTAGAGGTAACGCTGTTCCGCTGCCTTTGCTTGTGGCATTGACAGCTAGCATTGTTTCACTGTCTATTTTTATTTTTGAACAAGTGATTGCAGCTACGGAAGCCATTTGCAAAGCTGCCTTCGCGGCTTCATCAGCTAATGAATTCCCTTCAACGTGAACGCCATCACGCTGATGACTCAGTGTATGCATCACGTGAGTCTTTTGTAGTTCTTTCTGTAATAAAATTACTTGTTCCCAAAGCATTTTATGCTTGATTGTGCCACCATTTGCGTCTTTAAAATCATTTTGAACCCAGTTCTGCAAATATTCATTGTAAGACTGGACGCAGTAATACGAATCGCACACTATGAGTGTGGGGAATTCGCAATCGTTATTTTCCAGCACCATCTTGAAAGCCTGTAGTTCAGCTCGCTGAGTTGTACAGTCTCCAAGAGATTGAGTTTTAGTGACCATAGGTCTGAATTTACCATCGCGCCAGCGACTTTTAACAATCGTGCACGCCGCACTATAAGCATGTTTGCCCCCAATCGCAGGCCGTGCTGATCCGTCTGTATATATTATACAGCCGTAATGTTCTAGAGGCCGAATCTCAGTGGGCAGAGGACATTCTTGTTCGTATTGGAGACATTTTTGAGTCTTCAAGTAGGGGTCAAAAATGTATTCAACGTCTGTTACAGCAAGAGAATTAGCCCATTGTATCCATCTTGGATGTAAAGCTTTTGCATTTTGAATGCTTGCCTTTGTCACTGCCTCTAAGGCATGTACAGGAGTAATGACTTTTATGCATTTACCTTGTACGAGGGCTCTCTCTTTTGCTACTGCAGTTTGAACTGCTGTCAGAATTTTCTCTGTTCAAGTGAATTTCATTTCAGCTTGTGTGTACACGTGTGAATTGTAAGCTATTGGTACCTTTTCACCTTCATTAAAGGTTAGGTAAGTAAATCCGCATCTCCCTGGGATGATTCGGATTACAAGGTTTCGTTCATTTACGCGTGTCTGTAAATGTGTGTTGCTAACATGTCTGTTTGCACTGAATGCAAAATTTCTGTGTGTTTTTGAGTCCAATTAGTAGGTTTGAAATCAGGTTTGATAAATTCGTAGAGAGGTTTAACCCTTTCTGCGTAGTTTAGAATGTAAGTTCTTCCGAAACTCAGGAATCCTAGGACTGGCTGTAAGTTTTTCAGCGTTTTTGGAGGTTGGAGCAGCGCACATTTTTCTAAAAAGTTTGCTGCCAGGCTTTTGCCTTCACTTGAAAGTTTGTATCCAAGAATAGGACGTTGAGGTGGGCAATTCTTGATTTTTTAAATTTGAATTTGTACCCTTCAGAGGCCAATCCAAGTATTATGGTGTTCACCCTGGTTAAGTGCCTGTCCAAGTCATCATCTGTAAGAATGATGTCATCGACATAAGATACTGCCTCATCATCATATGTTTGCAGTAACTGTGTTACTCTGGCTTAAAATAACCCAAGGTCTGTTCTTGAATCCCTGTGGAAGATGACAAAAGTGTTTTTGTGTCCCCATTATTGAGAAAGGTGTAATGTTTTGACAGAAGAAACCGTTAGAAATATCTAATGTCATTTTATATTTTTTGCGCACAATGTTATTCATCAGTGCTGCACTGTGTGCATTTGGTACTGCAAATGTTTTGCAACAAGAATTTAAATGTCTGTAGTCCAAAACTAGACGATATGTTTTGTCTGGTTTGGAGACAGGAAACAAAGGATTGTTCATGGGCGAGGTGCATGTTTCAATCACCCCTTGGTATTCAAGTTGATCTAGGATCTCCCTGACTTACTTGCTTTTTAGATTCTTGTTTAACTGGATACTGCTTCTGAGCAGTTGGTTGATTTTTTAACTGGATCTTATGGTGAGGAGAATCCTCATCCCATCACACATGGTTTTTGTATAATGCTGGTGCCTGGGTCACAGCCCATTTTCTGGCATAGGTGTATTTTTTATGAATAGGAATATGATTTGAGAAGGCTGGCATAATGATCTCTTCCCCATGTGGGCACTCCCTGACAAATTCAGGTGGCCAGTCTTTTTCAGCCAGAAGGATGTCATAACCTTTAGATAGTTTTACCCAGAAGAGTGCTTTTATTTTCCTAGTTATGTCCCCCTCTATTCGGAGTGTTACTTCATATAACATATGTGGTACACTTACCCTGGTATCTGCAGTTTCAACCTGAATGCATTCATTCAGGTCCACTGTCGCCAGATGATCCTTCAGGATCTTGCGAGCTATGGTAACCTTTGCTGCGCTGTCCAGCATTGTCTGGGCCCCCTCCCCGTTCTTGAGTTGTGTCCTCAAGATCCTCGGCATGTCTGATTTTAAGACTTGCTACCTTCTTTTTGGTAAATTGAGTTTCTTATTTTTCGGAACTTGTTGATCGTCCTTGGACTTCCCGCGTTCTTCTTCGTGTTCTGATCGTCCTCTTCTTTCGGATTTCTGTGAGGAAGTCTGAAAGGTACGAGAGGAACGTGCATCAGTATATTGATATCTATCAGGTTTTCTTAAATTATCCCTATTTCTCAGGTCATACCTTTTTTCTGAGGGCTCCTTTTGAGGAGACCTTCCTCTGGATTTAGAATGCTTCTCCTTAGGACGTGTCTGTCTAGTATTTTCCCACTTCTTTTTAAAAGTAGTGAGAGTTTTTTTTAATACAAACTTTTTCAGGATTTTCTGTTAGTTCGGGATTTACTGGTTTCCCTCCCAAACTATCTCTTCCCAGTTCTTCATAGGATTTTTCTATTATTCTGGCCAGTTCATATGGTTGCTCAGTTACATCAAGTTATTTTCGTTTTTGGCGGATTGCCACTGATGCTGCTTCACCTTTAATATTAGCTAATATTATAGCTGAGACCTGTTTGAAATCCTTGAGTAACTTCATACCGAGATTTAAAGCAGGCTCTGCCCCGTATTCATTTTGAATCTGTTTCAGGACGTCTGGTATTACTGCCATGGACGGAATACCATGTGTTCTTGTGTAGATTGCAGCAAAGACTGTACCCCAAGTGTCACAGTCCTCCAGGTGTGGTGCGATCCCCATTGGTAAACAGATTGTTAGAATTCTGTGTCTCTCATGAGGTGTACTATCGGGAAATACTGCCTCGATCTGAGTAATTGTTTGAGCTAACCAGAATGGAATTTGTTCCCTTTTTGTGGGTGATTTACCAATGACTGATTGTATAGTCTGTGGTGTAATTTTGTTTGTGTTCCCTTGATGAAGAGTTTGCTGTGGAATTCTTATAGCAGGTTGGACTGTTAGAGTCCGCATGACATATTGAACCAATTGTCTATGTATTTTAATTAATTGTTTTAGCTGAGCTACCAGTTCTGGACCTGTCATTTGTTTAATGGCAGGATGTGGTGTATAGCTGGCTAGTACCGGCCATGTTGCTCTTGGTCTACCTAGTGAACCGAGCCTGGTAATGTGATTTTGATGTTGTAGGGCGCCTTTAAACCAGAGCTGATGCTCTTGGTAAGTTTGTGGAATTTCAATGTCCTTGAAAGGAACGTATTCCGCTGGATGTTACTCTATTTTATAGAAGTGGAACACATGTGTTGTTGGATTTGCTTGTGGAAAGATAATCCATGAATAGAATACCTCTGTCTGCCGATATTCATGTGCCTCTATGACAAAATTTACCCTACCACCTCTTGCTGATAGGCCATTTTCTATGAGCTTTATAGCTATGGTTTCCTTACGTTTTCCGGGATGATTATAGCATCCGGGTCATTTTGTTGGAAACCTGTAATGTCTAAACCCGGTTGGGTTGCATTTACTGCAGTTCCACTGCCTCTGGGATTATCATCGTCGGTATACGACATTTTGTTTGAAAGTTTTGCAGAGCAACTTTCAAGGAAATAAAGATAAGGTGCATGATATTTCGGAACACGGTATCTTTCAACGTTAATCAAACAAAATACTAATAAATAGGATTTTTTGTCCTACTCAGTAATGGTGGATTTTTTATCCTTCAACCCACTCCAGAAGTCTATTGGAGTATTTTATGGGATAAAGGGTTCTCTGTGAAAAGCACGACTGAGTTACTCTAGTATCTAGCTTTAAATTTGAGCCTTACGAAACGTTGGGCGCCATGTAGTATAGTTCCTATATTCCAAATAGGCTCTGCGAATTGGAATATTATATATTATAGATGTGACATAGGACTTATGTCAGCTAGGTGGCTATCGAATATATTAGACTTAATTGTGAGTGCCAGCTAGCTCAGAGGTCACTAGAAACTTTCTTGAGTTCACAAGAAGGGATTTAGTTTCTGACAACTGCATAAACATGATAACTTTGTTTCCCCAACATAAAACTGATCTTCAGAGTCGTGGAAACAATAGATAGATATTTTACTCAGTCATTCGTGCATCCTTCGTTTCACCAGAGGTGCAGAGAAATAGAGAGACGGGCGTTTTCAGTAAAAGAGTATTTATTGAACAGTCTTCTTTCTCATGCAGAAGAAATTAACTGCTACAATCGTAATACTGATTGCAAAGTGTAATGCGTATAGTAAGAAGAGTATTATGAAATAATACTGTAAAAGCATGTTATAGTTCCTAGACCATAGATAAATACATACATAAATAACAAAGGCTAAAAAGTTCTCAACTGGTGCTTCTAAAATACACCTACCCTGATGTACCTAACCTAATTCTAGTACGAGGGAATAGGTAAGTGGGGTGTAGCATAAATTTAGTATTCTTTGCCAAGAATCTATCCAAGATTTCTCTTAGGGTCTAACCAGCTCTGTACCTTGGTTTTAGAATGAAGGAGGTCAGTCTCAGGACTCGATTTCCCAACAACCCGCAAGGGTAGCTTGGAAACACTGGAGCTGGATTTCTCGGCAAGAGAAAAGAAAGCGTCTCACTCAGTGCGTCTGCTGGAGGGTCGGCTTCCTTCGGCACTTGCTGTAGCTGGATGCGTCGGGCAAGTAGATAGTGGAACTGCTCCAAACCACCGTGTGTTTGCTATAGCAAGGGTGGGCATATTTATACCGTGGAGGTGCTGAGATTGACGTAAAGATGGACATAATAACGTCATCAAAGAGTCTCAGTTCTTTGAAAACTCCATGAGTTCTTGGACAAGTCAGTGAGCTATGTCTAAATATGGTTATGATTTGTATGCCTATATAAGGATATGGTGATTTATACCTATATAAGGGCATGAACCAGGAAAATTACACTAGGGTCCTAAAATGCTATACAACACCTCGTCATTGGGTAGCATGCCCTAGGAGAGTGCTAAGGTGTTTTTGACAAAGTCGTCATTTTTTCCCTGTCAGTTTTTTTCTATCTTTCTCTTCATTATGGTTCCAAATTGATCCATTCTTTATGTTGTGGTACTGGTAAATTATTGCAACTCCGAGTGTTGTGTTTTGTCAATGATTTAATGGGTGTATGAAGACATTGCTATTTCTCACAATCATTTCCATCTCTGCTGTGTTGTTGCTAAATTCACACGTTTTGAACTAACCATTGCACTTTTTTCAGGTTGTGACCCTTCATATGCATTGGTATTTGGTGTTTGTGAAATATTTGTCTATATGCATCTGTACATAACGTTGAGCTCATAGTAAAGTAGCTGTAACCAGTAATTCCTATATATATATATTATCCCACAATCATAATAGAACCAAAGAATATTTAAATCTCGAGAAGCTAGAATGTATCACTTCCTTAAAAAGTCGACAACTCATCCTGGAGTCACCGCTAAAACACTTGCAAATTAGGTTCCCCACACAAGTTAAAAAACATAGCAAATATTGCCACAAATGGCATGCACAAAATAAGGCACACACTTTCCCCTGGCCCGAGGGAGAAACATTTGACACTAACACAATCAAACACATGAGGGCACACATTCAGATCAAATACATAGGACAAAACAAGACCAGAAGAGAGGCACTGTTCGAACTGTGGGCTATCTTCCAGGAGGTCCAGATCGACAATCCTATCCCAGAACCAGCATGAAAGGCGTCCGCACCTCCCCTGTCATATGTGGGACTGGAGGTGTTCTCCCTGATGCCTGACATCCCTACGGTCCCTGCAATTGGTTACACCAATACGCTGTTTGAGGGAGCCAGAGGTCCCCCCTACTGGACAATGAACTGTCCGATCCAGACATAGGAGGCGGACAGACTAGCGGCCCAGGCAATCCCAGCATCACCCCACTGGTCTGGGTGAGCATGTTCAGGCAACAAGGAGGTTCATAGCGGGTCTGGACAGCGACACGACTGGCAATAGCAAGGAAGAAAGTGTCAGTCCCCCGGAATACAACAGCAAAGGTGAGATTACAGGGTTGGCCCACAGACCAAAGGTAGAAATAGGAACCGACAAAACACCCAAAAACACACACATTCTACTGTCCGCCCCAGGCCAATCGGAGGTCACGTTGCTTGTGAACAAGACATCATACAATTTTCTGCTAGACACAAGGGCAACAAGGTCATGCCTACAGGAAGGGACAGTCCCCTTATGAAGAAGCACTGCAGTTATACAGGGAGTCTTGAGTACGGAGGCCACGATCCCCATCACAGAACCCCTTAAGTTGGAGATGGGGGGAATAGGGTGAGGGTATAGTTAATATATTTTCCCTCATCCCTGACTAATATATTACGGCGAGACCTAATGACCAAGTTAAACTGTCCATCTAGTTTGCCAACAACAGAACTATAGCCTGCACCTCCCTGAGAGTTTCTTCCCGAGCAAGAATCCAGACCAGCGAAACACTGCATTGCTTGTACACTGGCAAGGAGAGTCCCAGCCAATCAGAAACAGTTTGCTGCTGCAGTCCTTGAATATAAGGGAAATTTCTTTGAACTATATGAGTTAGCTTGGTAGTGAGCATGTCACCCACACCACCTCTTAGTTGAAGCCGCAAAAAGAATGTGAACCTTTATAGCCAGCAAGGTATGAAAGGAGGAAGAGAGTTGGGGTTGCGACATGCACATACCTATTGGGTCCCCCAAGACTGGGTGGAAAGCCGGGCCAAGACCCATAGGGGCAATTGCGTTAACAGCCAGACCACATGTACCTCCAAGATCATCGAGCTCAGCCCCTACCCATGGCACCTCCACGCACAAGAAAGTGGCACAGATGAGGTTGCTTGGCACTATGTGGTGCTTTCCCCATGCCTGAAACCCCTTTCTTCTGACGAATGCAGTACCCAAGCATATAATGATCATTGGAGAATCATCACGTAGAGCAAATAGAAAACCACCCCAAGGAAGTGTCCCCGCTGGCCACATGGGGAGGAAACCTGAACATGGGTTGAGCAGGCAGCCACACGTAACCACCACGCAGCAGCCCACTGGGAAGGGTTAAAAACAGGAGCAAGCCTGACACAAATTGAGTAAGATTGCCCTCAAGGGGGTTGCGTTGGCAGCGAGCTTGCAAATGACACCAGTCTTGAAGGGGGCTTCACTGCTGAATCTGAGAGGGTTTCAAGCCAGTCCTATCAGCATTGGTCAGGGAGGTTGGCAGCAGCCAGACTTTAGAGAATGTTACTACTGTCTCAGAATGGGCCACACGGTCGACCAATGCTTCCTAAAAGCATATCATGAACAAAGATCGATGATCGTGGGCCAGTCCCTGCAAAATCTTCAGCCACAAAAACAAGCCCTGGGTAACCCAAATGCACCTTACATTCAGCCACAGGGAAGTCAGACAGCCACTGCACCACCGGAACAGGGATCAGGTAGTTGGTCAAACACTTGACAACAGCCGCAACAGACAGGGAACTCAGCCCAACAAGGATAGGGGCCACAACCATGGCAGGGAGGGGTAACTGGGAAGGCAATGTCTTTACACAACCGCAAAACTCAGTAAGCTCGAACCCCCAATGCGAAGCTTCCACTTCACGCACACTTCAAAATGTATTTAAAAAATAAAGAAAAGTGAGACAACATTAGGAATTTATGCCTTTACTTCTGTTCTAAAAAAAACTCTGGCCTGCAGTATGTTTTGTTGATTAGGAATCCACAATAGAGTTCCCTAATAGGGTACCTGCGGGAACACATGCCCTACTCTGCTGCTTATCCCCCAGGGTGGGGTTGACTGGCCACACCCCAGGGGGTGGGCAGCCTGGCAAGGGGCAGCTGCTCCCCGACCTGTGCATAAAAGCAAGCAACCTAGTCCCCTCACCCAAGTCCAACTCAGATGGGTTCCAATAACAAGATCAAACTGTCCCCCTTCTTGGGACCCCAGCCCAGGACCAAAATTCCTTCATGGAATGAGGTTTCAACAGCAGCATCCCCATATAACCATCAGCCTCCATGCCAATGGAGGCCCCCTTTTCAGTTCCAAAATGAAGCACTGTTCCAGCTTCAGGAGCCAGTTTTCCCTCACACTTGGAATGATAAAAATTCCGTAACCTCCTTAACACACACATAAAATCCGACAGATTGTGAAGTACTGCATGGCACTGGATCAGTTCTGGCCTCGCACCGGACTGCTATTTATTAACATTCTGCCTCCTCTATTCCCTCAAACATCCAAAAACCTACTCATCTGTCATGTCCCTCCAAAACAACAAAAATAGCATGTCACCGGTTAGATGTCCCGGGCCACAGCTGGGGACAGCAGGCCCAAAATATCCTGATAAGGTGAAGTCAGAGGGAGAGGGGGTGCAGGGAAGGAAAGAGTCTGCAAAACTCCATCACATGTCTATGCGAGATACTCAGAAATATGCTCGCCAGCTAATACATACAAAGGCTAGCACACACCATCTGGCAGATGCAAGAAGCCCAATATTGAACATCTTTCCGACCATCTCCGGTACACGACCATAGAGACAGCCAATCACATAAGACCTAAGAAGGCGCCCAACAACCCACAAAAGAAGCCCAAAACCAGCCCAAATGAAGCCTCTAGAAAAAGGGCATTGTCAAGACACCTGATACCACTAACGAGAATCAAATTGTATGCCGCATGCCTGGATTAGAGGAGCACACACGTGACCTCAGGGCATATTGCAATCCCCAACAACAACCAATTGCAACATGCCCCCTCTATTTACATAGCCCACCCATGTGTAGGTGAAAAGGCTCCACCTGCTTTGAAAAAGCACCCTCACCCATACACTAGGGAAGGTAGGATATTAGACTAACGATGCCCATAAAACAATAGTCAAATAAACAAAATCACCCACATGCACATGAAGATCACCCACATACTGAAATATCCTTTTCTGTCATGGTGAGGGGGTAGAATCAATGACCCATAAGGAAAAACCCAAGCGACCCATGAATAATCACCCACCGTTTTTGTAATTAGCTACCCTTATAGGGGGCCACCTTCTGGTACCCCACTAAAGTTGTGCAAATGCACGTGAAAAGCACACCCCTACAAAGAAAGGCAAAGGAACCCCCAATAATGTTTTTTGATGACATACGTAAGAAAAGAGCTACAATGGTTCCGTCGGGTATGAGAAATTTGTACTTTGTGCTGGTACTGTGACCGAAGCTCTCTGTTTTATTAGGGACAATGAAAAAGCGTCTCCACCGGGGTTAAAATGCTCAAATTGATGCAAAAAAATCCGCCCTAGTTTGCAGATTTTCCACTGTAACAAACCTTTGCAAATCACTTTCAGATCTCAAAGGCAACCTTTCGATGCCACCATTGGTCTTCCTATACCTCAATTTCAGAACTTGACGTTGACTACCGCCACGTCACCCAACTTTTGGGTACATTGATTCAATACTAGATCAGCTGTCTGGTTATTTTCCTGTCCCAAGGAAGATCTGCCATGAAGCTTTTTGAGCCACCCTTTCGTCGAAACGTTGACGATATATAGAGGTCCATTCCCACCGGGGTCTAAGGGTCCAAACTGCAAAATAAACTTGCACTCTATCAGAGACACTTGATTAACCAATATTCTGGCCACACTGGGTGCATTGCTTCTTCTGTATATCTTGTATATAGAATTTATGTTTTGTTTTCACCAATGTGTATATAACACTCAGTCATCCATGTCACTTGAGCACCTTTGTCACATGAATGCATCTTCACTTTGTTTTTATTGAATTGTAGACACTTGAAAAAATGCAAATATTTCTTTGATTAAAAGAAAGAGTAAATTCTTAAGACTGCATAAATTGTTGTTCTTTTGTGTTCCAGCCTACTCTCACGTGCAAATGTTGTAACTATTTTTGGGATTAATTCTGAAGCGTATAAGCAATTTCTCATACCCGAAGGAACCATTCAATCAATCAATCATAGCATTTGTAAAGTGCACTATATACCCTTGAGGGTCTCAAGCCGCTGTGGGGGTAGGGGGGTGGGGGGGAGGGGGGGCGAGCTGCTACTGTTCGAAGAGCAAGCTCTTGAGGAGTCTTCTGAAGGTCAGTAAGTCTTGGGTCTGCCGTAGGCGGATGGGGAGGGTGTTCCAAGTCTTGGCTGCTAGGTGGGAGAAAGATCTTCCACTGGTGGTCACTCTTTGGATGCCGGGGACAGTGGCAAGGGCAGGTCTCTCAGGTGGGGTGTGATGTGGTTGCAGCGAGGGATGTTGAGGATCAGGCGTGTGGAGGCGTTCTGGATGCGTTGGAGCAGTTTCAGGAGTTTGGCCAAGGCTCCTGCATAGAGGGCATTTCCTTAGTCCAGTCTGCTGCTGACGAGGGCCTGGGTGACCGTCCTTGTTTCGATGGGGATCCACTTGTAGATCCTGCGGAGCATGCGGAGGGTGTTGAAGCAGGAGAAAGAGACGGCGTTGACCTGCTTCATCATGGAGAGGGTGGAATTGAGGATGACTCCTAGGTTGCGTGCGTGATCAGTTGGTGTTGGAGCTGTTCCTAGTGCAATCGGCCCCCAGGAGTCGTCCCAGGCCGAGGGGGGGATCCGAGGATGAGGACCTCCGACTTGTCCGAGTTTAGCTTCAGTCGGCTGTTCTTCATCCAATCGGCGACGGCCTTCATTCCTTCGTGGAGGTTGGTTTTGACAGTGTGGGGGTCCTTGGTGAGGGAGAGTATCAGCTGGGTGTCATCGGCATAAGAGATGATGTTGAGGTTGTGCAATCGGGCGACGTGGGCGAGCGATGCCATGTCGATGTTGAACAGCGTTGGGCTGAGGGATGATCCCTGGAGTATGCCGCAGATGATCTCGTGGCTTCGAAGTGGAAGGGGGGGAGGAGGAGGCTCTGTGTTCTGCCGGAGAGGAATGAGGTGGTCCAGTCCAGGGCCTTCTCTTGGATCCCGGCGTCATGGAGGTGTGTTCGTAGTGTGCGGTGGCAGACCGCGTCGAAGGCGGCTGACAGGTCCTGGAGGATGAGGCCTGTGGTTTCTTTGTTGTCTAGCAGGGTTCGGATGTCATCAGTGGTGGCGATGAGAGCAGTTTTGTTGCTGTGGAACCCGGACTGGGACTGGTCTAGGATGCTGTTTTCCTTGAGGAAGCTGGTCAGTTGTTTGTTGATGGCCTTCTCAATGACCTTCGCCGGGAATGGGAGCAGGAAGATGGGTTGGAAATTCTTGAGGTCCTTGGGGTACTCTTTGGGTTTTTTGAGTAAGGCGTTGATCTCGGCGTGCTTCTAGCTTTTGGGGAAGGTCGCTGTCTCGAAGGAGATGTTGATGGCTTTCCGGAGATGGGTGCAATGGTGGTGCTGGCTTTGTTGAAGATGTGGTGTGGGCAGGGGTCTGATGTTGTTCCAAGAGAGCAGGCAGTTAGTGTGGATGGTGGTCATGGGGGCGAAGGACTCAGTGGTTGCCAGGGTGGTCGCGGCATTGAAGGTGTAGTGGATGTCTGCGATCTTGCGGTGGAAGAAGGTGGCCAGCGAGTCACACAGGTCTTGCGACTGTGGGATGTCATTGGTGTTGGAGCTGGGTTTGGAGAGTTCCTTCACTATGTTGAAGAGCTCTTTGCTGTTGTGTGTGTTGTTGTCTAGGTGGTCTTTGAAGGAGGCCCTTTTGGCGGATCTGTTGAGTTGGTAGTGTATGCGGGTGGCCTTCTTGTGGGCTACGTAGCTTTCCGGTGTTCATTCACGGAGCCAGTTCTTCTCGAGATTTCGCCATGTTTGCTTGGAGGCCTGGAGGTCTTCAGTGAACCAGCTAGCTTTCTTGCTGTTGTGGCCGTTGGAGGGTTTCTTGAATGGTGCGAGGTTGTTGGCGCAGTCGTTTATCCACTGTCTGAGGTTGCAGGCAGCAGCTTCGGGGTTGGTCGGGTCTGCAGGTGTGCTCCGGGCAAGGGTGGTGGATAGCTGGTCTTCGATGACTTTGCTCCTGCAGAGGCAAGGTATCTGTTGGGCGTGGTGGTGCGCAGTGGGTTTCCGGAAGGTGAGGTGGATGCAGCGTTGGTCGGTCCAGTGGAGCTCGGTGGTGTGGTCGAAGGAGACGTGAGTGCTTGCGGAGAAGATGGGGTCAAGCGTGTGTTGCTGCGGAGTAGGTGGGTGTTGTGACGAGTTGTCAGAGTCCGAGGTTGATGAGGTTTTCGATCAGGGAGGAAGAGTTGGAGTCGTTGTTGTTCTGGAGTTGGTAGTTCAGGTCCCCAAGGAGGATGTAGTCCGTGGCGGCGAGGGTGTGTGTGCTGACGAAGTCGGCGATGGAGTCGCTGAACTGTGGTCGGGGTCCGGGGGTCTGTAGACGAGAGTTCCTCTGAGGGTGGTGTTGGGGTCGGTGTGGATCTGGAAGTGCAGGTGTTCGGCAATGCTGAGGGTGTCATCAGTGTTTGTAGAGACTTTGAGAGTGTTCCTGTGGACTATTGCGATTCCTACTCCATAGGTGCGGTCCTTGCGGGTGATCTTATAGCCTTCTGGGATGGCTATGGCGATGTCGGGTGCTGAGGAGGGGTTCAGCCAGTTCTCCGTCAGGAAGGCGATGTCTGGGGTGTTAGAGTCGAGTAGGTCCCAGAGTTCAATGGCGTGTTTGCGGGCAGAGCGGGTGTTGAGGAGGATGCATCTGAGGTGTTTGGGTTCTTTGGTTGATGGTTTGGCAGGCCGGATGCTGGTGAAGCAACAGTTCCAGCAGGAGAAAGGACGTTGGGCGCCCTTCGGGGCGCACAGGTAGCAGGTGTGTTATCGTCCGGTGTTGAGTGTGTGGAGGGTGCTGGAATCGTAGTGGAACAAAAGGGGGTGGTGATGGACGGAGCATCTGAATCAAACACTCACACCCAGTCAAAAGATCTGGGTTTAATCCATCACCGTTCTTTAGCCCACTCTGCCACCCCAGTTCAGACATGGCTATATGCAAATCAGTCTGACCCTGTGCCTCATGGGAACAGTCCAGCCCGAACTGCCAAGCCATGTCTTACCTGGACCAGAAACAAGCTTCCGAGGACCGGTTTCTGGCATTCCAGCCGTCTTCAGCCCGGCTTGCTTGAATCCAGTGGCAAAGTGAGGAAGGGACTCACGTCTGAGCATACCCTGCCACACTTATGGTGGCCAAAAGTGGTACAAAAGGGGGTGGTGATGGACGGAGCATCTGAATCAATCAAACATTCACACCCAGTCAAAAGATCTGGGTTTAATCCATCACCGTTCTTTAGCCCACTCTGCCACCCCAGTTCAGACATGGTTATATGCAAATTAGTCTGACCCTGTGCCTCATGGGAACAGTCCAGCCCGAACTGCCAAGCCCTGGACCGGAAACAAGTTTCCGAGGACCGGTCTCTGGCATTCCAGCCGCCTTCAGCCCGGCTTGCTTGAATCCAGTGGCAAAGTGAGCAAGGGACTCACATCTGAGCATACCCTGCCACACTTATGGCGGCCAAAAGCGGTTATGTTATGTTATGTTAAGTGCTTTTTATAAAGCGCGCTGACACCGAAGCTTCCTGGCGCTGATAGACAGAATAGATGAGGAGGGAGCAGAGTTAGCAAGATCTAACCAGAGGTGGGGAAGAGGTGGGTTTTCAGCATTTTCCTATAGGTCAGGAGGGAAAGGGAGGATTTGATGGGGAGAGGGAGAAGGTTCCAAAGTGCGGGAGCCAGGTGAGAGAAGCGGCGACCGCCGAATCTCTTGGTTTTGCTCTTGGGGGTGATCAGCGAATCTCGGTGGGCTGATCGAAGATTGCGTGTGGGACAGTGAGGGCGAATGAGGGATTTTAAGAAAACGGGGCCAGGGCAGTGAAGTGCTTTAAAAGTAAGGCATGCCACCTTGAAGGCAACCCTACGATCGACTGGGAGCCAATGAAGGCACGTAAGCAAAGGCTTAGCTGATTGCCATCTGGGGGTGCCATGAATCAGGCGGGCCGCCTGGTTCTGGACACCTTGGAGGCGTTGTATAAGATACTGCGGTAGGCCGTGGTAGATGGCATTAGAAAAATCCAAGCGGGAGAGTCCCAATGAGATGACAGTTTGGGTGAGTGCCGCAGGGGGAAGAAGGTAACGGACTTTGCGGATCCTCCGGAGTTGGTACATACAGGAGGAAACCACCACTCCAACTTGAGCTCTGAGGGAGAGTTCGGTGTCAATGATGACACCCAAACTCTTTACTGTTTTTTCAGGGGTGGGGGGGTCCAAACCCTGGCGGCCAGAACTGTGGACCCCAGTAAACGTGGCTGAGCCCAGGAAGAAGGAGCTCAGTTTTACCGGGGTTCAACTTCAGTTGGTTCTGGTTCATCCAAAGTTGGATGTGAATCATGGCTCCGTGAAACGTTTTAACAGCATGTGGTGAGTTGAGGGAGAAAATGATTTGTAGATCATCAGCATAATTATAGGTGACGATGTCCCATTTCGAGAGTGACTGAATGAGTGGCCGGAGATAAATATTGAAGAGAAGTGGGGAGAGGGAAGATCCCTGGGGGACACCACAGGACGTGGGGGTTTGTTTAGCAGTGTAGGGGCCCAGACGGACCGCCTGTGTTCTTCCCGTAAGGAAGGATTTGATCCACTCAAGAGCAACGCCCCGGATGCCTGCCTGCTCGACACGGTGGAGAAGGATGTTATGATCCACCGTGTCGAACGCGGCCGACAAATCCAGTAGCACGAGGGCCTGGGGAATTCCCGCGTCCGCGCCGCTCCTGAGTGTGTCAAGGACTGCCAGAATAACGGCTTCAGTGGAGTGAGCAGGTCTGAAGCCGGACTGATTCGGCTCGAGATAGCAGGAGGTTTCTATGAAGCTGGACAGGCAGCGGGTAACATGGGCTTCCATGAGTTTGGAAAAATAAGGAAGGAGTGAGATGGGGCGATAATTTGACGGCTCCGACATGTCCGCCCCTGTTTTTTTTAGGAGAGGTACCAGAATGGCGTCCTTAAAGGCAGTAGGACAGATGCCACTGCAGAGAGATCTGTTCATTAGATGTAAGACAGTGTCTGGTAGGTTGAGACAGATACTCCGCAGGACAGAAGGTGGGCAGCAATCATTCGGAGAACCAGATTTCACACAAATGGCTAATTCTGACAAGGAGGTGGAATCTAGAGCAGGGAAGGAGGTGAGGGTCAAAGGGTTGTGGGAGGAATTATCCGGTAGTGGCGGTTGGGGGAGTGGAGGGATAGATTTTTTTATTTTTGAGATTTTGTCTACGAAAAAGGAGTTCAGAGTATCACAGGCTTCCTGAGTGGGGGTCTGGGCAGGAAGGGTTCTGTCATCTGTGGTTAACTCATTCAGAACTCTGAATACCTCCTTAGATTTATCAGTTGCCTGGGAGATCCTGTTGGCGAAGTGCTCCATTTTGGCATAACGGATAGCTGTTTTGAAATCTTTACGTGTGGCCAGATAGGATTGTTTGGCTGAGTCCAAATAGTCATGTCTCCAGATGCGTTCTAACTGGCGTGTTTTTAATTTCCGGAATTTAAGATCGTCGGAGAACCACCTGTGAGAGTTCCGATGTCTAGTACAGGGGAATTTGACTAGGGGGGCAAACCGGTCGCTAGCCGACTCTAGCCAGGAGGCAGTATCTCGTTCTAGTCCGTCGATGTCGTTAGGATCATGGATGAATGGGCATGAGTCGGCCAGGGCGGTGAGGAAGCCCTGGGAGTCGTATGAGCTCCATTTACGGGAAGAGCCACCAGCCATCAGAGGGGCAGGAGTCTGGCCGTCAACTGTGATGATGGTATCCACTAAGTAGTGATCAGACCAGGCGCATGGAGATATGTCTGGTGGGGACAGTGCCAGATTGTAGGTCCAAATCTGGTCCAACATGTGTCCCTTGATATGGGTGGGTTGAGAGACCTGTTGGACGAGGTTCAAATTTCTCAGAGTCTCAAACAGCTCGGTGGCATGAGGGCCAGCATTGGTGTCGCCAAACCAGTAGTTTAGGTCCCCAAAGATAGCGAAGCGGGAGTGAAATGTGAGGAGAGAAGACAATTGATCATTCATAGTGGAGGAAAAGGATGGCATAGGGTGTGGGGGCCGATAAATTAGGAGGAAGGTAAGAGGGCCAGTATTCGTTTGCACACTAATGAGGAGATTCTCCACCTCGGGGAGGGGGAGAGAATAGGAGGAAATGGAATTAAGGCGTTTGGATATGATGGCCGCTACCCCACCACCGGGCCGATCGCCAGGTCAGTCAGCGTGGAGAATGTAGTAGTCAGGGGGGAGAGCCGCCAAAATATCCGGTAAAGATTCTGAAGTAAGCCACATCTCCGTGAGAAGGAGAATATCTGGATTTTAGCTGGAGAGCAAAATGAAAATATCCTCAGAATGTTTTATTAGCGAGCGAGTGTTCAGGTATGATACCCTAATGGATGTGGAGTTCCTAGTCGACGTGGTTGAAGATGGACATCCGCCGACAAGGGATTGGTCAAGACGCGAGATACCGGCAGCAAAGATGTGCTGCAAGACCATAGAAGATGGTAGTGTGGCAGAACTCTGTAAATCTCTGAGTGCTTGGGGGGAGTATCTGATGAGGTGGTCAGCATGGCGTGCCCTATGGCCCGTCCTGGCGTGGACGGGCGCAGACGGGCTTGCCTTTGGCGCGCGGACGTGGAAGGCACATAATATAAGTAGGAAGATGGAGAAGAGGGTGTGGCCTAATTGTCGAGGGGGCGTGGCCTGACCAGGCTTCCCCACAGTGATGATGTCACCAGGAATGGAGGCCCGCAACAGCGTTTAGATCGGCCATGCAGGGGAAGTGCTAGCGAGGGTAGGTGAAAACAGTTAAAATCACAAAAAGAAATACAATTTTTAAATGAAACTCGTTGCTCCCGGCTTTCCGCCTCAGGAGTTCTTTCTATCTGTCAGCGTTCGGGTTTTGGCGCGCTAAATAGGCGGAGGGGGTGTGGCCTAATTGTCGAGGGGGCGTAGCCTGACCAGGCTTCCCCACAGTGATGATGTCACCAGGAATGGCGGCCCGCGACAGCGTTTAGATCGGCTGTGCAGGGGAAGTGCTAGCGAGGGTAGGTGAAAACAGTTAAAATCACAAAAAGAAATGCAATTTTTAAATGAAACTCGTTGCTCCCGGCTTTCCGCCTCAGGAGTTCTTCAAAAGTACAAAAGTACAAAAGGGGGTGGTGATGGACGGAACATCTGAATCAATCAAACACTCACACCCAGTCAAAAGATCTGGGTTTAATCATCACCGTTCTTCAGCCCACTCTGCCACCCCAGTTCAGACATGGCTATATGTGTGAGTGTTTGATTGATTCAGATGCTCCGTCCATCACCACCCCCTTTTGTACCACTTTTGGCCGCCATAAGTGTGGCAGGGTATGCTCAGACGTGAGTCCCTTGCTCACTTTGCCACTGGATTCAAGCAAGCCGGGCTGAAGATGGCTGGAATGCCAGAAACCGGTCCTCGGAAGCTTGTTTCCGGTCCAGGGAAGACATAGCTTGGCAGTACGGGCTGGACTATTCCCATGAGGCACAGGGTCAGACTGATTTGCATATATCCATGTCTGAACTGGGGTGGCAGAGTGGGCTAAAGAACGGTGATGGATTAAACCCAGATCTTTTGACTGGGTGTGAGTGTTTGATTGATTCAAATGCTCCGTCCATCACCACCCCCTTTTGTACCGCTTTTGGCCGCCATAAGTGTGGCAGGGTATGCTCAGACGTGAGTCCCTTGCTCACTTTGCCACTGGATTCAAGCAGGCCCGGGCTGCAGACGGCTGGAATGCCAGAAACCGGTCCTCGGAAGCTTGTTTCCGGTCCAGGGAAGACATAGCTTGGCAGTTCGGGCTGGACTGTTCCCATGAGGCACAGGGTCTGACTGATTTGCATATAGCCATGTCTGAACTGGGGTGGCAGAGTAGGCTAAAGAACGGTGATGGATTAAACCCAGATCTTTTGACTGGGTGTGAGTGTTTGATTGATTCAGATGCTCCGTCCATCCCCACCCCCTTTTGTACCGCTTTTGGCCACCATAAGTATGGCAGGGTATGCTCAGATGTGAGTCCCTTGCTCACTTTGCCACTGAATTCAAGCAAGCCGGGCTGAAGACGGCTTAAATGCCAGAAACCGGTCCTCGGAAGCTTGTTTCCGCTCCAGGGAAGACATAGCTTTGCAGTTCGGGCTGGACTGTTCCCATGAGGCACATAGTCAGACTGATTTGCATATAGCCATGTCTGAACTGGGGTGGCAGAGTGGGCTAAAGAACGGTGATGGATTAAACCCAGATCTTTTGACTGGGTGTGAGTGTTTGATTGATTCAGATGCTCCGTCCATCACCACCCCCTTTTGTACCGCTTTTGGCCGCCATAAGTGTGGCAGGGTATGCTCAGGCGTGAGTACCTTGCTTACTTTGCCACTGGATTCAAGCAGGCCCGGGCTGAAGACGGCTGGAATGCCAGAAACCGGTCCTCGGAAGCTTATTTCCGGTCCAGGGAAGACATAGTTTGGCAGTTCGGGCTGGACTGTTCCCATGAGGCACAGGGTCAGACTGATTTGCATATAGCCATGTCTGAACTGGGGTGGCAGAGTAGGCTAAAGAACGGTGATGGATTAAACCCAGATCTTTTGACTGGGTGTGAGTGTTTGATTGATTCAGATGCTCCGTCCATCACCACCCCCTTTTGTACCGCTTTTGGCCGCCATAAGTGTGGCAGGCTATGCTCAGACGTGAGTCCCTTGCTCACTTTGCCACTGGATTCAAGCAAGCCGGGCTGAAGACGGCTGAAATGCCAGAAACCGGTCCTCGGAAGCTTGTTTCCGGTCCAGGGAAGACATAGCTTGGCAGTTCGGGCTGGACTGTTCCCATGAGGTACAGAGTCAGACTGATTTGCATATAGCCATGTCTGAACTGGGGTGGCAGAGTGGGCTAAAGAACGGTGATGGATTAAACCCAGATCTTTCGACTGGGTGTGAGTGTTTGATTGATTCAGATGCTCAGTCCATCACCACCCCCTTTTGTACTGCTTTTGGCGGCCATAAGTGTGGCAGGGTATGCTCAGACGTGAGTCCCTTGCTCACTTTGCCACTGGATTCAAGCAAGTCGGGCTGAAGACGGCTGGAATGCCAGAAACCGGACCTCGGAAACTTGTTTCCAGTCCAGGGAAGACATAGCTTGGCAGTTCGGGCTAGACTGTTCCCATGAGGCACAGGGTCAGACTGATTTGCATATAGCCATGTCTGAACTGGGGTGGCAGAGTGGGCTAAAGAACAGTGATGGATTAAACGTAGATCTTTTGACTGGGCGTGAGTGTTTGATTGATTCAGATGCTCCGTCCATCACCACCCCCTTTTGTACCACTTTTGGCCACCATAAGTGTGGCAGGGTATTCTCAGATGTGATACCCTTGCTCACTTTGCCACTGGATTGAAGCAAGCCGGGCTGAAGACGGCTGGAATGCCAGAAACCGGTCCTCGGAAGCTTGTTTCCGGTCCAGGGAAGACATGGCTTGGCAGTTCGGGCAGGACTGTTCCCATGAGGCACAGGGTCAGACTGATTTGCATATAGCCATGTCTGAACTGGGGTGGCAGAGTGGGCTAAAGAACAGTGATGGATTAAACCCAGATCTTTTGACTGGGTGTGAGTGTTTGATTGATTCAGGTGCTCCGTCCATCCCCACCCCCTTTTGTACCGGAATCGTAGTGGAGATGGGTGCTGTGTCATTCGTGGGGGCCATGGGTTCTGGCGCTGGGCGCGGTCCAGGGACCGGCGCAGACAGGCTTGCCTTAGGCATGCCATCAGCGCGCCCGCTTTGCACGGCCGCGCAGCGGCCACCATATAAGGGGATGTGGAAGGGAGGAGCAGCTGGGAGGCGGGAGCGGGCGCTGAATGGGTGGGCGAGGCTGCATGGAGGCAGTGGCGGGAAGAGGCGAGGATACAGAAGGAAAAGAGGGAACAGGGAAGGGGCACCAAAGCATTTGACAGAGGGGCAGCAAAAGTAATTAAGATGGCACAAATAGTCAGCAAAGGGGCAGCAGAAGTAAAAAGTGTGGCACAAAACAGTCATCAAAGGGGCAGCAGAAGTAGTAGAAACGGCACAATGGGCATCAGAAGTAAATAAAAACGGCACAAAAAGATATATTACAGCCAATTTTCTCTGCTGCTTTGTGGAGAATCCAATACATGCTCTGTCTTTTGACTGGCTGGGTTGACCTCACAATTAGTAATGACCACAATCATATTTTGCCCCAGATATATGCTTTGGCATGCATTGAGGTGCACTGGTGCATCTGTTTTCCATTTAGATTTACTAACGTATGAATGTGCTTTTTTTTGCAGGGTGAAAGGAAAGAATCAGGGTTGATGAAACGCAATCATGCAATCCCCGACTTCCCTACCTACCATCTCAACTCACTATTAATCTCTTCAGAGGATATGAAGGTGGGTGTTTCTTTATAAATTTTCTTTTTTCTCATCACTTGCCACTTTTATTCACCATCTCTTTTTTCCTTAGCACTGTTTTGTTTACTGTCTCTGTTTTTCCGTGGCACCCCATGTGGGAAAGTGGGTTTCTGTTGCAGTTACCCCCCTTTTTGCCAGACTACTGACTACTTGATGTGCCCTTGGTCCCTGCCAATCAGGTTTCCAGGGCCTGTGTTCTTTACCCAAAACTAACCCAATTAGCATCTCTAGCCACAGATCAGTCCCCGGTAAATTGTACCACAGGTACCCAGGGCATTGTGACCAGAGAATACCTCTAAGGGTTGCAGCACTTATTGTGCCACCCTTAGAGGTCCTGTACCACCACACACACACGCACTGCCTTTTCAGGCTGTGTGTTTTGGTGCAGAACAAAGTGAAGAGTCGACATGGTGTACATCTCTGTGTGCCATACCTACAACCCACTGCCCTGGCATAGGTCAGTTGCCCCTCTCGCTGGGTGCACTATACCAGTGTTGAGGGTACAGATGCATGAGGCCTGTACCCCTACAGTGTCTAACTCCATTTATAGACATTGCAAGTGCAGTGCTGCCATTAAGAGTATATGGTACTGGGAGTTTGTCATTACAAACGTCACAGCATCATAATGGGTACACTGAAAACTGAGAAGTTTGGTATCAAACTTCACAGCACATTAAACCCACACTAATTCCAGTGTGGGATTTAATGAAAAATGCACACAGAGAGCCTCTTAGAGATCCCCCCTGAAACCTAACCCACCACTAGTGTCCAGACTGAGTGGCTGCTGTCAGCTGCCACCACCAGACATGTTTCAGGACCCCTGGGTCGAGAGCCTGCTGCTCTCTGTGGCCTGAAACAATACACATCCTGGGATGAGGTGCCAAGCCTCCTCCCCCAGGATGGGCAGGGTTCATGAAGGGGAAGCTTCAAAGGCTTGCCGCCTTTGTGAGTTTCCTGGGGCCAATTGCTGCTTTCAGCAACTGGTCCCCACTGGTCCTGAACCCCACTTTGGGCAGAAGAACTGGTGGGAAAAACAAGTGAGGAAGAGAGGTGTGCCCAACTCTGCCAACTCCACCCCTCAGGTGGTCATGGTGAGGTGAAGCACAACTCTCAGTCTATGCCATCTTGAAGATGGGGGGACTCAGCCAACCAGGGACGGGCACATGCCCCCCTCCCACCTGCCTTTTACCTGCTTGTAACACCCCTAAATCTAGTATTTAGGGGCACCCCTGAACCTTGCTTCCTCAGATCCAGAGAAGAAAAGAAGAAGAAGGACCGAACAGCCATGCAGCAGCTAACAAGAAGAAGATGCTCACTAACTGGGCCCTAGCCTCACCGGCATGTCTCTCCCTCAAACCTGCTCCTGTGAAATTCCAGTGTGTCCTGCAGCCAGCAAACTCAAAAACCCCAGAGGACCTGCCTGCCTTAACTTCTAAAAACTGCTTCTCCCGTGAACACCGGATTTGTTCAACTGCAAGCTTTGGCAGCAGCCGGAAATCGCAAATCTGCCCCACTCTGCACCCACAATCCACGGGCCAAGCTCGAGCAGGCAAACACCACGATGAGGTTGCGCGGCTGATCCTGTACTGTGATCCAGCCATCCCTGACCTGCCTCAAGCCTCCAGTCGATGCCTGCAGTCTAAATTCAGAAGATACCCCTAACTGCGACCAGGAGTAGATAAGAAGATCCAACCCCAAAAGACACCCCTGCACCCGACACCCCATGGCCTTGTGTGCCCAAACCAATGGTGCCTAACCAACCCCTTAATTTCTCAGCTTACTTCTTGATGTGGTGGTCACACCCAGAAGTCCTTTGTCTCCCTGCCTGCAGTGCTTTTGCAAACCGGAGGTTCTCCATTGGAACAACAGGGCATCCAACGTCGAAACAGCACCCTGCACCCCGCCACCCTAGTGCTGCAGAGGGTGCACCTTTGGTGCTAATTTGTTTCCCATTTGCCCTGAGCTAAAGTCCAGGAGCATTGCCCCCATAATCCAGAGGCCTGCTTGCCAGCAGCCACCAGCCTGAGGTCCCCTATTCCCTATTTGATAACATTGGCACTTTGCACCCGGCCGCCCTAGTGCCGGTGAGGGTGTAACTAGAGTGCATCCTTGACCCTGGGGGAACCCTTGTTCTAACCCCAGAATCTCAACTAAAAATCTGATTACTTACCTAAGAACTGATAACTATATTTTCCTCCATAGGATAACACTGACACTTTTTCCATAAAAAGCTTCTGTGTGGAGTTTTGAAACCTAAAGAAAATCTTTAAATTGTACGATTTAACAAAAACACTTTTACACACCTGTTTACAGGAAATGTCCCAGTGCTGCATCCAGGAATACAGCACAGAATAAGAAAAGTAATCCAAAAGTAACTTACCTGCTACTTTATTGAAAATCCCATTCAAGTCTATGTACTGTATTTACAAGTGATTGCATTTTTCTGAAACAATACTGTAAGTCAAACCATAGTACATTTACAATGGCAATTGAAGTGTTTTACAATCAGCATATATTACTGTAAAATATTTATTGCTTACCTGTGCCAGGTTTGCTTGGTTCTAGAAATAAAATAACTAAAGTAATATTTTCATACAAAAACAATTGGTCTGAAGTTCAGTATTTGAGTGTGTGTGAATTCAATTGCTGACTGAGTGTGTACAACAAATGTTTAACCGCCTTACTGCTCAACGACACTAGCACAAATAGAGAGTAATGTTCTATCTAATTTGAGCTCTGCCTACCTTTGGGATTCCACTGGACTCTGTGCACACTATATTTTCCTTTGGTATAGTTTATACTGGGCCAGCTTCCTACACCACATTCTTGCCAGAGTATGCTGGCTTGTTTGGACTGCATTTTATAAACATTTCAAATACAATTTATCCACTACTCCTTGCAATTATTTTTGAACTTTACATTAATTCTCAGACTTTACTTTTGGTACTTAAATGATGTAACACAGTTTCTATGTTTTCTTTTTCTTTTAATGGAACAGGTCTTTGACAAGAAATCAGGTGGTCTATAAAATTTAAGCCTTGGGACTCCCCCACGTGTATGGTAGTGACAGTTTCTATAAAAAACATGTATTTCACAATACTAGAAACTCAATGATACGAAATGAATAAATAACTCTAAACATTTATTTGGAGAATTTAAAATTTCTTTCTGGCTTTAGAGAAAAAATCTATTTTTATTTTTAATTGATACTAGGCATGCATTTGAATCATTTTTTATTGTCATATTTCGGAATTTTAAAACCATTGAAACATGGAAACATTGAACAGCCTGCTCGTACCCTGTTACATTGAAAGCACCTCTTGCCCTTGGAGCACACTCTATTGAGACATTCTCAGTGTTGGTAAAACCAATGGCAAAACCAGATGTGCTGAAGTGTAACTGTACCACACACAACCCACAAGACAAAACACAACAAGATAAGGCAAAAAGCATGCTTTTTCTGTAGCCTAAAAATGGGGCAATAGCATTATGCCACTAACCCCTGGTTCAGCACTGGCTAAGTGAAAAGTTGTCTTTTGGACAGTTCCTGTGATTACGCAGGAACAGCACCTAGATTACACATTACAGTACCCAAGCAGAGACATTGAGCAAACAACTGCTACAAAGTAACTGCCCATTTTCAATAATCAAACAAATGGGTAAGAGAGTCGGAAATAACAACAGAGACTCACTACTTAAAAAAATTAAAATGTACTGGCATTTAAAAACAACCATGCATCATCATTAATACAAATGGGCCTTACAGTAATCCTTCCATCAGGTATGCATGCCCCTGGTCATTAGACATGCTTCTGTGTCCTACAGGGCATGACATACTTCCCTGACCTTGTGAACTGTAACTTTAACACACTTCAAACCGCATAATAAAAAATTTGCATTATCGGATTTCCAACACGTAACTGTGCAGTTGAACATATCCCTTTTAACTATCCCCCTCCCCCCTCTAGGACGTCTGCGTGTGTTTAATTACCTAATTAATGCATTTTCTGGTCGAAGATCCTATATTTATGCACTTTGTGGAATCTGTGAGATGACTGTTCCAGTCTGTGGGTTTACTTCTGGTGGGGTTTGTAAGTAACCCTGGGCGTAGTGTGCGGAGTGGGGCTACGCGGAGCTACGCGAAGTGGGCACAAAACTACGCCCACCCGCGCACTCCGCGTAGCCCCCCTACGCGCAGCCCGCCTCCCTCCCGCCCTCCCTAAATACTGCAATAAATGTCTAGAAAGCTTTTAAAAACACTTACCTTGTCCGCCGCGTCCCCGGGGCTCCCTCTCACCGTCCCTGGATTTGTGCCGTCATTTCGAATACTAATGCGCATGCGCGGGCGCCCGCGCATGCGCATTTCTCGTGAGAAATGCGCATGCGCGGCCGCCCGTGCATGCGCATTAGTATTCGAAATGGCGGTGCGAATCCAGGGACGGCGAGAGGGAGCCCCGGGGACGCGGTGGACAAGGTAAGTGTTTTTAAAAGCTTTCTAGCCATTATTGAAGTATTTAGGGAGGGCGGGAGGGAGGCGGGTGGCGGTCGGCTACGCACCGTCTGCGGAGCGCCCGTAGTGCCGCCTGGCTGCCCGCTACGCAAAATGCGTAGGAGACGGCACTACGCACACTCCGTGCACGGAGCGTAGCTGGCCGCCCACCCCTATTTGTAAGTCCGTTATCATCATTGTCCATGCTAGGAGGTCGTCTGCTAGTTTTTTGTCTCTTCTAACTAATTTCACTCTTAGTCTCTTAGCAGTGGCCCACTCGCACATATCTTTCAGCCATCTTTCACAATCCGGGGGTTTTGGTCTTTGCCATTCAATTGAGATGTGTCGCTTTGCTATGATTAAGCCCAGAATGACAAACTTCCTGCTCAACTTCTTGTTTTTAGGTCGAGCCTAGCGTTGCAGCGCATGCGCTGCCGCTCTCCAAGGCTTGCGCTGCTCGCTCTTCGAGGCATGCTGTAGTAGGGCATTGTTATAACCGGGGGTCTCTAGTTGGCACAGGTAAGTACCTTAGACCAAGTAGGGACCCTTGCTTCTAGTCAGGGTGAAGGAATAACCCTCTGAGATAACCCCCGCTCACCCTCAAGGTAGCATGGCGCGAGCAGTCTAGGCTAAACAGAGGCAACGTGGATAATATTTGCACTTAACACAACAATAATCCCCAATCCACCACAAACTGAGACCACACAGGTAAGTATATTTTATAAAAATATATAACTTTATCTAGTTTCAGCATATAAAAGAAGCAGTTGCATGATAATCACTTCTGTAGACAACTTAGCATTTTATCTTAAAGGTTGCACTTAATTCTTAATGGTTCTTGTAAATAGGCAGCAAAACAAAACAGTCTCAAGTCCCTTAAATCAGGTATTAAAAATAATGCCCCTGATTTCTGAATGATGCGCTCTCAAAACGAGCAGTCCAAACAATGCCAGCGTTTAAAAGATATGCCAGTGTTATTGGGTTGACAATGCTCTTCAAATGAGCAAAGAAACAATGCCAGCGTAACAAAAACTATGCCCCAATGGTCCCCTGGCTTCAGGGACCACAAGCGCTCCTAGCGCGTCTCACCCGGTATCCTGAGGGAGGGGGGACTTCTTTCCTCGTGCTCGCGGTGACGCGGGTCCCCCAGGGGCACCTCGCGGGGGGAAGGCTCAGTGTTGCTCCCGCCCGGCCCGTCTCCGGACGCTCTCCGCCCGCTCTGGATCCTTCAAAGAGCAGCGGGGAGCAGAGACGGCCGGCCAGGGGCTGGTGCACCTGCGGAGATCCCTCGGCGAGGTCCGGTCACTTCTTCCCGGGCCCGGCGGTGATCGCGCTGATTCCTCGGCTTCTTCGGCTGCCTCAGCGAAGGCAGCCAATCCCCTCGCGGCGCCTCAGGCGAGCCTCCACAGCACCCGGGAGTCAGCCAATGGCAGTGCGGCTCCCGGGACAAGCAACGATGACGCTCCGCTCCCTAGGCCAATCACGGCCCAGCACTGCTGATGACGCTGCGCCGCACGGGCCAATCCCGTCGCGGCGTTAGTGAGGGGGCTCGGCTCCCTCCACCAATGGGAGCGCGGCGGCTTCGTTCTTTGCCGAGGCAGCTCCTGGACCTCCAAGCAAGTTACGGGGGGGTTCCTGGCCCCGGGCCGCGATGGTGATTTGGCGGCAAAGGGGTTTTCAAGGGCGCTGGTCACGATTAGACCCCCCTCTCGACCTCCCCACCACGTTGGAGCTGGTTTCACGAGGGGAGGCGCCACAAGCCTCCAACCCTCACTGGAAATGTGCCGATGAGCACACCGATCCCTTCCTCACGCTCCGCAGTCGAGTGCCACGCGCCTCGGGTCACAACAGCACGATTTTGCAGCTGTTTTCTGGCAAAGCTTTAGGAACCTTTAGCCCTGGGTTCCCAACAGGAGGCCAGCTCTTCTCAGGCCCTTGGAGATTCAGTAAAGACACAGCACACAGCAAAGTCTTGGTAGGTTCAAGCAGGCAGGGTCACAGCACTCAGCAAAGTCCCTTTCTCCTCTTCAGCTTTCAGTGGCCACAGCAGAATAGGTCAGCCCTTAGAGCACACAGCAAGGCAATCTTCCTTTAGTTCTTCAGCTGTCCTTCCTCCAGCAGAGGTTCCTTCTTGCTTGTAGAATTTTAGAATCTAATCTTCTGTTGTAAGGGGTCCTTCCCTTATACCCCTGAACGCCTTTGAAGTTCTTTGTGCAAGGGGGTCCTTGGCTCTGGAATGTTTCTGGTGTTCTTCTTCCTGACAGCTTCAGGGCCAGGGGTGACAGTGGGCCGGCAGGGGAGTTAGCCAGCACGGTGGTCAGGCAGGCACAGCCCAGCACTATCAGGCGCTCCTCTCTCCCCTTCCCCGGGCAACAGATGTCGCCTTTCACCCCTGGGCTGACTCCAACCCCCTCCGGGGCCCTGCAGCTCCTGTCACGCAGGCATTCCACACACACAGGCCCAAGCACACAGAAAGGTTTATACAAAAGAACAGCCACTCTCTAAAAGTGCTATTCTCAACCCCAGGATCCAAAAGCAACCTTCACTAAAAGATGTGTCATTTAATTCTGAGTTCAGGGATATCTTTCATTGATGTTCCATCTTGTTCCTATAGGGAGATAGGCTGGGGTCCAATGGGACCAGCCTCCCCATGTTACCCTAGGGAGCCTTACAGCCCTACAGCAGTGAGCACACAAAGTGGCTGCTGCTCTCCACCAGTGCATGTTACCTGCACTAGTACATGCTCTCCCCTATCCATACACTGCACCCTGCCCAGGGGGGTACCTGGAGCCTTCCATAGGGGTGGCTGATGTGCACAGACAGGGGAGGGTTACGCCCAGCCAGTGGGGACACTGGCCAGGCGGACATGGCAGTCCACTGACTGCACACAGGCCCTGCGCTGGCAGGCCTGAGACACCATTTTAGAGCTACTCATGTGGGTGGCGCAATCTGCGCTGCAGGCCCACTAGTAGCATCTGTCATCACCAGCCCTGGCACACCCAGTGCACTTTACTAGGGACTTCATGGTGATACAAATATGCCAATCAGGTATACTCAATCAATATGACAATTTACAGAGGGAGCACTTACCCTCTGACACTGTTCAGCAGTGGCAGAGGGTCCAAAGCATCTAAACCAGCAAAAACGAAATCCAGCACAGCATCAAAAATACATGAGTCAGAGGCAAAAAGATGGGGGAATAACCACGCCAAGGATGTCAGGTCTAACACGTGTCCCCTCCAGCTGAAAGTGGGGAGAACTACCCAACCTCTTGGGAGTCCTCATCACTAAGGCGGAAGAATCTGGACAGACCGTCAGCATTGGCGTGTTCTGTACCAGGGCGGTGCTCCACCGTGAAGTCCATCCCCTGTAGGGAAATGGACCACCTCAACAGTTTTGGATTCTCGCCCCTCATATGCATTAACCATCTGAGGGGCCTGTGGTCGGTCTGAACACGGAAGTGAGTCCCAAACAGGTAGGGCCTCAGCTTCTTCAGAGCCCAGACCACAGCGAAAGCTTCCCTTTCGATTGCACTCCATCTCTGTTCCCTGGGGAGTAGCCTCCTACTAATGAAAGCCACTGGTTGGTCTTCGCCCTCCTCATTGATCTGTGAGAGTACTGCTCCCACGCCTTGCTCTGAAGCGTCAGTTTGCACAATGAACTCACTTGAAAAGTCAGGTGCCTTAAGCACCGGTGCTGTGCACATGGCAGTTTTGAGGGTGTCAAAAGCAGTTTGACAGGCCTCAGTCCAATTCACTTTTCTGGGCTGATTCCTAGATGTCAGCTCTGTCAAAGGGGCCACAATGGTGCCATAACCTTTTACAAACCGTCTGTAATACCCGGTGAGACCTAAAAAGGCTCTCACCTCAGTCTGGGTCTTGGGGGGTTCCCAAGCGAGAATGGTCTCAATCTTCGCCTGTAGGGGCGCTACCTGGCCGCTCCCCACCTGGTGTCCCAAGTACACCACAGATCCCTGCCCTATCTGGCACTTACTGGCCTTGATAGTGAGGCCTGCCTTCTGCAGGGCCTTCAACACTGCGCAGAGGTGTTGCAAGTGTTCCTCCCAAGTGGAGCTGAACACAGCAATGTCATCCAGGTATGCTGCGCTGAATTCCTCCAGCCCTGCTAATACCTGGTTGACCAGTCTCTGGAATGTGGCCGGGGCATTTTTCATCCCAAAGGGCATGACACGAAACTGGAAGTGCCCCTCGGGTGTTGAAAATGCTGATCTTTCCTTGGCCCCCTCAGTTAAGGCAATCTGCCAGTAACCTGAAGTCAAATCAAAGGTGCTCAGGTACCGGGCAGCTCCCAACCGATCCACCAGCTCATCAGCTCTGGGGATGGGGTGCGCGTCAGTCTTGGTGACCGCATTGAGCCCGCGGTAGTCCACACAGAACCGGAGTTCTGGGGGGCCACCAGGTGTAGCAGCTTTCTTAGGCACTAAGACCACTGGGCTAGCCCAGGGGCTGCTGGAGGGCTCAATTACCCCTAGCGCTAACATCTTAGAAACCTCTTCTTTGATGCTAGCCCTGACCTTGTCAGCCACTCTGTAAAACTTCTGTTTCACAGGCAGGTTGTCACCGGTGTCCACATCGTGGACGCACCACTTGGTGACACCTGGGGTCAGGGAGAACAGGGGGGCGAACTGACCCAAGACTTGGCGACAGTCCTTCTGCTGCTCTGGGGTCAGGGTGGGTGAGAGTATCACACCATCCACTGACCCATCCTGCTCCTTGACTGCCAGGAGGTCAGGGAGAGGATCACTATCCTCCTCCCCTCCAGCATCTGTAGCCATGAGCATAGTCACTTCAGTCCTCTCAAAGTGGGGTTTGAGGCGGTTCACATGTAGCACTCTCAGGGGTTGCCTGGGAGTCTTCAGGTTAACCAAATAGGTAACCTCGCTCTTGCGCTCCACCACCTCGTATGGCCCAGACCACTTGTCACGGAGCGCACAAGGCTCCACAGGCGCCATCACCCACACTTTCTGTCCAGGTTGGAACTCCACAAGAGAGGTATTCTGGTCATACCACCTCTTCATTTCCTCCTGGCTAGCCTCCAGGTTCTCTTGAGCGAGCTTCCTGAAGCGCTTGGTCTGGTTGCGAATGGCCAGCACATAGCTGAACACATCCTGAGGGGTTTTCCCACGGGATTTCTCCCACCCCTCCTTCACCAGAGTAAGAGGCCCTCTGACAGGGTGGCCATACAGCAACTCAAAGGGACTGAACCCTAAGGATTTCTGAGGCACCTCCCTGTAGGCAAACAACAGGCATGGCAACAAGACATCCCATTTGCGCCTCATGGGCTCTTCCAGGCCCATGATCATGCCCATCAATGTGCGGTTGAATCTCTCAACCAAACCATTTCCTTGAGGGTGGTAAGGAGTGGTGAATTTGTATGTCACCCCACACTCCGCCCACAGGGACTTCATATACCTAGAAATGAAGTTTGTCCCCCTGTCTGAGACCACCTCCCTGGGAAATCCCACCCGGGAAAAGATTCCCATCAGGGCACGGCCCACCACGGGGGCTGTGACCGTCCTGAGCGGGATGGCTTCCGGGTACCGAGTGGCATGGTCCACCAAGACCAGGATAAACCTGTTGCCTAGGGCTGTCTTGGGATCCAGGGGCCCCACGATGTCAATGCCCACCCGCTCGAAAGGGGTGCTCACCACGGGAAAGGGTTGGAGGGGTGCCACGCACTTCCCTCCACTCTTGCCACTGGCCTGACAAGTCTGACAAGACTTACAAAAGGCAGCGACGTGCTTCTTCATCTGGGGCCAGTAGAAATGGGTGACAAGCCTGTGATAGGTCTTGTCTTGCCCCAGATGTCCTGCGAGAGGCACGTCATGAGCCAGACCCAGTAGGAAGTTCCTGAAGCGCTCGGGCACTACCAGCACTCGTGCTGCACCGGGCTCAGCGAACTTAGGCTCACAATAAAGTAAGTCATCCTCCCAGTAGATCAAATGCTCCTTGGACCCCAGGCCTGCGGCCTGGTCGGCAGCCTGCTGCCGCACACCAACGAGAGAAGGGCACTCCTTCTGAGCCTGGCAGAATTCCTCCCTGGAGGGACCACCTTCCTGCTGCCACTGGGACAGCTCAGGCAATTCCCCTAGTTCGGCCACCTGCTCCCCTGTAGGTTCCAGGGCATCCCCCTCTGGGTCTGCCTCCTCCTGGACCGTGGGAACAGTGGGGGCCGGTTTCCCGCGCCCTCTACCCCTTCTTCTCTTGGTAGGTTCCTGGGCCTTTGTTCCAGGCTCCAGCTCTGCTAGACCGCCCTCTCTGGCTGTCATGGCCCGGGTGGACACACAGATCCACGCAGGCAAACCCAACATCTCCAAGTGAGTCCTGTGCTCTACATCTTTCCATGGAGAGCTCTCCAGGTCATTACCTAATAGACAATCTACAGGCAAGGCATCACTTACAACAACTTCCAAAGTACCGGAGACTCCCCCCCACTCAAATGGAACCCGTGCCAACTTGCAGTAGCGCACTGAACTGTCAGCTGCCACCACAGGACGGAGTACATTGGGAATGATCTGCTCTTCAGACACCCATTGACACCTGACAGATGTCACACTGGCCCCGGTGTCTCTCAGAGCTTCTATCTCCTTTCCATTGATGGTCACCTTCTGCCCATATTTCTTAGTGTTTAAGGGCAACAAGGCTTCCTGGGCCATCTCTTGGTCTCCTAAAGAGACAAGGGTCATCACTGCTAACCCCTCCTCCCCACTAGAAATCAAATCCCCTCCCAAAGCTACACTGGCTAACGCCGGTGCTGGAGCACCAGAGGGTGCTGGAGGTTTCTTTGGACATTTGGGGGCAATGTGCCCCACCTCCCCACATGTAAAGCAGGTAGGCGGGGGCCTGTTGTCCTGCTTGCCCTTACGGGGCCAGGACTTCTTAGACTTGGGGGGTTGAGACACCTTCTCCTGGGAACCAGTTTGGGGCCCTTTAGAAGACTCCTTTTGATTACCCGTGTCCCCCCCACTCTTCTGCTGGGGACCCTGTCCACCCTTGGCTGGGGTACTTACCACCCCCTTGTGGACCCTGGTGCTAGTCCACCGGTCCGCCTCTTTAGCAAGCTCACTGGGATCAGTTAACTTGCTATCCAAAAGATGCTGGCGCAGCTCTGGGACACATAAACTACTTAAGTGCTCCCTACTAATCAAGTGACACAACCCCACATAATCAGTAACTTTGCTGCCCTTCATCCAACCTTCCAGTGCACGCGTGTACATACTCACACACTCCACCCAAGTACTTGAATCAAGCTTCTTGAAGTTCCTAAACTTCAGGCGGTACTGTTCAGCAGTGAGCCCATACCTGAGGCACAAAGCCTCCTTCATGGCGGAGTAGGATAAAGCATCCTCTGCGTCTAAGGGTGCCAAAACATCCCTCCCAGAGGCCTCAAAATGCTTCCACAATCCTGCTCCCCAATTCTTCTCAGGCACTTCATTCATCTTTAAGGCAAGTTCATACGCTCTGAACCACGCATAAATATCCTCACCCCTCTGATAATTCTGTACCAGATCCTTTGGTATGTATACCTTACCCGCCTGTACTGGTTGTGCGCTGCCACCATTAGAACTGGACACCCTCTCTTTATACTTGATGGCCAACTCTTTCATGCCCCTCTCATGAGCCAATTCGAGCTTCTTCTCCTCCAAAGCGAGAGCATGCCTTCTCTCCTGCGCCGCTCTCTCCTGCGCCTCTTTCTCAATTTCCAGGCGCAGTTTCTTCTCATCGGCGTCCGCTCGGAGTTTCAAAATCTCAATCTCATGGGCCCTAGCTCTTTGATTCTCCTCCACTTCCTCTGGAGAAATATTCCTACTGGAGTGGTCGCTGCCAGCCTTAGATGCTGACCGCACTGGCAAATCACTGAGCAAAACAACATTCTCCTGTGTGCCGTCCACTTCAGTAGCTTCTTCTGAGACAACATGTTTGGCCTCCCACCAGGCCCTCAGAGCTTTCTGTAGCTCTTCCTTGTTTGCGCTGCCCTTCACTGGGCATCCAAGCTGTTTGCAGAATTGCTTCAGGAGAACCTTTCTGTAGTTGTACAACTCCTGAATTGCGAATTCCACTTCCAATTCTACTCTCACGCTTGCCGCTTTCACAGACATGATGCTTCCTAACCGGGGGGGCGTGGCTTGGGCGCCGATGGCGATGGTCGCCTGAGAGCTCGGCTCCGGGACTGAGCCCGGAATTATCCTGAACATCGGAGGCTGAGGGGCACCCCAGACCCCGCATTCGGTTGAGCGAGGCGACGACACCCTCCCGAGGGCCCTGGTGGAGTTTGGACGGAGGTGGCTTTGAAGAAATGCCGAGGTTTGCGGAGTGGCGGAGTGCGACCCAATATGGCGCCCGGACCCCTTTGTCCCCTTGATCGAACCTACGGAGTTGAGGAGGTCTCGCGGGTGTCGCCCGGCACCCGGCTTCACCAGCCTCAGTTGTTTTAGACATTGGACATTGGCTGGTTCGGACCCTCTACGGCGGGACCAAACTCGTTTAGACGACCGGGCGGGTGCCCACGCGTTAGAGGGCACCGGGCGCGGGTGCACTCAGTTCTAGGCAGTGGTCGGCACCGCGACTCCGCAACTAGCTGCGAGTTCCTGGCCACCCCAACTACATGGATGGCGCGACACTCGGGCGCCACAGGACAACCGGGGGAGTTGGTGGCCCTCCCCCCGGAGCTATAGTGGGTGAACGGGCCTGCCCGACTTGGAGACGGGTGTCTCCGCCCCCTTATCGGTGCCCTCGGACGCCGTGGCGGTGGCGTGAGCCGAAACGGCGGAGTCTCCGCAGGCTCTGGAGAAGGAGATCGCCCATTCCGGACTGGAGGGCGAAACCCCGGGAAAGTCGTGCTGGGCACTTGCACACGGAGGCGACTACTCCGGGACCTTTGCGGAGAGCCCCTGGCAGCATGGGGAAACCTAAAGGAGCCAAGGGATCCAGCCAGGCCACCTCGGACTCTGAGGCCCAGGACAAGGAAGAACATGGAGATCCTAAAAGACCTGGTGGCGCACCACTCCAGCAACAATTCGACCGTGTACTGGAAGCCATAGAGGCAACTCGGTCGGCCCTACAACAGGACATTGCCCAGGTGGCGACTGGCCTGGGCCTCCTTAGGGCAGACCACGGTAAACTCTCGGACCGGGTCAAGGAGGTGGAGAGTACGGTGAAGACTATCGAACCGGCGCAGAGAACCCTGGCTGCGACGATAAAGGATGCCATGTCCCGAATCGAGACCCTCGAACGGAGGGCGGAGGATGCGGAAGGCCGAAACAGGAGGAATAACATTCGGGTAGTGGGCCTGCCGGAAAAGGTTGAGGAAGGCGATATGGTGCGCTACCTGGAGACCTGGCTCCGAGACACGGTGGTCCCGGAGGGCCTGTCCTCCTTTTACACTCTAGAACGGGCCCACAGAGTTCCAGCGCGGCCCCCACAGCAGGGACGAGCCCCGAGGCCGGTGGTGGCGCGGTTGCTACATTTCCGGGACAGAGACCTGATCCTAAATGCCGCCAGACACAATGGCCCGTTCCAGGTTGCAAACAGCCAGGTGAATATCTTCCCTGACTATACCTACGAGACGCAGCGCAAGCGGTTCTCCTTCCTGGCGGTTAAGCGTGAACTCAGGAGTGAGGGCATCCAATATTCACTCCTATTTCCTGCGAGGCTCCGAGTCATTGTCGACGACAAAACCCAGTTCTTCGACACCCCGGAGGAGGCCTGTGACTGGCTCGAACTGTACCGAACAGGGAAGGATGGTTACAACGCCTCGACCCATCAGGCGGAGGAGCCGGAACAAAGGAGGCGATCTAAAAGGGTCAGGAACCGCCGCGGCCGCACGGGAGGACCCTCGACAGCGGAGACATCATCTGAGCGGAGGGGAGTGTTGGAAGTTCTGTCGGAACTGTCGGGAGCAAGGGGCGAAGACGTCGAAGAGGAGGAGGAAAACCCGGGTGCTCGGGGGGCACCATCGGACTCGGAAGACTCAGTGGCAGACAGTACCCACACACCGGTGATCACACCGAAATCGGTGGAGGACCTTTTGGACGGACAAGGGTAATGGGATAGGTTGCCTTGTTTTGGGTGGGGGCCCGGCAGGGGGGAGGCGGCTGCCGCTCTTTATTGCTGACAATGGAAGAGGGAGGGTTGGGAGGCTTCTACTCTTGCCCCGAAAGATTTTGACACGGGGGGGCTTATTATAGTCCTGGTAGCCTGGGCGACGAGGGCCCACTGCCTCCGCTCAGCCCGCACCTGGCCCATAAGGCCTTCCTACGGTGGCGACCGTAGGACTAGTGGGGTTTTTGGGGTTGTTCCCCGTAGAAGTTTGGATGGGATCTAGATGGTGCAGTTTGGGTCCTGTTCTGGGGTGGTTGGGAGGGGGTTTTGTTGGTTTTTGGGGGGTTTGGTTCTGGTTGGGGAAAATGGCCGCCGACAGCGCTGGGAGGATTGATGTTTTTTCTTTGTGGGGACCCGGGCGGGGAGACTGTGCAAGAACACTTTGGGACAATGGCTGATGTTGCTAACTTGAAATGTATTACTTGGAACGTGAGGGGGCTTCACACTATGTCTAGGCGTCACAAGGTCCACGCTTATTTAGTGCGTAGGGGAGTGCAAATGGCGCTGCTGCAGGAAACGCATCTGAACAAGGCGGAAGGGGCGGCGCTTCAGCGTAGGTGGCGAGGGCAGGTCTTCTCCACGGCGTACTCTGCTTATGCCAGGGGGGCGCTAATATGGATCAGGGCAGGAGTCCCCTTCCAGGTCACGAGGACAGTGTTGGACCCAGAGGGGCGCTTCGTGGCCATATCAGGCACGCTAGGAGGGAGGGACTTGAATGTTTGCTGTGTGTATGCCCCTAATGTGGACCAGACTGCCTTCCTTTCCGGGTTATCGGGCTCGTTGGCCCACTTTTTCACCGGTCCCCTCCTGCTGGGGGGAGACTTTAACTCCGTGGTAGATGTAGACATAGACCGCTCGCATCCCCCGCTCCCCGACTCCCCGGTCCGGCGGACGGCTAAGGGCCGTCAAGATTGGCAGACCCGCTGGGGTTTGACGGACATATGGAGGGCGCATCACCCCGCGTCTAGAGATTATTCGTACTTTTCGAGCCTTCATGAGCTGCATGTCAGACTGGATGGCTTTCTTGGTTCGTCCGAATTAGTCTCGGCAGCGGTCCGATCGGAGTATTTATCGCGGACCATTTCGGACCATAACCCCCTCCTGCTGGACATTCGCTGGTTCCCTGGGACGCCAGCGGTACCTACCTGGAAGATGCGCCCCGAGATCCTCGAGGACAGTGTCTTCAAGGCAGACTTAGGGGAGAGAATCACGGATTATTTTGCATCCAACGGCGGTTCCGCGAGTACTAGGGCGTTCGAATGGGACGCTTTCAAGGTGGTGGTGAGGGGGTACTGTATCTCTAAGAGGGTGGGCATGCGGCGTGTTATCCTGGCTGATTTGGACGCAGCGGACCGAACGCTCCGCGCGCTCGAAATTAGCCGACCCGGACGCCCGGAATTGCAAACACAAACGGTAGAGGCGAGGGAGACGGTGGCGGTGGAGGTCGAACGGCTCCGCTGTTTTGATTATAAGGCCTACACGGTCCGATCTATAGCGGAGGGCGACAGGTCGAGCGCGTTACTGGCGTGGTTGGCCAACCCTACGCGCCAGTCCCAAACGACGACTAGGATGCGTAGGGCGGATGGGACCGAGGTGTGCACCCAACCGGAGATTCTTACTTGCTTCCGGCATTATTACGAATGTTTATACCGTAGTCGCTCCGCGCGTGACCCAGACCGGCTCGATCACTATCTTCGCCCGCTGGAACTCCGCACAGTGGAACAGGAAGTGGCAGACACCCTGGGATCTGACATAGGCTTGGGGGAGATCCGCGGGGCCATCAAACGGATGGCGAGGAACAAGACCCCGGGCCTAGATGGCCTGCCGGTGGAGTTCTATGCAGCTTATGCTGACCTTCTGGCCCCTCGTTTACTGGTGATCTACAGGGAGGCGAAGAGGCTGGGTCGCCTCCCCGGCTCGATGTGTGAGGCGTTGGTGGTTCCTCTCCTCAAGCCAGGCCGAGACTCGTCTGACCCGGGGTCCTACCGTCCCCTCTCAATGCTGACGGTGGACTACAAAATATTGAGCAGCATCTTGGCCTCGAGGCTGTTAGGACATATGGGCTCCATAGTACACGAGGACCAAGCCGGTTTCATCCCACGGCGAAATACGACCATGAACATCCGAAGGTTGTTTCGCTTGCTTGGGGAACCATTCGTGGATGCCCCGTCCCCGGTAGTTTTGTCGGTGGACCTGGAGAAGGCGTTTGATAGCCTGGAGTGGGACTACTTAAGCGCGGTATTGCGGAAATTCGGCCTCGGGGAGGGATTTATCAAATGGACAGCAGTTCTTTACGCTTCCGCTTCAGCCAGGGTTAGATCGGGCCCTTTGATTTCATCGCGATATCCGGTGGAGCGTGGCACGCGGCAAGGGTGTTCCTTATCCCCGCTTCTTTTTGCACTAGCGGTGGAGCCACTAGCGATGCATCTTCGCTCGGGAGCCCACTATACGGGCTTATGGACAGCGGCGGGCCCGCATTACGTCTCGCTCTATGCGGACGACCTGTTGCTCTTCCTGGAGGACCCGGTCGACGCACTACGGGGAGCGGAATTAGCGCTAACGGAGTTCGGAGAAGTCTCAGGCCTACGAGTGAACTGGTCTAAGACCTGCCTCTTCCCGATGCGTAGGGGTGTCCCCACTCCGGCGCTAAGTAGGGAGATCAGATGGGAACCCGACTGCTTTAAATACCTTGGGGTATTCGTGTACCACGACCAGCCCGACCTCCTAGACGGAAACATTGCCCGTTGCATACGAGCACTCCGAGGCAGCATGGATTTTTGGGCCACGCTGCCGCTCTCCGTGGCAGGACGCATCGCCCTGCTCAAAATGGTGGCGCTCCCCCGACTATTGTATTACTTTCGGACTTTGCCGATCTGGGTCCCACCGGCTACGTTTCGCCGCTTGCGTTCTATGGTGGTCGGGTTCCTTTGGGGCACGGGCCGGCGGCGGGTGGCCCTCAATACCCTGATGAGGCCGAAGGACGAAGGGGGGCTCGCTGTGCCGGACTTTGAGAAGTACTACCTGGCGGCGCAGCTCCAGACATACACCCAGGAGATAGCCAGAGAGTTCAGAGGCCCGGAAGACGGTAGAGGGACGGGTATAGCCAGGCACGTCCTCTCCTTTATCGCGCTGCGACAGCGTTTAGTCCTTCGGGACCTGTCGATGGAGGAGCGGACTATCCGACTCTGTTGGAATCGGGCTCATAACAGAGGTCACCTGCGGACCCCATATGCACCTGAAATACCATTGGGGATGCTGACGGCCCTCCCCCACGGAGGAGACTGGTCGCGACTGGCGGACTGGGAGGATTCGGGTTTACAGCTCGTCGGGGACCTGTATGAGGACGGAGTGCTCCTGTCCTTTCAGGATCTCATTGACCGCTTTGGGATCCCCCGGGGCGACTTTCTGCTGCACTCGGCCATTGTGCGAGTGATCCAGGCGTACTGGCAAAACGGACTAGAGGAACCTCAGTTGTCTCAGGTGTGCCAGTATGTAATGATGTCGGCGGGCACAGTGAAGGCGGTCACTTGCCTTTACGGCAGGTTGATTACCGAGGGGTTGGTCCCTCTCACCACACTGAAGTCCCGCTGGGAAGAGGACATCGGTAGGGAGATCCCGGAGACGACCTGGTCCCAGCTGGTGAGGCGAGCATGGAAGGGTACACGTAGCGCCCGTTTCCAACTGGTCCACTACTATGTTCTTCATAGGGCGTACCTGACCCCGGTTAGGATCAGGCGTTATTTTGCCACAGCCTCGGCGGAATGCCCTAGGTGCCCGGCTCAGGAGGCGGACCTCCTACACATGCTATGGGCCTGTCCCGGATTGACGTCCTACTGGCAGGAGGTGGCGGCGACTTTAGAAGAGGTGACGGGGAGGCACTTATCGTTCGATGCGGCGGTAGGGCTACTGCACTGGTTCCCCCATACCCCCCGGAATAAAATCACCAGTAAATTTATAGACCTGGGGCTCCTACTGGCTAAGCGAGAGGTGACCAGGAACTGGAAGGCACGTGCTGGTCCTACGGGCAGCAGATGGCACGGTGAACTTTTGAAATGGGCGGCGGGTGAGAGCGCGCTGCGATATCAGTTGGCTTGGAGGCAAAGCAATGAGAAGGCGCAGGAGGCCGCGTTAGAATGGGAAACGTTGGTGCAGGCCCTCAGGGATTATTGTACCCCCAGCGACTCCGAAAGCGAAGAAGCAACTAGACCCGAGTCCCGTTAGACACTGGCATTAACAGCACTATTACCTTCCCCGAGGGTCAAGCAGTGGATCCTACAGTGATAAGACTCCCTGGCGCTGATGGTGGGGGGGGGGGGAGGGGGGAGTTTCACAATGACTGGTAGTTTGAGGGGGGGGGTATCTTTTTGGGGGTTGGGGTTTGTTTAGAAAAGCAGATGACGGACAGTGTGTTATCCGGACCAGCTCCAGCATCCTACTGACCCCAGCTACATTCGCCGCCCAACCCCAGGAATATGGGCCGCTTGGCTGTATAGCAATGCTATGGAAGGGGGTCGGTGGGCTATATCTAGTAAGAGTTGGCTATAATATGATGCTGGTCGTTACTGTATTGTTGTACTGATTCCTGCAATAAAAATATATTTAAAAAAAAAAAAAAAAAAATGATGCTTCCTAACCCTTTCAACAAAAAGGTTTCACCAAAAAGAAAAAATCTTGCGCAACCTGTGCTGCTAAACTAGACTAGTGATGTACAAGAGATCACTGCAGGTCAAGTGCAATTATTAGTTCAAAATCCGCACCGCTGTCCAACAACGTTAGAACCGGGGGTCTCTAGTTGGCACAGGTAAGTACCTTAGACCAAGTAGGGACCCTTGCTTCTAGTCAGGGTGAAGGAATAACCCTCTGAGATAACCCCCGCTCACCCTCAAGGTAGCATGGCGCGAGCAGTCTAGGCTAAACAGAGGCAACGTGGATAATATTTGCACTTAACACAACAATAATCCCCAATCCACCACAAACTGAGACCACACAGGTAAGTATATTTTATAAAAATATATAACTTTATCTAGTTTCAGCATATAAAAGAAGCAGTTGCATGATAATCACTTCTGTAGACAACTTAGCATTTTATCTTAAAGGTTGCACTTAATTCTTAATGGTTCTTGTAAATAGGCAGCAAAACAAAACAGTCTCAAGTCCCTTAAATCAGGTATTAAAAATAATGCCCCTGATTTCTGAATGATGCGCTCTCAAAACGAGCAGTCCAAACAATGCCAGCGTTTAAAAGATATGCCAGTGTTATTGGGTTGACAATGCTCTTCAAATGAGCAAAGAAACAATGCCAGCGTAACAAAAACTATGCCCCAATGGTCCCCTGGCTTCAGGGACCACAAGCGCTCCTAGCGCGTCTCACCCGGTATCCTGAGGGAGGGGGGACTTCTTTCCCCGTGCTCGCGGTGACGCGGGTCCCCCAGGGGCACCTCGCGGGGGGAAGGCTCAGTGTTGCTCCCGCCCGGCCGGTCTCCGGACGCTCTCCGCCCGCTCTGGATCCTTCAAAGAGCAGCGGGGAGCAGAGACGGCCGGCCAGGGGCTGGTGCACCTGCGGAGATCCCTCGGCGAGGTCCGGTCACTTCTTCCCGGGCCCGGCGGTGATCGCGCTGATTCCTCGGCTTCTTCGGCTGCCTCAGCGAAGGCAGCCAATCCCCTCGCGGCGCCTCAGGCGAGCCTCCACAGCACCCGGGAGTCAGCCAATGGCAGTGCGGCTCCCGGGACAAGCAACGATGACGCTCCGCTCCCTAGGCCAATCACGGCCCAGCACTGCTGATGACGCTGCGCCGCACGGGCCAATCCCGTCGCGGCGTTAGTGAGGGGGCTCGGCTCCCTCCACCAATGGGAGCGCGGCGGCTTCGTTCTTTGCCGAGGCAGCTCCTGGACCTCCAAGCAAGTTACGGGGGGGTTCCTGGCCCCGGGCCGCGATGGTGATTTGGCGGCAAAGGGGTTTTCAAGGGCGCTGGTCACGATTAGACCCCCCTCTCGACCTCCCCACCACGTTGGAGCGGGTTTCACGAGGGGAGGCGCCACAAGCCTCCAACCCTCACTGGAAATGTGCCGATGAGCACACCGACCCCTTCCTCACGCTCCGCAGTCGAGTGCCACGCGCCTCGGGTCACAACAGCACGATTTTGCAGCTGTTTTTCTGGCAAAGCTTTAGGAACCTTTAGCCCTGGGTTCCCAACAGGAGGCCAGCTCTTCTCAGGCCCTTGGAGATTCAGTAAAGACACAGCACACAGCAAAGTCTTGGTAGGTTCAAGCAGGCAGGGTCACAGCACTCAGCAAAGTCCCTTTCTCCTCTTCAGCTTTCAGTGGCCACAGCAGAATAGGTCAGCCCTTAGAGCACACAGCAAGGCAATCTTCCTTTAGTTCTTCAGCTGTCCTTCCTCCAGCAGAGGTTCCTTCTTGCTTGTAGAATTTTAGAATCTAATCTTCTGTTGTAAGGGGTCCTTCCCTTATACCCCTGAACGCCTTTGAAGTTCTTTGTGCAAGGGGGTCCTTGGCTCTGGAATGTTTCTGGTGTTCTTCTTCCTGACAGCTTCAGGGCCAGGGGTGACAGTGGGCCGGCAGGGGAGTTAGCCAGCACGGTGGTCAGGCAGGCACAGCCCAGCACTATCAGGCGCTCCTCTCTCCCCTTCCCCGGGCAACAGATGTCGCCTTTCACCCCTGGGCTGACTCCAACCCCCTCTGGGGCCCTACAGCTCCTGTCACGCAGGCATTCCACACACACAGGCCCAAGCACACAGAAAGGTTTATACAAAAGAACAGCCACTCTCTAAAAGTGCTATTCTCAACCCCAGGATCCAAAAGCAACCTTCACTAAAAGATGTGTCATTTAATTCTGAGTTCAGGGATATCTTTCATTGATGTTCCATCTTGTTCCTATAGGGAGATAGGCTGGGGTCCAATGGGACCAGCCTCCCCATGTTACCCTAGGGAGCCTTACAGCCCTACAGCAGTGAGCACACAAAGTGGCTGCTGCTCTCCACCAGTGCATGTTACCTGCACTAGTACATGCTCTCCCCTATCCATACACTGCACCCTGCCCAGGGGGGTACTTGGAGCCTTCCATAGGGGTGGCTGATGTGCACAGACAGGGGAGGGTTACGCCCAGCCAGTGGGGACACTGGCCAGGCGGACATGGCAGTCCACTGACTGCACACAGGCCCTGCGCTGGCAGGCCTGAGACACCATTTTAGAGCTACTCATGTGGGTGGCGCAATCTGCGCTGCAGGCCCACTAGTAGCATCTGTCATCACCAGCCCTGGCACACCCAGTGCACTTTACTAGGGACTTCATGGTGATACAAATATGCCAATCAGGTATACTCAATCAATATGACAATTTACAGAGGGAGCACTTACCCTCTGACACTGTTCAGCAGTGGCAGAGGGTCCAAAGCATCTAAACCAGCAAAAACGAAATCCAGCACAGCATCAAAAATACATGAGTCAGAGGCAAAAAGATGGGGGAATAACCACGCCAAGGATGTCAGGTCTAACAGGCATGTTGTGGAAGTGCAGCAGAAGCTCCACCCATATTTTTCATTGGCTGATGTCATTGTCTTTTGTAAATGCTGGCTTCCGATACAATATGCGGCTCCTTAGTCCCTCTGTGTTACCGACCTGTCTCCTTTTGTGACCGCCCATCAGGACTGGATTTTTACTTGCAGAGTTCCACTGTATCCTTCATTAGTGGGTAAGCACTATTTTGGCAATGGCGGCCGCGTGTTTATTTTTGCATCACGCTTTCACTTTAGCAATAACTGCTGCCCCACCCTGCGAGTGCTGGGTGGGGCGGTAGCTATTGTAAAGTGAAAGCGTGATGCAAATCTAAACAAGCGGCTGCCTTTGCCCAATGGCGACAGCTTGTTTTGTGTTAGTTTCTGGTGTGAGGTGAGCTCAATTAGCTAGCCTAATAATCTATTTTTGTTGCTCCTTGTGCAATTTACTACAGACGAACTAGCTAATGAAGCCACGGTTACTATGGCAAAGTATGTGCCTGCGTGTGGTATGACCAGACTTCAATCAGTTCTTCGGAGCTCTTTGCGTGCGCGTATGCGTCGGATCTGAGGAGACGCCCGGGCAGCATCTCCTAGGAACGGATGACGCAGGTGTCTTCTCCACGCCCTACACCCACTGCCCCACGTGGTGACAGCACTGTGCGCTCATCCTGCCATTTTAGGATAGGTTAAGGGTACGGTAAAAGCCATTCACAGCCTCTGCGTTTCTAGTTTCAGCATTGCGCCGCATGCATAACTTTACTTTAATTTCTTCTGCAAGATGCTATTCTTCAAGTTCAGGGCATCTTTGATCAGTGCAGTAGCCATGAGGCCGGCGTCTGCTTTACAGAGATTTGGTTACGGATAATTCAGTTTGTCAGGGGAAATGCTTTGATTACCTTTTAAATGTGAACACTGCATGAACACATTCCTTTATGTGAAGTGGCATGGCGAGTTTGACTTTAGGTGTAGTGGCGGGTTCTCGGATGTTTTTAGTAGAGAGGTAGACAGTACATACACACTTAAGTGCTTTGTGCCTAGCAGAAGGAATGAAAGCACTATACCAACACTTTTTCTATACAACACTCCAACTCTAGAAGGCTCCAGCGAGATCATGGGGGCTTTACTCCAGACAATGTTCCTTATTTCCTATCAGCACTTTTGCACGTGTCTTGGGGATTCAGTGGGAGGGGGACGCAACAACCCTTCCAGTGAAGTTGTGTCGGCTGGGAGATGAGTCTGGAGCTCCAGTAGCCCATTAAGTAGTTCTTACATGTTTCTAATGTTGTAATTGATGCCTATTTTATTCAGGAAGATGGCAGGAAATTCCCCCCTTCATACACCGTGCCAGGCATCCTGCCTTTGAAAAGCTAAAATAATGGGGGTCCTTCTCTGAAAGGACACATGGGAAGGAAATCACTCGAGAAGATGGCTGAATGCTAGAAGCCTGCTTTGAAGATGAAATTAGCGAGAGGGGCATAATTGCACCATTGCAGACTGATGATGGTTGGTAAATCTCTGTGTCCTGCTTAACCCCTCCATGCACTCGTCGCTTCCTGTTCTGTGTTTATCTAGCTAGCTAGCTCCCAAATCATCTGCAGCATTTTTACAAAGTATCATACAGGCTGAGTGACCTTTGACATGTTGAGATCATGAGCTGTCAAAATGGCCGTGGGAAAGGAGCTCCAGGACTGAGCTCCAGGCTTCGGGATCACTATTAGTGTAATTCTGATAGATACATCTGCCAGTGGATTCCTCACCTTGTGAATATCCCCCTGCGTCAGCAGCATTCGTAAATTCTTTTTGTAGCTTTGCGCCCTCGTGGAACGACGTCACAGAGGCACGGCATCGCGCGCGACTCCACTGATGTCACCGACACCATATTAGGCCCACGATGGCGTGATGACATCAGTTCCCTTTTTTCAGCATCGTCGACGCTAACGGTTTTCTGGGATCGTACAGTAGCTTTGTAGTAACTTTGCTACTCTGTGCTTATTTTTACTGTATCTTTGTCTTCTGCCGAGATGACTTCGAAGAAGACTGGATTTAAGGCTTGCGGGCAATGTGGCAAGACCATGTCCATAACTGATCCGCATGAGTGCTGCGTGTGGTGTCTGAGCTCCGACCATGACGTTGAGGAATGCCCATCTTGCAAGAAGATGACTCCAAAGGCCCTTCGGGAGAGGGAGACAAAGCTCCTCGTTGCGAAGCTGAAAAATAAGAAAGATGAGAAGACTTCGTAGACGCGGTCTCGGCGAGGTCACGCTCGGAGTCGTCATCTGTAAGCATGGGCGTAAAATCCGTTCCGCTCACGGATTTTGCGGATTTTCGGTAAATTCGCAATCCGCGAGATTCACGAATTTCCAGCAAAATCCGCAAATTCGCACGCAGGGGATTTTTTTTTTCTTGGTGATACAATTTTGCGGCGCGCGGCGTTTACTTACCGTCATTCATCGTTTGCCGAGTTATTTTTCTTGATATTTTGCGAGTGCTGCGCCATTTTGGATCTTGCTGCGGGATCCCGCGGGAATTTGGCAAGCACGATTACGTAATCGCGGCTTGCCAACTTGTACAGCGAGAGTTTGTCAACGCGAGTACGCCGTGATCACGTATCGCGGTACTTCGCAATTGCGAGCTTGGAGATGCGGCGAGCAGCAACAATCTTGCACTCGCGAAAATACAAAATTTGCAATTCTGCACAAGAAATCCACCAGCAAGCAGCATAAACCTTCTGGAAATCATGATTTTTATCTGAATAACTCCTCAGGTTGACATTTGCGAGGAGTCCATTTTGGGGAGGGGGTGGGGGGGTGGGAGGAAGGAAGTGCCCCACAGTCTTCAACTTCCTGTTCCTGTCCAGCAGGCTCCTCCCAGTGCTTTGTCCATCTCCTGGTCACTTTTCATTTGGATCTGGAGCTGGAAGGATTACTTTTTGTGGATGCTGCTGGATATTTGGATTTGAGGCCTTTTTGACTTTCTTTGGATCACTTTTGGATTAGAAATTTCACAAGTAAGTTTGTTTGGGGCATTACAGTTGCTGCAACTACAGTTTTGGGATTTTCAATTTTTGGGAGGTTTTGGGGCCTTTTGCCCAGGGGTACTCAGTGGTGGGTGGACTGAGTCTTTCTGTGGGTTGTCTTGAATTTAAACATCATGGAGGGGCTGGATGGCTTGGGATTGTTCTGATTTTTCAGTGATTTTCACAATCCCTGGGAGATTTCGCTCACTACCTTTTTTTGCCAGGCAGGCAGTGGATAGGGTGTCTTCTGGTCACCAACATTGATGGACTGAGCGTCAGATGGAATGGAGGAGTCCCGCTAATAAGAGGAATGGTTGGATGGATGCAACTTCCCAAATTCAACAGGACAACTACAACAACATACATACAGTAGTATCGCTTCTTTTCTAATTTTTAAGTAATGGTTATGACCGTGAACTTCTATGAGTGTGACTCTGCATTTCTTTGATCTCTGCTTCTAAATTCATCCCTCCAGCCATTGTATAGGTTTTACTTCTGCTATTTTCCAAGCTAAATTAATGTACAAAGTGTTTCTCAGACTGCAGAGATATGCAAGTTAAAAAGCATAACAATTAATGCGGCCTTGTACTGTCGCATTCTTTCTTCTTTCTTCCACAGTTGTCGAAAGTACTACTTACTTTTCACTGACATGCATGCAGTAGTGCATGCACTTTCAAAGATTGATGGATAGGTTTGTACCCAAAGATTTGTTTATGTTCAATTGTTTGTCCATGCTGTGCTATTTTTTCTTGTCTCCCAAAACCTTTCCCAAAACCCCCCATCCATTTTTCAAACCCTAACCCTCTTCCCCCGGGCTGTGTGGTTTTGATTGATGTGTGACTAAATTACAGCAATAATTCCACACACTTGCTGGGGAGAATAAGGTGATAGCAACAGGCTGGTGAAGAAATCCGAGGATATATTCTTACTCTGCTTGACAAAGACCCATGGCTAATGTCAAAGAACTTCAACCGAATTAGTAGTTATACTTTACCATTTGTTAGGCTACAATGTGGCACTGTTCTAGTGTACTGTCACCTGCTATATTCTCTATTGTACCGTTGTAATGCTCAGGACAAACCAGATTTCATTTTCTTTTTTTTCATAGGCATGCAACTGCCACTGTGTCACACCACTAGTACCACCTCAATGAGGACATTTCATCCGCCCAGGATTGCCAACCTTAATCGCCATTTCCCGTGGAGCCAGCCCTGTGCCTAGCCCTACTTTGAGAGAAAATTACAAAAAACAATTTGATGGACAGAATGTAGATCAATGTCTTACATTCACCCCAGTACAGGGATCTGGGCCTAAATCCATCGTTTTTTGCACTCCACACCACCCTGGGTCAGAAAATGGCTTTATGCAAATCAGCTCTGACCCTGTGCCCGATGGGAACAGTCCAGTCCGAACTACAACAGCCATATCTTTCCCAGATCGGAATCAAGCATCCGAGGACCGGACCGGTTTCGAGGTAACACCTCTCATCAGCCCGGCTAGCTTGACTCCAGTGGTGTGGAGGCTCTGGGACCCACGTCTGAGCTACCCCAGTACACTCAGGGAGAAAATTACAAAAAACAATTTGATGGACAGAATGTAGATCAATGTCTTACATTCACCCCAGTACAAGGATCTGGGCCTAAATCCATCGTTTTTTGCACTCCACACCACCCTGGGTCAGATAATGGCTTTATGCAAATCAGCTCTGACCCTGTGCCCCATGGGAACAGTCCAGTCCGAACTACAACAGCCATATCTTTCCCAGACCGGAATCAAGCATCCGAGGACCGGACCGGTTTCGAGGTAACACCTCTCATCAGCCCGGCTAGCTTGACTCCAGTGGTGTGGAGGCTCTGGGACCCACGTCTGAGCTACCCCAGTACACTCAGGGAGAAAATTACAAAAAACAATTTGATGGACAGAATGTAGATCAATGTCTTACATTCACCCCAGTACAAGGATCTGGGCCTAAATCCATCGTTTTTTGCACACCACACCACCCTGGGTCAGATAATGGCTTTATGCAAATCAGCTCTGACCCTGTGCCCCATGGGAACAGTCCTGTCCGAACTACAACAGCCATATCTTTCCCAGACCGGAATCAAGCATCCGAGGACCGGACCGGTTTCGAGGTAACACCTCTCATCAGCCCGGCTAGCTTGACTCCAGTGGTGTGGAGGCTCTGGGACCCACGTCTGAGCTACCCAAGTACACTCAGGGAGAAAATTACAAAAAACAATTTGATGGACAGAATGTAGATCAATGTCTTACATTCACCCCAGTACAAGGATCTGGGCCTAAATCCATCGTTTTTTGCACTCCACACCACCCTGGGTCAGATAATGGCTTTATGCAAATCAGCTCTGACCCTGTGCCCCATGGGAACAGTCCAGTCCGAACTACAACAGCCATATCTTTCCCAGACCGGAATCAAGCATCCGAGGACCGGACCGGTTTCGAGGTAACACCTCTCATCAGCCCGGCTAGCTTGACTCCAGTGGTGTGGAGGCTCTGGGACCCACGTCTGAGCTACCCCAGTACACTCAGGGAGAAAATTACAAATCCACATTCTGTCCATCACCTGTTTTGTTTGCAATTACCGCCATATGTGCGCTGGGGATGCTCAGACGTGGGTCCCAGGCACTCCACACCACTGGAGTCAAGCTAGCTGTGCTGATGAGAGGTGTTACCTCGAAACCGGTCCGGTCCTCGGATGCTTGATTCCGTTCTGGGAAGGACATGGCTTTTGTAGTTCGGACTGGACTGTTCCCATGGGGCACAGGGTCAGAGCTGATTTGCATATCGCCATTGTCTAACCCAGGGTGGTGTGGAGTGCAAAAAACGATGGATTTGGGCCCAGATCTTTGGACTGGGGTGAATGTGTGACATTGATCCACATTCTGTCCATCACCTGTTTTGTTTGCAATTACCGCCATAAGGGCGCTGGGGATGCTCAGACGTGGGTCCCAGGCACTCCACACCACTGGAGTCAAGCTAGCCGGGCTGATGAGAGGTGTTACCTCAAAACCGGTCCGGTCCTCGGATGCTTGATTCCGTTCTGGGAAGGACATGGCTTTTGTAGTTCGGACTGGACTGTTCCCATGGGGCACAGGGTCAGAGCTGATTTGCATATCGCCATTGTCTAACCCAGGGTGGTGTGGAGTGCAAAAAAACGATGGATTTGGGCCCAGATCTTTGGACTGGGGTGAATGTGTGACATTGATCCACATTCTGTCCATCACCTGTTTTGTTTGCAATTACCGCCATAAGTGTGCTGGGGATGCTCAGACGTGGGTCCCAGGCACTCCACACCACTGGAGTCAAGCTAGCCGGGCTGATGAGAGGTGTTACCTCGAAACCGGTCCGGTCCTCGGATGCTTGATTCCGTTCTGGGAAGGACAAGGCTTTTGTAGTTCGGACTGGACTGTTCCCATGGGGCACAGGGTCAGAGCTGATTTGCATATCGCCATTGTCTAACCCAGGGTGGTGTGGAGTGCAAAAAAACGATGGATTTGGGCCCAGATCTTTGGACTGGGGTGAATGTGTGACATTGATGCACATTCTGTCCATCACCTGTTTTGTTTGCATTAGCCCTACTTTGAAACACAAATTACAGGTAAGATAAGCGTTTGGTGGGAGGGAGTATAATGGAGTATTAGGAGTGACGAGAGACTGACGGTAGTACTACTAAAGTCCTAGGACTCTTGAATTCACTTCACTTACTCTTTGAGAGGCACTTAGTGTTGAAAACATTTGGGCATTTACACTTAAAGGAAGAAAATGGAACTAAACTTTCAGGAAAACAAAGTTACTGTTAAACCCCCACCCACCAGGCTAGCAGTAAAAAACAGGAATGCTTAGATAAAGTTTGAAAAAGTATATTTATATCCCTAACAAAATAATCTCCCGCAAGACCCTCCCTAACCCCAACGGTTGTCCTTTAAAAGTCCCAAACCCAAATCCCGATTCCCACCCTCCAAAAGTCTCTAAAAAAGGGGCAAGGGACACTATGGGTGGATGCTGTTGACTTTTTGGGCCAGGGCATCAAACTCCTCGCGGAGCAAGGCGTGCTCTAAGCGGAGCCCCTCCAACACGTTGGTAAAGTGGTGGAGCTCCTGCTGAAGGCGGGACACCCTCAGGGTACTGCGGCGCAGGCGTGCCTTGCAGTTGCAATGGCTGTGAGAGGCAGCAGTTGTCCTTGCTGCTCGGCGTCGGCGTTTGGCTTTGGCAGCTCGGCTCGGTCTGGCTGGAGCACTGTGCTGGGTGGCAGCCCGTGGGGGCACGGAGGCCGATGCAGCTGACGTTGTTGTCGTGGTCGACTGCGCACTTTCGTCGTCCTCCAGGGCCACCAGCCGCCGATATTCAGCAACAGTGGCATCGATCCTCCGTTGCCGGGCCGCTCTAGCCAGCTCCTTCCTCCTTGTTGGTTTGGAAGGAGCATCTATATGAAGAAAGAAAGACATAGTCTGTAACTAATGCTCTTTAAGATTAACTCAATCATTCAGCAGAAATTTGTGTTACAGTACAACTAGCAGCTTGCAAGCGCATTACATAACTATTGAGGCCAGTATCTATCTAACCTCCCACTTCTTCATCCTTGCTCTAACATTAGTGGGAGTTTAAGGAACAAATTCTACGAGCACTATGGACTTCCATTGGAGTCGACTATGAAAGTACACCAGTCTTATTCTTCTTCTTGTCTCTTGTTTAGGAAAATTGGTACGTTATCTTCTGCAAGCCGGCATAATGCCAGCGCACTGAACTTGCACCCGAGAAAAAGAGACGCACGCCATGATGAGTGACCTAGACTTGCGTTACTGTACCGGTCCAGTACATGCAGGTGGTGAAGCTCTTACTTTTCTATTACGGGTGGCACTGAGAATACTCTGTTACAAGGGCTACTGCTTAATTAATTTAACTTTCACCCTACAGTGCAAATGAGTACTAGAAATGGAAAATGAAGAAGATAAATAATCTGATTATCTATCACTTCACATGGGATGTTTTTGCTTACATATGGGATGACTTTAGGTGCTTTGCTTTTTATTGAGTGAGCAGTGATACATCCACACATGAATGACTGAGTACTACTAAACTTATTAAGAGAGGTAGGGAGTGGCCACCGTAATAACCGAATCTATGCTGTGCTTGCAATACAAACTACTGCTACTATTGATGGTAGTATTTGGACAAAATTACAACTTCTTTTCCTTGCCTTTCCTACACTGGAACGGACGTGCGGGTGCAGTGTTACATGCTCTTCAAAGTTACACTTAGTTCTACCACTGACCGTCTACTCTCTCTAGATCATGGGTACTCACAAACTTTCTCTCGGGGGCTAAATTTACAGTGTAGTTTGTGGCTGAGGGCCGCACTGGTGGGGGTGGTGTCAGAGGGGGCGGGGCTAAAACAAAACGAAAACTTGTGACCATGAGGTTGCACACAGGTCCCTGCAGCAGATGCCTTCATCCACTGAGCCACCAGACCCAGCATTTACATACATCTCTCTCCCTCCTGCTCTCCCTCCTGCCCTCCCTCTCCATCTCTCTCTCCCTCCTGCCCTCCCTCTCCCTCCCCCTCTGTCATCTCACTGTGTGTGTGTCTGTCTGTGTCAGCCTTCAGCCCGGGCTGAGACAGCTTCCTCAACGCGCACACACAGACAGCCACACCAAAGTACTTAACAGGTCTTTAAAAGACCATTAACAAATTATGGAGGCTTTGTTTGTTGTAGCGCCCCTGCATCTCCACCCTGACAATCACTGCTCGCCCGGCCCCACAGAGCAGAGGCTTTGTTCTATTTCACCTCTTTGTGGCCCTGCATCTCCACTCTGCTCTGTGGGGGCCGGGGGAGCAGTGATTGTCAGAGTGGAGATGCAGGGGCGCTAACAGGTGAAATACAACAAAGCCTCTGCTCTGTGGGGGCCGGGGGAGCAGTGATTGTCTGCAAGGTCTGCACACCGCCAAGGAAGGCTTGCCGGGCCGCCACTGGCCCGCGGGCCGTACTATGAGTACCCCTGCTCTAGATACACATATGCTATCTAAGAGTCAGATAGTAGCATGATCCAGGCATCCATCTATTCAAAGTATATGGACACATACAGTTTCTGTGTCACCCACCCAGGCTGTTGTCCTTCCACCCATCATTGCTTCATCATTTACCCAGCCATGCATCTCATATTCTTTCCTTCCCAGCCACGTCTTCAATCTCAATAAGTAAGGAATATATAAGAGCTTACCTCTGCCCGCCACCACCACCGTCTCAACTCTCACAGCCGGCACTACAGCCGCCGCCTCCTCCCCTGAAGAAGTGCCCTCCGCCTCCGTGTCGAGCACCACCACCTCCGCGCTGGCCCCACCACCAGATGTTCCACCTACAAAGTACATTTAAGAATGTTAGAATAAACCACTCACTAGTATTTGGTCTAGGAATGAAGACATGTGAAAACAATGTAATTTGTGACTGTCTACTCTAAAGTTTAAAAAAATGTCCCTTTTTCCAGGGAAGGGTGTTGTCTTGCTGCACTTTTTGGCACAACTGATGAAGGCTGGCTTTTTAACACGCATTATTTTTCTCCACACAGACAGAAGATGGACTTCTAACAACAAGATCAAGTTGAAACCAGGTGAGAGCTCGGCTCGACCACAAGAAATGTCTTCAATTAATCGTCAGCACTAACCACTTTTCCATTATCAGTTAAATGTTTAGTTTTATTATGACTTCATTTTAATAAATGTGTTTACTTTTAATAAAGCTTTTAAACTTAAATAGACTCTGTATTTTTTGGTCCAGAGTAGAGTGACTGAGCGAAAGGTTTTGCAATTTTTGCAAGCAGGAGTCCGTGCCTCTGACACTTCTTGACTCTGACTCCGTACTCTTGAGCTGCGTTGGATAATCATCATTGGGGATCAATCATCGATGAATTCAGGAGGTAAATGACTGTGCCACACTATGTAGTCAGTCAGGAAGGACATTGGGGGTTCAAAGTCTGTTATCACAGAGGTATGTGGAAACTCTAACAGCGCCTATTACAATTGATAAGCAATGCACTATTTATTGTCCATAGTTCTGTTTCTGCAGAAGAATTGTCCCTGCAACAGTAGTGGTATGGATTGTCCTCCTATCCAAACCAAAAGGTAGTATCTTATTCTTTCTTGGTGGTCATTCACATTTTATAGTTGGGAATTTTCAAAGCAGATAGAACACTTCAAAAGACATTATGGACAATCCCAGAGGACTGCACTAAGTTGATAGAGCTATTGCTGACTAGAATGGGAGTTTCGCCAACCGTGCAATCTTAGTTAGCTACACAGACAGACTAATAAGAATAATCTAGTAATACCACAGGGAGTCATAGTAGAGGCAGGATAAGAATTTAGATACGGTCTACAAGAAGATCAAAGACGATTTTGAAAAAAACAAATGAGGAACGCTAGGAAAAATAGGTACTAGTCTAAAATGAAAACTTACTGGGGCCAGCAAAGGAGCCCTCGCCTGCCCGATCCTGGCCCTGTTCAACAGCATCCGCCGCCGCCTGCTGCTCCTGTGTCCCCTCGCCCCTGGGGGGATCTGACGTACAACATGAAAGAAAGAACAGAAAACATGGATGATTGTTGCTTGTCAATGTCAACCAAATCAAACATTTCAAAACAACAATAACAAAATATTTCCGCGAAATTATATTGATTAGGGTTAGTTTTCATTGATTTGCGGACCTGTGACTTCGAAAGTCACGTAACTCACTAAACAAAGTACTGAAAGGTTCACCTAGGACTGGCAGGCAGCAGTCCGCAGGCAAGACGCAAAGTGACAGACAAACTCCATTGTGATTTCAGTCAGATCAGTGACAACACTAACAGTTGCCTGCTACATAACCAGTCATTTAAATAGTCAAACTATCAATCAACCGCCACTATTTTTCTTATTGCCAGGGGTACAAAAGAAGGGGCAGATTTAAGCCCCTTGCGGCTCTTTTGCTCCGTTCTTGCGTGACTTTTGTGACGCAGCAGCTGAACAAAAGAGGCGCCATGGTGCGGCGTATAATATTATAACAACGTGACGCATTTGGGAGATGCATCCCGTTATAAAGCCCTGCGCCATCAGGGGGCGTTCCGGCGCAAGGGAGGGCATTCCTGCGCTGGAACACATCCTAAAAGTGGCTAAAGGAAATCTACAAAATTTCAATCAGTCACCTTTAGTACAATGATGCGTCACACAAACCCTGCACCTGCTTGAAGCAGACGTACGGCTTGACCCAGCATTGGGGAGATAGGGTACCCCAGAGCATTGCTGGAGCTGCGCCATCGTTGCGACGCAACTCCAGCAGTAAAGCTTCGGTGACGTTTTGGGCCCATGGTGCGCCTCATTGCAAATACGGCGCACCATGTTTGGTGGTGGTAGCGGGCCGCACAATTACTGGCGCATCCCTGCTACTTTGCAGGGATGCGACGGTAATTGCAATTCTGCCCCTTAGGGGCATACTTACTTACGCGTTCTGGCGCATCTCCAGAGATGCGCCAGATCAAATGCGTCACACAAAACTACCCTTGCGACACGGCAGATGGGCCTCATTTACAATGCGGCGCGCCCTGGTGCAAGGGTAGGCACTTGCGTGACGCATCTCGTCACGTAAGAGCGGCGCATCGCTGGAGTCACGTCGCCAACGCAATGCAACTCCAGTAATTCTCAGGGCCACCCAATACTTAACATGCTGTGTCAGTCCTTACGCCTGCTTCAAGGAGAAGGAGAGCAGTGCACCTGAAATGCACAGAAGATTTTGAAATATAATTTAACTACAATGTAATCATCAGCAGCATTATTGGCTTGCTCCATGTAAAAAACAAATATTTGCAATACAACAACACAGAGCAGGAGAAAACATAGTAGTGAGTGATGAAATAGCTACTACTGCTCACCAAGCCCGGGGATCTGCAAGCCGAGCTGGTCCAGCAGGTCGCGCTCCCGGTCCAGGAGGTCCGTCCAGCGGTGGGTGGCCTGGCTGTAGGTGCGCTGGACCCCGGAGAGTTGGGACATGGCCCAGCACACCTTCTGCCACCGCTTCCGGCGCTCCCGGATGTTGTAGCCGGCCGCGATCCTGCCGCCTCCCGCGATGGTCCTGGGCAGGCGGCGCTTGACGAAGAAGACCAGCGCGCCCACTTCCTCCGGGCTGAAGATCTCCCGTCGCGTCACCTGCTCCCCCTTCAATCGCCCGCATGCTGTCCTGGCACGGGGTCCAGTACTCCTCCTCCCCGCCGCCGCTGCGGCCCTCAAGTGCCTGGGCAGCTTCACGGTGCCTGGCTTCACCATGGTCTGGGCAGGTAAGGTATGAAGTAGAAAATTAAGAAGGAATAGGATAGGGAAGAAGAAAAGAAAAGAGTTTAAAAAAGTAGTTTAAAAGTAAACAAAAATAGCAGAAAAGACAAAAATATACAGCTAGGAAAAGAGAGGGATAGATAAGAAGCAAAATCGTTCGAAAAAAAACTGAAAACAAGCAAAGGATGGCAAAGATAGCAAGAGGATAAACACCATGCCCAGACACAGGAAATGAATGAAAAACAAGATGGCCGCCCGTTCACGAGCGCGAAAGTAAGTTCGCATGCGATTTTCCTCGTGATCTTGCGCGAACTTGTAATCGCAATGCGCTTACTTCCCGAGATTATACATAGCGGGCGGAAACGGAAATACGTCACGCAAACAAAATGGCCGCGCCCGTACTCGACCTTGGCAAGCGGCCCGTGAATACTGCAAAAAACATCGCGAAATAACACGCCGCAAAAAATATAACGCTCATTCGCACGAATTGGCGGCTTCCGCGGTCGGTTTCGCCCGACACCGAGCCTTGCGAATAGCGCGAAATTACAGAAAAACGATTTTTGCAAAAGCAAAACCAATGAGCAGGTGCAAAAGGTCAATCTCATGATTTGTAACAATTCCCTGTAGTGCTTCCTGAGGGGTCCCTCCAGAATTCGGTTGCCTACTTGCAACTATTGTGTGACCCTGCTCTGACCCTTACTGTATGCCACAAAGGTCCTGATTTACAGCTAAGGGAGAAGACAAGCAGGTGCCAGGCTGGAACTACAGATTCAGTGACACATTAATTAGCCCCTAATTCATTATTGTCAGTTGGGGCATGGCAGGGGTTGTTTACTAATTTTGCAAAGCTTAAAGCACTTAGCAGGTGCAAAAGTTCAAGTACATCATTAATCAGGAAGCACTAAGGAAGCAGGTGCGAGCTAAAATTATGTGACACATTAATCAGCCCCAAATTCATTCAGGTCACTTGAGGCAGGGAAGGTGTGCTACGGTTTGCCACAATAATGTACACTGGTCAACCAGAGGGTGCTGTGATGAAACAGAGGGTGCCATGGGTGAGCCAGAGGGTAGCATGGGTGAACCAGAGAGTGGCAGTGGTGACAGAGGGTGGCAGTGATGAAGAAACAGGCTGGACACGTACAAACAACAAGTTCGCGAAACGTGCAACCCGATAAGTAAGTTCGCGTTTGCAAAATTGCACAAAAATCCTCGCGAACAGGTTCTAAAAAAAAAATCTGCAAATCAGCGGCAATCCGCGGATTTTGCGGATTGCGAGTTCGCAAATTCGTGAAATTCGCGAACGCCAGATTCGCAAAATTCGCCCATGCTTAGTCATCTGCCCATGCTTCAAAATCCTCGAGGAAGAAGCATAAGAAGAAGAGCCATGAGTCACGTCATCACTCAGGAAAGGACTCGAGTTCGAGGCCGAAGTCGCAAGTGAGGCTACTTCGTAAGGAAGCGGAAGCTTCGGCTTCGGAATCACAGGACTCTGATGGTGAGGCTTCGCGTGCGAATTCGCCAGGGTCACCGAAGCAGCAAGCGAACCCTTCTCCGGATCCGTCTAATCCTTCTAGTCGGAAGGATGAAGGTGAGGTGGAGGAGGCTGGTGATGGCGATGTTCTGGTGCCTGCGGGTTCGTCGACCCCGGTGCCGCTGGTCGAGGAGGAGGTCGACGTCGTGACGACTCCGCCTCCTCGAGAGCAACCAGGTGGACTTTATCCAGCCTTTCCGGCTCCTGGTCAGGATCCATCCCAGTTCCTGAATGTCATGTTTGGAGTTTACTCCAGGGCTATGTACCCCTCTGGTGCACCTGTTGGTCCCACGGGTCCTATGGCGTTTAACTTGGGCGTTCCCCAGGCTTATGCACCTCAATCAATCAATCAGTGACACTTATAAAGCGCGCTACATACCCGTAGGGTCTCAAGGCGCTGGGGGGGGGGGGGTGGGGGTGCCGCTACTGCTCGAACAGCCAGGTCTTCAGCTTCACCTGAGCCCTTCATGCCTTTTATGCCGGCTCTAGCACCGCAGTGGCATTTCCCCGTGCCACCGAAGCCTTCGACGCCAAAGCCTTTGATGCTGAATCCATCGACGCCGGTGCATACGACTCCGATGCAGGATTCCGTTCGACCTCAGGTGAAACTACCTCACCCAACTTTGGGTTCGACGCCTGCTCCAGCGGAGTCGGTTCCGGATCCGTCGACTTCGTTTATGAAGGAGAGGTCGAGGCGTGAAGCCCAGAGACTTCTGGAGGAGGAAAGGTATCGGTTTGCTGATGTTGAGGAAGGAGAGTTACAGGATTCTGATGATCCTTTTGATGACCTGAGAGAGGCCAGTGGGCCTGAACTGTCTCCTGAGTGGGATTTGGCTTCTGTGTCAGACGTGCCTTCCAAGGATGTGATGCCATATCACGTTGTAATTAAAAAGGCAGCCAGTTTGTTGAACATTACTTTGCCCACTGCTGAGTACAAATCTAATATTCTTACTGAGGTCCTTCACTCGCCTGCTTCAGTTATTGAGCCAATGCTACCATTTAATGATGCTTGGGCTGAACCTATCTATGAAGTCTAGATGAAGAATTTGACAGCTTCTGCGGTTTCAAGGGCTGTGGCGAGGAGGTATAGGGTTGCACCTGGTGACCCGGACTTTTTATCAACAGACCCCCTGCCTGAGAGTTTGGTTGTGCAGGCCGCCTGCTCGAAGAAGTCTGCTGGTGCATTTCCGCAGGTTCCTGGGGAAAAAGAGTCCAGGAAGCAAGATCAGACGGCCAAGAAGGTCTTCTCATCAGCCAGTATTGCATTAAAATCTACCAACGCAACTTGTCTAATGGGACGGTACATCCATGCCTTGATGTATTCCATGAAGCAGTTGGTGCCAAAAATTCCTAAGGTGGATAGAAAGGACTTTCAGGAAGTAATTTCGGACACTCAGGCTGCTGCGAGACAATTGATTCAGAGTGGGCTGGACACTGCTGATTCGGTGGCGAGAGTCATGGGCTCTTCGGTGGTCACTAGAAGAGCTGCATGGCTTAAATCATCGGAGTTCTCTGCAGATGTTCAGTCTACTTTGATGGACTTGCCATTTGATGGTTCAGGATTGTTTGGAAAAAAGGCTGACGCTGCCTTAGAACGTTTCAAAGACAGCAGGGCCACAGCAAAATCTTTGGGTCTTCAGACCAGGGGTTCTTCTGGAAGGCGCTTCAGAGGATTTGGCAGGTCGTCCTTTCGTTCCTATAAAACATCGCAGCAGCAGCCACAACAACAGAAAAATACGCTGTACAAGTCATACAGAGGAAGACAACAAGCTCGTCCTAGAGGTCGTCAAGCCTCCTCCTCCTCCTCCTCCTCCTCTTCCCCTTCCCAGCCCCCTGCCACCGCAGCAAAACAGCCCTAGATCCGCCATTCCGGATCATGTGGGCACAGTTGGGGGCCGGCTTACCCATTTTCTATGAGATTGGGAATTGATTACATCAGATCTTTGGGTTCTCAATCTCGTGGAAAATGGGTATGCTCTTCCCTTTCGGGAATTTCTCCCCAATTACCCTCCTTGCCAGGGTTATTGTTCGAAGAACCACCTGCTGCTCCTGCAGGAAGAAGTCCTGGCTCTGTTCAAAAAGGGTGCGATAGAGGTGGTTCCAGAGCAGGAGAGGGGTCAGGGGTGCTACTCCCGGTATTTCCTGATCCCCAAGAAGGATTGTAGGCTCCGTCCAATCCTGGATCTCAGGATCTTGAACCTTTACCTGAAGCAGGAGAAGTTCAAGATGCTCACCCTTGCGCAGGTTCTTCAAGCACTGCTGGAAGAAGACTGGATGGTGTTGATCGACTTGCAGGATGCTTATTTTCATATCCCAATCCTGAAGTCACACAGAAAGTATCTCTGTTTTTCGGTTTGATCGCAACACTACCAGTTTGCGGTCCTTCCATTTAGTCTTACTACTGCGCCCGAGTCTTCACCAAGGTGATGGCTGTGGTGGCAGCACATCTCAGAAGATCGGGGATACCTGTATTCCCGTATCTGTACGATTGGCTGATCAAGGCAGAATCTCAAGAGATAGTGCTCCATCATCTGCAAGAGACAACTCAGTTGTTGCACAGGTTGGGTTTTTCGATAAATGTACCCAAGTCTCACCTAGTGCCCTCCCAGCACAACCTGTTCATAGGTGCGGTACTGGACACTACTGTGTGTCGTGCATTCCCTCCTCCTCAAAGGATTCGCGACATACAGGATATGATTCCTTTGTTTTTCAATGGAGCGGTCGTTCCAGTCCTGAAGGTCCTTCGCCTGCTCGGTCTGATGGCTTCTTGCATTCTGTTGGTCAACCATGCACGCTGGCACATGAGGGCACTCCAGTGGTGCCTCCGCAGGCAGTGGTATCAGCACGGCGGGGATTTCAGGGAGTCAGTGAGGATCTCCAGAGAAACTGCGGCGGATCTGTCTTGGTGGAGTGTGGAAGGCAATCTGTCACAAGGAAAGCCTTTTCATCTACCTCCATCGGTGGCCACAGTGATAACGGATGCATCCACTCTAGGGTGGGGTGCTCATCTGGGAGATCTGGAGATCAAGGGTCTTTGGTCTCCAGAGGAAAGGTTGCTTCACATCAACCTTCTGGAGTTGCGGGCGATACATTTAGCACTCAAGGCCTTCCTCCCTTCCCTTCGCGGTCAGTCAGTTCAAGTCCTGACAGACAACACGACCGCGATGTGATATGTCAACAAGCAGGGAAGAGTGGGGTCGCAGTGTCTCTGCAGAGAGGCTCTGTGTCTCTGGTCCTGGGTTCAGGACCATCAGATTTGTCTGATGGCAAATCATCTGGCCGGGGTTCTGAACGTAAGTGCAGACAGTCTCAGTAGGCAGTTCTCCGCCGACCAAGAGTAGAGGCTTCACCCAGAGGTGGTTCGTCACGTCTTTCGGATGTGGGGAGCTCCTCGGGTAGACCTGTTCGCCACTTGCGAGAATGCTCACTGCCCATCTTTCTGCAGCTTCCAGTTTCCGATGCAGGAAGCCTTGGGGGACGCGCTTCAGTTGAGTTGGGACTCGCGACTCCTTTACGCGTTTCCTCCCATACCTTTGATTCCTCGGGTTCTGAGGAAATACGCCAAGACCGGGCCCAAGTCATATTGATCGCCCCGGATTGGCCAAGAAGGGTGTGGTATACAGATCTTCTCCACCTCTCCTCGTGCCCTCCCCTCCGTCTCCCTCACAGGGCAGATCTCTTCTCCCAGATAGAGGGGCGGGTTCTACACCCCCACCTCAAGACCTTCCACCTTCATGCCTGGAGATTGAGCGGGGCAACCTGATTTCCTTTTCTCTTCCCCACGATGTGGTGGATGTCATCTTGTCATCCAGGCGTGACTCCACCAAGTCCATTTATTCTTATAGATGGTCTAAATTTGTTGCCTGGTGCGGGGAGAAGTCTGTTGACCCTTTAAGGGCTCGTTTGTCCAATATTCTACAGTTTGCTCTTTCCTTGGCCCAGCAGGGTTTTGCGGTGACGACTATCAAAGGTTATTTGTCGGCTTTCCTTTGTTTGCCAGACCAGCCCTCCTTGTTTAAATCTCCTATTGTTTTACGTTTCATTAAAGGCCTTACCAATAAATTTCCTCCTACACCTTTTATTGTGCCTCAATGGGAGTTGAACCTTGTTCTTACGTTTTTGATGGGTTCGCCTTTTGAACCTTTACACACATGTCCCTTGAGACTTTTGTCTTTCAAGACTATTTTTCTGGTGGCAATTACCTCGGCAAGGAGGGTAAGTGAGTTTCAAGCTCTTAGTTCTAAGCCCCCATTTTTATCCATTCATTCTGAAAGAATGGTTCTAAGGACCAGGGCTGCTTTTCTGCCTAAAGTGGTAACACCTTTCCATCTGGGGCAGTCGTTACCCTCCCAACCTTTTATCCTCCCCCTCACCCTTCCAAGGAGGAGGAGAGACTTCACCGCTTGGACCCTAAGAGGGCGGTGAGCTTTTACCTGGACAGGACACGAGAGTTCAGGTTGGATGACCAGCTGTTTGTGGGCTTTGCTGGCTGCAAGAAGGGGAAGGCGGTGCACAAGCGCACGCTCTCGAGGTGGATTATCCTTTGCATTAAGATCTGCTACGCCCTGGCGGGTAAGGACCCTCCAGAGGGTATTAGAGCTCACTCTACTAGAGCAAAGTCATCAACATCTGCTTTGTCTAGGGGTGTTCCTGTTGAGGACATTTGTAGAGCGGCGACTTGGGCCTCCCTCCATACTTTCGCTAAGCATTACTGCTTGGATACTAAAGTGAGGAGGGAGGGCCACTTTGCACGTGCTGTCCTCCAGGATTTTCTGGTATAGGAGAGTGGACACCCTCCTCCGGGAGTGGGGACTGCTGTGGGACTCTATTCACAAGGTGAGGAATCCACTGGCAGATGTATCTATCAGAAGAACAAGTTAGTTACCTTTGGTAACGCTTTTTCTGGTAGATACAGTATGTGCCTGTGGATTCCTCACAGACCCACCCGCCTCCCCATTGTCCACTCTGCTATACTTGTGTTTTTTATTTGTAAATATATATTTTTACTGTCAAAGGAAATGTTTATTATGTTTTTATTTCCTGCTTTGGTTCCACACTAGGTGTGTTTTCTTGACATTTGTGTACTGTGTATACTGTGTATATTTCTGCTGTCATCGGTCCGTCCGTGTGCCTTGAAGGCACTGAAAAAAGGGTGGAACTGATGTCATCACGCCGGCGTGGGCCTAATATGGTGTCGGTGACGTCAGCGGAGTCGCGTGCGATGCCGTGCTTCTGTGATGTATTTCCACGTCAGCGTGAAGCTACAAAAAGAATTTCCGAATGCTGCTGATGCAGGGGGATATTCACAAGGTGAGGAATCCACAGGCAGATACTGTATCTACCAGAAAAGGCATTACCGAAGGTAAGTAACTTGTTCATCTCGACCGGGTCGAGTTCCTCCAGCCTCTCCCCAAGAGATACTTGAATGACTTACCAGGCCAAATCCAAACAGGGGTGAGCTTGAAATCGCGACACAGCCTCCCCAGGATACGAGGATCCATGCTGCGAATTCCCCCATCGGAGTACCACCGCTATCGAAGTGACCCTCGATACCTCCGTTCCAGACCCGCTAAGTCCCAAAATCCAGATGGGGAAATTATCACCTAAACATGGCGTCCAAACCAGCGGCCTAAGAACGAGAAGCACTCTTCAGCCCAGCACTGAGCACCGCCGCAATCAACAATGCCTGACTGGGCAATTTGCCGCCAGACACAGGGTCACAAGAGGACTCACCCAGCAATAAGGCCCCAAGAAGCCCCCACGAGGCCTCGATCCACCTTACCAGAGTAAGGCTGGACCTCCTTGACCCCGATGGAAAATAGGCTGTCCCGAGGTGAGAGCTGAGCCCTGGAACTCAATATAATCTGATTTCACTTTGCCTGACCCCGTAATGGGAGCCATACTCATGACCACTTGGAAAATCTCCCACCGGCAAGGATAGAATCACCCCGCAGAACGTCCTCATCCTTTGGGCCCCACAAGTTGACTGCTCCTACTCCCCAGGGCAGCCGAGCACAGAACTACAGCCCGACCTCAATCGCCCGAACGTGCCGACCCCACAAGGGCTGCCCCAAGGTAATCTCCCAGACACTTAAACTTCTTAAAGGGTCACAATACTTCTACTGTGAAGCGGTCCACGCTTCAAATAAGCATAGTCCTTCGCGCGAATCACATGGGGCTTCCAAAGCATGTCACATGAACGGTAATGCACTCATCTGGAACCAAAGCACACAGGATAATCAATACCATCTTTTTCTACTGCAGTGCACTAAAAGGTTCCTTTGAAGCAGCATACCTAATCAATTAATATCTTATTTCTAAATTACAGTGGGAATATGTAAGAAGACTATTATGTATAGTACCTGACCCTAAGATGGCCGCCCTCGGCCGAAACACCAAGCTCTCCCGATTGCTTCAGTGGAGTCGTTGAGACCTTGCCAAGCCAAAGCAGGGACCGGCTGCAAGAGGGTCCTGAACCAATGCCCCTCCGACAAATCGGACAGCTTAACATGGACTCACAGGTTAGTGTAAGCAGCCCCTGGGTGTCTGTCCCCAAAATGGCCACCCAGGACTTAATCTCTGAACCACCGATGCAACTTTTCAGAGGTGTCCGTGCCCCCTTATAGAGGGCATCTGTAATGATACAGGCCCCCCTCCCAGGATATCAGCCCAGCACAGACCCTCAAACTTGATCCTAGAGAAGCCCTACTCCACCTCTCTCCTCACTACTGGATCCTTTCTCCCGGCAGGGTAGACCACGAGCTCCCCAATCCCCCCACCTGACTAGAAAACCCTCTCCCCTCCTCATGACAACACTTCTATTATACCCCATAGGGAATCCGCCTCCCTCCGAAGCCAGACAAAATACTACCGGCCACGCTAATTGTTGTCACACCATGAACACTGAATTACCTGAAACCTCACAGGCCAAACTCCTTCACGATTAATTTCCTCTCCACCCTCTCCAGTAAAGCGAAGAGAAATTTCAAACATAGACTGATCAGACAGCACCCCGAAACACTATTTGCAGACACCTTCCACTGCTCCTTCAAAAGGCAGATGAAAATGGATCTTATCTTCCATACTGAAAAACCCGACAATCGGAACGCCATCCTCACCACATATTTCCACATCTCCAAAACTACCATCACATCCCATAGCCGCAAACTGACGGCCTCTCTCTCTAACCACCAGACGCAGAGCGGGAACATCTCCATAACCATCTACTCGAATGGCACAGTCCTGATACAAGCTAATAACCACAACCTCGAGGTTTTTGCCTCTCTCTTCCTCTCGCTAAAAAAGCCCTCCTTCCACATTACTCGACCTGGACTGACCCCTCTCTTCCCACCAGTGAACCTGCCTCGTCAGGTGAGGCACCAGACCCTTCTTGTGTACTCTACGAGAACCTCCTCCCTGCCCTCGCGAGACACTTCCAGCAACTTTGCACCTCTGAATAACGATCCCATCACCCCTGGCGAATGACCCTCCCTCCCACCGTCGCCTCCCCTTCCATCCCAACCAGCCAACCAGGAATGAGTCATACTCCCAAGCACAGTGTACCTACGACTCTACTCCACCCTCAGGCCACACAAAGCCACATCCACGATACGAACCAGTGCTCCTCCTGCTCATGATCCCTCCAAGAGACAAATCAAGCAGCTCCTCCTCCAATAGTCACCATAACTGGGACCCGCCCCCCACCTCCTCGGGCACTCTGCCCTAGACACCCTCCCCCACCTCGGATAGCATGATGCATCACCTGAACCACCTTGAAACTCAGCTTGAAATCCTGATCTGAGGCCGGTGCGAAACTTTAACCAACCTTTGACACGATATGTAAGCCCATTCATCCCCCCACCACAGCGCCAAATCTCACCCAACTCTGGCCTGCCAAGGTACCACCCCCTAGCAGGCCCCCTGTCCCTCTCAGGTCCTGGTCATTGACCCCTAGAAGAACGGTTACTGAGAATCGCTTAGAGAGACCCAGAAGATCAAAAGCCGCACTGTCCTCTCTGGAAGCGGCAGACCTAGCCTCAACCTACAACTCTCCCTCCAATTCCTCCCCCAAATCTGTGATCTAAGTGATTACGGGAGTTGGAAGAGACCACCCTCCAACGAAAGCTCCTAGACCCCGGCTCATCTAACTTCTCTACCTAGGGCCCCATCTACTAAGAATCTGAGCAAGGAAGGGTCCCCCATCAACTGCATGCTTCAAAACTGCAGATCAGCCTCTAAACAAGTAACCGAACTAGCAGAAGCCATCCTCTGCCACGATATAGACATAGCATTCATCACGGAGACCTGGCTCAACAATCTCTCCTACCCTAGCATGGACATGCTGGTACCTCCTGGATTTAGAATGATCAACAAAGACAGAAAAGTTCAAAGAAGAGGGTGTATAGCAATCATTCACAAGAATAACATCTCCATTATGGAAACTGCTTTTTGCCTGTACAGCTCCTTTGAATGTCTCATAGTCAACATCAAGAAAAGTGACAACACTCTGCCACCTCCTGCACCACCCCCCAAGCAACTCCTCCACATTTGTGGAACACCTCTCTGACCTGATTGCCCATTGCTCACTCGGAAACTCAAACAACATCATTCTTGGCGTCCTCAATCTAAGATGGAATGAAACAAAAAACCTGCCAATTCAAACCCTAAACAACCTCCTACTAGAAAACAATCTAACCTAACACTGCTCAGAAAAATGCATCATAGAGGAGCAACCCTTGACACAATTATTGCCCAAAGCAATGCAATTACCATCAACCACATCCTTTCCGTAGACTAGTCCGACCATCACATCATTCTATTTCACATCAAGCAATCGGTCCTAACTCAACACCCTATGCAGGACCCCCCAAATGGATTAGAAAAAAAGCTCAGATCCCTCGAGCTGATCTAGAAGAAAGGATAAGCTTTTCCCCATCATCACTGATCACCTCCCCACTACCAAACTCACCTCTCTCTACAACTCAAATATGACGCACTCTCTGGACCACCTAGCTCTTATGAACCTAAAAAAAGACAGGAGCATTCCATCCAGATCTTGGTTCACCACTGACATCAACGAAGAAAGAAGGCAACTAACAGCTTTAGAAAGACTCTGGAAGAACAACCCCTCCGTCTTCCACCGCGATGAACTCCAAGCAGCCCGCAGGAAGTGCAAAAAGCACATTAAGAACGAAAAAACATCTTTCTTCTGCTCTGCGCAAGACAATGCAAAAAACATACCTAAAGAGCTCTTCAATATCATCAGGAAACAAACCTCCAAGCCTCCAAAGAATGATGTGACAACTTCGCCAACTTTTCCAACGACAAAATCGCCAAGATCAATCTCTCACTTGGCTCTAATCTCATCCCCTCCACCGAGATCCAGCCACCTGAAACTAACGACAGCGCTTCCAAGAACCTCCCAAAACACTGGTCCTCCTTCATTCCTGTTCAGGAAGCAGAGATAGTCAAAGCAATCTCCAGTGCTAAACCCTCATCCCACACCCTTGATCAGCTCCCCCCTCAACTGACCAAGAACTTGAAGCTCGTCCTAGCCCCACTATGGTGCAAGATCATAAATAGCTTACTGATATCAGGAGTCATACCAGATTGCCTCAAAGTCGGTGAAGTCATTCCACTGCTGAAAAAGCCCGGCCTAGACACTGAGGATCTGAATAACTCCAGACCTGTCTCGAACCTACCTCTTCTGTCCACAATCCTGGAGATGTGCACTTCCTCAACTGAACCAATACCTGGACAACATCAACCTTCTAGATCACCACCAATAGGGCTTCAGAAAAGGCTGTAGCACTGAAACCGCGATCCTCAATGTCATAGACGATTTACACAAGTCACTTGACTCAGACCAATGTTGCCTCCTCATCCTCCTGGATCCACCGGCTGCATTTGATACGGTCGATCACAAACTTCTCATCAAAGTTTTACAAGAAAGGGCAGTTCTTGCACTGGTTCTCTTCCTTCCTCCATAACCGCTCATAAAGAATAAAAATCTAAAACTTCGAGTCCAACTTCCATCCCGTTAACAGGGGTGTTCCACAAGGGTCAGTGCTCTACCCTCAGCTTTTCAACATTTACATTGAGCCCCTTACCACTCTACTCAGAAAATCCAACATCCCTTTCCACCTATACGCTGATGACACACAGTTATATCTGGAAACCACCTCCATTGATGACATCCAGAAACTCAATGCCACGCTCAGAGAGGTACAACATTGGCTCTCAAGTAATCACCTAAAACTCAATCAAGAGAAAACGGAAATACTCCTCATCTCCAACAAAAAAGAGAACCCGCAAATTGCAGAATGGCTCAAAGCTATTGATGCCTTTAATGGTAACCTCACCCTGGCGGAATCGGTAAAATCTCTAGGTATCACCCTAGACCCAAATCTGGACATGAACAAACCCATTACAAGATTCGCTAAATGCGCCTTCCTCAATTTCAAATTATTGCACAAAATAAAACCCCTCCTCCCAACTAAGGACCTTCAACAAGCCAGCAGAGATCTGAGCTCTCCAGAAATATCTTTAGTGGGGTATTAGTACCAATCGAAGAGGGTTTTGTTATGGGCCTCTCTTAACGCCAATGAGTGATTACTCTTAGCTATATCGGACCATAAGTGTTTCGATTCATCTTCTGTAATGTCTCTTCCCATCACTTGCTCCCAAAAGGACATGTAACGCGCCCTTGGCGCACGTACTGTTGCAAGTAACATACCCTAGAGGGAGGAGATTGCCCCCTTCATGGAGCCCGCCCTCTAAACAAACTGTTCTATTGGGGTATGTTCTCTTGAGGCTGCTTCCCTAATCTGAGGCTGGGATACCCAGTGTTTAAGTTGGAGATATTGGAAATGGTTGCTGTTGGGAACATGAAACTCTCTTTGGCAGCTTTCAAATGTCAGCATGTCATAATTGTGGAAAAGGTCTGAGACCATCAACATCCCTACTCCTTCCAAGAATCAAAGGGGCCTTCTCGCAGGGGGTAAGTCTGGTTTGAAGTGGATAGGGGTGTAAGGCGAAGGGAAGGATGTCCTTCTCCCATCTCTTGCAATGTCATCCCACACCTTAAGAGTGGTTCATGTCGGGGTACTAATGTAGTACAAAAGGGGGTGGTGATGGACGGAGCATCTGAATCAATCAAACACTCACACCCAGTCAAAAGATCTGGGTTTAATCCATCACTGTTCTTTAGCCCACTCTGCCACCCCAGCTCAGACATGGCTATATGCAAATCAGTCTGACCCTGTGCCTCATGGGAACAGTCCAGCCCGAACTGCCAAGCCATGTCTTCCCTGGACCGGAAACAAGCTTCCGAGGACCGGTTTCTGGCATTCCAGCCGTCTTCAGCCCGGCTTGCTTGAATCCAGTGGCAAAGTGAGCAAGGGACTCACGTCTGAGTATACCCTGCCACACTTATGGCGGCCAAAAGCGGTACAAAAGGGGGTGGTGATGGACGGAGCATCTAAATCAATCAAAAACTCACACCCAGTCAAAAGATCTGGGTTTAATCCATCACCGTTCTTTAGCCCACTTTGCCAACCCAGTTCAGACATGGCTATATGCAAATCAGTCTGACCCTGTGCCTCATGGGAACAGTCCAGCCCGAACTGCCAAGCCATGTCTTCCCTGGACTGGAAACAAGCTTCTGAGGACCGGTTTCTGGCATTCCAGCCGTCTTCATCCCGGCTTGCTTGAATCCAGTGGCAAAGTGAGCAAGGGACTCATGTCTGAGTATACCCTGCCACACTTATGGTGCCCAAAAGCGGTACAAAAGGGGGTGGTGATGGACGAGCATCTGAATCAATCAAACACTCACACCCAGTCAAAAGATCTGGGTTTAATCCATCACCGTTCTTTAGCCCACTCTGCCACCCCCGTTCAGACATGGCTATATGCAAATCAGTCTGACCCTGTGCCTCATGGGAACAGTCCAGCCCGAACTGCCAAGCCATGTCTTTCCTGGACCGGAAACAAGCTTCCGAGGACCGGTTTCTGACATTCCAGCCGTCTTCAGCCCGGCTTGCTTGAATCCAGTGGCAAAGTGAGCAAGGGACTCACGTCTGAGTATACCCTGCCACACTTATGGCGGCCAAAAGCGGTACAAAAGGGGGTGGTGATGGACGGAGCATCTGAATCAATCAAACACTCACACCCAGTCAAAAGATCTGGGTTTAATCCATCACCGTTCTTTAGCCCACTCTGCCACCCCAGTTCAGACATGGCTATATGCAAATCAGTCTGACCCTGTGCCTCATGGGAACAGTCCAGCCCGAACTGCCAAGCCATGTCTTCCCTGGACCGGAAACAAGCTTCCGAGGACCGGTTTCTGGCATTCCAGCCGTCTTCAGCCCGGCTTGCTTGATTCCAGTGGCAAAGTGAGCAAGGGACTCACGTCTGAGTATACCCTGCCACACTTATGGCGGCCAAAAGCGGTACAAAAGGGGGTGGTGATGGACGGAGCATCTGAATCAATCAAACACTCACACCTAGTCAAAAGATCTGGGTTTAATCCATCACCGTTCTTTAGCCCACTCTGCCACCCCAGTTCAGACATGGCTATATGCAAATCAGTCTGACCCTGTGCCTCATTGGAACAGTCCAGCCCGAACTGCCAAGCCATGTCTTCCCTGGACCGGAAACAAGCTTCCGAGGACCGGTTTCTGGCATTCCAGCCGTCTTCAGCCCGGCTTGCTTGAATCCAGTGGCAAAGTGAGCAAGGGACTCAAGTCTGAGTATACCCTGCCACACTTATGGCGGCCAAAAGCGGTACAAAAGGGGGTGATGATGGACGGAGCATCTGAATCAATCAAACACTCACACCCAGTCAAAAGATCTGGGTTTAATCAATCACCGTTCTTTAGCCCACTCTGCCACCCCAGTTCAGACATGGCTGTATGCAAATCAGTCTGACCCTGTGCCTCATGGGAACAGTCCAGCCCGAACTGCCAAGCCATGTCTTCCCTAGACCGGAAACAAGCTTCCGAGGACCGGTTTCTGGCATTACAGCCTTCTTCAGCCCGGCTTGCTTGAATCCAGTGGCAAAGTGAGCAAGGGACTCCCGTCTGAGTATACCCTGCCACACTTATGGCGGCCAAAAGCGGTACAAAAGGGGGTGGTGATGGACGGAGCATCTGAATCAATCAAACACTCACACCTAGTCAAAAGATCTGGGTTTAATCCATCACCGTTCTTTAGCCCACTCTGCCACCCCAGTTCAGACATGGCTATATGCAAATCAGTCTGACCCTGTGCCTCATTGGAACAGTCCAGCCCGAACTGCCAAGCCATGTCTTCCCTGGACCGGAAACAAGCTTCTGAGGACCGGTTTCTGGCATTCCAGACGTCTTCAGCCCGGCTTGCTTGAATCCAGTGGCAAAGTGAGCAAGGGACTCACGTCTGAGTATACCCTGCCACACTTATGACGGCCAAAAGCGGTACAAAAGGGGGGGGGGGTGATGGACGGAGCATCTGAATCAATCAAACACTCACACCCAGTCAAAAGATCTGGGTTTAATCCATCACCGTTCTTTAGCCCACTCTGCCACCCCAGTTCAGACGTGGCTATATGCAAATCAGTCTGACCCTGTGCCTCATGGGAACAGTCCAGCCCGAACTGCCAAGCCATGTCTTCCCTGGACCGGAAACAAGCTTCCGAGGACCGGTTTTTGGCATTCCAGCCGTCTTCAGCCCGGCTTGCTTGAATCCAGTGGCAAAGTGAGCAAGGGACTCAAGTCTGAGTATACCCTGCGACACTTATGGCGGCCAAAAGCGGTACAAAAGGGGGTGGTGATGGACGGAGCATCTGAATCAATCAAACACTCACACCCAGTCAAAAGATCTGGGTTTAATCCATCACCGTTCTTTAGCCCACTCTGCCACCCCAGTTTAGACATGGCTATATGCAAATCAGTCTGACCCTGTGCCTCATGGGAACAGTCCAGCCCGAACTGCCAAGCCATGTCTTCCCTGGACCGGAAACAAGCTTCGGAGGACTGGTTTCTGGCATTCCAGCCGTCTTCAGCCCGGCTTGCTTGAATCCAGTGGCAAAGTGAGCAAGGAACTCACATCTGAGTATACCCTGCCACACTTATGGCGGCCAAAAGCGGTACAAAAGGGGGTGGTGATGGACAGAGCATCTGAATCAATCAAACACTCACACCCAGTCAACAGATCTGGGTTTAATCTATCACCGTTCTTTAGCCAACTCTGCCACCCCAGTTCAGACATGGCTATATGCAAATCAGTCTGACCCTGTGCCTCATGGGAACAGTCCAGCCCGAACTGCCAAGCCATGTCTTCCCTGGACCGGAAACAAGCTTCCGAGGACCGGTTTCTGGCATTCCAGCCGTCTTCAGCCCGGCTTGCTTGAATCCAGTGGCAAAGTGAGCAAGGGATTTACGTCTGAGTATACCCTGCCACACTTATGGCGGCCAAAAGCGGTACAAAAGGGGGAGGTGATGAACGGAGCATCTGAATCAAGCAAACACTCACACCCAGTCAAAAGATCTGGGTTTAATCCATCACCGTTCTTTAGCCCACTCTGCCACCCCAGTTCAGACATGGCTATATGCAAATCAGTCTGACCCTGTGCCTCATGGGAACAGTCCAGCCCGAACTGCCAAGCCAGGTCTTCCCTGGACCGGAAACAAGCTTCCGAGGACTGGTTTCTGGCATTCCAGCCGTCTTCAGCCCGGCTTGCTTGAATCCAGTGGCAAAGTGAGCAAGGGACTCACATCTGAGTATACCCTGCCACACTTATGCCGGCCAAAAGCGGTACAAAAGGGGGTGGTGATGGACGGAGCATCTGAATCAATCAAACACTCACACCCAGTCAAAAGATCTGGGTTTAATCCATCACCGTTCTTTAGCCCACTCTGCCATCCCAGTTCAGACATGGCTATATGCAAATCAGTCTCACCCTGTGCCTCATGGGAACAGTCCAGCCGGAACTGCCAAGCCATGTCTTCCCTGGACCGGAAACAAGCTTCCGAGGACCGGTTTCTGGCATTCCAGCCGTCTTCAGCCCGGCTTGCTTGAATCCAGTGGCAAAGTGAGCAAGGGACTCACGTCTGAGTATACCCTGCCACACTTATGGCGGCCAAAAGCGGTACAAAAGGGGGTGATGATGGACGGAGCATCTGAATCAATCAAACACTCACACCCAGTCAAAAGATCTGGGTTTAATCCATCACCGTTCTTTAGCCCACTCTGCCACCCCAGTTCAGACATGGCTGTATGCAAATCAGTCTGACCCTGTGCATCATGGGAACAGTCCAGCCCGAACTGCCAAGCCATGTCTTCCCTGGACCGGAAACAAGCTTCCGAGGACCGGTTTCTGTCATTCCAGCCGTCTTCAGCCCGGCTTACTTGAATCCAGTGGCAAAGTGAGCAAGGGACTCACGTCTGAGTATACCCTGCCACACTTATGGAGGCCAAAAGCGGTACAAAAGGGGGTGGTGATAGACGGAGCATCTGAATCAATCAAACACTCACACCCAGTCAAGTACTAATGTAAGCGTTGGCTGGCCTGTCCTTTTTTGGTTTCCACATTACATCCCTGATCATCCTGCCCTCTATTGGCCTGTCTATGTGGAGTCAGTGTTTGTCAGACTCCCTTATTGACCACCCCACCACAACTCTCAGTTGGGCTGCTTTGTAGCACAGGGCGAAATCTGGTAGCGCCACCCCCCTCCTCCTTCTTTGCTTGTAACAGTGTGTGCAATAGGAGGCAAGCTCTCCCTTTCTGCCATATGAATTAAGTAATAAGATAGCGGAGTTTGGGCATAAGATCGCGATACAGGTCGACCGGAAGCTCATGAAACAGCTATTTTGGGAGCATTGACATTTTTATGGCATTAATCCACCCAAGCCACGAGATATACTGAGGCTTCCAGCGCCGGAGGTCTTGATGGATTCGGGACATCAAGGGGGGATAGTTAGCCTTATAGAGATCCTCTATCCTGGGGGTGAGCTGAAAACCCAAGTATTGAAGGGATAGTTTAGCCCACTGAAAAGAGGTCTGTCCTCAAAGCTGCTGGGCTTCGGCATCTGGGATTTTGAGGATTAAGATAAAGGATTTTGACAGATTGACTTTGAAACCCGCTACTGCTTCATACTTTCGAAGTTCTGTCTGCAAAGCCTGCATGAGGGGCCTGGGTCGACAGGTGTCATCAGGATATCGTCCGCAAAGAGCAAAGCCTTGTGGTCTATACCCCGCAAAACGTATTCCCTTAATTTCCAGGTTAGCCCTAAACTGACATGTCAGTGGAGCGAATAAAAGGGGCGAAAGTGGGCAGCCTTGTCTCGTCCCTCTACTCAGTGCAAATGGGAGTGACGTTGACCCATTGACCTGAACTCTTGAATGTTGGTGCCTATAGTTAGCTCTGACCACATTAATAAACCTCTCCCCAAAGCTGAAGCGTTCCATGGTGAGGAAGAGTAACAACCAATCCACCCTGCCAAAGGCCTTCTCGGCGTCTAGGGGCACCAACATTGCCGGGGTTTTAAATTTGGAAACTTTTTCGATCAGGTGTGCTGTCTGCTGAATATTGTTGTGTGCCTGTCTTCCCTTTATGAAGCCAGATTGATCAGGGTGGATTAGTGCTGTCATTAGGTTTTCTATTTGAGCGGCCAGTATGGCCGAGAACAGTTTAGCATCTAAGTTTAAGAGGGCAATTGGTCTGTAGGAGGCACAGTTCTGGGGATTTTTCCCTGCCTTGGGAATGACTGTGATTACCGCCTCAGCCATGAAGGTTGACACTTCAGCGTCTTCCGCTATTGCGTTAAATAAAGAAGTGAGGTGTAAACTCTGACGCGAAGGTTTTATAAAAGTGTGTTGTCAACCCATCAGGCCCTGGGGCTTTGTACGGTTTAAGTTTCGAGATAGCCTTACCTACCTCCTCGGGCAGGATCGGGCAATTTAGTTGGTCATTCACCGAGGGCCGGACTTGGGGCAGGGCTACGGAATCTAAGTAGTATTGTTGCATATCTTTATCTGGGGGTGTGCCTGAGTAAAGGTCCTTATAGAACCCCCCAAATAAGCTCGCATTTACTTCATCTGAGTGTGTTAAGGTCCCATCCCCCTGCAAATACCCTTATGTATTCTTGTTCGCTTTTTTCACGTAGCTGTCTAGACAAATATGTTCCCACTTTGTCTCCCTGGGCATATGGTATTTGGAGGAGCCGCAGTAGAGTGTATTCTGCCCTATTTGTATAGATCACCTTGATCTTCCCTGTTAGTGCACTAAGCTGTTGATGTAATATCCCAGAGGGCGCGTTCTTATGTTCTCTCTCTACTCTCTGCAGTTCGGCCTCCAACTCCACCCTTTCCTTCGCCCAGCGCTTATTCAGTGTGGAGATCAGTTCAATGCATTTGCCTTTAAGGACTGCTTTACATTTTTTTGGGTGATCTGGCCTGGGGTTTGTTTATCCCAAAGTATTCAGTAATTGTTATATTCAGGTTGTCCAGTAGCACCCTGTCCCTGGTTACTGATATTGGGAAGTATCGTCTATGTGTACCTGCCCCGCTACTTCCCTAAGAGAGGCTGATTGTCACTAAACTGTGGTCCGATATAATAATTGGGAGTATCTTTGCTGCTTGGAGGACGGCCAGTAGGGATTGGCTTGTGAAGATGTGGTCCAACCTCGAATGTATGTGTGAAAAGAAGGTGTAATCTTTCATGTCAGGGTATAACATCCGTCACACATCCCTTAGACCCAGGGTACGTATTTTCTGTTTGATTCCTTTGTGAAAGTTACCTGTGGTCCCTCTGTGGGGATGAGTGCTGTCCTTCTCAGCATGCCAGGTTAGGTTAAAGTCACCCATAAGAACCGTTGGACCTTCCGCAAACCCACTTATCAGGTCTAGTAGGGAAGACAAAAACGCTAGCTGTCCAACATTGGGAGGGTAAGCAGAAATGAATGTGCATAGTCTGCCTCTCAGATTCACCTTTACCATGATTACCCTGCGTTCTTTGTCTGCCTTTTTGGCTTTGGGTTGGAATTTTCCCATACTATGGAACAGAAGTGCGACACCCTTTTGTTTAGAACTAGCTGATGATCTATAGACTAAGAGGTAGCTTTTGTGGCAAATTCTTAGCTCCTCAGATTTTGTTAAGTTGTGTATCCTGCAGCACTATCACCTCAAACTGATGGTCTGCCAGGTATTTCCATCATTTTTGCCATTTAAGGGGCTATTTCAGACCTTTTACATTCCACGAGGCAAATGAGACCATCTTTTAGTCACCCCACTTCTCATGTGACTCCTGTGAGTCCCGGAGAGACCACTTGTGATCCCCTCCTACCTGATTTACCGAACCATCCCTTATGACCACCACCAGAACACCGCTCCCCCTAAAATAACAAAAACAAGAAACTGTGAAAACTTACACTGAGTGCCCAATGGGGCCTCAGCAGGTACACTCTTAAGGTTGAAATCATGGTAGCGGGCGACTTGGATAGTGGCCGCAGCCGCGCCTGTCAGTTGCTTTGTGCATAGATAACCATGTTAGAATTTATGCTAGTTTATAGTCCTTTAGAAAGCCCTTTGTAGGTGTTGTGTAGCGTAGGCTTCATTGACATTTCGCCTTTAGCTGTGCACACCCCTGAGCGGTGCTGTCCTGTTTATAGAAAGGGGGGCCAGCGCCTTGGACCTCGTCAACTTTTCCTCTTTATTTTTGGCTGGGTTTGCCTATGGAGATTGTGCGCCATTGGGAGGAAGGTCCTTTCTGCGCGTCTGTCCCTCTCTTATGGCATTGACCATCCTCAACTTCGGGGGTAGGGAGACCCAAAATAAAAAGTCCTTCTTACAAGTCAGAGATATGGTGTGAATTGTTGTTGAAATCAAAGGTCAGACTAAAGGGAAACATCTATCTGCACCTCAATTTGCCCTCTCAGAGCTTAGCTGTTACTGGTCTGAGTTGTTGTCTGCATGCCAGTGTCAAAGGAGCAAGATCTTGAAATAATAAGCACTTGTACCCTTGGAAAGAGATCTCGTCTTTTGTTCGAGCTGGCTGTAAAATCGCTTCTTTTGTTTTGAAAGAATGCAGCTTAACAAGGATGTTGCGGATATGCTTCTATTAGCTCAACAGCGGAGTCCCCACAAGATGCGCCTTGTCAATCTAATCTTCATCTTATATCTCGGCAAGCAGCCCCTAGACAAAGGCTTCTAGGTCCAGCCCCTCCGCACCATCTTCCAGGTCCCTAATTCTAACGTTCTCTCTCCTGGACCTATTTTCCAGATCTTCTACCTTCAGGTTCACCTATTGAAGCTGGGTCTGAAATTCCTGTTCTTTCTCATGTAACTTCATTGTGCAGGCTCTTGTGTCTGGTTTTCTATCTCCAGGACTCTAGAGCCCACAGAATCCACATCTTGCAGGAGACATGCGCTCGGTGAAGACGGCCTTTAACTAATCCATGGAGGCCCTTAAGTTTTGCTTGATTTCTGCGCAGATTTAAACTCCCTAAGCGAGGCTACTAGTTCCTCCCTGGTGAGTGCCATCATGCTTGCTTGTCTCTCATTATCGTGGGCTTGCTTCCTCTCCGTGGGTGTAAAAAAGCTTGAGACTGTATTCGCTGTCTACTGTGGCGCCATATGGGCAGTGTTGGAGGCCTTCTCCACTTGGGGGGATCAACCGCCTTTACCAATGGCAGCTCCTAGTGTTGTGCGCTGTTGTTATGTGACCTTCTGTCAATGAGCAGTGGTCTCAATAAAACCTCTCTCCTGGATTAGGATTCAGTGGCCATCTTATGGTCAGGCGTGTGGTGTGGCTCAGGGTGTCAAATCTCGCTTCTCAACTACATTTTAAGCGTACCACGGCCGGGTTTATGGGGTCAGCTTAATATCTTTTTCCCTTCCTGGCCCCCATCAGATTGCCCAGTCTCTAAAAGTCTATGAGCTCTTGACCTGGACGCCATCTTGGGGTCAGCCATCGCCCTCGTATTTCGGCCCTTCTTGGAGGCCTCTCCTCCCCTGCCATGAAGCAGATGAAATCTGGGGGGAGGGCGGCCCACTCCTGGGCCTCTTCAGCGCGCCGCACCGCTGCGGTTACGCGATCCCCGCTCACCTCTTCATTAAGTCGGGTAGGTCTCCGACTTCATGCATTGGCATGCTCCGGGGCCACACTTCCTTCAACCGTAAGCGGACACTCCACCCCCCCCCCCCGCAGTCAGAGGGCCTCCTTTGCCGGTGCCTTGTGCTGCTCATTTTACAGGCATAAACACGTCCACAATGCTTCACCCATTTCTCCTTTTCTCAACTGCCACAGCCTTCTGCGCCATTTTGCGAGCTCCATGCTGCTAGGAGTTGTTGTTAATCCATGCCGTTTGGGAGCTGAAGTTGGTCTCCCGAGTTCCCTTCGCAGTCACTCCACTTTCCGGACTGCTGTTGGGTGAATCTGGCTGTCTAGCTTTCTCGGATCTATGTCTGACAGGTATGGGGCTCCGGAGCTGGTGTGGATCACGTCCACCCAGCCATCTTGACTGGCCATGCCCCCTTTCAGTTTGGTTTTTAATCAGTGTGATGTGGGTAACTCATATTGAAGAAAGCATGGTAGTATCTTTCCACTTGATACTGGGTTACCTCTTAATAAAGAGCTGGAGGGTCTTTACAGCATGTAGAGTTTCACTTCCACCTACCATTTTCATTAGGAACCAGGACATTGTTGGTGATGTTGCTTCATAACTTTGGCTAGGCTTACTTCTGCTAGCTACAGCTAACTTCAACCTCCTCACGTGGGTCTTCAAGGCCATGGTGTATGCCTGTCCTACATTGTGTAAATTTTTCTCTCCTACCAGATCTTGCACCCTGCCAGCTCATATCCTTTTCAACTCCAATTATTTCCAATCCACAACACATATTTCGATATCAAACCACAAAATACAACTCAAAAACATAATTACAAAAACACCATATACATCCAATCCACACCACACAATTTCACATAATGCCACGAAATTCAACAGCACACCACATAATTAAATTCCACTGCATACCCCTCTGAAAAAAAAGCACTCAGTGATTTAAGACTGTTTTTAAATTTGATTGATGTTCTTTATACTGCGATGATTTTAAGTAATAATGCAATAAATACATTATACAGACATACACTTCATAACACAAAATACCATTCCACATAAATACAACCCATAACACACACTCTCACTCCACCTAATTCCAGTACACTCAGTACCATATAATTGCTATCCACATAATTCCACATCACACCACATAATGTCACTACACAAATTCACTCCACACCACATAATTCCACAACTAATCAAACCCACATAATTCCACTACACACCACATACATACACTCCATAACACATAGGAAAATCACACTGCCAATAACTTTAACACTACAAATGCGAGACCTATTGCATTTTCCAAAGCTTGTTATGTGTTGGTAGAAGTCGTAATAATCCACATTTGTAAAGCGCGAACAATCACCCATAATGGTCTCGAGGCACTGGGGGCCGTCTGGAAGATTAAGCAAGCTATTGCCAGAGTCACATGGTGCTGGGCTAATCTGCCACCGGCGCGGGGATCGAACTGTGATCCCCAGATTCCTGTTCTCCTCAGCACCTTCGTGGAGGAGAACAGGGTATTAGCCCCCCGGCAGGCTGGGTTTCGTCCCTCACACTCCACGGAGTCCGTTGTTTTATCGGTCCTTGACAACCTCAGAGAGGGTATGGACACCAACCATCCCCAGGCCCTGGTACTCCTCGATCTCTCCGCCGCTTTTGACACGGTTGATCATTCCATCTTACTGTCCCGTGTCAGAGCGGCGGGAATCGGAGAATCGGCCCTGGTCTGGCTATCCTTCTTCCTGAGTGACCGCACCCAGGCAGTGCGCTTGGGTGACTTCTCAGCGGACTTCCAGCCGGTCAAATGTGGGTTCCCCCAGGGTTCATCCCTTTCCCCGTTGCTATTTAATTTGTATATTGCTCCTCTTATTTTTGCCCTCCAACAGCTGGAGGTCTCCATCTATAATTATGCGGACGATCTCCAGCTTATTTTTTCCCTATCATCTTCTCCATACTCAATCTCCAATTTCCAGTCTGTCATGACTTTTATCCGGGACTGGATGAATCACAACCACCTGAAGCTCAACCCCGACAAAACGGAGTTGGTGGTGATGGGTGGTTGCTCCAGTCCCTGGTCCTCTTCCTTTTGGCCCCCCTCGCTGGGTTCCCCCCCAACCCCATCTCCCTCTGTAAAAACCCTTGGGTTCAAACTAGATCACAAACTTTCACTTCACTCCCAAGTTAGCTCTGTGGTGTCCTCCTCTTTCCTCTCCCTTCGCACAATTCGTAAAGTCTCTCGGTTTTTCTCTTTACCGGCCCTTAAACTTATCGTCCTGGCAATGGTGATCTCCCGCCTGGACTACGGCAATGCCCTTTATTGTGGTATGCCCGCGTACAGCGTGCGACGCCTCCAGCTGGTCCAGAACCAGGTGGCTCGTCTGGTCTTCAATTTATCCAAGTCACATCACGTCACTCCCCTCCTTAAGACCTTACACTGGCTCCCCATTCAAATACGAGCCCAGTTTAAATTAGGATGCATCATCTTCAACGCCCGGTCTGGCTCAGCCCCTGCCTTTATTAGTTCTGAAATTCACCCCTATGTCCCTCCTAGGGAGCTGTGTTCTTCCACCCAACAATTGCTCATAGTCCCCCGTTTTAAATGTAAAAAGTGGGGAGGCTCCAAATTTTCCACACTCGCCCCTGCCTTCTGGAACTCCCTTCCGCTTCACCTGAGATCCTGTCCCCAGTATACTCTTTTCCGTAAGGCACTCAAAACTTTCCTCTTCACACAAGCCTTCTCCCTTTAAAACCCCACTTCCTAGGCTCTAATTTCCGATTCCCCAGGAGTTCAGTTCAGCTCAGCGCCATGAAACTGCTAGGTGTACGAGTGCTTAAGAAATATTTTAAACTCAAACTCAAACTCAGATTCCAGCTTCAGTCGCCCTGGCAGCGGCGCCACACCTCTCCCTAATATAAATGTATCTCTCTGGGGACCTCCCATCCCGATGCCGCTTTTATTTTTTGCAGCACCTCTTCCCAGAATTCTACCACCTGCTGGCACGTCCAAACCACATGTATGAAATCAGCTTCTAGCTCCCGACATCTGGGGCACAAGCTAGAGCTCTCTGGGTATATTTTACAGAGTACTTTCGGAGTGAGATATGCATGGTGAACACAATTTTAACAGCGACTCACTACTTATGACCTTCCAAAGACCTACAAAAGACAGATTTGTCTGTTTCACAACTTAGCATTAACTATTTCAAGAAAATATCAACAAGATTTGGCGGATTCAAATGCAGGAAAATTAAATTTAGACAGACATATGTTTCCATATACATGGAGAAGGAATATCTGTGTCGTTCTAGTACATACTTGACCCAAATCTTATGAACCTGATCAACTCAGGACTACCTATAGGACATGATTTCAGTTGTAGGCCGCTATCTGGTGGATCCTGCTGTGCCTGTCCAGAAGCCCTAAAACCATGATCTAAGCCCTGAATGTACTTGGACCTTGAAAAGAAACACAAACTGCAACTCCACATGTCTTCATGATCACATGTCCTTGTCAATTAAGATATATAGGTATGAAGTGCAGGAAAAAAAGTAACTTGCATCAGTGAACATACAAGTAATATCAGATGCAAAAAAGCACAACAATAATAACAAACCACATAAATGCAAACCAGGCAAAGATCTATCACGGGTGATCATTGAGAAACTTAGGGACCTTGATCCCCCAGAGTGATGGCTAAGATCCTCCTAGAAAAAGAACAAAGGTGGATATTTAGACTTAAGACCCACATCATCAAATTGAACTAAAGTATCCCCTGGTCCTGGTTCAATAAAAGCTAAACACTGTACCACAGGCATAATCCCATAACAATGACCCAGGAGAGTAACCACCCTCTTCTACAGAGCCTTTTATCTAGCCCTAACTACTTTAACCTCACAAACTAACCCATACTATACCCCAGGACACCCCAATTGGATGGCCACTAGCGGGTTACTCCATCATTCATATTGGGCAGAATATTGAACGGTGTATTTGTGCCCCAATGCATCCTCCATCATATGCATGTAGAGAGAAAAATCTCTAAATCATCAGACACATAATTCACTGAGCACCTATAAGCCAACAAGCCATGGTTGAGCCCCTGTTTTTATGGTGAAGCTCACTATACTTATTATTGTAGTGATATGCACTGGACATTGTTTTATTATTTTGCCAATTTTTACATATTAACAGATTGGATTTTCCAGTATCATACATCCTTTTTGGATCACAGGCCTTTTGTATATTTCATCATTTTGAGTAATATAAACCTTAAGTAGTAACAAAACGAGATAGTCTGCTTACAATTCACACAACTGAGGACAAATGCACATAAGTGTGATGTAGCATGCATGATGTTATTCACCACGCATGTCATTTTCGGAATTACACGAAGGCTGTGACACTGAAGCACTAATTAACTTACTGTTTCCCCAAAGTATAGAGAATATCAATTTTAATTAACTAGTGGATACTAGAAGAAGGTTTTAGACAGGTTTTCCCCTAGGAAATGTTATGCTTCACACCTTTACCTTAGCACGATAAAGAGTTTTCCCAAGCACCTGGACCCCACCCAAATGTACCATCATTCTAAATGAGGTGCTTGATGATGAAGCATGTCACACACAAACGATGGGCGAGAGTCCCTATAAAACCCCAGGAGCTATGGGGTTTTGGGATAGTGTAGGCTCATTACCCTTCAGTCTCTTGTATTTGGGGACCTGATTTCTAACAGCATACTCTGTTTCACAATAGTATCTTCTTCCTGCTGCACATATCTGATATTTACACCCCTTTCCACACCATAATTCACTTTTCAGTAGCTCTTTACCACAGCTTTGAGTTTTATTATTACATGCTATTAACACTACAGCCTATTCCAGTACCACATAAACTGCAATGTCGCCATGTTGCACCATGAATTCAGATTGAAGTCCAATATAACAGGTCGGATCACTCCTGCCTTAGGAAGTGACAATAGCAGTTTCAAAAAATTCCCAAAAGGCCTTGCCTCCTAGACTCAATATCTCTGTGCCATATAATATATGTGTCAAAACGTTAGATTTATATGCCTGATAGAAAACCACCATAACCATTACTACATTTCCTTAATTCTGCAAATAAAGACAGTGCTTGAATTTCACATTGGCTTTGATGGAAGTAATGTATGTATACTTGTAAAGCGCACTGTTACCTCGTTACGTGGTGTCCTGGCACTGTATACCGCTGGGGAACCCGTCCTGGCTTTCCCTGTGAGAGGGCACCCCCAAGGTGAAGCCAGGCATCCCCAGCGCTGCTGGGGCTATTGTGGAGATTAAGCAAGCTATTGCCCAGAGTTGCAGAGTGGGACCCATGGTTAGCATAGGCACCTAGGCGAGTATTATCGAGTCCGCAGACATTGACCCAAGACCCTGCCGCGTCAGGAATTGAACCCTGGTCCCGGGCCGACTTCTGCTTCAGGGTCTGCCCCTTTTAACCAGTGAGCCACACTTCTCCACAAGTTGCATGCATATGTTGTTATTACCTCAATGTTGGAATCAACATAAACAAAACAAAAGTAATGTTTAATATAAAAAAAACTCTGTTTAGGTTTTTGAGGTAGCCATTCCAATCCACAACAAAGTAATGTAGCTCTTGATCTTGATTTAATCCTGTGTCTACTGCTTTGAGTTTTATTTTCCAGTTTTCCATCCTGTTTTTCTGCGAACCTCTTCCCTCGACACTTGAGACCGAACTACTTTGCCTGATGCCCGATGGAGCTACCTGGTTTAGCTATAGGGGAGATGGACCGTGGATTCCCTCCTTGGTCATCACCTACCCAGTCGATCTTTAGACAGACTTCCTCTCATCTCTATGGTTGTCTCTTCCCTTATTCTCACGTTCTCACCTCACCTATCCCCCACTTCTTTTCTCTCTCCTTCCTCTCCTCTCCTAATGTACTGCTGATGGTTTAATGTAATGTGTAATTGTTGATCTTTTTCTGTTATACTGTTAAACCACATTGTTGCACTTCCTTTCGTCCCTCCTGTCGTCTCCTACCGCATCCTCCCTCTATTTATGTCTCTCCTTCTCCCCTCTCTCAATGTATTGAAATTGAACTTTTTTGTCTGATGCCCGATGGAGCTACCTGGTTTAGCTATAGGTGAGATGAGCCGTGGATTCCCTCCTTGGTCTTCACCTACCTTGTCGGTCTTTAGACAGACTTCTTTTCGTCTCTCCGTATTGTCTCTTCCCTTATCCTCCCTCTCTCACCTCCCATGCCCCCTCCACTACTTTTCTCCCTCCTTTCTCTCCTCTCCTAATTGTATTGCCTAGTTTTTGGGATTTATTGTGTTATTGTTGAACATTTTCTGTCACATTGTTGTTTCTCATGTAAAGCGCTCTGATACCTCCGGGTCTAGCCAGTGCTATATAAAACTCTTTAAATAAATAAATAGGACATGTTTTGTTTTATAATGTGTTTCTAGTGGATAATTGGCGTCATTATTTCCAGTGGCCCTGACATGGTCTTGAATGCATTCTTTGAGTGGGCAGATTGTGCAGCACACACAGATTTTTTGACATTTACTAACGATTACATATACCGCATACCTGGTATTGCAATTGCTGAAATCTCCAATTGTAAAGGAAATAGTATTTTTGTTTTGGAATTTGATTTTGTTTATAGTTGTTGTACAAATATTGTATCTTCCACATTAATAAAAGCCCTGGGTATTGAGAGGTGGTTTGGTTTCTAGATTGACTGTGACACACAATATCATGTATAGTTCTTGGCCTTTTATACGTGACAACTGTTTTTCTGACAACATTTTCTGTAGAGTACAGAATCTTGTGTACATTATTACTGTGGATGCTATAAGAGATGACAAAGGCAAGGGAACTCATGATTCCTTGAGTAATAATACTAATTTATTAGATAGTACCTTATATTTTTCCATTACTTCAGCCTTCAACTTCCCCCTCTATTTTTACACACACCTTCTCATTTTCCTATTTTCGACAAGGAGGCATCACTTTGGAAACTAGTACATCACCCTCTCGCTAGATCATATTCATATATAATATGATTGAGACATCTAGCTGCAGATTCCTTAACTTTTGAAATCTCCCCAGGAGCTTGTCTTGATCCAGACATTTTTCAACCGCACCTCTGCACACTGGAGGATGGCGTTGTAAGGTTCCGCAATAACTTCTACTCCAGTCATGACGACAGTTGAGCCATGTAAGTCCCCTCCGGCGCACAGACATCAGTTTCTTCTTTTCCACACTGTAACGCGGATCCGGAGAAGCAGTTCCTAAGGTCGATTTTTCTTGACCTGCTTTGACACTTTCTGTCGGTGGAACAGTGCACCTCTGTCTGATGTCTACAGGATTCAAACCTTGTGGGCTATGTCGGTGATGGACCTGCATACAATTTGTATGTGGTGTTTAGGCAAGCACCACAACACTGAAGATTGTGGCTACTGACAGAAACTAAAACCGAAGTTGTTAAAGGAGCGATGTTTGAAGTTGATGCCCGCGTGCGGGTCACGTTCCTCGAAGGCTTCTCAGCCTTGGTCTTTGTTGTCTCTGGAAAAGAGGGCTGGATCTAGGAGCCAAAGCCGGTCCGGAGGATTTCATTAGCCAGGAAAGTCAAAAGGTAAGGGGCAGTTGAAGTTGTGGCATTCTCGTATTTCACAGCGTGGAGACTCTGTCTACCATGGCACCTCCTGCTCGATGGTTGAGGAGGATGTATGTGACTTTGCACCACATCTCCCTGTGTTTCTGAGAGCTGGTGCATCAATGGCTTAGATGAAGGAGTTTTCAAATTTCTTGCAGCTCACCTTTGGGACACCATCTCCCTCTGGAGCACCTTTAGGCCCCAAGGAGGTGAGTAGGGTTCCGTCAGATAGTCCCATGCTTGATGGGATTCACTATGAAATGTGTTGCCATCTCTTCCGGATAATGTCCGCTCGGAGATTGGTGATTAGATTAAAGATGGTCAGCTGGCTGCTAGGCTCCCCACAGGGTGTGCTATGGACACAACGGACTCTGTAGGTTGCGCTATATCATCGGCATTAGCATTAAGGCATCAGGCTTGGCTGGAAACTTTTGGTTTCTCAGAGGCTGTCCAGTCGACTTTGGTCGACAGGCCATTTGATCGTGCCCATCTTTTTGGGAGTGAAGCTGATGCAGAGCTAAGCCATGTCTGTGAAAGACAGAGGTCTTCAGAGTCATAGCTTTTCTTTGTTTGTTACTGGCGTGATTTGTCTTAAATGTAGGCTTTCTCTTTCAAAGCGAGTAAACCTTGTTAGGGCATTTTTCATGTCCGTTGATGGTTTTACTACTTGGTGTCCTGCGAGAGCAGATGTTTTATTCTCAGTACCATTTTTTTCCCTTTTTTATGCTGGTATTGTTTAGATGACCGAGGGAGGTTTCCCTTTGTTCCTTTGCCTCTGAGGATGAGCTTTGCCCTCAAGAGGTTATTGTCAAGAGAGGTGTCTTCTTGTATGGAAGATTTTCTGACGCAAGCTTCTCTGAAGCAGTTCAACATGCTAGGTAAAGTTGATATGCCAGTGGTAAGTCTGGTATGTAGGGACGCTCTGGTCTTTGTTTTTAGACTAATCAGTGTAGTATGTCCTCACTACACTTGTGGTGTGGATAATTATTATGGCGATGATGCATTCAGGGTCTACGTTTTGTATTCTTTTGAATACATGTTCTTGTGGTTCATCCTTCATTAAACTCCTCTCTGTTTTTATGTTGTAGGTTGTTTTCTCCTTTTGAGCGGACTGCATATCTACATTTTTATTATATGTGCTTCATTTTTTGGAAAATTGTGAAAATTCAGAGTTCTTGGTGTATTTTTTGGACGACACAAGTTAGTTTCCTTCTCCTCTGTGGAGGGGATAGGTAATTCATCTGTTTCTTCACAGAACATATGGGGTGAACTCTGCATCATACGCTGTGTAATAGGTAGTGTCGTAAACAATCTGACTTCTAGCTGCAGTTTCCTTACATGTTTTCGGTCATACAATTTATGGTTGGAGTTTTTAGGCTTTATTAGAAGCTCTTCTTCCTATTCTCCCACAAAGCTTTTTGCATCTCTCTGGAGGATATATACTACCTGCCTTTTTAGGTATGTATCCATTTTCACTGTGTTTTACTAGTCGTTTGAAATCATGGCTGTTATTTCTTGAAGAAAACTTGTGATCAAATTGTGTTTACTATCACACATGTTGTTGCACGCGCTTTTTGCTAACAAGGATTCATTTTAGATATTATTTCCTTTTAGTGTTTCATTTTCTCCTTATTTAATGTTTTGATACTGCACATAATCGGTGCGTTACCCATTTTTTCTTTTGTTTGCCCTGATATTTTGAGCGTGCCCACGGCTTGGAGACATGTTCAGACTTTCGGACCATGACAATGAAGGCCATGCAGCCGCAGGCTTTGTAGATAGCTGCGTTCTGCAGTAAATGTGGGCCAGCAATGCTCTATGTGTTGTCAGACCTCTCGGATTCTGGCATGGCAACATTTTTGATATATTAAGTATATGTCCAGGTGATAAACCTTTGTGGGATTTCTTTTACAATTGGCATTATTGATGAATATCAAAATTAAATTCAAACCTATTAGTGTCATTTTAGTCTCTTGACAGTACATTATGTAACCTTCGATTGGTCATTTTGTTCAAACGAAATTCTCAATACCACTGAGGTAATACTGTTCATCTTTCTTTTGGTATAACCCAACTTTTGAACAACTAAACTCTTCACACAAAAAAGGATTTTGAGTGTGCCGCACCTCTCTACTGGCCTTAGGCCTACCCGTCTCAGTTGTATGATGAATGCAGAGCTGTTAGCTCTTATGGTGTGCACTACCACCCCCCCTGTTGCTCCCAAGAGGCAATTGTTAGAAAAAACAATGAAAATTCCACCCACTGTGGATTGCACCACCAGAGATCAATAACACAAATATAAATGGAATCAATAAAGAGTGTCCATGAATGGTTGTTTTGTTTTTTTGTCTCTTCTTTATTCAATTTTCATTGGGCAGCAAACGCGTTTCGTTCAAAAGAACTTCATCAGGGCTGTAAAAACATTAAAAAAAGATTTCATGTAGTACTATACATAAGGAATAATAATTTTCCAATCATAATATTTATATTCATAAGACAGAGGCAAATCTCCTTTCTAAATAGATCTCTAATCCTCTATACTTCTCTTTTATATATTTACAAACTATACAATACATATATACAATAAATACATCAGAACAGAATGTAAACCCTCTATGCAAACCGGATCCAATTTTTTATATACATTTTTAATTCATCCATTGTGAAGATATATAAACTTCAACCTTCATAAATACACACGTTTGCCTTCACAACTAACATGTGAAAAAGATAATAATATTGAAAGTCTAGGGAGGAGCTAGATTTCTATACTCATTATCCTTCAAAGAGACATTTTGCTTATAATCTAGTACAATCCATTTTTATACGTAGAAGAACAAGATGTGATGTCTGTGCCCATTGGACACAGTCAGCACTGTAAGACATTGCTTTGTATAAGTCTTTTTTCTTTCTGGTTTGAACTATTTATATTGATCCCCATCCATGTTTCCCCCAGAAATAGGAGGGCCCTGTTATTACTCATGTAAAACAGCAGCAGAATATACTAACGTGAGAGAGAAATAAATCTGCTCACTCTTCTGGAATACCGTGTTTCCCTTAACTTTTTCAAAAATAGTAGCACTTGGGCTGGGCCCTGTTATCACCTATGTACAAAAGCAGAGAAATATATTAACGAAAAAACATGTTCACTTACTTGAGATACTGTGTTTTTCTCAACTTATCCAAAATACTGATTGCACTGGCTTCCACTAGAGTCTACTGGTAACAAAATGAAGCACTGTGTTGCAAAAATTATGCCTGGTAGCATGATCATAAAAGTTGAACCACAACGGTGATAGATGTTCAATTGACAATAAAAAGTATGATTTCAGAAATAAAAAGGAATAATGAACAATGATATGTTGCAGATTAAAGCTTGAAGAGGTTTTATAAAAATGGATTGTACTAGATTATAAGCAAAATGTCTCTTTGAAGGATAATGCATTACCAAAGGTAAGTAGCTTTTACGTCGATACCCACTACGACTAGTCAGTAAGTATTATGTACAACAGAAAGCTTCTCTTGTTTTCCATTCTACAGACTTTTCCCTTTACTTACTATTGTGTCTTGTCCCAGACGATGACCCTGTGCGGTGCAAACCACTGTTCTATGCAAAGTACTATTTTTAATTTACCTTAACATCTTTCACCCACTTACTCTCTTTCACATATCTAGGAGGGGATTGACGGTAGACAGTCAAAATATCGAGTTGTTAATGTCGAAGTACCATATTATCGAGTCCTAAAAGTCGATGGTAAGAAATATCGACAACCAAAATATTGTTGTAGAAAATATCGATTTGTGTGTGTGTCAATAATATCGAAGACATGAATTTCGAAATCAGTAATATCGAAGCTTAAAATATCGACATGCAAAAATATCGATATGTAAAAGTGATGTTTTAAAGTATGTAAAGTAATGATATAGTCAAATGTTGTCTATATATAAGGTAATTTATACATATAATTTCAATAATTTTAGTTATAGGTGTAGGAGCGGGATGTAGAGTTTATAGGGGATAAGGGTGGGTAGTGTTTTAAAAAAGTATAGTGTAATTATGTAATAATAAATTTCGAATTTTAAGTAAAATTTTACATTTTCGAAATTTGAATTAAATATTTGTAAAAGGCGAAATTTTATAAAAATGTATGGAGTATTTTTTATTTCATTGTAGTTTGCTTTTGTGTATGTAGTAAAAAACTTTGTAAATATATATTTATATTTAAATATTTACGAAATAATTGTATAATAATTTTAGGAGCGGGATGTAGAGTTTATAGGGGATGAGGGTGGGTAGTGTTTCAAAAAATATAGTGTAATTATACAATTAAAAATTTCGAATTTTCATTTAAATTACTAAATTTCGTTAATTGAAATAAATATTTGAACTAGTCGAAATTTAATCGAAATTTAGGGAGTATATTAAAAAAATTTAATTTTCTTTTGTGTATGTACTAAAAAGTATTCTAAATATAAAATAATTATTATATATTTTTTAAATATTTCTAATATAATTTTAGGAGCGGGATGTAGAGTTTATAGGGGATAAGGGTGGGTAGTGTTTTAAAAAATATAGTGCAATTATAGAAATTAAAATTTCTCATTTTCATTTAAATTTCGCAATTTCAAAATTTGATATAAATATTTGAACAAGTCGAAATTATATCGAATTTTATGGAGTATAGTACAACATTTTTTAGTTTGCTTTTGTGTATGTACTAAAAATAATTGTAAATATAAAATTTTTATATATTTTTAATAAATATTTGGTTTCAAGGGGATAAGGGTGGGTAGTGTATAAAAAAGTATACTGTAATCATAGAAGAATAAATTTCGTATGTTATTAAATTATTTCTACATTTCGAAATTTAAAATACATATTTGTTAAATGCGAAATTTCACACACAATTGTGTTATATTTTTTTTATTTTGGGATTTTGTGTATGTAGTAAAAAGTATTATAAATATATATTTTCGTAGATATTTAAAAAAGAAATGTATTATAATTTTAGGAGCGGGATGTCGAGTTTATAGTGGATAAGGGTGGCTAGTGTTTTAAAAGGGAAATTTTTAGGGTTCTGGGTCCGTTTTTTGTTTGTGGGCAAAGGGGTATTTTTAGGGTTCAGGGGCAGTTTTTAGTTTTTGGGTAAAGGGGTATTTTTAGGTTCAGGGTCAGTTTTTAGTTTGTGGGTAAAGGGGTATTTTTAGGTTTCAGAGTCAGTTTTTAGATTTTGGGTAAGGGTTTTTTTTTAGGGTTCAGGGTCAGTTTTTAGTTTGTGGGTAAAGGGGTATTTTTAGGTTTCAGGGTCAGTTTTTAGTTTGTGGGTAAAGGGGTATTTTTTGGTTTCAGAGTCAGTTTATAGTTTGTGGGTAAAGGGGTATTTTTAGGTTTCAGGGTAAGTTTTTAGTTTGTGGGTAAAGGGTTTTTTTTAGGGTTCAGGGTCAGTTTTTAGTTTGTGGGTAAAGGGGTATTGTTTAGGTTTCAGGGTCAGTTTTTAGTTTGTGGGTAAAGGGGTATTTTTAGGTTTCAGGGTCAGTTTTTAGTTTGTGGGTAAAGGGGTATTTTTATGTTTCAGGGTCAGTTTTTAGTTTGTGGGTAAAGGGGTTTTGTTAGAGTTCAGGGTCAGTTTTTAGTTTGTGGGTAAAGGGGTATTTTTAGGTTTCAGGGTCAGTTTTTAGTTTGTGGGTAAAGGGGTTTTTTAGGGTTCAGGGTCAGTTTTTAGTTTGTGGGTAAAGGGGTATTTTTAGGTTTCAGGGTCATGTTTTAGTTTGTGGGTAAAGGGGTATATTTAGGTTTCAGGGTCGGTTTTTAGTTTGTGGGTAAAGGGGTATTTTTAGGTTTCAGGATCAGTTTTTAGTTTGTGGGTAAAGGGGTTTTGTAAGGTTTCAGGGTCAGTTTTTAGTTTGTGGGTGAAGGGGTATTTTTAGGTTTCAGGGTCAGTTTTTAGTTTGTGGGTAAAGGGGTATTTTTAGGTTTCAGGGTCAGTTTTTAGTTTCTGGGTAAAGAGTTTTTTTTAGGGTTCAGGGTCAGTTTTTAGTTTATGGGTAAAGGGGTATTTTCAGGTTTCAGGGTCCGTTTTTAGTTTTTGGGTTAAGGGGTATTTTGAGGTTCTGGGTCAGTTTTTAGTTATAGGGGTACAGGGGTACAGGGAAAAATAATTTATGATTAAATTTAAATTAAATTAATTAAATGAAATTACATTAAATTATATTACATTAATTTTTCTTTTACATTTAATTTACGATAGTAATTTATTATGAATTAATGTCCTGCACTTACTCAAATTAATTGGTGACTGGAGTTGGAATAGTAAATTAAATAGGTTCTGTGTACTGCACTTACCCTAATTAAATGGTGATTGCAGTTGTAATTGTAAATTATTAAAGTTTTTTGACAAGCAATTACATAAAGTAAAGGGTGATTGGAGTCGGAATATTAAAATTATTAATTCTGTGTCCTTCAAATATAGATATTATATGTATATGGGTGTATGAATAATAACAGTTATAGGTTCTGTGTATAGTATGTACTCTAATTACATGTGTTATATAGAAATAGATAGAACATTACAGTTATAATACATTTGCAAAAAGACATACAAATGATTTTGTAATAGGTATTAGAAAATAATGACACAATTTTTGTTGACAATATTTTTTTTTATTCAACAATTGAAAATTACGATCACATATACATTTTATCAAGCTATGTTTGGTATAAATATTAACAAAAAGAAGGACAATGTTCTTTTAATAATCACATTTTTGAGTAGTTTTCTTGAAAAGTACTTTTAATTTGTAGAGAAAAAATGGTTAGTTAACATAATGCAATGTATGATATTATACATACATAATAAAAATATTGTTTCTTAATAAAACATTAAACATGTGTAATGAAAAACATACATCACAAAATTTCAATAAATATAGTGATATACAGATGATGATATTAACATATGAACACTTTTACATGTATAATATAATATAAAGATCTTGATTAGAACATTTACATCATCATCAATGATTGTTTTAAGAATACAATATTGTTATGTATAATTATTATTATTAATAAATACGTTTTAATAATAATAATTTTCACCTATTAGTCATATTGTAAACAAGTAAATCAGAAAAACAAATACAATATTACACATTTAGTTATATAATAATTTTAATAAATATTACATTAAATATTTCAACATTTTCATACTTAATGTAATAAATATTAAAAGTATGTAAAATAAAATTAATATACAGTAAAAAAGATTTTCATTTCACAATGTACTATACAATTTTTTGTACATTACACATAATTTCGAACATATATATAACAATAATGGACATTTATAGTAGTACTTTTCACAGTTACATATAATTCGGTTCTTTTATTTTGTAACCACTCTTTGTCTTTTTGCGTTATTTTGGGAAAGGGTAAGTCGTGGTTGGAAGCAGGTTCACGTTTGAGTAGGTACGATTCTACTTTTATCTTTTTAAAGTATTGTAACTAAAAATTAAAGGTAGTCCTTTGTTATTTTGGGGTTGGTAATTAAAGTATGACTATTTACATATAATGGAGTGGACTCAATACGTATTTCCGTTCACGAGTTTTTGGGCCATTTGAAATAGTTGGAGTTAATGATTATGTGGTATGATTTAATTAAAATTTAAAATAATAGGAATGTTATGTTTATATATTATGGTATACTCGTTAGTGTTATGTCGGTGGGATTGTTTTGAGTTTTTTTGTCTCGTATTTTGAAACAGCTATTTCCGTTTCCGATTACTCTTTTTTTTTGGGAAAGGAAGTGTGTTTCAGTTGTTAGAACGGAGATGTATAACATTCTTCCTTTATATTTTGAGTTCTCTGAAATATTTATCACAGTTTAAGAGAACAGTCGTCATTTTCAATGGCATTTAAAGAGTCGTTTTATTTGGATGATGGATAGTTTTAGCACAGTTAATAGAAAAATAATTAATGATTTGTTGGATTAAGTCTTTGAGATTTACACATTGTATTGTCGGTAAAGGATTAATCTTTATTATGTTCTATTTAAAGGTAAGTTATTCTTTTTTATTATTTTGTTTGGATCGAAACAGTATTTTTAAAAAAAAAAATTGGATATAATGATATATTTATTTAGTCTTTTTATAATAGTGTAAAAAAATAAATTAGACTAAATAAATACAGATTTATTATATTAGAATATGTGTGTTATCAGATTAAGGATATTGTTTGATGTTTATCCATTGATTTACTTATTGCAATTAGTTCAATGTTTTGGCTATCATTTTTAGATATTCTAGTCCTCTTGTTGTAGGATATAGTTGGACTTGCTGTTGAAGATATAGATACATTTGAGCAGTTTGTCTAGAGATTTTTGGTTTTAGTTGTATGACAGATTGCTCCATACGTAGTTCCTGAAAGCTTTGCTCTTTTTGTATAGCTGTGACTAGCTTGTGTAATGTGGGTATTGTACGTCCAGTAGAAGAGAGGAAGGCATTGTGCCAACCTTCAACAGCATTGTTCATTTTTGCCTCTTGGTTCAGCGTTGGTAGATATACATTCCACCAGGGAATTAAAAATTTAGGCTGGCGTCTGTGGCCTGACCTATGTAGTCTTCCTACCCAGTTGTCCTCAAAGTAATCTAAAAGTGGGGCGAGTCTTTGCTCATTTTGGGTGTAGAAAGGACTTTCAATTAATAGATTGTAATGTTCTGCCACATCAGTTACTGGTACATATGCCAGAGCAATGAGATGTTTGATTTGGTATGCAAAAGTTATATTTGTTGCATACTCAACACTAAGGGCAGATTTTTGTAAATGTCTCCAGAGACATTGATTGAAATGAAAATAACATCCTTGAATGGATGTGTGTGGGTAACTTTTCAAAATAGAATTAATCATAGCTTGTTCGAAGTCTATGATGATTTTCATTGGGAAGTAGTCAGAAGTTTGTTCTTTTATTTTTTGCAAAATTTCTGAGTAAGTTGTGGCTTGTTTGTTCGGTAATAAACAGTATATGAAGGGGATACAGGTATTATGATATTGCCCATGAATTGTGTATAATTGGTAGAAAGGTTTTGGGCATATAGAAAAGTTCCATCCATCATCCAAGTAGCACTTTCTGTTAATTTTTTAATATTGTTATTAGTTGCAAACATGATTATTCTTTTTTCCTTGCTATGATTATCATAAAAAATAAATGGCTCGTCATTATGAGTGATTACAAGCTCAGGCGGAATTATGACTTCCTCAAAAGTTCTAGGAGTTGGTATATTGGGTCTACTTGCTTTCTTTGTCCTTGCTATTGTTCTTTTAATGGAAGCAATAGATGGTAGCTGACCTCTTGCTTCTCTGAGAACTTTAGGTAGTAATTCTTTCAGAATTACGTTGGTAGGTAGTTCTGATCTGGTACTTAATTCTTTGATATTCTCGAGAGTGGATCTCACTTCAATTTCCGAGATGTTTGGTGGGTGATTATGTTCAGTGGTATTAATAACACTAGTTTCCCTTGTTGTAGCACGGCCATAGCATTTATTGGAGTAATATTTCGTACACTTCCAATTCACTTTAAGGTCTTTTTGTTTCTCCTGAGTATAAATGTAGCCCATATAGCATAACAAAAATTTGCCTTTCTGAGATGTAATAAATCTTGCATCATCAGTCATTCTTGAGTTCTGGTATCTAGAAAAGTTAATATACAAATATTAACAAATTGTGAAATGTATAAAAGATTTTAAATAAAGCAAGTACTCTTCTTGTAATTTACTTACCAGCAGTAATGTTCTATGATTCGAAAGTAGGTGCTTGTTCAGTCCGATGTTGTGGTCCTATTGCCACGGTCTGTTGAAAAAAAATTAAGTATGTTATAGGAAAAGTTACAATTTTTATTTTGGTTACATTTTTGGTAGTTTATAACGTCTCTAAAAATACTTTAGTTTATTTGGATTTTAAAAGAGACATTTCCAAGATAATACTAACAGAAGCATAAAAAGAGTCATTTTTTGTTCGAGTATATGCTATAGAGTTTATAAAGACTTGTTATGTTTTATTTCTGAACTTACCAAGAGAATTAGAGTAGTAGCAGAATGTTTGTTGTTTGATGTGAATTATCTGTTTTCTGTAGCTTTGAGGTCTGTTTAGAGAGAAAGTTTATGAAAATTACCAATGCGTTTATATGTTCCATAAACAATACACACTTGTTATAAAGCATTGTTACTTATTTGCTGAAAAGAACATGGGATGACACATGTATTGTGATTTAAAGCAAAAGAAACATATTTAAGAACAGGAATAAATAATTTTTTACACAGCATTGTAACGTTTTTTTCCCCAAAACATTCTGGATTCACAATATGTATTAAGAGTTACAGGCTAAGAAACAAAGTAGAGAGTTTGAAATTAGGACACTAATTGTCAAATAACGTTAAGTAAATACAAAAAATATGTAGATACCTTTTTTAAATTTAAAGTGTCCAGTATCTTGAAGTTGAAGTATAACTTGATTTGTTTGTAGAGTCTGTTTAAAGGTAAAGTACATAAAGAAACAACAATTTAGGTTACAAATCTTGGTCTATAAGTAATAGTAAAAAAACATTAGAATTTATTAACAGAGCTATATGATTACTTACTTGTAGTTTCAGGACAAATTTTCTTGTACAGAAGAATATAGATGGTGCTCCCAAAATTGGCAGTATGTGGTCACGAAGAATATTCCCTGCAAGTTTTATGGCTGTTTGTGACTAGTTTATATAGTCTATGTGTAATTAAGTTTGCTATCTGATTGGTCAGATATGTAAAGACGAGTTACTATTGGTTAGTTTGAATTTTTTTTAACTTAAACATTTAAGATATATCTTCTTATATTGTTTATCTAGAGGAACTGAAATGATATATTTATGTAATAAAAAACTCTTGTAATAAATATAGAATATGTACAATGAGTACTAAGTATAAAAAAAGTATGTTTACAAAGAGTTTATATCCAAATATCGTTAGTGCGCGAAAACACAAATTTTTTCAGTAAATGTTACTTAATAATTTGAAAATAAATTAGTGAAGTCTTTTAAAATGTGTGTATTACTAAGAGAATAGATTTATTGGTGTTATATATTAAAAATTGAGTATTATTTTGCTATCGATATTTTTATATAGACGAAAATAGTGCTATCGAAATTTTAGTATTCAATATTATTGTAGTGTGCTATATGTAGTATTGAGTGTCGATATTATGGTAGTCGAAAATAATGTTAACGATATTTGTGTAGACGATATTTTTGTACATCGATATAGTTTGATCGATATTTTAGTCGTTTTCATGTTAAGTATAGGGTGTCGATATTAGTGATATCGATGTTTGAGACTCGATGTTATAGTAGGTCGATTTTTGTGAAATCGAAATTCTGTCAGTGATTCGGGATTGACACGTACCTTGTGTCTACTCTTAAGGCTTTCTGATAAAAACACTGCATGTCTGCAAAGACGGTCTTCCACTTCTCGTCTAATCGTCCATCTTTTTATAAATATGTCAGAGTAAACTATAGTTACAATTCCAATGATTCGAGGGAGCGGTCCACACTTCTTGAAAATATCACAGGGTCAAAAATTATTGATTCCCAAGTTTTTATTCACGTATCAGTCACCAAATGACGACAGCTTCCATTATAAATTTCAACATCTCAAATGAATCCATATTAATCAATTCAGCAGACAGCCGACGCGTTTCGTCCAATGAAGGACATCATCAGGGCTTTCAATAGTTGTCCGACAGATAAATCTCTCCTATCCCAGTCTACAATAGATATTGACCACAATTCGATATCTCTTTAAACTATAGTTACACATCTTCTGTTGGCATTATAAAGGGTCAATTAAAAACATATTTCCTAATTATAGTGCAGGTATATTTGACACCTTTTTCTATTATTGGTATCCATGGATACCTCTTTTTAGTCCCATCCTCACAACTTACCCTTTTTAGAACAACTTATGTTATCACATGAATATAATTGTGTTGTAAGTGCAATGCTTACATAAGCATCATTATGATTGTATTACGGTCTTGACAAGGTCCATCAGACAAAACAAGTGTTGGCTTCTTTCTGCATGGCTGTTTTGCTGTACCAAGAACTAGTGATACATTAAAACCATAAAGAAACATTGAACTTTACGGACTCTCCTACTAAGTAATTTATAATTGTTCATTTTTTCTTATATGCGCCGATGTCATGTATTTCAGATGTCTTGCGGTGACAGCTCTTGTCAGATGCTACAAAACCTGTAGGTAGCACGGTGTTTGGATATTGTTAGAACCACACATTGAGTTCAAATGCATATTTGTATATCTCTAGACTTGCTATGCCTGCCTAACTAGAATGTGCTACGGGTTTTGTTCAATGCTAATACCATAATAGTATACATATCTTTGTTTCTCCATCTTTGGGCTAATATAAATTACTTACTTCTCCACCAGGAATACATTTTATGATGGAAGGGATAAATTGGTCCAGGAATTGTTCAACACTGGGGGCATCAATGTAATGATCTCTACCAGACGTCCTGCAGATATGGAGGGATTAAAACATAAATATGTAAAACCTGAGAGATTAAAAAACAAGAATTATCTTGCTGGTTTGACGCCTTCATACGTAAAAAGTATATTGAACACAACGAGTCCCTGGGGGACTAGGAATACTTAACTATCCATCATTTGAAGATCTAAAAGAGGATTTAGTCCTTGAATGATAATGCCTCCTACATGATTTGTCATATGGGATGTAGGATATTTTCATACAACAGGCAGCAAGATAAATCAGATACTAGAAATCCTTAGAGTAGTCATAGGAAGACATCAACTATGAAAGACAAAAAGACCAGAAAACTCACTAGGGATAAGAATCTTTACACAACTGGTTGCATATTTACTTATGGATGTAAGTTTGACAATATCAAACCACCTGCAAAAGCTAAAACATCCACTACCATGACCCTTACTTCTTTTTATCAGTGAATCAGACATGTCCAGAATGGCAAGTGAAATTAATGATTACAAAACACTAATCATAGCTCACATCCATGCATCCCCATATTCCTCCTACTCTTTTTTAGAGGAAGTAGAAAGCTAGAGGATAAGCAACAAGTTACTAAACACAAAAAACAAGTCTCCATCACAAACCAACAAGAAAGGGCAAAAATAATTCCAGGGGTCCGAACAAAAGATAAAGTAACACCACAGGCATCATCAAGGAGCGAGAAAGGTTAAGACCTCTTAAACATAGCCCCATTGGGGAGATTGTCATAGCCACAGATAATGGCCCAACCAATTATATCTAAATAATTAATATGGCTAAATGTTCTTTGCATGAAACTGAACTATTGAGCAAGAGTCTTGACTTCTGTCCTGCATAATACTGCAATTTTACCCAAGATCCTATTGACCTTAATACGTTTTTTCTAGAATCAAACTTAGAGGGTTGGTTCAGGACATAACTGGTAACCCGACAGAAAACGACCCACTATAAAATGTAGTAAATCAATCTAAGACATCAAGATAGCAATGGAGACCTAGAATCAATTTAAATCCACTACTGGCACCCAACAATAGTGTAAACACATTTTATAAATTAGTTACCAAGTTAGAAGACCGACAAAAAACATAGACCAGATACTGACTACAGGAATCTGAAAGGACTTTAGAGAAGGGCCCTTGGCTTAGTTAATGAAGACCCCAACATCATTGTTAAGGAGACCGACAAAGGGGGTAATGTAGTAATTGTCAATAAAGTAGAAAATAGAATAGAAATCGACTGACAAGAAGGTGACTTAGCCTTTTTTTTAAAGCAAAAATAAATGGCCCCCACGCCATACAAGCTGTCTACCATGGCATCCTGGTAATCTTTTTGTTTTTTTATTGCGGTGTTGAACAGCAGATATAACATAGAACATGCCCTTAACTTTCTTAATGAAGACCCCAACATCATTGTTAAGGAGACAGAAAAAGGGGATAAAGTAAAAGATAAAGTAGCAAATAGAATAGAAATCGATAGAATAGAAATCGATTGACAAATAGGTGATGTGGCCTTTAAAAAAAAAAATAGAAAAAATAAACGGCCCCACACCATACAAGCTGTCTACCATGGCGTGCTGGTCATTTTTTTTAAATTTTGTTTATAGCAGTGATGAACAGCAGAGATAACATGGAACATCGCCCACTCTAAATCAGGCAGACAGTATTATATGTAAATATGTAAACCTCTGACATCCCACACTGCATCAGGCTGTCAGAGGAGTGTGTCAGCGAAAGAGCCAGAGTATGCTCCATTGCTGAACCCCATTTGTCCACCACCCCCCTGGTCCCTCGCACATGTATTAATAAGTACTAAACTTGCATGGGCAAAGCTCTCCCTGTAGATAATATAGGAAAGTTGTAGTGGAGAGTTTCACACGTAGGTTTGTGAATTGCATTTTGCAGTAAGTAGTAATAATGTATACACAACAAATGAAGTTTGTGTATAGGCTCAATGAGTCTTGTTCTTTACATGTTCTTTCATGTTCATTGCAGACTGTGAAATTAAACACACCAAAATGTAGTTCGTGATTTTGGCCTATTGATAATAGAATCAGTTTTATGAACGTCAAATTGAAAGAAAATGGTTTTGATGAAATATACTGAGCTCTTGTATTTGCTTTCATGACTTATAATGTAGAAAAAAATACACATGTTGCCATAAAGGTTTCCTTTCTGCTGAATGCTTCTCATTTTAGAGAATCATATCAGAAGACGGAAAAGGCAGTCCTGTTTCCTTTTTTGAACATCAGCCATTCCTATGCTCTGGGACCTGCCTTTCATCCTGGCTGGCTGTCCCTGGCTGTAGACATTGTGATACCAGAACTCAATTGTAATAGCTATTTACAGTTGATTGACTATTCAATTTCTTTAATACAGGCGGCTAGATGTGTCACCACTCACCTGATGGAAATTAGAGATGGGTTTTTATACAGTGATTGCAGGTTTCCATGTAGTATATTTGGGACAAAGTACCCCTCCAATATATTATAAGGATAGTGCATGTCACAGAGCAGTTCCATGGCCATATAGAGGGATGAGGTCAAAGGCTCAGTTCCTTATTAAGATTATGGATCTCTGTGGTAACTTGCAATAGCCTTTTCATATATGACAGTGGGTACTCCTTATAATCCTTATAGTACATGGTTACACCAACATCTTTCCCACAGACAACTTAAATCCTTGGTGCATTGCTCTTTCATTGAGAGTGCATGTTTGCAAACAAAAACAATAAAAATAGAATTTCTAGTGCAAAATTAAACACATGAAAAAGGCTGCAATATATTTGTTGCAAAAAGGTATTAGAATCCGATTAATACAAATCAGTTCTAAAAAAACAAGAATTAGCGCAGAATGAGTAGAAACATGCAGAAAGATTCAAACTTTTCTGTAATTAACTAAGGACTGTAATAAATTATTACAGTTGAGCGGCTATGTTATTTCTTTATAATAGGGGACTTGGTGTGTAACAAGCCACATGGTATAAAGAAATCAGAAACAGGTTTTTATACATACAGAATTCCATGTATTATCGTATATTATATAACTGATTAATACATTAATAAAGTATATAAAACACATGAAATGAATAATATTTTTATTTTTGTTTTATTGTATTAGTTTATGTGCTGATAGCTATGAATAAACATGCTGAAGGACTCAAAAGTACTTTAGTGTGATCAATTGCCTATTCTACATGAGCATACTGATGAATGTATCACGAAACTGACATTATGCCTATAACCGTGCATATTGTTATCCATCCTCATTGTGCCTGTTGGGTCCTTTTCAGATACACGTTTCTAGCAAATGCAAAGCAAAGACTTATTTTTTTGGCAATTCCAGTCCATAACATGAGCACTAAATGTATACATCCTTCAAGGGAATCACTGTGTAATATTGCAAACATATGGTCTCTCTATGTAAGTCTTTCGGTCACCAGGCCCTCCTTTACACAACTGAGAGTGAAATGGACGAAGTTATTGCACAAGAACATTGGTTACTCCTTTTTGCTGGAGTATTTTGAGATTTCTTTTAATGAGTTGGTGTTGGGATCATCCAAACAAGCGCATGCACAAGCAGGTTTGTTATTCTGAATGCTTTCGATTGTCTCATGACCAGAGTTAAATTTCAGGAGAAACCATACATGATTTTCACGCTGTAAAGTAGTATCTGATATCTGAGATAATAAATGAAGAAGACAATATCAATTTAATACAGATTTATGCAATGTGTTAAAATCATTTGAAAGCCAATAAAAGTGGTAAAAACCTATTAAAAATCATGAAATAGATAACAAAACTTGGTAAAAACCTATTCAAAATCTTTAAGTAGATAACTAAAAAATAGCGATTGGCCAATGAAGACTAGACCTATGTTGTCTAACTATTTACAAATGATTACTTTATCTGAGTAATTCTAGAAAAATGTGAAATGTCCCAGTCTTGATTTTGCAATACAATTCGAGACACAATAACCAACTTTCGATTTAGACATAATGTCGGCAGCCAATAATGTCATTTAAACCTTTAACCTTTATTATCACTTTTATATCTTCCATTAATAGAATTAGTCACTTGGCTATTATAGTACAACAAACTGGATAAACACGCCCGAAAAAACACTATATTAATATTGCAGATTTGGCATGTGTCCATTATCACACCCTTCTGTCCCTTTTCACCACTACAGGAATAGAATTTAGCTTTTCAGTCTATAGTTCCAGAAGACACTTCTACGGGTATGAGATGGAAAAAGTCTCAAATATTACTTATACCAAATGAAATCTGAATTCCCTCAACTCCTGTTTGCACACAAAACAGGATTTCAAGATGGGCAATGTTTGCTCATGGGTTCATTGCATGCGAGTTCTTTGCTCATATTAATCTTGTTGGATCTGGTGACATTTAAATATCTTTATGTTTCACCTCTACCCTGACCTACATCTCGGCCCTTCTGAGGCTGGGGTGCCCAATCTCAAAACGGGCAGAACCGAACCCATTCTTTTCTACATCAAAACAATTTCCCAATTCCCCTGGTTTCTAGTGAGTGTTCTACCACCTCGGTGGTTGGGAGCAGAAATCCTGAATTATCTTTGGAGGTAGTGCCCTAAACATTTGATCTAAAGATGCTTGGGTTTTCCGAAGCAGGGATCCTCTAGGATGAGATAGTGCTGGAAATATCTGTGGCTTAGGGAAGGGGAGACACTTGAGGGTTTGGGAATGAGGTTCACTCTTAGCAATTTGTGATCTTAGTGCACACTCTTGGCGAGAAGAGGGGTGACAGGAGAGGCACCCTAACACCCTCATATTTGTGGGGCCTGATTGATGGTTGGGGGTGGTTTTAGGCCCTAAAAGAGGAAAAACCTGTCATTATTTCACCAGATGGGACTCTTGTTCTTCCTTGTCAGGAGGACCCCTGTTATCAGACTCCTGGCTTGTGATGTTGAGATCCACCACCACCGCATCGGTGGCTGTAGGCTCTACCCAGTGTGTTTTTGTCTGGGACCTTGTCCATCTGTGGGTGGGCCCAAGCTCCCTGTCTTTGCTGTCATTCACTTCAGCATTTCCTCAATAGCGGTGTTCTGTCTTAACTGCATTGCAGCTGGGATCCCTCTTCTTCCATGCCCTTGGTCCTGCTGTTCCTCACCTTAGTTCCTGTTGTGGCTGTTGCAATGGACTAAGGATAGTGTGGAAAATTTAGGAGTGCTCTTGTTCGCTAACTCCTGTACATTAGAGATGAAATTGGCAATATTGCATTTATTTCTAAATGCCAATCAGCACCTTGTACACTCCTCAGTCCCCTGCAGAGGAACATATCTCACATTCTCCATTATTCTGTGGGTAACTGTGGCAAACACAGGAGCAGCCATAGCAGGTCCCTCTCAATATATCTAATATATCTATTTACAAAATGTCACAATTTTGTAAAGACAATGCCATTTACTCCAGCCTCGTCCAACTGACATACCCTTATTATGGCAGACAGGACTGTAGGCCTTGTTTAGAGAGTTGCATGAGAGTGCAGTTACAAAAGAATGTAGTATATCTAATTGTTTGATTCACATTGAATAGTTACCAACTAGAGATGTGCATTGCTTGCATGAGATAATGCAATAAACTAAAGCACGTCTCCTGTGTTCCAGCATTGAGAGACATGTAACAGGAGGAACTGGACAAATTTAAGAACACACAATATATCATTCAGTTGTTTTCGCACTTCATTCATTACATTACAGCATACTTGCAACTAACCCTGGGTGTCGGACTACGCTACGATTGCGGAGCATGCATAGTTTGCCCTACTACGCGGTACGCAAATTGCAAGTAGCTCTTTGCATAAACACATAGCGGGCATTTTTTGCTTGCTCGCGGTCCTCAATTCAAGTTGGCGGATGCGAGCGAGCAAAATCAACATCCCGGCGAGACCTTTTCCTCGTTCGCGATCAGCAACATCAAGTTGCTGTCACGAGCGTGGAAAATATACCTCCCGGAGATATTCTCAATGCGGGGAGGTCAGGTTTCTCATTGCGAGTGGCCGCGTATGCTCACGACAGCTCGCAATGAGAAACTACCAGTCCACGTTGAGAAAGCTACCGCTCAAGTACAAATCTACTCGAGCAGCAGAAAATTACCACTTGCACTGTGCAAGATGCCGTTTGCAATGATTGCACAGTGCGGACAAGCATCCAGCACTGTGCAATCAGTGCGAACATCATTTTCCCTACCGCACTACGCTGTTCATGTAGCTTGCGTAGTGCGAACTGCACTTCGCGTAGCTATGCATAGTGCTACTATGTAAACTACATCAGGGTTACTTGCAACATTGACAAGACAAATGTAACTGAAAAATACATGAGGCCACAAAGCCTATAAACTACAGGTATCACTACACAGCTGGCGATAAAGATTCGGGTAGCTGGTCTGTAGGTCCCCCTTCTGCAGTCGCGTCAGTCATAGGTGACTGGTGTGGAGCTCTTCCCAGAAAGTTCTGGGCTTTCTGAATGATATCCCAGCACTTGCATTAACCCTGACAGGTGTGAGACGTAACCCCAATGCAGAGCAATGTTTGGCAATATTCTACAACATAGCCAAGCTTTCGCTCTTCATCAGCTGCCTCTCTGACCTCCCATAAAGATGGCCCTGCTCTTTCACCTTTTCTTCTGAAATGATGATGGAGGAGCATTCTCCTCAGCCTTTTTGGTGGTGCTGAATCTTCTCTCAACAGCAGGATGGGGGTACATTGTGTTTCCTGGGTGGGATGGCCCAGTAATGGAACTTTCTGCACTTTCACTATGTAGCTTCATGTTCGGTGCAGTTGGCAGGTAACTCCTTCCAGCTGTGTAGATTCATGCAGTATAGACTTTTAAACTGAGAAGAAGAGGGAGTGCGTGGCTCCTTGGTGCCACATCACTGACAGGTCTCTTGTTCCACTCATGGCCGATATTCTGTTATAAATGTATTTTTCTGAACAAAGATAAAGGGCATTGATGTTGACTATGGACATGGACCTTTTTTGCTCTTTGATCTAATGAGGTTTAAATGTCAATGTTTTTTCCATGTAGCATTGGGGATGGATACGAGATTTTCACGTATTTGGTGTATTTGGTGAAGGACTTGGTATTTTCATGTGTGTTGGTAGTGCTGTGTGTCATTGTGTGTATCTTTTTTTGACATGTAATGCAAGTTTTTGCATATGTGTAAATTTGTGAGTGATGTCAGACGTATTTTTTTTAAGTATATGATCTATTAGCATTTTGCCAATATGTTTTTTTGGGTATCTGCTCTGATAATTATTTTTTTTCACAATGTAATTTTATTACTGACAGCCGGTAAAGGTTTGGTGTCCCGCGTAACACCAGTGATTGACAGCATTAATGATCTCAACATTTTCAATGTTAACATAGCATTGTTCATGCAATAAACGTATTTGAATATAACTCTTAAAATCAAACAATAGTGCCATACTAAGGTTACAGAGAATACCGGTAGGTCTAGTGTACATATGTCCGAGGTCTGCATTTATTATTGAACATTTTTTATTTTATTCTTATTTGTTAGGGTCGAGCTTTGTGCTTGTATTGCTATTCCCTCCCCCAATTGATTTGCATATGATTGGTTTTCAGAACCTGTACATGGCATGTGTAGAGTGTTACTTACTTTGGGGCTATGCTGTAGTATATGAGCCTGTTTAGGAAGTGGGTGTAAAATTGTAAATTGCAACTGATTAATTTTTTTGCAGGTGTGCTTTGGTATTTGTTTGTCCCTTTGTATGCCCTTCAACGATGTTCTGTTTTATCCTTCCACTTTGTAGCATATATTTCCAATGTTCTAGTACCCTCCGACCACTCCTCATTTACTACACAAATATAGACATGCATGTGATGAGTTCTCTACACTGTCAGTTCAGAAATCAGCTAATGAGAGATAGGACTGGTGTAGACAAAGATGTAGCTGTTGCTTTGTAAACTGCATTCATGAGTAAATGAAGTTGTGCCATTGGAGTGCTACCATGCATATTCATAAATGCCTTTGTGAGGTGCCCCTTTATATTTTTTGCCCTTTCATTATGGATCTCTGTTTCCAAGGTAGTCCAGAAGCAAACTTAATTGTATGTTCTGATAATAATAACCATATTCTTGATGCCGTAACATCTGCCTGTAGTCCCTGACGTGAGACTCAGAGGAACTTGGACCAGCTGTACATTAAAACATGAAAGTCACACCAACAACGCTCTCTCAGGGCACCACTACAGTTCCACAAGCCACATAAAAAGTAGTTTGAGGAAAGGTCACAGATTGTTTGATAGTAATAAAGGAGTTTGGAAAACCTACATATTGGTGGCAAGGTTATTTTATTTGTTAATTAATTACAAAATAAAGCTCTTGGCATTGATCGCAATCCCAACAAATACTCAATTGATGAATGGTCAGCATACCTAGATTCACCCAAGATATTGCAGCATTGATCAAGAAACTTTACACAATAAATGGAATTTTTGAAGCATAGTATTTTGTTTTTTGCAGTGCTTTATTGTATTAATATTCATTATGTTTTCATACTTTGCTCTCAGATTGAAATTTAATCTGTGAGCCATGTTAGTAGTGGTACCAAATATCTGGATAAACACCATCATCCAGCACTTTATTTTCTGTAGGCTGGGATTTTTTAGCCCATATTTTCAATGGTAACATTGAGGCTGTGCGTCCCAGAATACATTTTGTGGTTGATTAAAAAGGACTAGCTAAAAGCCACTTGACACCTAGGATTCTGTCTGTGCATGAAATGGAAGTCCCATATAGCAACATAGCAGTAATCAAATCAAATCATTATTGGCTGATTGGATAATAAACTCCATCAACAAATACAACCTTTTAAAAAAAAAGAAAATTAGACATGCTAAAAGTAATAAAATCATAACAATTTTAAATCAAATTATTTAAATAATATTCAAAATCACTGTTAGAATTCAGATTTAATATTAGTCATGCTCAAAATATTGTGTTTTATTGGCCAAGCACCATGTAGAAACTTTGAAACAGCGAAACCTACAGTCTCCACCATTGGATGTTTATAGAGGCACATTCTTGAATCATTCCTCCTCATCAGACCGGGAATCCCCAGGATACTAAATTAGCAGTATACCTTGTAAAATATATAAAGCATGCATGACACAGTGTAAAATATCTCTAGGTCTGAAACAACATTTTATATTTAGTAGCACATCAAACTCATTTGAAAGAACCCAAACCTCAGCAAATGAGATGAAAACTTAAGCTCTCCAACTTCCACTAGAGTCCACCATAGCTCAGATTTCTACCACACATCAAGGGAGTCCCCTGACAGAGCTCTGCTCTGATCTTTTACTGTACCTTAAATGTATTACTTTCTTGATCTGCTGTGGGTTTGTACCAGTCCTTCTTCGTTGCAGAAGTACTACAAGTTGTTTATAGAGAAATTGCATACGTTTATGGGCAAGGGAGATCTTTTTACTTGACAGCCAACTGTCACCAACTGTCACCATGGCTGACAAAGACAGAAAATCTCTTTTCAGGACCTGTTCATCTTGTGGTCTTAAAAAGATTTACATTGAAAATCCTCCTTTACAGTGTATTTACTTCCTTTATCCAAATCATAAGGCATCTAAATGGGACATTTGTCGGAGTTTTTCATCTAAAACTCTTACGAAGAAAGATAGGAGGTTGGCTTGGTATTTGATGGCAAAAGAGAATATTCCTCCTTCAAAAGGAGATGCTCCCTCTTCAGGGGAAGATTCTGTGAAAAGTGCTCCTCCAAGCATTTCCAGGAAGGCAGAGCAAAAGAGACTTTTTATAGTTTCTTCAGTCAGACTTATTTGGAACAAGGCTGGCAGCTATCCCTTCTGTCACAAAACAAGGAAAACATGCATCTAAGGGATCATCAAACTTCATTGAGAATCAATCTCTGAAAAAGAAGTAAACATTTGCAAAACTTGAGTCAACCTTGTTGATGATGTTACTGTTGAAGATGTTGTCTACAAGACTGTCAAAGATGAGCCCTTTAGCGTTTTCAGTGACAATACTGTCGATGGCAATCCTGTTGATGCTGACTCTATAGATGCCAGCCCCATTGACAGTGGAACTTGCCCACCAACCATACTAAGCAAAACCAAAGGGGATGATGGACGGAGTGTTGAACATAGCAAGCACTCACCCCCAGTCAACTGATCTGGGTTTAATCCATCATCATCCTTTTGCTCACTCTGTCACCAACCATACTGTCAACAGTAGAAACTATGCCGTCAACAGTGACCTCAGTGATGACAACATCAAATGCAGTTTTCACTCCTCTGCCTTCACCATTGAAGGTTTCAAAATTAACACCAAATCATACTTTGCAATTTGATCTGGAAGATGAGGCAAGGGAATTTGGTTCACAAACTGTGTATGGCCCAACACTATTGAATGCTAAATATGTCCTGGATTTTGGAGAAGACATGGAGGGAAATAATTCTTATTGAGGCTATGATTATCAACAGGATATTATTCTGCATGCTGCATTCCACATAGGAGCGTACACCCTGAAGTAGTTCAGGTGCCTATGGATTTTTTAAATACATTACAACAAATGATGGAAAATTTGCAAAAGTTAGTACCACAACAACCACCACAACAGCCTATTCCTTTATCAGCTATTGATCCTCCACATCAGTAACCGCAACCCCTCCACACCTCCAAGAGAGTCACCCAGAGAAGTTCAAAGTCCAATGATCCCACCAATGCCTGAAGATATGGGCAACGATGACTCCCATCATTTTGTATATTTTGATGTAGATGAGTTAGAAGGTGTTGGAGGACAAGATATTATGGTAGATGATATCATGATCCCAAGGGAAGAGGATGATATTTCCAAGTTTCATTCACTTTTGGAAAGGACTGAAAGAATTTTAATGTTCCAATGAAGCCTTTAGATCATCAATGTTTTCTTTACGTCTTTAAAGAGCAATCTTGGAAGCCTGTAAGAGCAATGCCAATTTCAGATTTGATTTGGTCAGAAAGGCTCAAGCTAATGGGGAATTCAGATATGTTTCATGTGGTGCTACCTCGCCTGAAGAAAAAATATAAAGCTTGACAGACAGCTCCAGTTTGGCTCACCGGACATTCTAGCAGTTTTACATATTTTAATGCATTTTAAACCTTTCATTATTCCCAAATAGTGGCATACCGCCATAATCCATCTTGCTCTAGGATTCCGGTAGGCAATACAAAAGAACAATCAATGTTCTGCTGATTCTTCTGCACCATAAAATGAAGGCCACAAATTTGCCAAGTGTGGGTAGCAATGAAAAGAACTCCATACCTGAATTTCAGATAAAGTGATCTTAAAAAAGGTGGAAAGATGTAATATAAAAATTCCTTATAATGAAATACACTTTTCTGGAGTAGGAAAACCTGTGACCAGCTGCCAAGGGAAGCAGAGGATTCAGTGTGTTCCCTAAAGAGATGCCAAAACCTCTTGAGGTTTCCGGATCAATGAGAGATTCAACCAATATTCACTAAGACCAAGATCACTCAAGTACTCAAGTATCTCTTAACATGGCTCAGCCAGGGAAACCTGTGAACTAGAGATAGACCTAAGATGTCACAAAGAGCTTCTCAGGACCTCTTCAGTATTCCAAATGAGGACATAGCAGTTATGAATTGTCCATGTGTGTTATAGTCAAAAATGTAGTTGTCTATCTCCATATAGCTTCATTACATATATGAAATCTCTATAAGGACCATCTGAGCTGGTTAGTAGCCTTCATAGATTTAAGAGGGGGTGTTGTGTGCACGCCGTGCAATGTACAAATGCTGTTGCAAAGTGAAATAGACACCTGTCTTCCGTGTGACTAGGAATCAGTGTACTCCAGATCCCTCAGTGGATACAATTATTTACATTTAAATAAGCTATTTTTTTTCATTGCAGGTCTTTGATAGTCTGGAGGTGCAGTCAGTCAAGCAGATTCGTATTTCACCATCTCTCGTGCAAAGTCCCTGCCCAATCTGCCAAAGCCCCGTACCAGGGTACCGTTCCCGCCGCCAGTCAGCACGGGCAAAGCGTTTGAGCAGTCCATCGTCCTTGAAAGTCTGCCCCAGGTGTCATCTGCATCCAGCAATACTGGAAGAAATCTGATGCCTGACTACTGCCCAGGAGCTTTGGTCCTCTGGGTTAACTTACCAGAAAATGAAGCTGTGTTCTAGTAAATGTTGAAGGGATCTCAGCTTGTTACGGTATGTGCTATTAGCCGGCACTTGAAATACTCAGGAGAGTAATCTGTGGATCTGCAGTGTAATACAAGACAGAAAGCTGAGATGTTGTCTCTGTGGTTTAATTTTCAATGTAGTGTATTCCTACTGCTTACATTCACCCTACTAGAAGCATGAACACATGGATGTATTTTGTAGGACTGACCACGTAGAGCTGGGGTCTCCAAACAGGTCCTGGAGGGCAGGATCCATGCCAGATTTTTGGGATATCCCCATTGGGATACATGTAGTAATTTTAAAAATCTGGCATGGATCCGGCCCTCCAGGACCGGTTTGGAGACCCCTGACGTATAGGGATTACATGCTATCATGTGCACCTCACCCTGTATTAATGAAATATGGCGCATTAGTGCACATGTTACCTTCCGTAAATGGTAGGAAACCTATAACACCAATTTCAGGCTCTCTGTAATTATGATGATTTAGACCTTTTGCAAAATGTCTTAAAGAAGTTTTGAGTTTAGGCAATTTGTTCATACAAAGTAATTTTCATGAATTTTATGTCAGGATTCAAGATCCATATAGTGTCACCCCATGGAGATTACAAAAGCTCTCTTGGTTTGAAGTCAGCCAACACGTGCCACAATCTTGTGGGTGCTCATGAGCTTTTTCAAAGCTCCACAGAAGGTTTCACAAAGGATCAAAGAACAAACATTAATTCCTGCTCATAATAATTATTCTGGGCCGTTGGCAACCTCAGAGTACGCGTTGTCGTCTGTGTACAGCGTAGTAATGCTTCTCTGTCTCAATTTTATTTCCTGTATGAGTTAGGCGTCCCCAGATAAAAAATAATATTAAAATCAATACTACCATTAAATAGAATCAGATTTCGAAATACATATGTATGACTGAGGCAATTGAAAAGCACGTAGAAGGCAACACAAAAAGAAGCGATCTCTCAAATCGCCTCTCCCAGTCCACATTACATCTGTGTGCTAGCTGGGAAACATGTTAGGGATCAACCGGTTTTACTGCTGATAAGATCTCTCGAATGATTATAGATTGTGGTCCAGAAACCAGACATGATTAAATCTTCTACAATGTCCAAGGCTCATGCCAGAGGGGCTGTTCCAAGGGCAGAGAATTTGGAATGACAACAACCATCTTACTGGGACGTTGATTCACCAAAATGCCAGGGGTAGTGGAAGTGACATATACCCTTTGACCTTAATGATGTCACAAGAAGTGGCATCATTGACCCAGCATTGTCACCTTTAACCATGCATCATTCCAATAACTGATGTCACATAACCCTGATGACATCACAATATTTAACATTGCTGAAGTTAGTTAATTGCATTATTAATATTATATATTCTTCTAGAGGACAACAAAGGGTGAGGGGTTCTCTTCCCTGAGAAACACTTTAAAAAAATGTGCTTTTTAATACATAATTTTCACATACATTTGCTAAAAAAGCATAGGCTCTACAAAAACACCCACTGTGGGGCTTATTTGAAAGCTCATCGCACCGCTGGTGCTTCACTATTATCGATACAGCGGCTTCCCCATATTTACAAGGCCATGTAAAGTCACCCTACATCTCTTTTCATTGCCTTGTAAATCTGTTTTGCTTTCACGCATAACTGTGTATGAAAAGGGCATTCTATGGGTGTTCCCATGCAACATCCAATGAACTTGATGCATTCCCACGTTTACAGCATTTTGTAAACCTGGGAATGTGTCAGAATCCTACGCCTCCCAGGGGAGGCATAGGGAGGAGCACCAAGGAGAAATACTTGTATTTCTCCTTGTTTTGTCCTCTTTCTATGCGTGCTGCATTCTGCAGCACGCATAGAAAGAGAAAAAGGCTTTTATGATTGTTTTTGTGCAGGAAGGGATGGATGCCTTCCTGCACAAACACAATCATCCCCTTAGGGCAGGCACCCTTGCAAAATGGCGCAAGGGCGTCTGGGCTGTCACAAGGCTGCTGTTTGTGTGCCGGCGCAGGGAAGAAGGACAGAAAGGAGCAGTATCTTGTAAATACAACACATTTCTGCCCCTTTATTTTATCGCACAGCAGTGCACCAGGAGGGCTTGCTGCACTGCCGTGTGTCAAAATATTGCAAATGAGGCCCTAAATATTCAAGTCCTTTCATAGTGTGCCAAGCTACTGAAATGTGACAGTTCCCATGAATTCACTCAATTAAGTTTTTTTTTAAATGTCATATGGGTGCCCCCTTATGTCAAAAATGAACTCCATTGTTAGCATTGTATTTTGTTATGGTGGCCCCATTTGCCTAAATATTACATACAATATGTCAGTGCCAGATTTTCCGAATACTGCTTCTCTTGCACTATGGAGGTCCCTTATGTCAAAGGTTGTTTCTAGTATGTCAAGGACCACATTTTGTCAGGGATGGCCCTATGACATTCCCACAGTTGTCTTCCCATATGCAAAAGAATGTTCTCCAGTGTGCCATCGCAATCAATTTGCCACAGGTGTCAACTATGCTAAGAATTTCCTCCAGAAGGCCAGATCTGATTTTGTTTCATGAGTACTCCCTGCCGAGATTCACCTACAGAGTGCCAGCAGTAGCATTTTGCCGTCAGTATCCCATATGTAAGTATTTACTCCAGAATTCCAGTGCCAACATTTTGTCAAGGGTCTTCCTATAAGCCAAGAAGCATACCACCGGATCTGCAAGCATACCAACATATGCTCACTTACATTCACTTATTCACACTCATTCTATCATTAGCACTGGCTTGCACTCAATTATCTTTACCTAAGGAAGAGTTGTGGTGCCGCGGCCAGGGAGAGACTGCCTCCTGAATCTGGGGATTCCGGTTCGATCCCCGGTGCTGGCAGAAGATTAGCCCAGCACCATGTGACTCTGGGCAATAGCTTGCTTAATCTTCTCGACGGCCCCCAGCGCCTAGAGACCCTAACGGGTGATTGTTCGCGCTTTACAAATGTGGATATTATTATTTATTCTTGTGCACTCACTCTTACCCTGAATCACTCATTCACACTCTCTCACTGACTCTAACTCTGACTCACTAATGCTTACTCATTTTGACACACAAACACACATCCATGATCCCTTATTCAAACATACATGCTCACACATATACACGCTCTCACACAAACTCACTCTCACCCACATGCATGCACACAACATACATTAGAACCATTTAATTTTTCTAATCTAAGATACTAGTGAAGGTCCAAATCTTGCTACTCCACTTTTTTTACACTGATAGTGAATAATAAACGAGGTTAGAGCCTGACTTCGATATTGTGAGACACCCCTGTATTCTTGGCACTGATTTTGCCACCTCTGAGGCCAGGGTTCACAAAGGCAGTGCCAGCGGTAGCTTAGCTAGGGATTTCAACTGCGACCCCTATATGACGTCCATTCCATCTTATTCAATATGTGATCACAGCATTCCAACAGAACATGTACAGCATTTACTATACAAATAATACCAAACATGCAGAACATATTTAGGGGTAGAGGAAGGAATTTCGTTATAGAAGGCTAGGATTTTTTATTAATTAGGTCAGAAAATACATACCTATGGGTACTGGTAAAAAAGACCCATGCCCCTGTAAACCAATATAGTAGCACCAAATTGCAGTCTCTCTATGGCCCAGTATGAAGACAATAGCCAACTTCCACTTTAAACTTTCGGTTACCTACAGTTCAGCTAAGTCTATCAGATTCATGGTTCATCTGTGGGGATAAAACAATCTGATGCCTCTCAATCTTACCCATCTTAGTCTCTGGGGTAAAAACTGATATGCAAACACTTGAGAAAGCCAGAGGAAAAAAAGTAGGGAAAATACCCCAAAGTTGAGTGGAATACCCGTATGAACTCTCCTATGCTATGTTTTCTCTATGTGCTTTTGTAAGTGTTCTTACAGTAGTCTGCAAACAGAGACCACCTAATTCAATATTTGTGTTGCCAATGACCCCCTCAATTCTGTTACTGGGTGTCCTATATTGCTTTAAATCTTGCTTACAAAAAAACAAGATGTCATACATCAAATACCAGTTTGTGATAATATGGAGTTAATTCACAAAAAGGAAGCAGCTGCTGTAATTTTCTAGAGGGTTTTCATTCCCGTCAAGCCGTTTAGTGAATCAATTCCATATATTCTGGTTGACTCTTATTGCATGAGACTAAAAAATGGAAATAACCAACATTGCATCCAGAAGACACCATCAGAAACGAAGGCACACAAGAAGGTGTTGAACTGCAGTGAAGCGAGAAAAGCAACAATGGTTTGAGGACACTGGAAAAAACAGGAAGAAAGTTTTAACTTGGTGATACGCAGAACAGTTCTAATGTAGTGACTATAGAATGTCCCAATACTTAACAATGGCGTTTTAAAATATCAGCATACCAAGATGGCTGCGACCATCGATTTCCCATTCTGGGTCACGCGATAACAGGACATGTCACAAAAAGACATCGGCCATCTTGGAGAGACATCATTCATCCCTTAAAATTAGTCTGTCCTGCTATTATCTTTTACCTTGAATGAGTCCACTGATATGTCCAATAAGAGGTAATTAGCAGAGTCAAGGACCTTTAGGTATGCAAGCTGCTATCTGAAACGTTGACTCTGTGGTCCTCTGTGCCATCTATTCCAATTTGCATCAGTAACCCCTCCCTAGTCATTACCTGTGCTACAGCTTTGATGCTTGTGTGCATGTCCCTGAAACCACCACCTTAGGGGAGCAACACAAATATTTTTGAGCAATCTCACATAGTTCACAAAATGCATGACACTGAGCAAAAAAACACAGAAAAGGCCAGAACATACAAAATTAAGCAAAATGTAATGACATACTGTCCATGGGAGATTTTTGCCTATCGACAACCATAAACGCCCCCAATTCCCACAGCAAATCACTTATACATTGGAGAAATACATTAAACTGTGTTTAGCAAATGAAGGTCAGTGGTTAGGGGTGTGTTCCAAGGTGTGGCTACAAACAAAGGGCCTCATTTATGAGTCACTGGCGAGGGCAGCACCACACTTCTTATTACTGCGCTGCCCGGGCGCCAAGGTGAAAGGGCAGGAATGCACCTTATTTTTGAAATATGGTGCATTCTTGCCCTTTTCCCCTTATGTTGGCACACAAATTGCTGCCTAGTACCAACATAGGCAGGATGGTTTCTGAGCAGGAAGGGGCACCTTCCTGTACAGAGCAATCCTGAGAGGGGTTTGGGGTTTTTCTCTTTCTATGTGCACTGTAGAATGCAGTGCACATGGAAAAAAGGAAAAAACGAGGAGAAATGAAAACATTTCTCCTCGTTACGCCTGGTTTGGGGAAGCGTAAGGTTTAGGCACTGCCCCAGTTTTACATGGTTTTGTAAATCTGGGGCAGAATCAACATCCATGGGCATTGTGTGAGAACACCCACTAAATGCCTATGGGACACCTGCTTCACATAGAGTAAGAAAACGCAGCGCCTTGCGCTTTTTTGTCTTCCGCCGTATCTATTAGGCCATGCAGAGCCAAGCAGGGTGACTTTGCGTCACCTCATAGATATGATTGAGATGCTTGTGCCGCCGAAGCTTAAAAAAAAACACTCCAGCGGCGCAAGCCTTGCATAAATCAGCCCTAAAATATTTTGTTTGTTTTTTAGGTATTTCACCGTCAGGTAACTACATATAAAATATTGGGTAGCTTAAATCAAAAATATATTTAAAAAGTTAATACTATAGAGTACATTATAAAACTTCTATTATTTAATGCACTGCACAGGTCTGTGTGTAACCAGAGAGCCACAGAATTTAATTTGGTTGATGCAGTAGAAAATAGTGACTTTTTTTTTTCAAAAGACATTTATTGTACCTTTAACCTTATACACAGCGTCTGGCCTACAACCCCTAGGGCCGTCCGCAACTTATTCACCTGTACTCCGTAATATCAGAATAACACAGCCCAGGAGCCGACATCCCGGGGGCACGGCAGCGGTTTATATCAATACAGGTACTCAATTCACAATAGGATTATAACTCTGCATGGGTCTTTTTTTTTTTTTTTTTTTAACTTGTTAACATTGCATCAGACACAGAAGACGACAATAATCAAACACTGGGAGGGGACCTGCCCGCAGTAATTTTAGTAAATGGCCTTGGAGAGGTCCTTTGTATTATAAAAATTGCCCTGAACCCAAGCAAGTCATATAACAAATTGGATTTTATCAAAATTTATTTTTTTATTTTATTTTTATGAATTTATTTTCATTGTATATGGATATAAATAGTTTAGCATCAAAATAAATAAGCACCTTAACAACAATTAAATAGTGGTTCTGACTCCATACTTGCATACCATTAACACTCATACAAAAAACATTCACACCTCATACATCATGCAACACTAGGCAGAGATGATTTTAGATGACAAGGGGACCGATGATCAGATGTCCGGGTTGGTTCAGTGGGTTCCTAAATAGGAACAGACGCCAACGCGCGTTTCGGTGTGTAGCCCCGTCCGGGGCAACACCTTCATCAGGGCAAAGTGGGGTAGAGAAGGAGGAACCACAAGTGTACAGAAATTCTATTAGTAGCGAATGAGGCTGGCGTATGATTAACGAAGTAGATGGCAATTTGCTAGTGCCAGGAAGTGATCGCGTTGCCTTAGGAAGTATCTGTGATAGATGGAATCCTGTCCCCAATTATACGTGGCGGAATCCACCCCAAGGGGGGTAACGCATGGATAGATAAAAATGTGTATCCCTTCAGATCAAGGGGGAGATACCATAGAAGACTTTAGATAGATGCTGACCTTGTCTGCTACTGGTACAAAGTGAATAAACCTTTTCAATGGTGGGGAAAAAGCCACGGTTAGATTCTGGTCAGTGCTGGGGCCGCCGGCTGGGGGTGTAAGTTAGGCTAATCAATGAAGATGTCTTTGGTAGATTAGTCAGTTCTACCGTCAGGTTATTTTCAAACTTGGTAGGGTCCCTCCTGGATGGAACCTGGCGCATTAGCAGGGGGCAGTCTCCAGTCGGCGGTCCGGGTCGCATGCACGAGGACGACAATAACAACAATATATGCAGTATTCTGAATATTCGTAGTACAAATACAGTTGAGTCCCCATCGGTATATCATTTATAGAGTAGTGGCTACATTTCGGAATGGCCTAAAAACCCACCATGTAGTACTCGATCATGGGACTGGGACTCTTAGTCTGAGAGGTCCTCGTCCGATTCAATCTGAGGCGGTTCACAGATATCCCCTCTGAACCTATTCCATGCCCCCCATATCTGCCCCCATTTCCTGGGGCACCACCGATGAACAAACACCGCCTTCTCAGCAACCATCGCTACATCCATGTCTTTACACCACTCCCTCAGCGTAGGCGATGCCTCAGCGCCCCATAGTCTGGCAATGTTTCGCTTTGCAACCATCATCCCCAGCATGGCCCAATCCTGCTGTCGAAGTGTCAAATCCGTTGCGTCCCACATATTTAACAGGCAACGCCGGGGATCAGGCAGCAGGGAAACATTCATGGTTTGGGAGATGGTACGCATCACAGCAGCCCAGAACATAGCCACTCGACCACAATCCCAAATGGTGTGATAGAATGTTCCGCTCTCTCTGCACCCAAGGAGACAGTACTCGTGAGAGCCCCTCCCTATCGTATTCAGGACTGTTCTGGTGTAATACGTGCAGTGCAATATTTTCAACTGCACCAGTTTAAGCCTGGAAGGGATCGCTGTTTCCCGCGGCGAGGAGATTGCCTCCTGCCACTCTGAGTCATCAAAGTCACCCACGTCCCTCGACCAACTCAACCGCAACTGAACTAACCTGTCCGGGAGATTGTTGACCAGCTTTCGATACGTGAAAGATGTTGCTCTACGGGGCATGTGTTCTGTCAGTAACCTGTCCTCAAGAGGAGTGGATTCTGGTAAGAATGACTCTGCAAGGATGGCTGTCTGCAGTGCATGACGGATTTGTATGTACCTGTAGTGTTCAGACTGTGCCATCTCAAATTTGGTTTGTAGAAATGCAAAGCCCACTACCTTGCGCTTTTTCCAAAGGTTTCCCGCAACCGATATTCCTATGTTGTCCCAAGCCTGGAACCCTTTACTGTTGCGAAGGAAACCTAGTCTGTATGAATCCTACAATGGCGTAATTTGCGTGATTGTATTAGCGCACTGAAGGTGTCTGTGTGCCTTGTACCAGAGTTAGATCGTGTGTCGTGTCGGTCCCACCAGGTCAGTCGGAACACTGCGGCTATATAAGTTTCTCAACAGACCTCTGGGCTCCAAGCATTGCCTATCTGCCGAATAAGCGGGTTCAGTCTGTGGGGCATGCAACCGATAGGTAATTTGTTTGAGGTGGGCCGCCCAGAGATACAGTTCAATATTAGGGAGGGCTATGCCTCCATCATACCAATTGTTGGACCCGGCCCTTTTGGCAGGTTCCCCCCGAGACTTTTTGCTTTTTCCTAGCCTGTTTCTGGAACCTGGTGGTGGTGATTTTAGGCCTCTGCACACTTTTTCACTGTGGTACAGTGTAAAGTGCGTGAGCTCTCTGTGTATGTGTGGTGAGTGACCTGCCCTCCCATAGGAATGAATGGGGAATATGTATGCCCATGGTAGTTCCTCATGTGTGGGGAGTGCAGGGTCGAGTTTGGTATGTGTGAACTCGTGAGATTGAATGCTGCGTAATGATATATGCGGCATGAATGTGTCTAGCGTAGAAGTGCCACTTTTAGAAGTTGGCATATTTGTGTAATTTGTGTCTGGCGTGTGATTGGCTGAGGCTGGCTGGTGAGCCTGGCTCCACGAGTCTGGGAGGGTCTGCCCCGGTGGTGAATGGAGTGTCTAGCATGCTGATGTGAGGGGAGGAGTGAGCCTGGGCCTGCTTGTGGATTGACCGTCTGGTTTGAGGGTCCTAAATGAGGCTGGGTTTTCCCCACAGAATGCTGGCTCCACCCCCTGGGGTGCCCTATAACCAGTTCTAGCTGGTTCTCACACTGCCTGCACCCTTTAGACAAAGGATTTTGGGTATAAAAATGGTGCTGTGACACTCTAAAAATGTCTTGTTTCTGACTTGAATCCTGCCAGGGGCGTGCTGCTGCTTGGGCTCAGGGGAAGGCTTGCCTCCCTGAGCCCTGCCCAGCCCCTGGATAACTGATGGACTACCTCGCTTTGTTATTTTTAGACCCGAGGGAGCCTACCCCGTGTATGCCGCTGGAAGCTCACCGCCATAAGCCCCCGGGGGCAATAGGGCCGCTGAGGGAGGCTCATTTGCAAGGGCCGCGCTGCAATTGGCCCGCCGCAAGAGGCTCACCCAGTGAGCCACGCTAGGATTGGCCTAGCGCAGAGAGGAAGCGCAACGTCACGAGGGGCTTGTCTTTGAGCCGCGCTCGGATTGGCCGAAGAGCTGCTGTGTGAGGAGGAGGCCGGGGGTGAAGAGAAGATGGCAGCTGAGGCCGCTGACGGCAGCGCGGGGCTCCCAGGAGTCCCGGGAAGCCCCGCAGAAAAAGAGCTGCCACGTCCTGAGAGAAGCTCCCGCCCAGAGAGCCAGTGAGTACAGCTGGCTGGGGGGAGCGAAGGAAGTGGAGGCACCACGCCGGTGCGACCCTCAGAGCAGCCCTGCTTGATAGAGGGCTGCTCCAACGGCATGGGGGCATTGCTGTTTTCGCTCCATGAGGGAGCAGATGATTTGTGAAGGGGCAGTCGAGGGCACCGAGACAGAGCGGCCCCGTGCACTCAGTGGGCCGCTCCCACGTGTTGGGGCATTGAGTCATTGCCCCTAAGTGGCTCCAGCGAGGGGCCACAGTTATTTTTCTTCTTGAGCCCTGAGAGAGGCTCAGCAGCGCCACATTTGTTTTAAGAGCCCAGAGAGGCTCATGGGGCATATCTGTGCAAGAGCCTGTGTGGCTCCCACAGGGACACGAGTGTCTTCAGAGCCTGTGTGGCTCAGCAGTTGGCGCAGTTCTATTCTAGGGGCTAGTGACAGCCCGTGTCGCAGTTTGTTTCCCAGCTGCCCAGCAATTAGTGGGCAGCTGCACCGTTTAGGTCTTGTGTGGTTCCCAGGTGCCCAGCAAGTAGGGGGCACCTGCAACGTTTAGGTTTTGCACTGGTGGCGCACCCCTGACTGACGCTGCGTGGCAGCGCGCCCTGACATTCTGGACACAGGGCTTTTTGAGTCCCCTTGTTGGATGGCCAGTTGGCCAGGGGGCTGGTATGTGATTTCTGCGCAATGTGGTTGTACTATGTTTTTGATAGTTTTTGCCTTAGGTGATGTTTGCGCAATGTGATGTGGTGCTAGGAAATGTAATGCATTTAATATGATTACGCACCTTGATCTTACACCTCTGAATGTTTTTAGGCATCATGTGTTTTTGCGCTATTGAGTTATGTTCTGGCACCTCTGAATGTTATTATGCATCATGTGTCTTCCTTGATTTTACACCTCTGAATGTGTTGGTTTATGCATCATGTGTTTTTCCTTCCCTGCACCTCTGAATGTGTTTTTGATGCATCATGTGCCTTGTTATTACACCGCTGAATGTATGTTTTATGCATCATGTGTTTTTCCTTCCCTACATCTCTGAATGTTTCTATGCATCATGTGTAATGTGTTCTTGCTTATACCCCTAATTGTATTGTGATACTTAGGTGGTTCTTTCTAGTACAGGTGGTCCTAGTGAGGTTCTGCTTCCCTGCGTGACATTTCTCCTAAGACGTTTAAGGTTGCGTAGGTGGTACTTACCTGTTCCCAGTAGTTATTGGGTGTGATTTATAACTGTTATTTTGTGCTATACTTATTCTAAGTTCTAGAAGTGCTATTTCTAAAAGTGTTGATTCTGACAGTGGCCCATGTGGCCCTGTCCTGTGAATAATCCCTTGTGAATATTGCCCGTGCCAGTTGGCACAATGTACATGTGTGACTTCTATCTGATGTGTTTTTACAATACAGAAGCTATTTTTATATAACCTTGTGTGGAGTTCCTTTTGTGGTGTGCCTGGGATGTTGTTGCTGTTGTGTGCTGGCGCAAATGCTTTACACATTTCCTCCGGGATAGGCCTGTCTGCTCGTGCCAAGCTACCAAGGGGGTGAGCAGGGGTTATCTTGGCGTGTGACTCCCTTGCCCTGACTAGAATGGTGGTTTCTGCCTAGCTTTGGCGTCAGCCTTACCCAACCAGAAATAGCCAGTTCTAAAACCAATCTTTCACCAGTTTGCATTGTTTGATCCGTGCCGGTTTACCGTCCCACAGCAAGGCCAAGACCGCAGATGAAATCGCTGTGAAGTAGGAGGGCAGGACCGGGAACGGCGTGTTTTCGAGAATGTAGAGGAAGCGGGGAAGCGTCATCATTTTGAACAACGCAGCTTTGCCCAGGAGAGTTAGAGGGAGGGAGCGCCATACCTTTACATCCTGTTTAAATCGGTATAGGGGGGGTTTAAAATTTAGGGCGTAGAATTCATCCGGGTCTGACGAGGCGTAAATACCCAAATATTTAAACGCTGCATCCGTATAGCTTAAGGGGCAGCTCGCCGGGAGCAACGGCGGGTGGCCTGCTAGAACAAAGAGTACCAATTTAGTCCAATTAATCCAATATCCCGACACTCTCCCAAATTTTTCACAAACATTAAGAAGCTCAAGAATCGATTTTTTAGGGGAGGTGAGATAAAGAAGGATGTCATCCGCGTAGAGAGATATACGATCTTCCCGCGTCGGTGACCACCGGATACCTTTAATAGATGGTTCCCATCGGATCCAGATCGCTAACGGCTCAAGAACCAAAGTAAACAGGAGGGGGGAGAGCGGGCAACCCTGCCTGGTTCCTCGACTGAGCGGAAATTCTCTCGATATGTGGCCATTTGCCACTACCTGGGCCAGGGGTCTGGTGTATAATAGACGAACCCAGGCGCAGAACTTGGGGCCGAAGCCCATGTGTTGAAGCACAGCAAACAAGTAGGGCCATTCCACGGTGTCAAATGCCATAGTGGCGTCAAGGGAGAGGAGAACCGCAGGTTCTTTTATGCAGTCCCGACGGGCCAAAACTGCTTGTAAACATCGCAGGCTGTGTGATGTGTTGCGGGATGGCATAAAGCCAGATTGATCTGGGTGCACCAAGGTAGTAAGATGTGGGGCCAGTCGCTGTGCAAGTAATTTGGCGAGAATCTTCAGTTCCGCATTTATTAAAGAGATAGGGTGGTAAGAGGCGCAAGCCTCCGCCGCCTTCCCAGGTTTATGAATCGGAATGATCGTGGCTTAGCGCTGATCTCTAGGGAGTTCTCCCAATTCCAGACTATCTGTAAACATTTTAATGAGATGGGGAGCCGTGATTTGGACCGTGTTCTTGTACACCTCCACTGGAAACCCGTTGGGACCCAGTGCCTTACCCGATGCCAAGGCATATGTTGCCTCTTGAATTTCTTCTACTGTGATATCTGCCTCAAGTAGAAGCGCTGCATCCGGTGAGAGGCTGGGAATGGTCAGGTCTTTGATATAATCAAATGCCTCCTCAATCGAGTACTGTGCCTGGGGGGTGTACAGTGCTTCAAAGTGGTCTGCAAGTTGGTCTACTAGAGCCCCGGTATCCGAGGTCACATGTCCAGATGGCGACGACACCTGTGCTATGACTCTACCCGCTTTCTCTTTCTTGTCCAGCAATGACAGCATCTTTCCGGCCTTGTCCCCCAGCTCATAAACCCTATGTTGAGTGGCCTGAATTGTATTTTGCACCATTTCCTTCTGATATGCCATCCACTCGGTGCGCCGTAGCCGGACAGCCTGGGCAGCTCCAAGGGACGGGTGAGTCTCCTGCTCCCGAATTGCAGTTTGAAGTGCCTCCTCTAAAGTGTTAAGTTCCTGCCGCTGCGTTCGCTTGTGGTCAGCAACGGAGGATATGGCCTGTCCGTGTAAGACCATTTTGTAAGCCTCCCACAAGATGATGTGTGAGTCTACCGATACGGAATTCTCCTGAAAATATTGTTTAGTGGTACTATTTAAAACTTTCATGATAGGCGTGACCTGCAGGTAGCTCGCGTGGATAGGGAAAATGCATCTGCGATGTGTGCGGTGGTTCGTGTAAGTAAGTCGGAGTGGAGAGTGATCTGATATTCCCCTGGGACGGATCTCTACTTCCTCAACGCTCTGCAGCCCATCGCCAGACACCAAGATGTAATCTATCCGGGAGAGACAGTCGTGGGTAGCTGAATAATAAGTGTATTGTCTATCATATGGGTGTTTGTATCTCCAACAGTCTGTGGGTCCCAAGGCATCAAGTAGTCCTAGGAGTCGTCCGGACCCTCGCCCCGCTGTTGCATGTGGGTATCTATCAAGTTCCTGATCTACAATGTCATTGAAGTTGCCCCCTATCACCAACGTTGCGATCGGCAGAGTCAAGAGGAAGGCCGTGAGGGCAGTGTGTGTTGTAGCATGTAGGCCTGGCGGGGCATACACGGACACAAAATTAAAAAGCTGGCCCTCCCACTGCACCGTTGCAGCCGCAAAACCTCCCTGATTATCTATACGTATCTGTTGCACCACCATCTGGAAGTTTTTCCTTATCAGTATCCCTGTCCCTCTCGAACCCGATGAAAAATCTGCATGTGCAATGAACTTGTAGCCCCATCTATCCATTGCCTTTGAGGCCGAGCCCACTAGATGAGTTTCTTGCAGTAAAATTATGGCCGGGTTACAGCGCTTTAGGTATTGCAGTACTAGTCCACGCTTCACCCTGTCCCCCCAATCCCCGAACATTCCACGTTAGGACTGTCAAGGCTGACTGGCGGGTTATATGATTCTCAGGTGTATCTGCAACTGGTGCAGCCATCAGTCAGTGTGTGCGATATCGCGCTATCAATCGGGGATAAGTCCTGTAATGCCTCTACTTTCAAGAAACATGTCGTCTTCATCATCATACAAAAAGAAAAGAAAACACTGAAAAACAACCCAAACACCCTCCCATCCTGTGTCCCACCCACCCTCCCTGCCTCCCTGCTAGACGAACTTTCAACTGCCCGCCACCCCAACTCAGCAGAGCGCTCTATCCCTCCCAAAACCCCAATACTTGCTTGTCGGGGGAAGAGTTCAGCCAGGTACCAGCCCCTTAATGCCCCCAGTCTCGACCCAGGTCAGAGTCTCCTACAGCAGAGGCCCGAGTTTGCACCGGATCACTGCTGTAACAAAGAAACAGCAATATGGAAACAGGGCTCATTCCTCTTCAAGGTGCGAAGTTTGGTGCAGATCGGGGTCTCCAGAGCTAGATCCCCCGGTTGCACCTTCAGCGTCCCGGTGTCGGTGTGGTTTCGGTCTACGATCTGATCTGTCCACAGTGCGCCATCCTTCCAGCCAGTCATGTGCAGCCTCAGGGTTTTCGAAAAACCAAGTCTTCTCATCAGCCACCACCCGAAGTCTTGCCGGAAAGAGCATTGAATAGGGCAGTTCTTGCGCCCTAAGTAATTTCTTGACCTCCAAAAAACTTCGCCTTTTCCTGGAAACAGTCGCTGTGTAGTCCGGGAAGAACGAGACCATAGAGTTCAAGACCCGGATAGGAGAGGCATTTCTTGCTGCTTGTAAAATGGCGTCTCGGCCCCGAAAGTTAAATAACCTAGCAAGGACCGGTCTCGGTGGCGCACCCGGTCTAGGTTTGCCACCGGGCACCCTGTGTGCACGCTCCAATGAGAAAAAGTTCGATAGTCCCTTAGGTTGTAGTTTGGTGGTAATGAGCTCCTCAACATACAGGTCCATAGCTCTTGTGCCTTCCGATTCAGGAATACCAATAATCCGGACATTATTTCGCCTCGCCCGCCCTTCCTGCTCGTCGAGCTTTTTAGCCAGCGCCTTATTCTCCTTTTCAAGCTGGGCGACCGAGGTCTGCAATTCTGAGGTGTCCATCACGAGAGACTTGGCAACTATCTCCACTTCTTTGACCCTGTCCGCCATTTTGTGGAGATCAGCACGCAGCAAAGATACGTCTGTATAGATAGTGCCCACTGTTGCTTGAACGTTAGCAAGGGCCCTCATCCAACTTCAAGAGTGACCTTTTTTGTCCCTTCGTTATCTGTAGGTTTAGTTTGGGAGTGGCCGGGAGATGATCCTTTCTCGTAAGTGAATTTATCCAGCTTCCCCTGTGTAGCGGTATGCCGCGGTCCCCTGCCAGCCATGGTGACTTATGTCCGTTGTGCACAGTATTACAAAAGAATGGGGCAGTGGGGAAACCAAAAAATTGTCAGTCCGCGATGAAAGCAGCAGTGATGTTGTATGGCGCACCACACCTCGGATTTAGGCGCTGTGTCTCTCCGGAGTTTTGATGAGCGTGGGGCCAGGCCCACGATGCAAACGTTTATCTAAGTACGCGCCGGGCCATGCTGGAGTCCGTGCCAGGGAACGAAGGCAGAGGAGGAGAGGGTTGCCCCTCGGGCGTAGGCCGCTTTTCTCACGGCGGTAGCACTTCCCACAGCCTACAGTTGAAAGTCTGTCGTGGCCAGCAGCCGGAACCGCAGAACCCCGTTCAGCAGTTATCAATGTTGAGTCTTCAGGTGAGCAATTATCCTTGCTGAGGGAACTTCCGCCCCCTCGAGGCGGCGGGTAGGGAGTGCCATCTTCGAACTTCCAGTTCGCTGGCGTCAGCCGGATCTCAACTTTAGCCCCCGGATTCAGTTTTCCAGGAAGGCGGCAGTTCGTCAGCAGGTCGCTCGGGTCGATCTGAACCTCCGATTTTCACTAAAGTCACACCAGGCGATACTGCCGGTACTCCGATCCTAAGGGCCATTGTCGGAGCAGCATATTTATCAGGATAAGTGTGCGGATTTAAAGAAAAGGGCGGCTGGGTCCACGGAGCTCACAGGCTAAGCGACCATCTTGATCGGCCGGTAGCCACGCCCCGTGTATTTTTAGTGCTATGAGGTCACAGCCTGTGACAGAAAGCTCACCAATCCACCCCAGTTCAGACATTCCGTCCATCATCTTGTGTGTTTTGCTGTTCACCCTATGTGGGAAGGGTATGCCCAGACGTGGGTCCCGTGCTCACTAGTCCACTGGAGTCAAGCTATCCTGTCTGAAGACGGCTGATAGCCAGAAACCGGTCCTAGGATGCTTGATTCCGGTTCAGGGAAGACATGGCTTGGCAGTTCAGGCTGGACTGTTCCAATGACGCGCAGGGTCAAGGCAGATCTGCATATGGCCATGTCTGAACTGCGGTGGCTTGGTGAACAAAATAAAGATGGATTAAACCCAGATCTGTGACTGGGGGTGAATGTTTTGCCATTGTGCAACATTCCGTCGATCATCTTGTGTGTTTTGCTGTTCACCCTATGTGGGAAGGGTATGCCCAGACGTGGGTCCCGTGCACACTAGGCCACTGGAGTCAAGCTATCCTAGCTGAAGACGGCTGATAGTCAGAAACCGGTCCTAGGATGCTTGATTCCGGGCCAGGGAAGACATGGCTTGGCAGTTCGGGCTGGACTGTTCCCATGAGGCACAGGGTCAAGGCTGATCTGCATATGGCCATGTCTGAATTGGGTTGGCTTGGTGATCAAAATAACGATAGATTAAACCCAGATCTGTGACTGGGGGTGAATGTTTTGCCATTGTGCAACATTCCGTCCATCATCTTGTGTGTTTTGCATACAAAAAAATTACACATCAAACTGCACTCCATGAACACAATTCATGATAATACACTGCAATGTTGGAATGGTTATTGTAAGAAAGGATCTTGTTGTTTGTGATGTATCCCTAGATTTTTTCCCTATCTGCTTTGCCGGCTTTAAAACTCTGTGCACTGTAACCCTGCAAACTAGTAGTAAAATCCTTCTGCTTCCCCATTAAAAATTGTTTATTTAAAAGCAAGACATCAAGAAATGTAAAGTTAGCAAGTTCTTACAATGACGAGCATCAAAAAGCTATTTTCACTGTAAGAAGATTCTGACTGGCACATCAAAAATAGTAGGAAGCAGGATTGAATACTAATTCTGCTATATGTGGATTGGGACCAGCTACAAATATGATTAATCCACTCTTTTTAATAGTTGTTAAACATCCAACTTAATGGAACGTGTGATGTTTAGCAAATGTTATGGAAAAGCAACTTTTAGAAAGTTACTTTTTCCTGCCAGAAGCTACTGGGGACTAATCTTTATATACTTTCTAGCAGTTGTTCAGTGGGCAATTATCACTTATGAGGTGTGTAGGAGGCTGGCCTACTATATGGTGCACACTTATTTAAGTAATGCACCTTGCAATAATCAAGGCAACCATTATTGTGATTTTAGTCGTCTTTGATAACCTTTTGAAAGCTCTCAAAGTGGTAGCTGTGGAGAGCAGCCTTCAGGCACATCTTGACGGAGTGTTACACAGCTTGTTTTACCAGGTTGATCATATAGTGTATGTGTGGTGATGTCTTTTTTAAGATGGAATCTAATGATGTATGTGGTGACATCACATGGAGTTCTAAAAGAGAGCAGTTGTAAGCTGAAGGTTACTGATGAGATGTATCTTGTGAACTGCTCAATAAACAAGCTGTACAATCAACACTTTAAGTGTGAATACTACGGTAGGTTAAATGACAAAAACAAAGTGTATATATAAGAATATGTCTATTTATTTCAAAACACTCACAAACACACAGGTATATATCCTACCTGGAAATATAAACACAAATACACAATAATACTTCAATTGCAATAAGGTAAGTAACAAAAAAATACAGTGGTCACCAGGGGGAGACCAAACCATATATTAAGAAGGTGAAATGCAAAGTGCCACCAAAGTCAGGACTTAGACCAGGAGACTCTTAGGAGCTGAGGACACAAGAACCCATTCAAGGTAAGTACCCAGGAGGCTGTGTGCAGAGTGGAAACACAGCTGTATGTCTAATAGAAGTCAACAGGGAAGTCGCGGTTGCAGTTTTTAAGAGGAAGAACCCATTCCCAGTGGACCCTGAGGAAACCCCATGGAACAACAATAAAAGAGTGTTGTTAACTATAGAACAAAGGAGTATTCAAGCGAGCTCTAAATCAGACACTAAGTCAGAAGCTAAAGTCTTTGAATGAGATGAACCAGGTTGGTGTGTCTTACCTGGGCTCCATTGGGATTAGCCTGAACTTTCACCTAGGTGCAGGACTACCCCGACCATAGACTATTTTAAGCACTTTGTGCTTTTTGGAGCTATTTCCCCTACACATTCCATGTTGTTATGTTATGTAATGTTATATGGATTTGTAGAGCGTTACTTACCACCCGAAGGGTATCCAGGTGCTTGAGCAGGTGTGTAGGTCGTCTGCTGGGGGCTAGTTGAAGAGCGAGGTTTTCAGCCTCTTGCGGAATTCAATAAGCGAATAGGAGCTTCTGATGCTTATAGGTAGGTCGCTCCATGTTTTGGGTGTGATGTAGGAAAAGGCTACGCCTCCTATTCTGCTTTTACAGATACAGGGATGTGGCCCCCTATGATTTAACTGATCAGAGAATAGATGACAGCCAAATCACGAGCGGTGCTACAAGCTCGTGTTACAGACAGTAAGGATGTAGCGGTGCACTCTACAATAGAAAACACACAGTTCTAGGAGCTAAGTACAATATCAACTCATTTCAAGTCGCAGCTCCTAAGCCAGCCTAAAGGTTTGTGGAGCTTCAGAGCCCTGCTCACTTTACTGCTTTGCAGAGATCAATGCTGCCTTCGAGGGGAAAGGCTTCTTGGTTTTGCCTCCTCTAACTGCAGAAATGCGGCTGGAGCCTGACATCTTACAACTCCTTCCGTTATATATTACAATGTATAACATTTTGCAGACAGTACTACATTACAACTACGAACAAACTACTATATGCTATAAACAAACAAAATCAGTTCTACAGTCTTTCAGATAAGGTGGCCTGCCAGGAAGCATCCTGTTGGCCTTGCGCCTGTGGTCACACAATGAAGGGAGCAGGCGCTGTAAGTATTGGTTGGGTACTTCCTTTGGTAATGACTAGGCCACTGACGCTAGAAGCCTCAGCACACACTGATATGTACGCACGTAGGCTACCTTCGTGCTTGACCGGTGTTCCGAGGAGCGCTGTACCCCCATCGAGCTTTGTACCCACTGTGGTGCTGTAGCACCGGGGGTAGGAATACTTAGGCCGCAGAGTGGGGCCTAATCTACACTGTTTCTAGGTGTAGATATTAGCGTTGGATGGAGAGAGAGGTGGGCGAGGGGATAGACGTTTATATTGGATGCTGTCCATGACGTTCACGGATGCCCCAGTGTCGATCAGAGCATGTACCGGGGATCCTGCGATCTGTACGTCGCACATTGGTGGCGGCCGACTCCGGGCACCATCTCTGCCAACGAAGGACACGAAGTACACCTCATCATCATCGTCTTCCAAACTAAACGCCGCGCGGGAAGCGTCACTGCAAAGACCAGGGTCTTCAAGCGACAGCTGATGCACACTGCCAGAGGCCAGGGGCCGGCAGGGTGCGCAGTGAGGCTGGGGGTGAGGAGCCGGAAGACAGACAGGGCCCCTGTAGCCACGTGGTGGGCCTCTCCAGTGTCAGGGCACTACTCGCTTCTCCCCCTCCAGGGCACTCGCCGAGGCGTCAAAGAGCAGGGGGGGCGGCGGGAAGCGTGTCCCCGGGCCCAAAGGACAGGCTCCTTGTGTTTGAGTGTCCTCCATATATTGCAGTATTATACCTTTATGTTTACTTTATAGGCTTTTGCAACCTGCACACGTGTCACTTTTTCCTCCTGTAATGCACCGTTTGTTACCTCTTGTATTTTAATAGCAAGCTCGTGTGATAGACAGTAAGGATGTAGAGATGCACTCTACAATAGAAAACACACAGTTCTAGGAGCTAAGTACAATATCAACTCATTTCAAGTAGCAGCTCTGAAGTCAGCCTACAGGTTTGTGGAGCTTCAGAGCCCTGCACACTTTACTGCTTTGCAGAGATGAATGCTGCCTTCGAGGGGAAAGGCTTCTTGGCTTTGCCTCCTCTAACTGCAGAAATGCGGCTGGAGCCTGACATCTTACAATTCCTTCCGTTATATATAACAATATATAACATTTTGCAGACAGTACTACATTACAACTACGAACAAACTACTATATGCTATAAACAAACAAAATCAGTTCTACAGTCTTTCAGATAAGGTGGCCTGCCAGGAAGCATCCTGTTGGCCTTGCGCCTGTGGTCACACAATGAAGGGAGCAGGCGCTGGAAGTATTGGTTGGGTACTACCTTTGGTAATGACTAGGCCAATGACGCCAGAAGCCTCAGCACACACTGATATGTACGCACGTGGGCTACTTTCGTGCTTGACTGGATGCTTCCTCTCATCCAAAAACATGTGCAGCAGCGGGGTTCCACGATCAGGCAGCGCCACAGTTGCTGCGTGGCAAGGAAAGATCAACTATCTTGCAAGTGCGACAATCTAAGGAAGTGTCTCCTGGTGCATCAGTGAAAGGCAGTGCTGTAAATGGAAACATAGAATTAAAAATTTGCTAACATTCGTGCCAAGAATTTTCAATTCTATTAAGCACAGGAGGCGAGGATTATGTTTTCTCTATTTCTTTACTGAAAAATAAAGCAGCCAATCAGTACACAGTAAAGAAAAAACGGAACTACAATATCCATGATACCTGGCCAACCATAGAGTACATAACAGCATATAAAGGGTCATAGAGGCCACAACTTCCTCTTTCTTTGTCCATAAACATCACTATAGGAAAAGTTAAAAAGCGGCAAACTCAAACAATATACGAAGGACGTACCGCGGAGAGGTCATCAGCAGGTTGAAGTGAGGAGGTAACATCCGAAATTCACTGTAACAACCAAAGACCAACCAACAGGAGAAGATTGAACCATGCTTCATTTAAGGTCGGAGCCTGGAAGAAGGAAAACAGAGCCGTAAAATCCATCCCATAAAGGATTAAACACAGAATCCATGACAGGGCGGGAACATTTCATAGAACACTCAATATAATGGCAAAGAAGAAATGCATAAAACAATTGAATCAATCATGAGAAATTAAATAAGGTTGGGATAATCCTCGCCTCCTGTCCTTAATAGAATTGAAAATTCTTGGCACGAATGTTAGCAAATTTTTTATTCTATGTCAGGACGGAGGCTCCGATTATGCTTGTTCAAAGCTTATCCACCACTACTGAAGCAACACTTACATAGGTTGAAAATAGAATGTCTTAAATACAGAGTCAGAAGACCAATCAGCGGCCTTCATGATGTCATGAAGACTGACACCCATGGAAAAGGCCTTGGAAGCCATAGCTCCCCGTGCCGAATGGGCACCAAAGAGGGAAACATCAATGCCTGCTTCCAGCATGAGCCATCTTAACCAACGTGCTAGCGTAGCAGGAGTAACGGGTCTGAAAGGTTTCTGCAAAGCAATCAGTAATTGACCTTGTAAATCAGAACGAAAAGGTGCAGTGCTTACCTCGTAATCCTTGATACATTGGACCACACACAGTTGAGGGTTGTGAGGAAAAGAAGGATACGTAACTGAAGACGTATTACATTTAGTCCGTCTCGATAGAACAAAAGTAACGCCCTCCGGGGAGAAGGTGCGACCTGCCAGGTCCAAAGCCCGAACATCAGAAACTCGCTTGCAGGAAATCAAACACAACACCACAGTCAGCTTAGCTGAGAGTTGCTTACGGTTCAATAAAGAGTTAGAAGGCCAAGACTCTAAGAAACGCAAAACAACTGACACATCCCACAAGGCAACATATTTAGGGCAAGAAGGTTTTACCATCCGGATGCCTCTCAGTAACTTAGATATCAAGGGATGTTCCCCAGCGGGTTTGCCATCAATAGATACATGACCCGCAGAAATCGCAGAACGAAAATTGTTGACCGTTCTATAAGCCAACCCAGACGAGGCCATGGAGGCCAGAAAATTGATAATCAAAGCGAGATCTGCTGTAGCGGGATCCACCGACCGTTGTGCGCACCAACCACACCAGCGTTTCCAACTTGACGCAGAACGCTTGTGTATGTTGGGGGCCCAAGCTTCACTGATAAATCAGGTAGCGTCTCCAGATAACCCTGGGACTTTCCAGCATCCCCCGAAATCCTCCATGCCACCAGATGGATTTGACCCGACAGAACCAGAGGGTGCGGTTCGTGAAGAGGGTCCAGCAACTGGTTCCATTTGTGAGGAAGAAGGAGCAGCATCGAGCAGCTCATCTCCAGAAGAACCGGAAACCAAGCCTGAGCCCTCCAAAGAGGAGTGATCAGAATGATCTCCTAGGAGAACTGCCTCGCGCGGGCCAGTACCCGGGGAATCATCACGAACGGTGGAAAAGTGTAGCACAGGAGAGGAGGCCAAGACTGGAGAAACGCGTCCGTTGTGAGGGCTTCTGGATCCGGACGCCAACTGTAAAACTGGGGAAGCTGCGCGTTGAGGCGAGAGGCAAACAGGTCGAGATGACAACGGCCCCAAATTCAGAACAACATCCGAAAGATTCGAGGATGAAGCCTCCAATCGCTGTAATCTCTCAGATGACGAGAATTCCATTTAGCAATCCGATTGTCGTGGCCCGGCAGGTATTTTGCAATAACAATGATCTAACGTTGCAGACAAAGATGCCAGAAGTCTTTCGCAATCTCCGCCAGAAGTCTGGACTTGGTACCCCCCAGTTTGTTGACATAACGCACTGCCGAGATATTGTCCATTCGGAGAAGAATGCAACAATTCGTCCTTTGAGGAGACAGACACCGAATCGCAAAAGAGCCCGCCAGAATCTCCAGGCAATTGATGTGAAGGGACAACTCCTCCTGGGACCATCGACCTCCCGTCGCAACCGGACCGCACCGGGCTCCCCAACCCCAAAGGCTGGCATCGGATTCGATCACTACATCCGGAGTCCTCCGCGAACAACGCCTGGCCGTTCCAAGACTCCATGTTATTATTATTATTATTATTTATTTTTGTAAAGCGCGATAGTCACCCGGAGGTATCCCAGCGCTGAAGAACCCTGAATTCACCAGGTCAACGGAGCAAGAGACTAAGAAGGACAAGGGAAGAAAGGGGGAACTGAAGCAGAAAAAGAGGGGAGGGGGTGTACAGGATTAGGGAAAAAGATGAGTTTTTAACAGTTTCCTGTGGTCCAACCACCACAACATCTCTGCTCGGGCATCCTCCGTAAGAGGAACGTGATCCGAATACCGAAGATCCTTCTGCTGGTGCCTGATCTTGAGGCGCTGCAGTGCGCGGTAATACAACGGACCCGGAAAGATCGCTTTAATCGAAGAGGACAGAAGGCCTACTATTCGAGCCACCGATCTCAAGGAGACAGTCTGTTGAGCCAGGATCAATCTCAAGTCCCTCTTGATGGACCTGATTTTCTGACCGGGTAAGAGGAGTTGACAGGAGACCGGATCTATCAGAAAGCCAAGGAAATCCATCGACTGAGATGGAACAAAGTTGCACTTCTGTGGATTCACTAGAAAACCTAGAGATTGTAATAGATCTATGGACCACTGTAAGTGTGACTGTAGAAGAAGTGGGCACTGTGCCAAGATGAGTACGTCGTCCAGATAAACTATTAGACGAACCCCGCGCGACCTCAAAGACTCCATCACTGGACGAAGAAGCTTCGTGAAACACCGCGGAGCTGAAGAGAGGCCGAATGGAAGGACATTCTCTATGTGCTTTTGTAACTGTTCTTACAGTAGTATGCAAACAGAGACCAGCTAATTCAATATTTGTGTTGCCTATGACCCCCTCAATTCTGTTACTGGGTGTCCTATATTGCTTTAAATCTTGCTTACAACAAAACAAGATGTCATACATCAAATAGCAGTTTGTGATAATATGGAGTTAATTCACAAAAAAGAAGCAGCTGCTGTAATTTTCTAGAGGTTTTTCATTCCCCGCAAGCCGTTTAGTGTATCAATTCCATTTATTCTGGTAGACTCTTATTGCATGAGACCAAAAAAATGGAAATAACCAACACTGCATCCAGAAGGCACCATCAGAAGCGAAGGCACACAAGAAGGTGTTAAACTGCAGTGAAGCGAGAAGAGCAACAATGGTTTGAGGAAACTGGAAAAAACAGGAAGAAAGTTTTAACTTGGTGATACGCAGAACAGTTCTAATGTAGTGACTATAGAATGTCCCAATACTTAACACTGGCGTCCTAAAATATCAGCATACCACGATGGCTGCGACCATCGATTACCCATTCTGGGTCACGCACTAACAGGACATGTCACAAAAAGACATCGGCCATCTTGGAGAGACATCATTCATCCCTTAAAATTAGTCTGTCCTGCTATTATCTTTTATCTTGAATGAGTCCACTGATATGTCCAATAGGAGGGAATTAGCAGAGTCCAGGACCTTTAGGTATGCAAGCTGCTATCTGAAACGTTGACTCTTTGTTCCTCTGTGCAATCTACTCCAATTTGCATCAGTAACCCCTCCCTAGTCATTACCTGTGCTACAGCTATGATGCTTGTGCGCATGCACCTCAAACCACCCCCTTAGGGAAGCAACACAAATATTTTTGAGCAATCTCTTTTTTTTTGTGTCCTCATATCCACCATGGTTTTAAGAAAGCCATTTAGAATAAGCTTTAGACGAGTTTACACAGTATAGTAACTGAAAGGGATCATTTCGTTCGAGGGGAGAGCCACAGATCCCGCAACTGTCTCAGCTTGAAATTCTTTTAGGCTACCAGTGGGGAGGCCTACTGCTGAGCCTAGGCCGGGATATGACCGGATACGAATGAATTGGCACCATAGTAGTATAATCATTGGACCCGGGGAAAGAAAAAAAAAAAAAAAAAAAAACAACCCCGGATCTTTATTGAGACCATACAATCGAGTACCAAAAGGTCCTTTTACTTTGGTTTCCTGATCTGGCTAGATCTATACGTGCAGTCTGTAGCGTTGATGTCAGCCAGTCCCCATGGGAAGGGGGGATGGGATCCTTCCATCTCCTGCAGATCTCTCTTCTTGCCAGAAGGATCGTGTAGAAGACCAAGTTTCTATCTATGTTTTTAGTTGTCCTCAGAACTCCAAAGATCACTAATGGTAAGTCTATACTAATTGACGTACCTAATGATGCCGTGAGAGTCTTACCTATGGCCTCCCAATAAGGTGTTATACGGGGACACTCAAAAAATAAATGGATATCTGAGGCTGCCATCAAACCACATCTTGCACATGCCACTGAGGTTCCTGAGGTAAATTTAAATAATCTTTGGGGGGAGTAATACGCCCTGTGAAGGGTAAAGAGATGGTTTCTACGTAACCATGAGGGTTTCACCAAATTTTTTAAATGTTCGAATGAGGTAGACCAGAGTTCTTGTACGTCTTGAGTCAAGATTACATCGGCCCAAAGTTGAGTTGGTAACTCAAATTCCCCCATCAGATTCATCTAGGAGTCTATACCATTGTGAAATCTCGTGTTTGGTTGAGGGGGTACCAACCAAGTTGGTTATTAGTTGACTATGCCCTCCAAGTGGAAACTTGTTGCGTTTTGATTGTGGATCGTTATATGTCTGTGTCCAACTTCTGATTTGTATATATTTAAACCTCGAAAAGGTTGGACCTATTTTATTCTGTAAATATTCCCAGGAAAGCAGATCCCCCTCATAAAAGAGATCCCCCCATTATTTGAGGCCTGCTTCTCTCAGGGGATTGGCTAAGGAATCTTCCAACCAGGCTGGGCTATCAGGTAGCCCCCAAAGTGGTGTTTTATCGCAGTAGTATCCCTGTTTAATAGGTTTAATTAGCTCAGACCAGGTTTTAGCCAAGCCATACAGGACCTTCAACTTAATCTTTTTGAAGAATTTCTGGTTGCCGAATTTAAATAAAAATCCCGACTGACTGAGGCCTTCCCCATTTAGCATGGCCGAAAACATTAATCCTATCCCATAATCAGTAGGTTTATTTAGAAGCATTCGAATGTGAGATAGCTGAAAAGCCCACAAGTATGATTTTAAATCTGGTGCGGCTATTCCTCCCTTCTCCCAACGCCGTCTAAGCTTTTTCCAAGCTATTCTAGGTAGTTTTTTATTCCAGATGAAAGAGGTGATTTCTGATTGTATTTTAGTAATTTGAATATGATTAAAGTAAAGGGGAATAGTGTTAAAAAGAAAAGAGATTTTAGGCAAAATGACAATTTTAACGAGATTAGCCCTCCCTATCAAGGATAATTGAAGGTGCGACCATGCTTGCAATAATTTTCTACATTGTTTAATAATTGCTGTAATATTTACTGTGGCGAGCCTATTGATATCTTTTGTGATATTCAGGCCCAGATATCGTAGTGAATCGCTCTCCTGTATTTCCAAGGAACTTGGGATGTCATTCCAGACCAACATCTCTGTTTTTAATGTGTTGATCTGGTAGCCTGATAATTTCCCGAACCCCTTAGCAATTTCAAATATAACCGGGAGTGCAGTTGTTACGTCTGATGTAAGAACAAGTAGGTCATCAGCATATAATGCTACCTTCTTTTCCCAGCCTCTACGATGAAAAGGGACAATCGCATTCTCTCTCCTCAGTTGTTGTGTGAGAGGTTCAATGTAAAAGTCAAATAGAAGCGGGGAAAGCGGACATCCCTGACGAGTCCCTCGTGTTATATTAAAGGGGTCTGACAATTCACCATTAATCAATAGGCTAGTTTATTAATATTTTTGAGCAATCTCACATAGTTCACAAAATGCATGCCACTGATCAAAAAAACACAGAAAAGGCCAGAGCATACACAATTAAGCAAAATGTAATGACATACTGTCCATGAGAGATTTTTGCCTATCGACAACCATAAACGCCCCCAATTCCCACAGCAAATCACTTATACATTGGAGAAATAAATTAAACTGTGTTTAGCAAATGAAGGTCAGTGGTTAGGGGTGTGTTCCAAGGTGTGGCTACAAACAAAGGGCCTCATTTATGAGTCACTGGCGAGGGCAGCACCACACTTCTTATTACTGCGCTGCCCGGCGCCAAGGTGAAAGGGCAGGAATGCACCTTATTTTTGAAATATGGTGCATTCTTGTCCTTTTCCCTTTATGTTGGCACACAAATTGCTGCCTAGTACCAACATAGGCAGGATGGTTTCTGAGCAGGAAGGGGCACCTTCCTGTACAGAACAATCCTGAGAGGGGTTTGGGGGTTTTTCTCATTCTATGTGCGCTGTAGAAAGCAGTGCACATGGAAAAAGGAAAAAACGAGGAGAAATGAAAACATTTCTCCTCGTTACGCCTGGTTTGGGGAAGCGTAAGGTTTAGGCACTGCCCCAGTTTTACATGGTTTTCTGAATCTGGGGCAGCATCAACATCCATGGGCGTTGTGTGAGAACACCCACTAAATGCCTATGGGACACCTGCTTCACATAGAGTAAGGAAACGCAGCGCCTTGCGCTTTTTTGTCTTCCGCCGTATCTATTAGGCCATGCAGAGCCAAGCAGGGTGACTTTGCGTCACCTCATAGATATGATAGAGATGCTTGTGCCGCCGAAGCTTAAAAAAATAGACACTCCAGCGGCGCAAGCCTTGCATAAATCAGCCCTAAAATATTTTGTTTGTTTTTTAGGTCTTTCACCGTCAGGTAACTACATATAAAATAATGGGTAGCTTAAATCAAAAATAAATTAAAAAAGTTAATACTATATAGTACATTATAAAACCTCTATTATTTAATGCACTGCACAGGTCTGTGTGTAACCAGAGAGCCACGGAATTCAATTTGGTTGATGCAGTAGAAAATAGTGACTTGTGTATTTTTAGTGTTATGAGGTCACAGCCTGTGACAGAAAGCTCACCAAGCCACCCCAGTTCAGACATTCCGTCCATCATCTTGTGTGTTTTGCTGTTCACCCTATGTGGGAAGGGTATGCCCAGACGTGGGTCCCGTGCTCACTAGTCCACTGGAGTCAAGCTATCCTGGCTGAAGACGGCTGATAGCCAGAAACCGGTCCTAGGATGCTTGATTCCGGTCCAGGGAAGACATGGCTTGGCAGTTCGGGCTGGACTATTCCCATGAGGCGCAGGGTCAAGGCTGATTTGCATATGGCCATGTCTGAACTGGGGTGGCTTGGTGAGCAAAATAACAATGGATTAAACCCAGGTTTGTGACTGGGGGTGAATGTATTGCCATTGTGCAACATTCCGTCCAGCATCTTGTGTGTTTTGCTGTTCACCCTATGTGGGAAGGGTATGCCCAGACGTGGGTCCCGTGCTCACTAGGCCACTGGAGTCAAGCTATCCTGGCTGAAGACGGCTGATAGCCAGAAACCGGGCCTAGGATGCTTGATTCCGGTCCAGGGAAGACATGGCTTGGCAGTTCGGGTTGGACTGTTCCCATGAGGCACAGGGTCAAGGCTGATTTGCATATGGCCATGTCTGAACTGCGGTGGCTTGGTGAACAAAATAACGATGGATTAAACCAAGATCTGTGACTGGGGGTGAATGTTTTGCCATTGTGCAACATTTCGTCCATCATCTTGTGTGTTTTGCTGTTCACCCTATGTGGGAAGGGTATGCCCAGACATGGGTCCTGTGCTCACTAGGCCACTGGAGTCAAGCTATCCTGGCTGAAGATGGCTGATAGCTAGAAACCGGTCCTAGGATGCTTGATTCCGGTCCAGGGAAGACATGGCTTGGCAGTTCGAGTTGGACTGTCCCATGAGGCACAGGGTCAAGGCTGATTTGCATATGGCCATGTCTGAACTACGGTGGCTTGGTGAGCAAAATAACGATGGATTAAACCCAGATCTGTGACTGGGATGAATGTTTTGCCATTGTGCAACATTCCGTCCATCATCTTGTGTGTTTGCATACAAAAAAATTACACATCAAACTGCACTCCTTGAACACAATTCATGATAATACACTGCAATGTTGGAATGCTTACTGTAGGAAAGGATCTTGTTGTTTGTGATGTATCCCTAGATTTTTTCACTATCTGCTTTGCTGGTTTTAAAACTCTGTGCACTGTAACCCTACTAACTAGCAGTAAAATCATTGTGCTTCCCCATTAAAAATGGTTTATTTAAAAGCAAGACATCAAGAAATGTGAGGTTAGCGAGTTCTTACAATGACGAGCTTCCAAAGCTATTTTCACTGTAAGAAGATTCTGACTGGCCCATCAAAAATAGTAGGAAGCAGTATTGAATACTAATTCTGCTATATGTGGATTGGGACCAGCTACAAATATGAATAATTCACTCTTTTTAATAGTTGTTAAACATCCAACTTAATGGAACGTGTGATGTTTAGCAAATGTTATGGAAAAGCAACTTTTAGAAAGTTACTTTCTTCCTGCCAGAAGCTACTGGGGCCTAATCTTTATATACTTTCTAGCAGTTGTTCAGTGGGCGAATATCACTGATGAGGTGTGTAGGAGGCTGGCCTACTATATGGTGCACACTTATTTAAGTGATGCACCTTGCAATAATCAAGGCAACCATTATGGTGATTTTAGTCGTCTTTGATAACCTTTTGAAAGCTCTCAAAGTGGTAGCTGTGGAGAGCAGCCTTCAGGCATATCTTGACGGAGTGTTACACAGCTTGTTTTACCAGGTTAATCATATAGTGTATGTGTGGTGATGTCTTCTTTAAGATGGAATCTAATGATGTATGTGGTGACATCACATGGAGTTCTAAAAGAGAGCAGTTGTAAGCTGAAGGTTACTGATGAGATGTATCTTGTGAACTGCTGAATAAACAAGCTGTACAATCAACACTTTAAGTGTGATTACTACAGTAGGTTAAATGAAAAGAGTGTATATATAAGAGTATGTCTATTTATTACAAAACACTCACAAACACACATGTATATATCCTACCCGGAAATATAAACACAAATTCACAAGAATACTTCAATTGCAATAAGGTAAGTAACAAAAAAATACAGTGGTCACCAAGGGTTGAACAAACCATATATTAAGAAAGTGAAATGCAAACTGCCACCAAAGTCAGGACTTAGACCAGGAGACTCTTAGGAGCTGAGGACACAAGAACCCATCCAAGGTAAGTACCCAGGAGGCTGTGTGCAGAGTGGAAACACAGCTGTATGTCTAATAGAAGTCAACAGGGTAGTTGCGGTTGCAGTTTTTAAGAAGAAGAACCCATTCCCAGTGGACCCTGAGGAAACCCCATGGAACAAAAATAAAAGAGTGTTGTTAACTATAGAACAAAGGAGTATTCAAGCACAAAGGAAAACAACACCTATTTGGTGTGTCTAGAAAGCCCTCACTCACCGACCTGGTCAGTGACATGCTTCATCATTGGGCCCCACTGGGAGTGACCGAGTGCCACCCCAGTGTGCTTCAACGCCAGATTTACTGCGGAGCAGGTAATGTGAAGATGTGGGAGCTAAGTGATAGTGTCAGTGATTAGTGAACGTGTTAATAGTGAGTTTAAAAATGCCTTAGTTGTATCAAAAAATGTTTTATTGGCTGATCAATAAGACATATAAAAAATGTGTTGGAAACCTAGACCTACTAAGTTGATTGGTCTGTTTCCAGAAAATATTAAGTGATGGTCAACATGTTTCTGCCAATGTCGGTTTCATTTAACTGGCATTCGTCAGGACCTAAAGTGGGCTATACCCCGGCGGTATGGACACGCTAAGGTCCACGCTACCAAGGGACGTGAAAGTAAAAACCATCTGAAAAAGTGCAAGTGAAAGGGAACACAAAAGGTAAATTCCCTTCAGGGTCTCTCTATTTCGGAGACCGAAAAGATTAAAATGTACCTATGGAAGGAAACAGTACAGACAAACATATAGAGACAAACAAACAGTTAGTTTTCTCAGCTCAGAAGAATATCTGTAGTATTCAGTGACTTTGTGCTCGAGTGGTCTAAAAACAAAAGTACACACACATTAGCTGGTAAATTATTGTCTCCGTCTGTGGGTGTGTGCTGAGCTGCGTCAAAGGACTGCAGATCTGTGCAATGGCGATCAAAGTAATATGGCCATGCCGGTAGGTATTAAGAAATGCCCACAGGTGCGCATGTGTGCTTCAGTGCGCGGAGGGCCAATGCAAAGGGTGTCACTGTGGTGGACACAACACGACTCAGCTGCAAGCCCTTAAGCAGCGCCTGGCGCACCGCGTACGTGTGAGGGACTGATCAATGGGCCAAAGGCAGGTGACCCCTCTCCCCCACAGATAGACAAAGAAATGGAGGTGGATCTCACTTGTAAGGTGAGGCACTGTCACCACATAGACCTCGGGAGGGGGGTGGTAGCGTATTTGGCACACCCTACAAAAAAGGCGGAAAGATGGGAACGAACATTAAAAGAAGCCGCAAATAGTACTTAGCTGGTTTAGATTCCATGGATTATGAAGCATTCCCGCCCGCGACGCTAGGCACCCGCTAGTAGACCTGCATGCTCCCTCTGAACCGGGTCTCGACGATGCGAGGCTGAGTCCGGTGTGAGGTATATAAAGCCAGCTACGAGCGAGAACGCTCGCATTTCCGGGGTGGGCGGGGCCTGGGTGAACCGGCGTGAGATTGCCCTATCACCAGCGACGACAGAGTGAGTATGAGCGTGATGCCTGAAGCGGAGACTAGAGCGCTGACTCACTTGTGTCTATGAGAATGGAAAACTTTATTGGTTATGCTGCTGACCTCGCAGAACGGAATGTGACCGATCACAGGTGTCAAGAGCGTCTCACATAAGTTGGGAAGCTGAAGTCATCACAATGTGTACAGATCAGTCATTAATTGAAATATGCGTACAGATCAGTCATTAATTAAAATGTGGGTACAAAAGCTAGACAACTTCCGCGAACTGCAGGTACCCTCAAGCCAATGGCAGAATGAAATACACTGGGTGTCTGCACTATTAAAATAGCAAAGATATAGGCCTGGCGAGGGGTCTAGTAATCCCATCGATCGTGAGGGTATTGGAGCCCTGTATCAGGGCCTGGCGAGGGGTCTTGCAATCCCATCGATCGTGAGGGTTTTGGAGCCCTGATTCAGGAAGCAGTTTGTAAATCAGGGATATTCATATTAAAGGCAGTGACATCATCACTTGAATAGTTTTAGTGAGAACTAAAGGTTTAACCCGAACATCCCAGATTCCACTACATCAGCACTTCAATGGTTGTTGGACACTCTGATTCTAGTTACTTGAGGACAGAGGCCCATGGTATATCGTCATTCAAGCCGTTTAGGTGGGTACCCAGGTGATACACCCACCTTTGCTCCTTCTCAAAGAGTCTGTCTGCAATGTTTGTGCCTTCATTGATCTGTTCTATAATGGTCCACTTTAGGTCGTTCGTGGTATGATTGGCTTGTAGGAAGGGATCGCTCATTTTGGTGGATGCTTTTCGACACATTATGTTGCTTCTGTGTGCACATACCCTCGGCTTGATTTTCCTCGTTGTCATCCCAATGTATCGTAACTTGCAGAGACATGTGATTAAGTAAAGGACATTAGAGGAGTTACAATTAGTGTGGAGTTTCTGTGTCCAGATTTTTCCTGGTTCCAGCGATTGAGTCTTAGTTGCTGCCGTCAGGTGACACACGCTGCAGTTAGAACATGGGAAATGCCCTGTGACTCTTGGTAGGCCCCACGCATCTGTGATGCTACGTGTTGGTGTGACGGTGCTTTCCCTCGGTCTGGTGTGTACCAGGGAATCCTTTAAACTGCGCCCCTTCCTGAATGAAAAGAGTGGTTTTTGCCAGGTCTTGTTCGTGCTTGTAATTATTTTCCAATTCTTATTGATGGATTTCTTCATCAAATTAGATAGGCTACTGTATGTAGTCACGCAGGTCAAGGGTGGTTCCTCTGGAGGTCTCTCTGTTGACTCGAGTAGAGCTTCACGAGGTTGATTGCGTGCCCGTTTAAAGCCTTTGTCCAGGATATGGTTTGGGTATCCTCTCATTTGCAGTTTGTTAGTGAGACCTGCAGATTGTTGTTTGAAGTCGTCAATGTTGCTGCAGTTACGCCTGATCCTCAAATATTGCCCTGAGGGTTGGTTTTCCTTTAATGGTCGTGGATGAAAACTGGTGAATTCGAGCAGGTTATTTTTGGCGGTAGGTTTGTAAAGAGTTTTAGTAGTCAGCGAGGTACCTGTGTTGGTGATCACTACGTTGAGGAAAACCACTTCAGTTGTGCTCACTGTGTGGGTGAACCTCAGGTTCCTGTCAGCTGTGTTGATCCATTCTAAGAACTCTTCAAGACGGGCCATGCCCCCTTTCCAGATCAAGAGCACATTGTCTATATAGCGTCTCCAAAAAAAAATGTGGGGGGCGAAAGGACTGTCTGTAGGCAGGATGTATCTAGCCTCAAAATTGTAAACGTATAGGCCCACCACACTAGGGGCGAATGTACTGCCCATTGATGTACCAGAGCACTGGAGATACAGTTGTCCTTTGTATACAAATACATTTTCTTTGAGCGCTATGGTTGCACAATCTACAATGAACTTCTTTGGAGTGGTGTACTCCCAGGTTGAGGAGTCCAGAGCAGAGCTCAGTACTTTGATTGTGTCATCTTGAGGGATACTCGTGTATAGGCTCTCTATGTCTAGAGTGGCCAAAATCACTGAGTCCTCTTCATAGGTCATGGTTTGCAAAAGATGTAGGAGGCTCTTAGTATCCTTCAGGTATGTAGGGTTTTTTGGGATGATCGGTTTGAGAAAGTGATCGCAGAAAATTGAGAGGGGTTCGAGTAATGACCCAATTCCCGACACTATGGGGCGGCCTGGTGGTGGCAGTTTGTTCTTATGGGTTTTGGGCAAAGTGTAGAAGTATGGAACAATGCCTTTGCTGGTTGTGATGAAATCAGCCTCATTTTTAGATAGATGCCCATTTTCTTCTGCGTTTTTGACCAAGTTGGTAATGCGGCTTAGCAGATCTGTGGCTCACTGGTTAGAGGAGGCAGACCTGGAAGCAGAGGTCAGCCCGGGACCAGGGTTCAATTCCCGGCTCGGCGGGGTCTTGAGTCCTAAAAATGGCCATGGACTCGACAATTCTCGCTCTGGTGCCTACTCGATTCACGGGTTCACACTCTGCGACTCTGGGCAACAGCTTGCTTAATCTCCACAACGGCCCCTCGCGGCGGGATGCCTGGCTTTCACCTTGCGGATACCCTGTCGGGGTTATCTCACAGGGGAATACCAGGACGGGTTCCCTAAGCAAGCGCTTAGAAACCGCTCGGTGATTTGCGCTATATAAATTCCTGTACATTTACATCTGCAGAGGGGTCATGGTTGAGGGGTGTGTAGTTCCTTGTGTCGTTCAGTAGCTCCTGACAGACTCTCTCATAATCAATGGTGTTCTGAATTACAATCCCACCACCCTTGTCCGCGGGTTTCACTGTAATCCCGGTGTTGTTTTTGAGGGTTTTGAGTGCCTGGTACTCGGCGGTACTGAAGTTGCCAAACGTAGTTGGTTCTTGGCATGTCTCCAGATCTTGGAAAACTGCCTGTTCAAAGGCTGTGATAGCTGCTCGTACTGAGTACGGTGGAGGTGTGAAAGTGGACTTCGGTCTGAGTCCTGTCGCCATTCTGAAGGGCCGCATTTGGATCCTCCTTTCCTTCAAAAAAAGCCTTCAATTTTAATTTCTTAAAGAAATCGGTCAGTTCACAGTGCAGTCTGAACTTGTCTGGATGCGCTGTGAATACGAAACCAAGGCCTTTTTCTAAGACCTATTTTTCAATAGCTGTCAATTGTTGGTCCGATAGGTTAGTGATGAGGCTCGCTGGCCGCTTGTTCCTGGTTGCAATGTCTTGCTCCGGGTGTGGTTGCCTACTGGGTCGTCTGTTTGCCAGGACACTTGGTTGGTTGTCCCTCTGCTCTTGCCCCTTCCTCTCTGGCCCCTCTCTAAAAAAGGCTGTTGATACTGGGTCTGGAAGTGTGGCTGTTGCCAAGCAGGGTTCCAACCCATCAGTGGGAACTGCGGATTGTGAAAGGGAAAAGGCGGGGATCCACATCCGGGTGGGGGTGCTAATGGCCACCTTGGTTGCTGATTGTAGTATCCTGAGTTGCCTCGGTTTCCTCTATTCCCTTGTCACCGTCCCTGTCTGTTAGAGCCAGTACTGGACCCGCTGCTGTTGGAGGAGTTATCATCAGAATAGTCGGTATCCCTATTGTTTTTGGCCAGAGGGATGAAATTAGGGTCAGCGTATGGGTAGACCTTATTAAATTCAAATCTCTTCAAGTCTTTTTGAAACTTTGCGACTTTAGACTGCATCAGATTCTCTTTGTAATTGTTCAGTTCCCGGTTGATCTCATCAAGCTTTTTCTTGTAGCGGGTTACCGTGGCCCTGAACTGGGATTCTGTTTCTTGAATCTCCACCATCAGTGCCTCTGAGGGGCGTAGTGCAGTCTTAATTATTAGGACGAGCCAGTCATGCGTGCAATGCCACGCGATCATGGCCCATTCCTTCCGAAATGTAGCATCATTGTGAAAGATGCGAGGTGCATTAGTCACCAGGAGGCCTCTAGGTGCGGTACAGGATGTCAGGTATTGCTTCAATATTGTTCCATGCAAAATTGTGCGGATCCGGTCCCGTTTCTGTTCGGTCAACTTATCCCAATCCGATGTATGGGCTATAGCCTGAGAGATTGCGGGGTCAGCAAAGAGGGAGGAATCTGACATAATTCTCCTATTTCGGCTTCCGAATAAGTAAGTCCCAAGTTCGCCATGATGTACACGACAGGGGTGTTTAGAGGTCAAAAAATTAAATTCAAAAGAGTGAGTAGGCCACAGGGGCAGCCCAATAGGGGATTAAAGGTTCCCTGGGCCAGAGAGAACTCTCACAGCTGTGCGCTGCTAATTATGTATCAACATGAAGAGAGGTAGGGAGCAAGCAACACTCTTATTCCCCATTTGACATCATGAACAACAATTAAAGAGTGTTGTTAACTATAGAACAAAGGAGTATTCAAGCACAAAGGAAAACAACACCTATTTGGTGTGTCTAGAAAGCCCTCACTCACCGACCTGGTCGGTGACATGCTTCATCATTGGGCCCCACTGGGAGTGACCGAGTGCCACCCCAGTGTGCTTCAACACCAGATTTACTGCGGAGCGGGTAATGTGAAGATGTGGGAGCTAAGTGATAGTTTCAGTGATTAGTGAACGTGTGAATAGTGAGTTTAAAAATGCCTTAGTTGTATCAAAAAATTTTTACTGGCTGATCAATAAGACATATTAAAAATGTGTTGGAAACCTAGACCAACTAAGTTGATTGGTCTGTTTCCAGTAATATTAAGTGATGGTCAACATGTTTCTGCCAATGTCAGTTTCATTTATCTGTAAATATGAGCCCAAGGAAAACCCTGGACTGCTAGAGGCACAACTGCTGGGCCATGGGCCTTTAAAAGTTCAAAGCATACGTTAAATCTCTAGTTCTTCTGCATAAGCAAATCACATTTATTTTCAATAGTTTGCCTATTCATCAAAAACATGTAACATGAAGGTACACTACTTTGCATCTGTATATTGTATATACGCGAATAGCTGAAAATATTCAATAATTATATTCTCAAATCGCATGCTGTATGCACTAATGAAAAGAATCTCATATGTATGATTAAACAAAATTAATGTCCAGAATCCCAATGCATTTCGGGTTTCAAGGTGAACCCTTCGTCAGGGGATTAATGATATGAAGATGAAGGTACAAAATCCTTGGAATGTCGACGTCCTGTAGTGCAGATTCTACGGGATCTATAAAACAGCAACATAGAGAAACTGTATCCAACTCTCACATGGGTATTACAATATTCAAGGAAAAAACTAGGGAGTGCCACTGAGAAAGAGCCCCTTAAGTAAAGAAACCTGCCCCTTGTTGTGAATAATGATACATCCATGTGAGGAAAAATGTGTAATTCACTATCAAGATAGTGAGAAACCAAGCAAAGTTATGTGAGTATCATGCAAAATTTAAAAGTGTCTCAAATGGAATAGAGCAAGTGATGTGAATAGAGACTTAAACTAAAAGAAAAGGGCAAGATTCTGATTAAAAAACTGCATGCTCGATTTAAAAGTGCTCATACTGTAACTGAAGTACGCCCAAGTTATATTTTCCAAACTGGTTTCTAGCACTGATACTTATACCAGTCCAGTACCCTGAAAGTAAACGAGCAAAAATCGGTTAACTAAAGGTGTGGGATTTAAAGAAACCCACCGTGAAATGGAATATCGAGTGAGCTTACCGCCTACTCTGCCAAAATGTTAAGCCGCTAAGAAAAGCTTAATAAGAACAGATCTGCAACGATATAAATGCCACAAATATATTAAATGAGAACTACGAAGTACAACCGTCTCTAACTACGTTATACATGTCGGACGAAACTCCGTTAACCGACCTGTAGCCGCCAACGCCGACACCCTGATTCCAGCACAAGACGCGAGTCCGCCCATCTGGTCACGTGGTGCGGAGCTCGCCGGTTTGTAAAAGAAAAACAGAGAAACAAAAAGCGGACTTCATGTGATGGATGAAGCAAAGAGAGACCTCTGTTCACCCTGTAAATCATGTAATGTAGAGGTGGAGAAGAGACATGAAGGATAAGCTGTGACCTCTCAAGGTAAATACTAAGAGTGTGAACTATTAACTATACGGAGAAAATCCAAGAAAGATATCTAAAAGGAACGTAAAAAATATCTAAAAAAATCCCAGATGCTGTGTAACCTATTGCCTAAAGGGGATGCATTAGCGCAAGTGAACCTATTGACAATCATGCAGAGAAGAGGGTGTGTAACCCAAATAGATGGTCCAGTTAAAAATGTGCTCAAGTGGACAGTGCCTATACGTACAAAAACATGCAACAAATGTGATTTTATTACTAAAACTGTGTGAAGTGAATCCCAGTGTACTCCCTTACAATCTCTTGAAAACATGTATATCTTTAAAGAAAACATAATAATTCATAATGGTCATTGAGACCTCCTGGAATAACAGTTCCTAAAGACTTTATCCAATAAGTCTCCCTCCTAGCTAGGAGAGTGTTGAAATCCATTCCTGAAGTGCGTTCAATACGGTCTAGAACTGTATACCTTAGTTGGGGAATAGTGTGTTTTGCTTCTACCCAGTGTTTAGCTAGTGAAGAGTTAATGTTCTGGTTCCTAATGCGACTCTTGTGCTCCACTATTCGTGTCTTAATCTTTCTGCTGGTTCGTCCCACGTAAACCAGCCCGCATGGGCATTTAATCGCATATACTACTCCTTCCGTAGTACAGTCTGCATTGCGTCTTAGTTTTATGCTTTGGCCAGTATGTGGATGCATGAATTGATCACCAATGATAACATTACCACATTGTCCGCAATTATAACATTTCATCATTCCTTTTTCCTTTTGTCTTGCGCTTCTCTTGGAAGGTTTCAAAAATTCTCTCAAGTTATTTGTCCTGGTTGTGCGAACAGTGGAGAACCATGAAACACTGTTAGAAAGTCTGGTTCATTCTCAATAAGTTCCCAACGGTTCCTGATGATGGACTTAATCTGGGAAGTTTGAATTGAGTTTTTAATGACAAAAAAAGAGGTTTCATTTACCTGGCATTCGTCAGGACCTAAAGTGGGCTATACCCCGGCGGTATGGACACGCTAAGGTCCACGCTACCAAGGGACGTGAAAGTAAAAACCGTCTGAAAGAGTGCAAGTGAAAGGGAACACAAAAGATAAATTCCCTTCAGGGTCTCACTATTCCGGAGACCGAAAAGATTAAAATGTACCTATGGAGGGAAACAGTACAGACAAACATATAGAGACAAACAAACAGTTAGTTTTCTCAGCTCAGAAGAATATCTGTAGTATTCAGTGACTTTGTGCTTGAGTGGTCTAAAAACAAAAGTACACACCCATTAGCTGGTAAATTATTGGCTCCGTCTGTGGGTGTGTGCTGAGCTGCATCAAAGGACTGCAGATCTGTGCAATGGCGATCAAAGTAATATGCCCATGCCGGTAGGTATTAAGAAATGCCCACAGGTGCGCGTGTGTGCTTCAGTGCGCGGAGGGCCAATGCAAAGGGTGTCACTGTGGTGGACACAACAGGACTCTAGCTGCAAGACAAAGAAATGGAGGTGGATCTCACTTGTAAGGTGAGGCACTGTCCCATGGAAGACAGAAGGTTGTGTTGTGTAGTTCCTACACATCTATATAGTATCTGCATATTTAGACAACATAAAATAAGGGATTGGTGTCCAGACTGATTATAGACATCCCCACAGGTATGTTAGCCTTTAGATCAGCTAGCTCACAGTGCCACTATACGCTCCCTAAACTTACCATGGAGCGCATAGTTCCTGGCAACTGTTCAAACATTACAACTCTTGATCCTTCAGGGATAGTGGAAACAGTGCAGTCGTTTTTGCTCAGTCACTCGTGCTCAATTAGTCTCAGAGAGATACACAGAATAAACAATAGGGACGTTTTCAATAGGCATTTATTGAACCAACGTCATTCTAGTATAAAACATGTTTGCTGTGACAATCATTAGACAAAAACAGATATATAAGATTACAAGCACCAATAGAGTAAATAAAAAGTAGAGTTCTACCATGGTGCTAAAACAGTGAATATATACAGGCATATAGATACATGGCAGTAATCATTCTTCCTCCTACTATGCAGACCCTATCTAAATGAACCTAAGTGTACCTAACATGTATGTGGTTGTAAAGCCAAGAATCCCCTAGGAAAGAGCCGACCCCATTACCTGATGGGAGAGAACAAAGACCACATTTTGGTCTCAAGTGGGACACCCCGCAAGGGATGTCAGACCAAAGTGTGCTAGAGTTTCTGCATGTAGGGACTTCAGCGTCTCATATCAGCATGGAAGCTTCTCCTCCGGTTGCCCAGTGAAGTTGTGGTTCTTTTATACCTGAAAGGAACCCTCAGGGGTTTTACCTGGATGTGTAATGTTACTGTTGGCTTGTCATGGTGACCTTATCGCTGCAGCTGTGAGGGCCAGGTGATGCTGAGGAAGACCAGGAGTTGTGCACTAGCTGTTCCACAATTGAAGTCAAGAACCAGGGAGTTGGTGTCTGGCTGGAGCACTTACAAGCCTTGGCATCTTCAACTGAAGTGGAAAGCGAAGAAGGAGCAACATTGGGACCAGCCACGAGCAAGCATAGGAGCCTACTGGAGCACAAGAAGACCCTCAGGAGGACCCACAGGCCGAAAGCACAGGAGTTACAAGGATCCTTGAGCAGCTCACCAAGATGAAGGCCAGCGGCGCAGAGGATGCAGTGAGGATGCTGTACTTGACAGGAAGAGATGCTGCAGGCTGGAGCTTCTTACTGCCCAAAGATCTCTGGAATGTAGAGGCAACAAGCCTTGCCTGTGGCAAGTTGGTGCAATTCACAGGTGTTTGGTTCCAGTGGCTCAGACAAAGGATACTGGCTTCAAAATTGCAGCGAGTACAGGTCAGGCCTGGAGGGAGTTACAGAACCACCATCGGTGTTGCTGAGCCTTTCAAAGTCTGTGAGACATCAGGAGCAGCTGAACGGGCAGCTGTATTGCGGTGCCTGCAGATGCAGGGGAGTGACTCCTTCACTCCAAAGTAGATTACTTAAGGCGTCCTTAATGCCCACAGGTGTGTTGAAAATCCTGGAAGAAGCACAGACAAAGTCTTGTCCCTTGATGAATCTGAGGACCCACCCACAGGTAAGCCCTTAAATAGGCTGGCTCAGGGGTCCCACGCAGAGGACAGGCTGGACAGAGGGGAAGGATACTCCCATGTCCTTTGTCCAGTTTTGCACCAGAGCGGGAGACAAGGGCTCCCTGAACTGTTTCAAACTGGAGTTTGCAAGGAGGGCGCCAAAGGTGCCCTTCCAAGTAGTCTGGTGAAGCTGGCAAGAGCCACCTCTCCAGCCCAATACACTAAGTAGTGTCTGGGAGGTGCTCACACCTCCCTGCGACAGGAAATCATTTTTTCTACCTTACCCTGCTCGAGATTGGCTCAGCAGCAGAATGGCAGAATTGTGTCTGTGGTCGACAGCAGGACTAGCTTGCTACCAGACTCTGAAAGGCTGCAAATAGCAGTACAGGGGGTACCCCAAGCGAGGCCCCTAATACATGGCATCATACTTCAAACACTGGAATCGGGTTTGGGATATGATTCAATCATGTTTGATAACAAACTTAACTGAGTTTGATGCAGCCACTAAATAGTTAAACATCTCGTAATGACTGATGTCCAAAATATGCATCAAAATGGCTGACCACACTTACAAAGCCTGGAGAATCGACTCTGGGGTTTGTAGGGGTGTTCTGCTCATGCAGGGGCATCCTCACACTCATAACCAAGCACCCTGTCTTCAGGACTGAAAGGTCTGCAATAGGGGTGACTTATAGGTTCTAAATGTAGTGACCTCAGATATAAGGAAACAAATATCTGTAATGAGAGGTGCAAGCTCCAACTTACACAGGCTGCAATGTCAAGCCTGTAGTCACAGTTTGAATGGTCTCTCGTGGGTGGCAAAATACATGCTGCAGTCCATGGGAGACCCCTGTTGTGCCGATACCTTTAGTACTTTGGTACCATATACTAGGTACGTACAAGGGTACACCAGTAACCAATTGTGGAGGTACAGAAGTACTTACTATGGTCAATTTAGGAATGAAGCTCCGTGACTGGAGTCCTAATTAGCAGGATCCCAGTCAGACTACGTGAGGGTAACAATGAAAGCAGATCCTACTTTCCTACAACATGTGTGAGAACTTTTGCCAGAGTACAGACAATGGCTTGGGTGTGGAGAGGTGTTTTTCTTTCCCTGGTAGGAAGACTAGATGAGGTGTCCCCAGAGACTCTATTTACTTCAAACAGACATCGCCAGTTACAAGGCAATTTTACGTGACATCTGGGCAGGCCTAGTTTGTGTCCTTCCAGCCAGGTAGGCTCAAAAGCCATTGGGAGGAGAACTGCCCTCAGAGCTGGATTGAAGTGACCTACCCTGTCCAGAGAACAAAGTGGGTGCACGGCTCTGCAGAAGGGTAGAGGGGTTTCCTTATATTGGATCTTGGAAGGAAGGGGCATTGTGGTATTGTTCACAGTGGGAAAACAAGAACCCTGTGAGTCTCTAAGTGTCTCCCCTGAGATCCGGGGGCTTTAAAAGTATAGTCCTATGATTGTTTGGGACTAACAGACTAATGGCCTGATTTAGATCTCAGCGTACTGGATGCTCCGTCACAATGATGATCGATATCCCATCCGCCCAAATATAAATCCCATTATCTCCTATGGGATTTATATGTTAGTGGACGAGATTTCCATCACCATTGTGATGGAGTAACATGTCTGCCGAGCTCTAAATCAGACCCTAAGTCAGAAGCTAAAGTCTTTGAATGAGATGAACCAGGTTGGTGTGTCTTACCTGGCTCCATTGGGATTAACCTGAACTTTCACCTAGGTGCAGGACTAACCCGACCATAGACTATTTTTAGCACTTTGTGCTTTTTGGAGCTATTTTCCCTTACATTTTCCATGTTGTTATGTTATGTAATGTTATATGGATTTGTAGAGCGTTATTTACCACCCGAAGGGTATCCAGGTGCTTGAGCAGGTGTGTAGGTCGTCTGCTGGGGGCTAGTTGAAGAGCGCGGTTTTTCAGCCTCTTGCGGAAATCAAGAAGCGATGAGTAGGTTCTGATGCGTAGAGGTAGGTTGCTCCATGATTTGGGTGTGATGTAGGAAAAGGCTACGCCTCCTATTCTGCTTTTACAGATACGGGGATGTGTGTGTGGGTGAGTGAGTCTGAGCATAGGAGTCTGGTGGAAGTGAAGGCAACAGTTGAGATATACTGGTCCTATGTTGTGCAGTACCTTGTATGCATGTGTGAGGAGTTTAAATTGGCAGCTTTCATATATGGGCAACAAGTGGAGTCCTCTGAGGTGTGGCCTGGGGTGTGTGTGATGTGGGAGGTCAAGGATGAGTCTAAAGGTGGCATTCTGGATGGTCTGAAGTTGGTGGAGGAGGTGGCTGGATTTCCCGCATAGAGTGAACTGCTCTAGTCTAGTCTGTAATTGACTAGGACTTGAGTGACAGTGTGCCTGGTGATCATGGGACTCCATTTATTTTCCTGAGGATACATAATATGTGGAAGCAGGTGCAGCTGACGACATTCACCTGTGAGGCCATGTTGATTTTGAAGTATAAGAACATTCCCAGGTTTCTTGCGTGGTTAGAGGGTATAGGTGTTGGACCAAGCTCTGGAGGTGGAGTCCCAAGTGGAGTTCTTGTTCCTGAAAATCTACACTTTGTGTTGTCCGAATGGTGTGTCAGGTAGTTGGATTTCATCCATTCCGCTACACAGATCATGCATTTGGTGAAGTTGAATTTGGTCATGTGAGGACTCATCCACCATTGAGAGGATGAGCTGGGTGTTATCAGCACAGGAAATGGTGGAGATCCTGTGAGACCTGATGACGTTGATGAGTGGTGCCATATAAATGTTGAACAGCATAGAGCTGAGAGATGATCCTTGAGGGACTCTGCAGATCATGTCCTTGGGTTTTGATGTGTATAGTGGGACTCTGACTCTCTGTATTCTCCCTGTGAGGAAGGAGCATATCCATTATCCATTGAATGCAAGTTACATTAGCGTACAATATATATAAGTAGAGGTTTTAGACTGCAATACATGGCAGACAGCCAAATACAAGAACAAAAGTTACGTAAGCTTGTTGGCACTTGTGCGAGGACAGGAAGCAAACACGATGTAAGAGGTAGCAAACAGTGTGTTACAAGATAAAAGTGTAGTGTGCATGGTACAATAGAGTACAAAAGATAGATAGAAGGATAATACTGCAATATATGGCAGACTCTCAAAGCACAAGTCACTGGGAAGATACTTCCATAGTCAAGGAGAATAGAACTCACCATATTATGGGGTCTTCCTTCTCATCTGAGAAGGCACAAATTGATTTTGGAAGTGTCTTTAAGGGAGGAGAACTTTGAGGTCAGTTTGAAGGCCTGGGATGAGGAGGTGTTCCTGGGTAGAATGGTTAGGGGACGAGTTAGATATGATTCTAAATCACACACACCTTAGTACATTGGTCATTTCTAACTTAGAATTCTAAGATTTGACTTAGTTTCAAGACACAGGACTACACTACTGCCTCTGTGGCTGGAGGTACGCATGTGATTGCCCCACCCAACTCCTTACGGGTTTGCATATGGACAAGCTAGTTCTCGCAACTGACAAACAGGCTTGGCCTTGTTAGCGTGGGGGGCATGGCTTACCCCTGCCTCATAGCATGGGTAACCAGGGTACTCCCTAAGGTACTTTCAGGTCTAGAGGAGGGAGTGGCAAACCAACAACAAGAGTAAGGGGAACCTCTATTCTGACCTATATTTCTTTACACCTGAGCATTAAAGTCTCTTCGAAATTACATGCAGGATGCTACAAGAAACATGAAATCATTCACTTAGACTTAGTATTTGTATTTTATTTCTTTCATTTACTTTCTATCATTTTTATAACAGTTTTATTTTTCTCATTTTTTAGTAATTATTTTATCAAAATTACAATACAGTGACATGGTGACATATTTACAAATGAGTTTAAAATGCAGGGTTAAATCATGTCTTGACAGGAACCTCTAAACAATACATATAGGAAACTCTCACTCTTACCATCATTCATACGTACTCAATCTTTCATACTGACTGTCCTGACATTACTAACACAACAAGCAACAGTGAAAAAAGTGAAAAACATATAATGTGTCCCAAAGTAGACTCCTCAAGGTATAACTGAACCCGTAGTTTTAAGTCTTCCTTTTTATTGTAAGGATTAATAGTCTTTTGTAATCCTTTCCATTCTTTCTTCGGGGTTTGATTTGATTTTGTGTGAGGGTCTCTGGTGCGTACGGCCTATGTACGTTTCGGTGGTGTCATTACTTTACTTCACCTTCTTCAGGGCCAACATGAAACTGGACAACAAACAGGTATATACATACTATTAAAACCAGGGGGTTCTCATTATCTGAAATAAGAACATATGTACCATCATTAATTTCTGAGCATCCATAAATCAATACAATACTTAACTGTTTAAATGAACTTGCCATGCCATAGGCTAACTTGTGCTAAACTCAAAAGATAGTCGAGTGAAAAGGTGCACTGAGCAGCTAGTACCTTAGTTCCCAGAATGAGGGAGAGGCTTGTAGTAAGGAATGGCTTACCCCTGCCTCATTGCAGGGAATATATATTGGTATTGAGGGGGGTGGGGACAGGGCTTCTAATGGATGTTTTATCTGTCACATACAGGAACCGCCCGACTCACATGGGGGGGCCACCTGACCTATCAACAGGTATAAGGGTCATGCACACTTTGGGGGGGGGGACAGTGAGCTAGGGTCTGGGACACCGATTTTCTCACCAGGAGTCATTACTGTCCCTGTTGTTGGGGCGTGCAGGTTACGCCCCATGGAAGTAATACATTGGTAGTCAACTGGTGATTGTAAGCAGGGCAGGTAGTTCCTGTGCAATAATGGGATGTTTTCACTTTTTAAACAACTGATGAGCCAGGGCAATTTGTTTATTTACTAGGCAATAACTGGGGTGTCCTCTCTGTAAGCAGTGACAGATTGCTGTGACAAAATTGAAATGCGTTTCTTTTAAACAAAAGGTGTGTCTGGGCATATCATACATCCCAGGTGCAATAATGGAATGTGTTATTTTGTAAAGCAACTGGTGCGCAAGTAAAGGGCTCTGTCCTGGCGATCGAGTTAGCAATAAGCTTACCGGTCAACGCTGTTTAGGGGCGGTTTCCATGGATTTGCTTTCTCTTCCAGAAATGCACGGGTTTCGTTCTTTAATGGTCCTACCACGCCTAGCAGACCTGCCTGCCGGGGCTTGGAGCAGGGACAGGGGAAGAACACACTGGGGCCAGTGTGTAGGGTTTCTGGGTCAGCACGTCCAGGATTGGAGTTTAACCTTTTTTCTAATTTCAGGACAATCGGATCAAGTACACAGGCACCACTCTGAGAAGTACCATGACATCCTTACACTTCAGCTCAGTTGTGCACATTTACCTGTTTCAGCCACTGGCCTCACCTCATAGATGACAGGAGGGATAACCACACGGGTAGATTGGCAGAAGACTGGTATGGAAATTATTAGGGGGGTGCCCAGGGGTCTTTGCCAGAAGTTATCTGAAGGTCAGTACGTGTGACACACTATAGGGTTTGCACACAGCATGGGAGAGGGCCTGTCCAGGGGGTCAGGGGCTACGGTATTGTCAAAGTCTAGACTTCCGTAAGTGTGACACATTTGCCCACGCTGAGACATTCACATAAGTTGCATCACAGCATCACCAGTTTCTTATACTCAGGCCCATTGGCACTATGGTGATGCGGGATCTATTTGTTCAGAATTCTGTGCCTGATTTAGCCACACATATATCCTCCTGTCTGACACCACTAGGACCTTCTAGTCTGGCTCCACTCCGGGTCGGGCTGATACATTAAGACTCTAACTTGTTTATTTCTCCGGACACAGGTTGGTGCGTTGGCCATGTGGCAATTGTTTTCCTTATTTCACTTGAAGGGTCCGGTTGTGGGCAGGCAAATTCAAACAGTCAAAAATTAAACAACCTGGGTTGACACGCAGTGGAGGGCACCTGGCTAAGTCCACTGGCAAGCTTTCACCTAAGACAGTATTTTAGTTGTTGGTTATGCAGGTATTAAAGTAAGGTTTCAGCTTGCAGTTTTTCACAAGCCAGGAAGCACGGGTGGTGAAGTATCAGTTCCCCCAGTTGCACAACATGTATATACAGCTGTATAGGGTGCTTGTTGAAAGCTTCATAGGGTCCAACGAGTGCCAGGCAAAGGGGGACGAATAGTACAAGTAATAAACACGATGAGATACTGTACACAGTTTAAGAAGGGACGTGCCTAAGCTAAACTCATACTGGCCTTATACTCATGTCAGAGAAGTTAGTGGCCAGACAGTGGGCGGTCCAACTATTGTATTTGTTTACGGTTGCAAGCATGCACCAAGAGATGGATCCCCAAGATCATCCCAGACAGACTATAAGTCCCGTCCTTTAGCCAGGCCTTGGCTGTTGCGGCCAGCTATTTTGTAGGTTGGGGTGCAGTATGCTGGGGGGAACATGGGGGCAGAGCTTAATCTGGCAAAAAATTATTGACGAAGGATTGTTGGGAGTTCCCACTGCTCTAAACGGGCAAGTATTCTTTTGTGGATTTCCCCTCTTGTTTACCGGCAACTATGCGAGGACACTCGTGCTTAGGACACGTACCCCATGGCTAGATAGTCACCTAAGGGGGGGATTTGGCCTCTGACAGGCCTTGCCAGGTCTGGGGTAGCCAATCACAATAGCTGGAGCCTGTGGAGTTGACAATGTTAGAAACTCAGACTGGGGTGTACTGAGCCATAAACCCCTCGCCTGAGCGGCGGGAGGCAGCGGGCTCTAGGTGTCTTTGAAGGACAGGCAAGGGCTTTATAGGACTGAAGTGCGTGTCACAGAATTTACTCTATCCCAGAAGGCTAACAGCGGTTAAACCATAAGACCAATATGGGAAACTTGTGACACACAGTCTTGTAGTTCGACACCATTACTGGTGTAAGTATCTAGGGTCACAAGCCGTTAGCAGGGTCCGGCACCTGTGACCAGTCAAAGGTGCAGCAAGCAGGGTAGGCTGCGTAGGTTGACACTTCACGATAGGGTGTAGTGTCTTGTGAATGGCACAATACAATTATTCCCTCAAACCTGTGTGACACCTTGCTGTGTGCAAACAAGTAGGAGGACCCCACTCTAACTTTGTAGAGGACGGTGGGGACACATTAGGGTAAAGGAAATAAACGTCCAGGTTCGTTGGACAGTTTGGGTAATGTCTTGTTTTAGTGTAGGACTAACAGGTATCTCTCTTTCCCGCTCCCTCAAATTGTTTGTGTTTTCTTAGAGGGGTATATTTTCCATGAAGAAGGCAAAAAAACTAACCTTATATTCATACAATAAAGAACAGAAGTTGTATCTTTGATGTTATTAAGATAGAGTTATCAGGTGGGAAGGCGTGAAGACAAGGGGAGTTGGTTTGGTTGTCTATACCTAAATTCTTGTTTCCATACAACAATCAACAAATGGACCTTTTTATTTTATTTTATCAACACTGTGATGAATATGCATATTGTATAATGGTTTTAATGAATTGTTTTTTAGAACATTGTATTGTGGAATAAAACTTGTATTTTGTTACCAGACTTAAGTAGTGATATGTTTTTAAATCAAAAAACGTTTATTTACTTAACTATTGTGTCAAAGATATTGTCCATTTGTTGATTGTTGTATGGAAACAAGAATTTAGGTATAGACAACCAAACCAACTCCCCTTGTCTTCACGCCTTCCCACCTGATAACTCTATCTTAATAACATCAAAGATACAACTTCTGTTCTTTATTGTATGAATATAAGGTTAGTTTTTTTGCCTTCTTCATGGAAAATATACCCCTCTAAGAAAACACAAACAATTTGAGGGAGCGGGAAAGAGAGATACCTGTTAGTCCTACACTAAAACAAGACATTACCCAAACTGTCCAACGAACCTGGACGTTTATTTCCTTTACCTTGCTGTGTGCACCAGGGTTAATTTGATAACTATGTAATTGTCTGGTCATTGTGGCGTAATAATGCACCAGAGAAGAAGACCACAAAGAACATATGGTGGGAATTAGCCACCATACGGTGGGAATTATCCAACAGTGGGGGACAGGCGAAATTGAGTGGTCAGGAACTCCCTCCCGGCTCTGTATGCAAGGCGCTCGGCAGGGGAGGCATTGGAGCCAGCGCACAGGATGTTCCTCTGAGCTATGCGTAATTTCAATGGGCAGAGGAGACTGGGCGTCATTAGACTTGGGGTGCTACACGCCAAACGCTAGGGGTGTTTGGAGGACAATGTGGTACTTCTGCCCAGGATAAGCATGGACCTGTCCTGCTGGTTGGGGAGAGGCCCTAGATTTTGCAGGATGTAAGTAGGAATGCCGGCCTTGGTGGGGGGGCCTGGCTGCGACGGTCGTCACACCCAGGGCTATGGCAGAGTTACAGAGCGATCCAGAGGCGGAAAGGTACTCAGGGGTACTCTTTTCAGGAGCACAAAGGGTGATGAGGCCGAATATCCTCAGGAAGTCTGTGCGGTGGACCCTGGGGTGCGACAGCGCCCCGTCTATCCTACGGGTGGTTGGAAACCTGTACAACCGGGGGTCGCTTGAACGATCCGCCCCTCGTGGGGGGGGGGGGGGTGCTTGAGCAAGAGGGTGGACCGATGGTTCACCGGAAGTGGGTGTGGCTATTCCCTCACCACAACCGCTAAGCACCGATTGGCTAAGGCCACGATGCAAGTTGGCCCATCAGGTGGTAGGCCGCGAGGGGCGGCTTTCCTTTGGATCGCCTGTAAGATAACCCACCAAGTTGGCATATGTGTATGCTAATAAACCTGCAGCAATTTTATCCCAACAAAAAGTTGTCTTGTCTGCTTATTTATGATAAATGCATGTTGCTGCGGGAGGGCTGGTGAGTGGGCCGATATTGACACTATGCGGGCCGACCGACACGTCCCCGCAGGGGACACTCATAAGAGGGCGGCCCCCTTAGTGCCACAAGATGGCACACGGGGCAGCCCAGTGTTCCACGACCCTAAAGGGTCCTGCTCGTCACTTCCGGCTGGGGTGGGCCGGGGAGAGGTATATATTCCTCCCATGCCCACCTGGCGGCCTCTTTGTCCCCTCACCCTGTCGCCGTTGCCCTCCCTACCGCATACCTGGCGCTTTCAAGGTGGGTGGAACTGTGTTTTAATGTTTTTATTTGTGTTGCAGGCAGAGCTACAGGGCGATCCAGAGGCGGAAAGGTACTCAGGGGTACCCTCTTCAGGAGCACAAAGGGTGCTGAGGCCTAATATCCCCAGGAAGTCAGTGCGGTTGACCCTGGGGTGCGAGGGCGCCCCATCTATCCTACGGGCGGTTGGAAACCTGTACAAACGGGGGTCGCTTGAACGCTCCGCCCCTCATAGGGGGGGGGCGTGAGGAAGAGGGTGGACCGATGGTTCACCGGAAGTGTGAGTGGCTATTCCCTCACCACAACCGCTAAGCACCGATTGGCTAAGGCCACGATGCAAGTTGGCCCATCAGGTGGCAGGCCGTGAGGGGCAGCTTGCCTTTGAATCGCCTGTAAGATAACCCACCATGTTGGCATATGTGTATGCTAATAAACCTGCAGCAATTTTATCCCAACAAAAAGTTGTCTTGTCTGCTTATTTATGATACTTGCATGTTGCTGCGGGAGGGCTGGTGAGTGGGCCGATATTGGCACTATTTTCTCGCCCCACAGTGGTTCATCTGCTGCCCACTACTGGTTGGGTGTCACTCTGCCTTTCAGCGCTCTGTGGCGGCGGAAGCCGTCAGAGCAGTCCGGGCCCGCACTCCTCTCCGTCTGCCGTCGCGGGATTACTTTGTGCCAGATGGCGCCACTGAAAACTCTTTGATGCGGGTCGGCTGTTTCACCCCGGGGCTCTTCACACGCCCCGCGGGCTATCAGGCCCCTCCAGTGCCTCCTCACAGGGGGTGTATTTAATGCCAGCACATCAGGTGCGGGATGGGCTCCCGAACACCGCCTTCTGCCCCGGCTCTTCACATGCCCCGCGGGTCTTCCGCCAATTTCGACGTCGCTACAAGGGGTGCCTTCAGCACGGGCAACACACTTCGCCCTTCACCACCTTCAAAAAGGGGGCTGCACATGCGGGATTATCCCGCTCGGCGCCAATGTAAAGATGGCGTGCGCTATGCCCACATACTAAGGTAAGGAGCACACGGACACGTATTGTTATGGTGCAGAATTGGCCATGAGCACGTGCAACCGGGCCCTTTTAATAACAGCCTCACGTCACTCATGACGCCTGTGAGGGTTGCGTGTGGGGGTGCAAGTGTGCCCACTCCCATAGGGGGAGTGGCTACTAACTCTGTGTCTGTCGAGACACTAGAATGTGTCTTGCAGGACACAACAACTGCCATAGGCTCAGCATCCATTGCCATCCAGTGCTTAGTGAGCCTAGTCCAAGTCACTGAATATCACACTTAAACAACTGAGCTGGGCAGAAAGAGTCGCTTGAGGCCACTTTTGAGTGGAGTACGGTGCCAACCTCTGCCCAGGTCCGCTGCTCGCAATGAGGAGGTCAGACCCCTCCCAAGCTCCGCACAGGAGGGTTGCTTAGCCCCAAAACGCTCCAAGCCCCACTGGGACCTCTCTTGTGTTCGCCCCAGTGCAGGAAACAAAACAGGAAGAGCCAGGCATGCCTGCCCCTTTGAGGGCACCCAGGCAGGATGGGTGGGGCGTGCTTTGCATCCTCCTGCTTTGTTGACGGTGTGATGTCACATCACCTCTCTTGTAATGAGGAGTACAAAGGACGCTGGAGTAATTGCAAAGATCCCTGTTGCAGGCTGGAAGCCAAAGAAGGCCCACTTAGACTCTCATTAAGAGTGGCCTGGACTAATCTCCCTTACATTTGCACATTGTTAATTATCTGCCAGGTACAGTATCCGTGCAGATTCTTACATACATTAGTGAACACCCGTCCTTGCACCACATGTTGTAGTGGTAACACTCTTGTGGGAGCCCTCTTGTTTTATCAAATAAGTGCAAATTGTGGGTATACATTGGCATGCAAGGAAGATGAGTATCTAGACGTACACTGCCCATGCCTATAGTGCCAATGTCGGCAGCGCCCCCAACCGGCAAATACAGCAGTACCATAATAAAGAACACACAAGACACATTGGTTGTTGGAGAAAACATTGCTGCAGATTTATTTTGCATACGAAATATGCCAACATGGCGTGGGACCTTGTCACAAAAGGATCGCTGTGGAAGGTAAATATACCTGTCCTCCGCCCACTCGGTGCACCGGAAATGACGAAAGGAAGCGCCTCGACCCCGGTGGTCCAGACACTAGATCCATGAGGTTTGTGCCTAATGTGACACCAAGGTGGCCGCCCTCTTATGTGGGCCCCCTGCGTGGTCCGCGGGCAGCCTCATTTCATGGCTCCATAGGGTATCAGGAGGGATCGGGATCACAATAAGGCCGGGGCACTCCTTAAAAAAGTGTCCCACATTCCTGGATCATGCCTTTTCATTAAACACTAATTGATAAGTCTCATTGGGCACATGTTTATAGAAATTTTTGGTAATTTTAACATATTATAGCTTATAGACCCAGTAACGTGGGTAAAAACTAGAAGCACTGATTTTTGGCCTGGTGGGCTAGGTGAAATATAATGGTACAAGTGCGACAACACTTGATCTGATAGGATAGGTATTTTAATATCCTGGCCTGTACGAAAATGACAATCACCCTAATGAGTATGTATTTTAAACAGTAAATGTCAGGCAAATGCACTTTACATTGATTGCTAAAGCTGCCCTAATGACCCGTGACTGATCGTTAAATTAACAAAGACAGAAAAGCTATGTTAAAAAGGAATAAGGTTTTTATTATATATAAAGATTCCTTTAATTATCATTCTCTGGTGTTTGCAGCATTTTAAAACATGAACAATGGCCAGTTATTTTTTTAATGTTTTTTGTAGTTTTATATAGTGCAAACTGGTCCCACAGGCATTGGATCTACTTACATAAGCAACAGTTGCGGTAGAGAAGATCAAATGTGTTTTTATTTTTCAGCCTCAGGACATATGTGATTCTCCAGAATCACAGGATGTTGATCTAATGCCGGGACACCAACATAGTTCTCGAGTTCAAAAGTTGGCATCTGTAGTCAAGGTAGCCTCACAGCTAGGCCTATGCAAACACACCTGTGCCCCCCCCCCACCCCCCGCACGCCCCCTCCCCACACCTTACACTCAGTGCAGAAACACATGGGCTAAAATGTGACTTACTTCATGAAGAGGTCTCGCCCATCTAAATGGGCATGCTAATGGAGGCCCATAGGTGCCCCCCAGGCCCCATTGTGGAGGGCCAGGGCAGTAGGGGGCCTTGCTAGGGGCCCCCAAAGACACTTTCAAACAGCCTGTTCATGTTGGAAACGTAAAGTGGCATCATAATGCCAATGCTAGAGCTGAGCCCGGCTCTGCCATCATTAGGGGATTATGATGGCTTCCCACGCTCCGACAGGCTTCTTGAGCTCGTCGGAACCGCATCAAATCCCCCCGCTGGTTTTGAACTGACCGCCGTCATCCATATGAGGCAGCCGGAATGAAAGCTACATTGCAATCGGGCTCATAGTTCCAAAGCTGCAACAATACGCAAAATATGCTAATGTTCCCACATGCCGATTGCCCAGAGACTGGCTTTGATGTCAGTGTAAGCTTCATTGTCTTTCAGTTCTCTCAAACCCCACTATTGCCAACAGATATGAAAAGAATGAACCATACCAATAGTACGGGATTATACACCAATCAGATTTTTAAGATTTCACCATATTTGATTAGAGTCTATATGAAAAAAAAATTGATAGTATATACGGGCCATCAAATATGATGACTTCCAATTGTTTTCTTAATGCAAGGTCACCTCAGTGGCTCCATATTTATCTTTTCTTTCTCCCTGCTGTCCTGTTTATTTCTAAGGCCTGTTTCAAATTAATTTACTATTTTTGTTTCCAACTCTACTTTTGGGAGGCGCCCTCTTCATTCTGTGCTATACCATTTTCTAATGTTACTCCTAAATCTTCCTCTCTTCTTTATTTCTAAATTCAACTTGTGTTGTTTCTGGGACATGCAAACTATAATATTACCACCCCCTGCTTAGTGTGTAACCTTGACCAAAGAGTCATCATATTTGAATATTCAAATAGGGCGATGCTCAGCACTAAGCGCTGGATATAACATGGTCTCTCCTGAGTATTCTTCAACAATAAAGCGACACCCCTCAGGTCCTCAGATGGGGAGAGTAGAAATGAATCTGCTGACATGCATTTTTGCATTGCTTCAAATTTTCTGTTGTGAGTAAAGTGCATGTGTGTAAAGAGGGTATTTATCCAGAAAATGATGAGATGTAGAAGCAGGATAAAATCCAAAGGTAGTTTTATTCCAAGTAAATATCAGCATTAACACAGGAGTGCTACCGCCTTCCAGAAAGTCCAACAGCTTAATGAAACTGACAGAAGCTGTGGCTCTAACTGGAAGACGCCTCACGAGGGATGCACCTTCGAACATAAACATGTTCGAAGATACACTCCTCTGCGAGGAATCAGCTGGTGAGACAAAAGAGCGTGACAGCTGGTTGGATTATGGAGCGTGCAACAGAATGTAAGTAACATACAAGAGATAAAAGAAAGACTATACTTTACATCTTCTCCCTTCCTATAACATTAACAAAAATTTGAAAAAGTATGAAGTTAACTTAAGACATATAAATAAAAATCTTTAAACCTTGAAGGGACGGAACAATTACAATGAGTCCTAGGAGGTTTAAACATTTCATTAGTGGAAGAGCTGAACTGAATATTAACAGAAGTAGAATGCAAATCAGTACCCTCAAACATTGCACGAAACATTGTCTGAAGGGGCTCCTAAAGGAAAATATGAACATTCATGAAGAGCAGAATCAGATATGTGTAATGGAGTTCCTTTAGTTTGATCATTGAAAATTACACTCCCCTCGAGGATGTAAGAAGTGAAACGTACAAACAAACGGAATGTTATTACATCAGAACAATGTGAACATACACCATAGGGAGGATCAGGTTTGAAACAAAGAAATCTTTTAGCTGTAACCATAAACTGCTTTACTCATAAAAAGTGCTTTAAATACTGAAAACCTGAAAACCTTCACAAAAACCCTTTTACGCCACCATCCTTTCTTCACAAAACAAACTGGACATTTTGAAGTCTTCATAATCCTTCATAAACTACAATAATGCACCTAAAGCCTACCAAAGCCCAAGTAAATTTCATGCACATATTCCACAGATACCGTGCGGAGGGAAAGTAAGGAATAGAAAGGTGAAAGGGTGAAATCTGAGTTGCACGTAAGGCATAGGGAAATGACAACAACTGTGTCACACCAGAGTAAAGGTAGGTTGAAAACAGAAAAAAAAAAAAATAACAAGTGCAGGATAGAGATGAAAAGGCACATATAAATCCCTTAATCTCCAAACAACAAAATATTACTTATAATGAAAAGTTCTTGACAACCCTTTGTAACAATTTTGTGGACACCCAATAAGACGAAGTGTGTGCTCCAACTAAAACCCTATGTTCCTCAAATGCCCCCAAACAAATCAAAGTTTCTATAATTGAACAATTCCTCCCTGCAGAGATTCATTAGAACTTGAAGGAAATTCTATGGTGTTAATATTGACATGTTGCATATCAGATTCTAAAGGAACCACATCAAACCCTGAAAGAATATCATGTTGATCATGTTGAACAAAATTCTCAAGTGTTGACACAGATCCAACATGTACGGTAGGCCTGGCCCTGCACACATTATTAAAATGACCAAACTTCTGACAGTTCGTACATTTCTTCCCTAGAGCATTACACATAGGACTGTTACTGAGATGTGTTCTTGATCCACACCTGAAACAAAATGTATTGTTACCTCTCTGCTGAGGTTTACTAAAACTATTCTTAAATGAAACTGCATTAACAGAAACATCATTCTGTACAAAGTTAGGAACATTTTCAACTATAATACTTTTTGAAGAAACAATGCTCCTCTCGATACTTTTAGCCATATCAACCACTTCAGCCAATGTTGGATCTCTGCAACTTAATATCCTTTCTTGGATTTTTTTATGGCAACAACCATAAACAAATTGATCCCTGATATAAATGTCTAAATCAGCCCCAAAGTTGCAATCAGCTGACATGTTTCTCAAAATTGAAATGAAATCTTCTACGCTTTCCTCCGGGTTTTGCTTTCTCTTTCTAAAATTAAAACGCTCCAGAATGACACTCGGAAGTTCCAAGAATTTTCTATTAAGTCTTTGAATTGCATCTCTGTAAACATTCCAGCCTTCGCCTCTTCCTGAAGGTGGAATTGAAAGGGGTAAGTTATCGTAAACTTCTCTACCGGCTCTCCCCAAGTGACTATAAAGAATAGCAAGCTTCCTTTTAGGAGCATAATCCTCTGCATCAATAGCCACTAAATAGTTCTCGAAGCTTCTAAACCAAGTTTTCCACGGTTCCACAGGTTTTCCATTAACAGGTAAGAATTTGTTCAGAATAATTACCTGTTGATTATTAGCCATTTTTTTTTTAAACAAATAAATAAATAAATTCTAACGAAATAATAAAGCTTGTAAATATGCAACTCTTGTACTCTTTCCTTTTAGCTTTTAACTAAGCTTTGTAGTCTTTAAATAATAATGATAAATGTCTTTAAAATGCTGAATGTGTAGTCTTTAAAATGTTAAATGTCTTTGAATAGTCTTTAAATAAAATGATAAATGTCTTTAAAATGCTGAATGTGTAGTCTTTAAAATGTTAAATGTCTTTGAAATGCTGAGTGTCGTTAAAATGCCCCAGAAGATGAATGTATGCTTCCTTCTATCTTTATGAATCCTTGTCAAAACGTAAATTCAAACTTTTACATACCATTTCGTAGTCCAAGATCTGAGTAATGAGATGTGATCTCAAAAGGGCACTTGCGCAACGATTTTCAATTGAAATAACAAAAATGAGCGTGTTGCGTGTTACGTTTACCCTACAAAATCGGCTTCAGAAATGGTTACATGCAATGCGTGATGATGTCATCACGTTCAAATCTCGCGTGACTTGCCAACTCACAGGCTCCGTGAAAAATGAAGGAAACACTCAAAAATGCGCTGTCGGGTGAAATTTCTTCAGTTTTCTTCCGTTTGAAGAGGTAAGGGATAATCACAAGTTTCCCTTTAACAAGTGCGCAGTAGAACAATTTAATCTTTGAAATAAGATCCTTTTGAACAATGTAACATTCCAAAGATTTGGTGAAAATGCTGAAATTCTTCCTCTTTTTGAAATAAATCCCGTCGCCAAATGTAAAGAGGGTATTTATCCAGAAAATGATGAGATGTAGAAGCAGGATAAAATCCAAAGGTAGTTTTATTCCAAGTAAATATCAGCATTAACACAGGAGTGCTACCGCCTTCCAGAAAGTCCAACAGCTTAATGAAACTGACAGAAGCTGTGGCTCTAACTGGAAGACGCCTCACGAGGGATGCACCTTCGAACATAAACATGTTCGAAGATACACTCCTCTGCGAGGAATCAGCTGGTGAGACAAAAGAGCGTGACAGCTGGTTGGATTATGGAGCGTGCAACAGAATGTAAGTAACATACAAGAGATAAAAGAAAGACTATACTTTACAATGTGGCTGAAAGTATTACTTGTGTGGATATGGGTTTCTGATGTGCTCTGACCCCGTTTTCTGTGCATTTTCCCTGAGGGTTCACAGGCTGGCGTCGTGTTGACCCAGAGAGGTTCCCACTTGGTTGAACCAGGAGCCTCGGTCCTTCTGGAGTGCCTGGTCTCTGGGTATGATATTAACACTGCTCATCTGAACTGGATGATGCAAACTCCGGCAGGCACTTTCGCTTCTGTTGCAGGCTTTAGGACAGGTTACCAAGTCGAGGTGTCCAGTGGCTACCAGGGAAGGGATGCTCCGTCCACAAGCGGCAACACTGGGCAACTGAAGATTGACAGGGTGACGGAGGCCGAAAACTGGACGTTACTGCTGTGCGAGGCGGTCACAGTCACTTTTCCCGATAAAAGTCTGCATGCAAAAGACGGAGTGAAGTGTTTCAATTACAACACACGATGTATTGCATCAAGGAGCAGCCGTCGGGCATGCGTTGACACACAGCTTTCTTAGTCATGTTTCAAGAAAAAATGAAAGGGTTCCCCTCCCCCCCCCCATTCACCTGGTGTTCCTCTAAGAGACTGTTAGATTTGGTTCAACTATAATAGGGCGCTATATGTGTATGTCACGATAATTTATTTTCCCATAAAAAATATGTTTCATGTTATAATTAATATTTGCATTTTTTACAAAGGGATGAAAAGATCTCCCTGCAGGGTCGAGCCAGCCAGGAGTCGAACCTGGAATCTTCTGCTCCGTAGGCAGACGCGTTATCCATTGCGCCACTGGCCCGCCGCTCTCTATTATGCACGGGGCGGAGTCTGTAAAGTAAGGGGCGGAGTAGTAGACCAGCGCATGTGCGCTCTGGTATATGGACGGCAGTGTGCACGCTAGAGAGGTTTAATAAGCTAGAGAAATGATAGCTCCTTCACATTAAGTAGTGAAGATAATAGCAAGAGTCAAATACTGAGGTGTATGAAGGGATCACTTAAGGAACTCACCGAATGTACAGGCAATAAAAGTCACAACAACTTTAACAGCCACTGCTCTCTTGGGCAAAGAGTGGTGATGTCACTTTGTATATTTTGTCCCCTGCTCTGATTGGATCAAAGTATTTTCGATGTGGTCAGAACTCGCAACTTAACTAGTTCTTTTCCGCTGCAGTGCAAGTGCAGAGGGCGGTGTGGCGGGAAATACAACTGTTTGCGCACATTATACATCGCAACTGGAAATAACCACTGTTCCGCAGACACAATACATTTGTGATTTATTTTTCTAGAACCGTGGCCAATGGCCATGCACTAGTATCGCAGATGCCACGTTATTTTGACCAGTTTAAATGGAAAAAGTCACTAGCAGCTGCATCCGTGACAGCCATTAAGAAGGTCCGCGCCTTCGAGACCACGCTTGTAAAGGTGCTTTTTAAAAAAAATTCACTAGCATTTATTGTTCGATGAAAATATTGGGCCCTTTGGCAAATCGACAGTTGTCTGTTTTACAGTTAAAACAGACCTCTCGAGAAACTCAGAATGGCCCACTTTAAAAACTAAATATTGGCGTTAAATTCCTAGTATATAACTTAATTCAAATGCGTACCTGTTTATGTAACGAAGTTTACAGATCAGTTTATTATAAAACCACACAGGACGGAACTTCATGGTCTAACAGGCGTGATGTAGTTTCTTATAATGTTTATAGATCATTTTCAAGTTTATATTAAAAGTTGAAAAGTAAAAAGATACCGAGCCAACCAGGAGTCGAACCTGGAATCTTCTGCTCCGTAGGCAGACGCGTTATCCATTGCGCCACTGGCCCGCTGTGGGTCATGTGATTTGAGCAAAATAATGGCCATATCACGAGAGGTGCTATGAGCTCGTGTGACAGATGGTAAGGATGTAGCGGTGCACTCTACAATAGACAAGCATTTGCAATGCAATAGGTCTCGCATTTACGCGAGTTTGAGCTATTGACATTGCAAATAACAAAGCCTTTTATTTATGTTTTCGGTTCCAAAAACATAAATAAAAGGCATTGACATTTACAATGCCAATAGCTTAAACTCGTGTAAATGCGAGACCTATTGCATTGCAAATGCTTGTTTTTGTATCTTGGTGGGAAAACAATGCAATTTGTTTTGATAACGTAGTGCAAATGAAAACGGATTTACTAAGGAGTTTCCTCACTTGGTAAAATGTAATCTTCCATATTTATATCATGGATTATATTTGATGGAGAAAGTGTTTTATTTTAGGGCAGGGTGGTGTTGCTGTCCAGGAGGGCAGGATGGCACTCTCCTTTCTCCCTGTAAGACCTTACAGCTCTGTGCATCTCTCTTCACAGTATGAGCTCCCAGTGACACATCGAACTAGAGGGTGGGACACTGATGTATACTCACTTTACACCTCGCTTGTGTCTCCACACTCTCTGTAGGCTGCATGCGGTGCACGAGCCAGGGCAGAACGAGCAGTGCCACAGGGAAGGGGGGGCAGGGGTGAGAATGACCTCGGCCCGGCCCTCTAAGACTCACAGTTCTGTTTGTCCCTCTTCAGAGCACGAGCTACCAGTAACACGTTCGGAGCTCACCTTTCGGTAGAGAGAGGAGAGTAAAAAGCTAAAAAGAAATCGTCATTTCCAATATAGCTAATAGCAGATTAAAGTTGAACAAGATACCATGCGCTTGAACAGGGAATTGAACTCTGGACCCTTAGCTTATAAGTCTGATGCTCTACCGACGGAGCTCATGCTGTCACGGGCCTATTTAAGCATTTTTCACGTGTCAGGACCATTTAAGCTGCATGTTATAGAAGAAAGGGAGATGCATTATATCTGGGTGAACAAACATATTCGAAAGCTCTAATGGTCTCGGAATGTTCCGATGTAACTGCTGCCTCATGCCTCGTATATTGATAGTAAATAGAAGTTTTAAACAAGTGGTAATATTCATGACTTCAGACTCACAGTTAGTGGGAAATGGGTCTGGAGTGCAATAGCAATAATCTGTAGTCTTTTTCACCATTCCTCAAGCGATAAAGATGTTAACTCAGGCTGAATTGTGGAGATTTATCGGAGGGGAGGGGGAAGGGTTAGCGGATATGAATTGCAAAATAGTTCCTCACATGGACAACATATTAACAAGAAGGGATGATTTGGGTCCAATACTGAGAGTAGACCTGTCCGTGTTTTGCATCTTTTCGGATCTGATCCTGGGAATCTACGTTTGGGAATAACTAAAAATAACAACAGGGTACACTTGGATTGAACGAACTGTTCGAGCGATTTAAGTATATTTACAATAAACTGCTGGTCACATAAAATATCACAAGGGCCCTGTACACACCGCAGAGGCTTAGGTGGGTGCTGATGGGAGTTTGTGGTCACAGCTCCTGGAGGCCGCTTTTGGTAGCTGTGCAGAATGATAGAACCGATAGTAGAAGTCAAAGGCGCTTGTCCCCGCACAGTTTAGAAAGCAGGACATCGCAGCGCTATGGACGTCTGTGTTGACATCACACATGCAAGGCAGCTGCTTCTGCCTGGCCAGTGACTGCTTTGTTTTTTTCAGAGACCATAATATTGGGGAATATGGGGATCGACACAGACACTGACACCGAAATAGTGTGAAAAAGGCCGCTTTTATTGAAACAGGTGCACATCACAATTACAAGGCCTAATGCCTAACAAAACTACAACCTCACTTTACAAGCTGTTACCTATGTTACGCTACCCCCACCCCTAAGGTTCTCCCACACAACATTAAAAACCTGCCATTCAGTACCACCTACTGTGACCTTTCAGTTTTGACCTTTGAACGTTACCCTTGGAGTGACCTTCCAGCCTTTCCCTTTGAAATTTGACCTTTGAACTTTGACCTTTGACTTTTGAACCTTTGGTGTGGCCTTTTAACCTTTCCCTTTGAACTTTGAACTTTACCATTTTACCTTTGACCTTTCAACCTTAACCTTTACGACTATTAACCTGCCACTAACCTAATTTCCTAAAGCACCTTAAAGATCCTACCTAGTGAACTTATCTGCCCGTACCCTTTCAGCCTGGATTGCCTCAGTCAATAACAAATAAACTTGGCAAAAACATGTACACATGAGTGCCAACCGCCACCCAGAAAAAAGGGGGGGGCAAACTCCCCTTTTTTCTTCCCCCCAAAAACGGGGAACCGATCGAAACTCTGCAAAAGAAACCTGCACCGAACACTCCCATCCGACGAGAAAAGGGAACCACTAAAAACCTTAAAAACCATCCTACGATTTAGTAATAAAGCAAGCCACATGAGCATCGAAAAAAGAAGTCCTGGCAGCACAAAACCCTTCCAAGTCTTCCAATTGCCAAGTGTACAGACCCAACCGATGTCCCAAATGGCCAGTCCACAACCCACCTGGCCGCCGCTCAACCGATGGAATGACTCACCTGAACGTAAAATCCTAACAACTTATCTTAAGAGGGTAGCAGATACCTCGCACCCAGGCCTCCCTCTCCTCACAAAGCCATGTGCCAAAAAATATGTAGAGAAAATGAAGTATCTAGAAACACTCCCCCCCTGACCAGAACACATTGCTAACAACAGTACATGCCAGACTCCCTAATAGCTAATGCCTGCTATGCCCCGAACCCATGGGCAGCCTTCCCATACCCTGAGAGCCAGCAAACCCCACAGCAACGTGGTTAGCCTAGACCCGGGGTCTCCAACCGGTCGATCGCGAGCTACCGGTAGCTCGCGGAGACCCCGGGAGTAGCTCGCCTGGCCCTTGCTCTGATTGGAGATCTGTGGATGGGGCGGGCCGGGCGAAGCGGATGACCCGATGACGCTCCTCCGATGACGCTCCTCTCCGGGAGCTGCAGACTCCTCTCGTGAGAGTCTGACGTCATCGCCAATAGAAAACGCGCGCTGCCATCGCACTCTCTGCCACTGTGCTACGGGTGCCAGCGCGGAGCTGTAGACGAGAGTGACTTCCACCGCCAGAAGCCGCCACTGCTGCAGGTAAGCTCGCTCTTTTCGTGCCTCTTCCCCCCCTCCTCACATCTGGCGCCCCTCTGACCCCCGCCCGCTGAACACGCTCCGGCTGCTCTCCTGCCTCGCTCCCTCTCTTCCCAGCAGATAGACCCCCTCCCTCTGACCCCCGCTCGGGCTGCTACCCTGCCTCGCCAGACCCCCTCCCGCTGACCCCCGCTCGGGCTGCTCTCCTGCCTCGCCAGACTCCCTCCCCCTGACCCCCGCTCAGGTCTCCTGCCTCGCCAGACCCCCTCCCGCTGACCCCCGCTCAGGTCTCCTGCCTCGCCAGACCCCCTCCCCCTGACCCCCGCTCAGGTCTCCTGCCTCGCCAGACCCCCTCCCCCTGACCCCCGCTCAGGTCTCCTGCCTCGCCAGACCCCCTCCCCCTGACCCCCGCTCAGGTCTCCTGCCTCGCCAGACCCCCTCCCCCTGACCCCCGCTCAGGTCTCCTGCCTCGCCAGACCCCCTCCCTCTGACCCCCTCCGCACCTCTGGGCTGAAGAGCATGTCGTAGGTGGGACACCACAAGATATTGAGGCAAGCAGTATGTATGGTGAACAGAGCTAACAAGCCATTTTCCCTAGCCCAGCAGTAACGTGAGTCCTAGCCACCTCCTGCGCAGATTTGTATACCTTCTTGTGCACAAGAACATTTGACTTGTGGTTGCAACAGTTTGTAACTTTAGATTTATTAGATCTAGCCTGGCGCAATCTCAGCAGCTATAAATGGCCCAAATTCTGAAGAGCCTTAATCCAGCCTTTGCCTGACATGAGGCTCCTGTTCCACATTGGGGGTGCAGGATCCTGGACACTTTGTGTCCAGTCACAGAGACGAGTAGAGGAGTCCCCTGAAGCCCGGCCAAGGGAGTGGGCTCTTGGTGCACATGGTCGCTGTGGTTCATTTCTTCTAGCCCAGAGGCACGCAAAGATTGCCTGCTGTCTTAGTGGCTTCAACAGGCTTTTGCTGGCTGGACTTTAGAGTTGATTTTGCCTAGAATGCATCACTCCTGTTTGTAGATACTAACAGTGGGCCGTAAGGATAAGCGTTGACTCTCAGACTCATTAGTAGTGCTATAAAGGTGTCCTTTCATTTTAGAAACTATTTATTGGCACTTGAATGTATTCGAAATGGATTTTTTTCCAACAGAGGCACTGTGCCAGGTGCTTCGGAGTGCGAGCAAGTGAACACACTTAGGAAGTGCAGGTAATGGGCGAAGCTAGGTAAAAGACGGATGTCGTCACAGAGTGGGGAAGCACTTTTCAAAAGTACGTGCTAAAACCAGGGCCACTGGAATTATGTGGCAGGGGTGACCAAATTATGCAGCATGGTGGACTGAATTATGTGTCAAGAAAAGGCAAATTATGTGGCATAATGCGGCACATTTTGTGAAAGTATTACTTATTATTTTGTAATTTTTACACGTGTTAACATTGTCGGGGCAAAGGCTTCACCTCATTAGAACCAGTTTGAGCACCCAAATACAGCAGTAAGCACCATAAAGGTAACCAGTTAAGCTTTGCAATGGCCCTGCAATGCACAGAAACACCTCAGTGCGTTTTTAGTAACTTTTGATCCATATTACCTGCGACCATCATTTTGTTAAAAATCACCTAATTCCAGTGGCCCTAGCTAAAGGAAGGATTTTCAGTGGGAGAGTCAGCAGTGTGCAGCCAAACGTATTCAGACAACATGAATAGTTAACCGCGGATAATTGCCTGGGGGTATTTTCCTCGAGAGGAGAGTCCATATTTCAAGGTTATAGGTAGAGAGATGTACAGCATTTATAAGCCACAAGCAAAGTCTTGCGCTGATCAACATTTTTGGTTTACGTTTAGTCTGAGGGGTTTCCTGTGTTTCCTCATGTACACCATGGAGTTGTTACTCCTCCTGCAAAGTGGCAATATTTCTTTGTGAGTGGTCTTTGGAACTAGAAATAGACGAGCTGTTTTCCTGCGAGTTAACTTTTAAACAACTTTCTTCACGAAGTCGAAACTGGAAATATTTTGGGGGTTTATTTTTCTTCAGACAACTTAAAAGGCTAAATAAATTTAAATGTGAAAATCCACATGCAGAAAGAGAGAGAGAGAGAGAGGGAAACGGAGAGTGGGAAGAAGTAAGAAATGGAAAGGGCGGGAGCAAAGGGGAGTGCAAAGAGTCACAATGAGAGGAGAGTGACAGGGATGGAGATGAGAGAGAAGTCCACAGAGGAGAAAGCGACAGATGGGAGGGGAACGAGTGGCAATGAGAGGGTGTGACAGAGATGCAGATGAGAGAGGGTGGCGGAGATGGTGAAGGGTGTAAGACACAAAGACACTGAAACACAGAAATGAGTGGGATGCAGAGAAAGGAAGGTGGTCATTTTTTAACAGAAGTAGACACTCGACTTGCTGGGACAAGCACTCAGTATTTCCTCATCCAGCCCAGTGAGTCTCGTGGAAGCTCCCAGAAAGGGGAAGGTGTGACCAGGGGGGTGCTTGTGAGGTGGCACAGGGCGCAGTATGTCTGGCTTCGGGTTTTGTGTTTGTCACTATGTGAGCAAATCGAGTATTTAAACGTCTGCTTGCAACTGCAGAAGCCTCTGTGTACTTTTTTGAGTACAGGTCTTTAAGCCTAAACAAATGTTCTTGAATCTTGCTTTGTGTGTACTTGATAGTGTTTAAGTGTGTTTGTACTTATGTTGGGGTGAAGTTGATGGATATAAAGATGTTGTTACAGATCCTGTTATAACACTTTTGCAAGTGCTTTATCAATCTTCCTGCTTCCTCAAATTTGCTTGAAACTCTTTTTTTTTGCCTCAGTGCAATACCACAATCACTTACGCCTCATCACTTTCAAATGTCACCAGCCGCCCCTGATTACAGCATTATTAAAACTGTCCATGTGGTATTCTTGCCTTTTGTGGATTGAATGTGGACTTCATCAACATTTTTACTCTTGCTACAGAATCAACAGCCAATGATGGGTCAAGAGCCAGGTCCCTCCAAAAGGCCGAAGACTTACCACTTCCATCAAGAGTGGGAGAACGAATTTTTATTTACACAAATCAAAGACAACTGTGTGTGTTTAATCTGTGGAGCAAAAGTTGCAGTGGGGAAAAAGGGCAATGTTGAGAGGCATTTTACAACAAAGCACATGAGTTTTGAGAGGAAGTTCCCTAAGGGAAGCAGCCTGAGGTCACAAAAAGTAAATGAACTGAAATCTGCATTGCAGACACAGCAATCTTTTTTCACAAAGCCAACGAAGAAAGCCACTGCAGCAACTGAAGCATCCTTGGTAGTTACTCATCACTTGATCAAGCACAAAGCAACATTTTCAGATGGAGCAATTATGAAGGAAGCAATGCTTCTAATGGCCCACTCTTTATTCAAAGACTTTAAATTTAGCCCTGAAGTTATGTCTGGCATTTCAGATGTGCAGTTGGGGGCAAACACTATGGTACGAAGGGTATCTGCATTATCGGGCAACGTGACAGAGCAGTTGGAGCGGGATTTAAAGACATGTAAATATTTTTCTCTGCAATGTGATGAATCTGTTGATGCAAGCGATATTGCACAGTTGGCTATCTTTGTTAGAATGGTTTTTGAAGATTTCACGTATAAAGAAGAATTTTTAACTCTGTTGCCTCTGAAAACCACAACCAGAGGGTCTGACATCCACAATGAGGTGAAAAAGTATTTTGCGAAACAAAATGTTCCATTGAAAAAGTTAGTGGCGATAACAACTGATGGTGCACCCGCAATGATAGGGCGTCATTCTGGCTTCATTGCCAATTGTAAAGCAGATCCAGATTTCCCTCCGTTATTAAACTACCATTGCATTATACATCAACAGGCAATATGTGCAAAGGTAATGGGGTTTGATCATGTGATGACTCCTGTTGTTAAAATTATTAATTCAATTCGTGCAAAGGCCAAGCAGCACCGAACCTTCAAATTGTTCCTTGAAGAACTTTCAGCTGAGTATGGTGACCTTTTACTGCACACTCAGATCCGATGGCTTAGCAGAGGAAGAATACTGCGAAGATTCCTTTCCCTATTGCCAGAAGTCAAAGCTTTCATGGAGTCTAGAAATGAAGATACCACACAGCTGTCAAACACTGAATGGTTGCTCGATTTAGCTTTTTTGACAGATGTCACAGAGAAATTAAATTTATTGAACTACGAGTTGCAAGGCAAAAACAAGACAATAGCCAACATGATTAGTTCTGTGAAAACATTCAAAACAAAACTTAATCTTTTCATACAGCATGTACAGAAAAGAAAGTTTCAGCACTTTCCCTCAGTGCTCCAAATCCTGTCAGAAAACAACATTGAGGCTGGGATCCTTGACATACAAAAATACAGTAACCTCCTCGTGAGGCTTAATCAAGAGTTCAGTGACCGGTTTAGTGATTTTGAGCAACTGGAGCCCTGTGTGATGTTCACTTCAAACCCCTTCATGGAAGTGGATCTTAGTGACATTTCAGAGAAAATTAGTGTTCTTCTGAACCTTGACTCTGACACCATGGAAATGGAGATGGTCTCACTTCAAAATGACATTGAATTGAAATCAAGGCAATCTGACATACATTTCTGGAGTCTTGTGGATGCAGAAAAGTTTAAGAACATCCACACAGCTGCATTGAAACTTTTTTCCCTGTTTGGCTCTACCTATCTTTGTGAATCTGCATTTTCCGATATGAACTTCATAAAATCTAAGTTTCGCACACGTCTGACTGACGAACATTTAAATGACTCCATAAGAGTTGCCCTCTCAAACTACACCCCAGATTACAAGGCATTACTGGACACCATGCAGTGTCAAGTCTCTCACTGAAATTATTTGTATGTAGTCGTAATCAATACTTGTTCAGTCGCACTCCCTGGGGAAATGACAAATCTGTTTATTTATTAAAACCAAGATTAAAGTCGCTGCAGAGAAGAATCTTCAGCCTCCTGCAAAGCTTTTTTAGTATTTGAACAAGAACAATGCAATGTGTACTGCAGGCCTGTATTACAAACAATAAAACTTAGCTGGAGAGAAGAATCTTGAGCACGTTTCCAAATGATTATTTGCAGCATAAAAACGAATCAGTTCCACATTGAAGTTAAGATCGCTTTCCATGTATGTTTGTTAATTGAGCCGCATTACAATGATTATTTCAATGACCACTATTACTGGAAGGTCTTAATTTTGGACCTTAATTTTGGACCTGGTAATTGAAATGACTTGAAGCGTCACAAATCCAAAGTCATTCCTTTTGGTGTTCTAGGCCTGTCTTGGGTATTTTGTTCAAACCACAGTATTAAAGGCAATGAAACGAGGCGTGGGGGGGTCTCGCGGAAAAATGCACAAGTTGATTCGGGTTCGGTAGCTCACGACTATGTTCACTGGTCAGAAGTAGCTCTCACTACACAAAAGGTTGGAGACCCCTGGCCTAGACCAATTCACCCCTTTGCCACCTCAATGAGCCAGAACAAACCCCTGCTCAGAGAAAACTTACACACAGGGAAGAGCCACACGTCCCAGAGCCCAAGCCAACAAAAAACTACATACCTGCGAACTGAAGCCCCACCTAACCGTCTCCAGACATATGAACAAGTCTAAGAAAAACCCTCTGCCAGGAGACACCTAGGTGAAAAATATAACCTAAGAGCTCGGATACCCAAAAGGCCCCAGAAGAAAACAAGCCTGTTCATAAAACAAGCGCACTTCAAAAACCCTCCCTGCAAAATACAGGCAACGCCCTAAAACTGAAAAATATCCCCTGATCACCCCCATGACTCCTCCCGCTGACAAACACCTCCCATAAATTGTCCCAGGCCAGAGAAGGAACTGCGCAAGTAGGAGCTGACAAAAACCTACCACCAGCTAAAAGACCCTGCGTTATGTACATACCAAAGCTGTTCCGGTATTGCGGTCGGAATCCTAACCACCTAAATGGCCAGACACAGAAAAACCCCTCCACTGCGAATGAAACCAAGCAGCAGCAAAATTCCCAGTTCACACCAGGGATAAAAAATGCCCAGAACGCCAAATGAAGCCTAAAGCAGCCAAGAACAAACCCGCAACCAAATCACAAACTGCACAACCCTAGCCGCATGCTTGTAGAGAATTTCCACTGCTGCCAAGATGTAAATCCTGAACCAAAAATTCGAATGTGCCGCTTCCACACCCCTCGGCGACAAAGCCACCTGCACAGGAAAAAAGGCTCAAAAACGCCAAAGCCCCTCCCACCAAAATACCCCCGCTCAGACACGACCCCTAAAACCAACTGCCTTGTCAGAATATACCACACCCATCACCACCTGCCGGTCCTGAAAATATTTGAACATCCCACTGAAAGTCATCGTTTCGAAACCATAGTAATCTGTCAAAGGAATGTAAAATTGACCTCCTCATGCGCAGGTCCACCTACACACCAGCCAACAAGCGGATATAGTGTAGAGGCAGCTAATGACCTGACAACGCCCTACCCAATCTCCTGCAAAAAATCCTACCAGCCCTGACTACCCTACAGGCAGCATTGATATAGCCCCACAAAAACTGGATGTCCTTCGGTGTTAATTTATGCTTGCCCACTTTCCTTCCAACAACACCAACGTTTTCGGGTTCTTAACAATCGACCCCGTGCCTGCATTCCTACTAAGTAAATTTCCATGCCCAAGAATGACATGGTCGGCATGGCCCCATTGTTCCTCTGGTGCCAAGGGCCAACCCCACCTCCCCCAAGAGCTCGTGGAAAGTGTCTAGTGCTACCTGGCCCTCTGTGGAGCCCGGGGAACCGACGAAAGAAGACATCTAAATAGTGTGTTACCAGCCTCGGACCAGTGTGCTGTGTAAAATACCCCTGAAAAAAGGTGCTGAAACACTTAAACAAAGCAGAAGACATTGAACAACCCATCGGAAATGCCCTATTCACATACCACCATCCCTCAAACTGGAATCCAAGAAGACCCCAATCAACCGGATGTACGGGAAGGATGTAAAATTAAGATTTTATGACCCTGTCGCCATATCTATAAGTGCGCCCGCGGTCACAACCAATGACATAGCAACTTAAACTGGGAAATATGACATTGGGGCTGCCTCCTCATGCATGTAAATATATACTGAAAACTCCTCAAGCCACGATAGGTGTCATCTTTGTCCACACTGACCCCATTCTTCTTTGAGAACACCCCTCCCAATCGAAGAAAGCAATCAAATCATCCACTGGGCAGCCATCAAAAGGACCTGTCAACCCTCCTTCACGGATTTCTTTGTCCAACTTGTGTTGCACCCCTGCCATATGTTAAAATGCTGACTTCGAAAGTCTTTAGACACCGCCTCCGCTGAGGCCCCTTTTAAACCCAACGAAAACCCCTCTTCAAAACTCTCCAACAGGACCTGCTCTGCTTGCAAACCCTCATCTTCCCCAGACCTTGACGCCAAAGCTGTAGTCCGACTGGTGTAGAAGCTTTTGGGCCCGTGACCCTGAAATTCCTTACCGCCCCTACCACCCGGGGATTTTTGTGGAGGCCCAGATGTGCAAGCACCTGTCCGGTGCCCCTGCTGGTTTCCTTGCGCCCTGCCTCCCCAACACCTAACCAAGCGGTGTTTCCTTCCGCACTGAGAGAACTCGGGTATGAACTTATCTTATCTTATCTTATCTTATTGTTTTGGTAAAGCGCTACAGCTGCCCCAGCAATGAGGCGTCCCGGCGCTGAAACCCAGATCAGATCCTGAGCGTGGAGAGTCCATGGACAGAGGAAGGATTACAGGCAAGGGAATAGAAAAGTTTTCACTGCTTTCCGGAAAGCAGATAAGTTGTCTATCGAGCGAATATGATGTGGTAGTTCATTCCACATCTTGGCTCCCAGGAACCTAAAGGAGCGGCCGCCCATGCGGCAGAGTTTTATGCGTGGGACGCAAAGAAGGTTTTGGTTGGAAGATCTTAGGTTCCGTGACGGCGCATAGGGAGTGAGAAGGGGTTGAAGTAGAGGGGGGGTGTTGAGTTTGAGAATTTTGAAGGTCATGATGAGGGTCTTGAACTTGATTCTGGAGTCAACGGGGAGCCAGTGCAATTTTCTGATGGTCGCTCTGGCTGAGCATCTGCGGGGAAGGCCGACCAAAGTTCTAGCGGCCGAGTTCTGCACGCGTTGGAGTCGTGCTAACTCACATTTGTTGGCACCAAGAAGGAGCACATTGGCATAGTCTAGACGCGAGAGGATGGTGGCTTGGATGATGAGTTGGCGGGTCTTTGCGTCGAAGAAGCCTAGTATGTGGCTAAGGCTTCTCAGTAAGCCAATGCAGGTGCCGGCAACTTTTTTGGTGTGGGCTCGAAAGTTGAGTGAGTCATCCATCCAGACACCCAAGTTTTTCACTAGGGTTTTGGGGGGAGGGATGGTACCAAGAGAGGACGGCCACCAGTGCTCATTCCAAAGGCTGGTGTTTTTGCCAAGGAGAAGCACCTCTGTATTTCCGCCATTAAGTTGTAAACAGTTCGTAGTCATCCATTGGGCGACCGCAGAGAGTCCGTTTTTGAAATTAGAGGAAAAGTTGGAAGGACTATCTGAGAGGGCGATGGCCAGTTGTGTATCGTCAGCGTACGATACTAATGTCAAGCCCCATTCTTTGGCCACTGCCGCCAGAGGCTGAACATAGAGATTAAAAAGAGAGGGGCTTAACGCAGAGCCCTGCGGGACTCCCTGTTCAATAGGGTGGGGTTTAGATAGAAAGGGGGGGGCAGAAACTCGAAAGGACCTGCTCTCGAGGAAGGATCTGAACCACTCCAAGGCATGACCAGTTACTCCAAAAGTCTCCAGACGTTTAAGAAGGATGACATGGGATACCGTGTCAAATGCCGCGCTGAGATCCAGAAGGATCAGCGCAGCACTTTGACCGGCATCTAAGATCGTCCGGAGGTGCTCTGTGGTGGCTAAGAGAGCAGACTCAGTGCTATGGCCTGGTCTGAACCCGTTTTGTGATGGGTCCAGAATGTTGTTTTTGACCATATGCTGGGATAGAGTGCTGTTGACATGCGCTTCAGCGAGTTTGGAAAGCCATGGAAGCAGGGAGATTGGTCGAAAATTCTCCGGTTTAGATGGATCTAGGGTGGGTTTCTTGATGATAGGCGAAACCCACGCTTGCTTCCAGGCAGATGGTACACACGCTGAAGTAAAGGAGAGGTTCAGGATGGCGGTTAACGCTGGTAGGAAGAAGTTGAGTGACTCTAGGAATTGAGCCGGGCGCATGGGGTCTGCGGGGGAGCCAGATTTGACTTTATTGCATAGTCTGATGAGGATGTCTTTGGAGATTTCTGGAATGTAGGTCAAGGTCGAGTAGCTAGGAGAAGCAGAAGGATTGCTGATAGTATTAGGGTCGTGCTGGGGGAAGGAGGTGTAGATTTTCTGTACCTTGTCAACGAAGAACCTGGCAAGTTCTTTGCATTGTTGCTCGGAGGAAATAGTAGGGAGGGGTGTTTTGCTGCTCTGTAGTTCTTGTACGAGTTTGAAGATTTCTTTAGCGGGGGTGGGACTAGACATACCATACTCCCTTGTGCCCAAGCCTTCATAAAAACTCCCCTCACGCTCCTGATGCTGACGGTGTAGCTATTGTCCTATCCTCCCCTCCCCTGAAGGGGCCAGCACCTACAAGTAACCACTTACGGTAAGTATAGGCCTTCCAGTTTACATTTGTCAACGGCACCGTAAGCCGCTCGGCCAGCTCATACCTCTCTTCCTTAGACCCTCCTTGGACCGTATCTCCTTGTGAAGTAGCTTCAACCTTTCAACGTTTCCCCCCCCTTCAAACGTGCTCTTTCATGGCCAACATCAAATGCGCACCTGGGGCCTTTTGCTACACCCATGTACAGGAGGTTTTATTAAACTAGCTCTTTACTCTGCAAGGCTCTTTACCTAGCCCGTCCGTCCAGTATTCAAGCCACTCTCCACTTAGTGCCTGATGCGACCACTTCATCGGTCCCCACACCTCGGACTCTAATATAATTACCCATGTGGAGCTTACCACCCGGCTCTCCCATACATCGTCACCCTTTGTCTCCACCGATACCATTTTTGGATTTGCCCATGGAAGCACCTTCTCACTCCGCTCGGTCTCTGATATATTTACCCATGTGGAGCTTACCACCCGTCTCCTCCCAAACATCGTCACCCTTTGCCTCCACCGACACCATATTTGGTTTGGCCCGTGGAACAACCTTCTCACTCCGCTCTTTGACCGATTCACCTACGGAGCTTACCACCCAGCTCCTCCCAAAAATACTTCACCCTTTGTTTCCACTGACACCATTGGCTCCATGCCATTTGCTCAACTGGGTCCACCGTCTGAGGAACCCTCACCCAGAGCCGCACTCTCATCCGGGCCCCAACGCCGCTGCCCACATGGGCTGCACCGCCTCCGGTGCCTGAAAAATTCTAAAAGACACATGAGAAGGCACCCCTTCCACATTGTCCCTCCACTCCCCTTCCTCAGGGAAGTCATCATAATACAGTACAAACGATTCCTCAATCTGCATAGAATCCATCATAAAACCCACACTGCGGGCCTCAGCCGACCCAGCATTGCCTACACCAACCCTAGCGGCCTGTGAAAATACTCCTGGCGAGGGAGCCGCTGTACACGCCGGTACTCCCCCCTGCGGTGACTGCAGCATCTGTTTTACGTTGGGGTCAGCGAGGTCGCGCCTGACCTTCGTTTGCTGACCACGCCGCAGCCGGTACGGAATGTGCCGCACAAGGCTCCACCCCCCCTTTCTCCTCATTGCATTGGGGCCGCTCTTCGCCCTGCTGACTGAGTCCTGTTTTTCGTTGGGGCCAGCGAGGTCGCGCCTGACCTTCATGTGTTGGCCGCGCCGAGCTCCCCTGCCGGAATGGAATGTGCCGCGCAAGGCTCCACCCTCCCTTCTCCTCGGTGCATTGGGGCCACACCTCACCCTACCGAGTCTGCCGACCTACGACGCTCCTCAACTTATGAAAAACAAATTTGGACTGGAGTGCTGGGAGCGCCCAAAAACTACCTAGCCTGCAATCTCCCCTGCCCAAGGACCACCCTCGAAAAAAAAAAAAAAAAAAACGATCAGCACCCTGCCCCCTGAGCCTTAAGTCACCGTACTTATCCGGGAGGGCGGCGGAGGGGGAGGGGTCCCCCTCCGCCACATCCCCACTCCACCCAAAACATCCTGAAAAAACCAGGCGCGGGGGAGGCCCTGCGTGACGAACTCCCCACTCACCATAACCAACCACAAAAGACCCCAACCTCACTTCCTCAGCACAATGACTGAAATGCTGAACTGCGCCCCTTAATGGGGGCTCTCTCTGGTGGAGGGGTACTAAGGTACCTGTAGCCCCCAAACCCAGAGCCCCTAAACCCCTTTCACCCAAGAAGAAAAAAGGAACTATGCTCTCCCAAGCATACACCCCTGCCACCGGAACCAATTCCCCCTCTGAAAATCCAAAAGACCTCACCTCACCCTCTCCCCCATTCAGGACCTGCTAAGGAGACACCCCGTGGCTGAAACTCCCCCCACCCCCCAAACTGGGCCCATTCCCCCTCCCCTATAAAAACTGCCACCCAATGACACCACCCCACCCCCCCTTACCTCGCCCCCACTGCCTTCACCACCGGACATGACATGCCAAACCAGGGCCGCTTTTCTAGACCGCAGGTGGTCCTGCTCCAAAACCGGGTTCATTGTTAGGCGTTTACGACGTGCAAGCAGCCAACGCCGCTGTTATGTCTCCAATTAATAAATTCCTGTGACCTGCTCCGTCCAAAAGCCGAAGCCATAACAAGCCAAAAATAACTAAACTTCAGCACAAAAATTTCCCCGACTAAAATAAAAAATTTCCTGACTAAATGCTCCCAGCCACCAGGTCACCAAAGAAAAAATTCTAGAAAGATGGGGACCAGCTACCGGGAAAGCTCAAAATTGTGACAGGAACACACAAAATGGAGGAATAAATATCCCTTGGGCTAGAAAATAGCCAAAACAGCCCAACAAGCCCAACCAGCCCAAAAAGCCCAACCAGCCCAAAAAGCCCAACCAGCCCAAAAGGAAGGGGGAGCAGAGTCCTGTGTCGCTCCCATTCCCCAAACATCCCGGGGGCAGACCTCTCTACGCTCGGCTGCCCCCCAAGACCCCATGGCGTACGCTCGGCTGCCCCCCAAGACCCCATGGCGGGGTCCCCGTAGTTCCATATTCTCAAAGATAAATGGACAGCGGTATCCGTGGCCAATAAAAGGGGGGCCTGGGGGAAGCGTTGTGTGAGTGGGTGTGTGTGTGTGTGGGGGGGAAGAGATTACTCGGTCCGCAAGGGTCGGACATTACCCGCTGCTAACTCTTAATATTTCTGGCAGTTCGGCGCAGTGTGAGCCCACAGTTGTCATCACAAGAGATGGGTCTGAGATCCTGACGGGTGCACTTTAGCGCCTGAGGAATTCCCGAAGCGCATCTTTGCACCCAGACTGGCGGAGACCCTAGTGGAGATGTTCTTTGTGTGCTGGCTCGGGGATACAAACGCTCAATGTCCCATGTTTGCGTGCATATACAAAGAGGTCAACAAACACCTGACTGGGTCTGCATTGTGCGGGCGGCGTTACGACTCAATGAATGACAAGTTCATGCCTGGGGACCACGAAAATACGTTTAATCTATGCAGGTCAGTTCCAGAAGGTGACACAATATGTTGCCAGCACTGCTGTTAATTTCGCAGTCACGTATTTTGATTTTGCTTCATGCACTAATGATTTTCCCCAAACCCCGTTTTGTCAGCAGTATTTACCAACAGAAAACAAACACGTCTGAACCGTCTGCGCCTGCTTAACCCCTTCAACGCTGATGATGAGCTAGGCTCGTCATGGCGTAGCCTCCTCGCACGCTGATGACGAGCCCAGCTCGTCATGTAAAGTGCGTTTTAAAAAAACTCAGCGTGCGAGCGGAATTCCGCTAGCGCGCATGGTGTTAAAAAGCGCCGTTTACCGTTTTTTTTTCTCAATTTCTATTCGTGCACTATATGACAAGAGTAATTTCTTTCCATCCAGTTTGGCACTTAACTAAACCGTAAGGTTAAAAACCAGATGACGGTAATCACCACAATACATTAAATCATTTTGAACTTGTCAGTGACTCCTGTGAATATTGTTTATGATTAATAAAAAGCGCCTGCATTTATTACCACCAGAGAAGGAAGACATGAAAGCAAATTTGGTTACAGTTACACTACGTGATTTCAGCGAGAAAACCAATATTTTATGTAGGGAGAAAAACAACATGGCTACATTTCGTAACAAAGCATAACAACAGCAACGCATTTCTGGCCCTTTGCAACGTTAAAATTGGAACTACACATTGCAAACTGATTTAGGTATGTAAAAACCAGTGTGGCTGATGGCGCCGTCACACATGCAATACGACAACTGCTACGTGTACATTAACACCTGAGACCTTCCCAAGAAACACTGACAGTGCTAAATACGTACTTGGGAGGTCTTCCGGCGCAGTGCAACTTTGTAAAGCCCCTAGGGTGGTGCTTACTGCTTACACTATCTCTCCCCTTGAACGGAAAAAAAGGCAGTCAAGAAATGCACTCACGTAGGGAATTATGACATAGCATACCTAAAACAAGTGTTTTGAACGAAAGAAAAGCGTGTCCGTGCGCAATGACATGTTAGGTAGTAAACTCGAGCCCCGATGTATACAAATACACTCACGTGCAAAATTAATCACAGCTGGACTCTCATACCGATACTTGCAAATACACCCCGACCACGTTAAAGTTGAAAGCGCGTTAAGTTTAAGGCATGTTAAACATCCAGGGATGAAATAAATACCTGTTGAAAAATAAAAAAAGATGAATGCACTACAGTGCAGATGATAGCGAGAACGAGGCCTGACACGCAAATCGGATTTCCAGGCGGGAGAAAGGAGAGGCGTGACACGCACAAACTGTCCGGAAGGAGCGGAAAAACAACGGAGCGGGCAGCGGAGTCTGGACACGGAGGAACAGGACGAGAGGAGTATTACCCGGTGAGGGGGGGGGCGTTGGGGCACATTGACGGCACCCGCCCCCCCAGTGTGGAAGCCCTGCGTGTGCCCGGTGAGTGGGGTTGGGAGGGTGTGTGTGCGCGCGTTTGTGTGTGTATGTAAGCCCTGAATGTTGGGGGGGGTGAGTGTGTGCGCGTGGGAATGTGTGTGCGCATGCGTGACTTTGCCTGTGTGTGATTGCGAGAGCATGTGAATGGCAGGCAGGGGATGTGCACGGCCACGTGCGCGCCCTCGAGGGCAAATCGGAGACAGCAGAGGCTCGTGCATGTACTCTGTCTCACATTCCCCTGAACACACCAACAAAAGATGTCAAGCAGACAAAGCATGCTTCGCATGCTTTTTAGGTCTGCTCGACCTAAAAACACAGGAGCTAAGTATACTATCAACTCATTTCAAGTCGCAGCTCTGAAGCCAGCCTACAGGTTTGTGGAGTTTCAGAGCCCTGCTCACTTTACTGCTTTGCAGAGATGAATGCTGCATTCGATGGATAAGGCTTCTTGGCTTTGCCTCCTCTAACTGCAGAAATGCGGCTGCAGCCTGACATCTTACAACTCCTTCCGTTATATATAACAATATATAACATTTTGCAGACAGTACTACATTACAACTACGAACAAACTACTATATGCTATAAACAAACCCATGGCTCGACCTCAGTTCTACAGTCTTTCAGATACCGTGGCCTGCCAGGAAGCATCCTGTTGGCCTTGCGCCTGTGGTCACATAATGAGAGGAGCAGGCGCTGTAAGTATTGGTTGGGTACTACTTCCTGTGGTAATGTCTAGGTCACTGACGCCTGAAGCCTCAGCAAACATGTTATTTTATTTTATTTATTTAAAGAGTTTTGTATAGCGTGAACAGGACCCGTGCGTATCAGAGCGCTTTACATATTAAGAGGTAGTAAGGAGATACAACTTATACAGATTAAATGTATCAGTATATATGACAATAAGAGACAATTATTTGCATGTGGGCTACTTTAGTGCTAGACTGGATGCTTCCTCTCATCCAAAAACATGTGCAGCAGCGGGGTCCTTCGATCAGGTAGCGCCACAGTTGCTGCGTGGCAAGGAAAGATCAACTATCTTGCAAGTGCGACAATCTAAGGAAGTGTGTCCTGGTGCATCAGTGAAAGGCAGTGCTGTAAATGGAAACATAGAATTAACAATTTGCTAACATTCGTGCCAAGAATTTTCAATTCTATTAAGGACAGGAGGCGTGGATTATGCTTTCTCTATTTCTTTACTGAAAATTACAGCAGCCAATCAGTATACAGTAAAGAAACAAGCATTTACAATGCAATGGTTTCGCCTTTGGAAAAGTTAGAGCTATTGGCATTGCTCATGACATTTCTTTTTTTTTTTTTACTTATAAGTAAATGGCATTGTTATTTACATTGCCAACCTTAATGAAGGTCGAAGTCTCACAATGCCTGTCTCACAAGGCACACAGATACACAGCAGTTACCCACTTCACAAGGCATAACATACACTCAACTTCCGACATCACAAGATACAAAATGCACTGCAGTACCTTATGCAAAATGCACAAAGTGGGAGGGGGGGGGGGGGGGGCGGGAAAGGCACGGATAGTGGGAGGGGGGCGGGCAGGCACACGGACAGCGGGAGGGGGGCGGGCAGGCACACGGACAGTGGGAGGGGGCGGGCAGGCACAGGGACAGTGGGAGGGGGCGGGCAGGCACACAGCAATCTGTCTAACATATAGAGATTTCATATCAAAGTGGTGTGAGGGGGAGAAAAGTGTTGATTGAGACACTGAAGAGCATCTCTCCTTCCACAAATATTAGTATAGTTTGTTTCACAGTCTCATATTTTCAGAACGAAAACATGTTCGGTTATAAATATCAATAGCAACGTAATTGTGTTTACTCATTCATCTAACACTGCTAACAAGGACTGGTGAAGCCAAAAAGTCCTGCATGTTTTAGGCCTATGTTTGTTGTTTTAAGTCTCATCTTTAATTGCGAAGGCCACACCTCTTTGAAAGGATTCCTAGTTATGCTTCCCTGGCCACGCCGCTTTTTAATAAGCCCCTAACGTTTTCATTCCACTCCAAGCCCTGAATAAAAAAATATTATTATGGAACCTCTGCAGGTTTGTGCCATATGTACTAAGTCTGTGCGGTTATCATAGATTGCCACTGCATACCTAACCATCTCATCGCTATAATGCGGCAAACCCAGTGGTATCGACTTCATGAACATGCAGTAAGGTGTACATGCCGTTTCGTGGCACACCCTTTTATGTGGTGACATAAGTTGTGTCCAGGGGCTACCGCATGACTAGTGAGATCTCCCTAAAATGTAACTTAGGCTGGACACTTTAGAGCTAGATAAAGGCTTTTCGCATTTGTGAGCTTGTCTTCATTGACCTACATAACCTCTGTGCAAAACCCCCATATGTTGTGCTTTTTATAAAGTATGAACCCCAATATTGAATTTAGGCACTGGGAATACTCCACAACCCTTTTCTAAACAATTTACATGCGGCATACAGGCTTTCATGGCACGGGAGGGGGCGGGCAGGCACACGGACAGCGGGAGGGGGGAGGAAACGGCAAGGAGGGCGGGCAGGCACAGGGACAGCGGGAGGGGGGTGGGCAGGCACACGGACAGCGGGAGGGGGGCAGGCAGGCACACGGACAGCGGGAAGGGGGAGGAAACAGCAAGGAAGGCACTCACCTGGACTTCCTCCGGCGGCTGTCGGCCGCAGAATGGCGAAAACAAACACATAAAAAAAAAACTCCGCCCACCGCCGCGATGACGATCGGGGAGGGAAGAAATCGCGGGAACGCCCACGAATCTGGTCCGGCCTTGACGGACAGATCCGGCTTCCAATGGCTAGCCTCCATTTAAGGAGCTAGCCAATGGGAGCCGGGGGACGTTCCTATATCCCATATTGTAATCATTAGGATTTCGCCTGCGCGAACTGCTTGCGCAGTAACGCCAGGCAAAACCTAATAATGAACAGAGCATAAGAGACCTTGCATTGCTGAAATCTAGAACAGCCTAGCTCTCTTAAAGTGGCAGCTTCAAACTTCATTCTTAAGAGTTACCTTCCCTTGTGTTTCCTTTACATAGAAGATAAGTGTTTTATTTATATGTTTTATTTTTGTCTAAACTGAAAAACATGCAAAGTCAAATAGCCATTACTATTTAAATTCTGAAAAAGATTTCTATTATGTATTCTTGTTGATCCCGCACAAGGATGACGAAATTCATGAATATTACGGAAAATTAAATTTTGAAAAATCTTTGCTTACATGCCTGACATTTTAGATTGTGCACAAATTAAAACCAAAAAGGTACATTTCTCTGTAGGATTTTAGACCTTCAGCTTCACAGTTAAATGGTTACTAAACGTCCCTTTTGCTAAGAACAGGAGTGGGTATTTGCCGAGCTTCTTGATAAATGTCCAATAGAAAAAAGCCTTGCCTTTACGCCTCATGTGTCTCATTAAGAGACGCACCTATCATAATAAAATCCGGATAGAGAAAGCCACATATTATGCAGACAAAATTCAGGGGGCAGAGAATTCTGCCAGGGAACTGTTCAGCATATATAAATCCCTAGCCACCCCTAAAACCTCTACTCAAGATGAAGAGTTCTCAGTAGTAGCATGCAACCGCATTGCTAACTACTTTGGAGATAAAGTGTCTAAAATTTACTCTGCCTTTCCCGAAATCCCTCCTGCAGCGGAAGAGCCTGCAGACCTAGTATCGAAGGAAGATGATCAAAATCTGCTACTTAACTTCACCATCCCCTCACCGGAAGAGCTAGTCAAAATCTGCAGATCTGTTAAATCTGGCTCCCCTCGAGACCCTGCATCCCCAAAAAGGCTGAGTGATAGTCTGGAGATCCTTGAACCCTATATTAGGCACGTGCTAGATGTCTCCTTCCGATCCAGCTCTATTCCTGAGGATTGGAAACAGGCTGTGGTGCTTCCCCTCCGCAAAAAGCCCAACATTAGCTTTGAGAAGTTGGACAACCTACGCCCCATCTCTCTGCTGCCTTATTTTTCTAAGGTAGCGGAGAAGGTGGTAAACAAACAGCTAATGAAGTATGTGGAGGAAGGCAACATTCTTCACCCTACCCAATTTGGGTTTCGGCCCCGTCATTCTACAGAGTCTGCCCTTCTTAGGGCCACTGAATCCCTCAGGCAGGGTGCAGACGAGGGACAAACCATGGCTCTAATCCTATTAGACCTCAGCGCTGCGTTCGACACTGTAGCACATTCCATCTTGCTACTGTGTCTGAATAAAGGAGGGGTGAGAGGGGCAGCATTGAAATGGATTTATTCATTTCTTACTGGCCGAGGCTTCCAGGTGAGGCAGGGTGACCACTACTCCGAGCGTATTTCTTTGGACCAGGGGGTGCCGCAGGGCTCGTCCCTGAGTCCAACACTTTTCAACCTTTATGTCGCTCCTATTGCCACCTTAGTAGAGAGTCACGGCCTCTGTTTGGTGTTGTATGCCGACGACACGCAGTTGGTTATCTCCCTGTCGCGTACACCCAGTCTCTCGGCGGACATCTTCAGAGCTTGCATGCAAGATCTAGCTGCCTGGATGTCCGCCAACTGCCTCAAGCTCAACGGAGGCAAGACCGAGGTGCTGGTCGTGGGGGGCTGCCAATCAGCGTGGACGTCGGCATGGTGGCCATCTTGTCTAGGTCCAACACCCACCCCGTGCCAGAAAGCTAAGAACTTGGGCATCTGGTTTGATACTGACCTTACCTTCATCCCCCAGATCAATCAGGTGGTCGGATCATGTTTTGGGACCCTCAAAAGTCTCAGGAAGACTTTGAAGTTTTTACCTGTGAGAGCCCGACAAACCTTGGTGCATGCACTAGTCACATCAAAGATGGACTATGGCAATCTTCTCTATTTTGGGACCTTAGAGAAGAATCTCAATCGCCTACAGGTCCTACAGAACGCCGCTGCCCGATTAGTGCTTAGACTACCCAGAAGAGCCGCATCTGCAGCGGCCCTTCGGTCTCTGCATTGGCTCCCGGTCAGAAGCAGGGTAGAATTCAAAGCTTTATGCACGTGCCATCGGATCATTAATGGGAGATCTCCTCTCCCTTTGCAAGGACTTCTGACCTCTTACGAGCCTTCCCGCTCGTTGAGATCCTCCGGCTCTGGACTCCTGGTTGTTCCCAAGGTGTCTAGAGCACGGATGGGTGGAAGATCCTTCAGGCACCTTGCAGCCTCAAGATGGAACAAACTACCCATGGCATTGAGATTAGAGTCATCAGAATCAATTTATAGAGCCAAACTTAAAACTGCACTATTCGCTCAGTAAGGTATGCCGCTTCTATAGGTTCCAGTAAGAGTCGCTCCTCAGCGCGGGGACACGCTGCTGTGCGTCACCATGCGCTTTACAAAACCCCCTAAATAGAAATAGAAATTTATATGAGCAGATGGTGCTGGGTACAGTGCCGCACATGGGGGTGTGCCAACCGCACTACATTATTCCACAACTTGCATGAAACCGTCAGGCGCTTATTTCAGCACAGCATGCATTGCTCCCAGTATACCATACATATCAGTGTGTAAAAAGAGTGGTCGCCCATCATGCAATAGCTCTTGTAAAATCTGGGAGAGGACAGTAGTATGAATCAAGGTGCACCCTTCTGACTGCTGCATCCGACTGTATTATGATACTGCTCTCACCACAGTGCATGTTGCACTGAGCAAGCTTGGGTTTAAGTCTCAGCAGAGGCTGCCATAATGATTATCTGGCCGAATCACACAAAAGTGAACAACTTAACCTAAGCCTTGGTTTTAGAGCTGGGTTTGACATTTTGGTGTACGTTTTGCAGTGTGATCTTTTTATGTATAATAAAAATAATTTGTTTTTAATCAATGTTTCACTCTAAAGTAATTATGTGCTATGTTGCACCGCCAGCCACTACCTACTGCAGAGCTTTCATCTCGATATTCAATCAATTAAACCAAGAGATACTGAAGGAGACTTAGGAAACCAGAACTCCTCAACAAGAAATAGAGTAGGCCCTCTTCAGTGGCCACATTAATTGCAATGGCGCCAATAACAGGAGGACCAGCCCAATCAGAAATTTGAGCTCATAGGGACCCGTGGATCGGTTTACTTCCTTCCAGACCTTTCGGATTCTGAAACCATCAGAAATCTCTGAGTGAACATCTGAATCAAAATGAGGAATGACCAGGTGTATCGGACCTGGAACTTCTGGTGAGTCTTAATTTCTCAGGAGACCCCTTCTTAATTCTGTGTTGTGGCAGCAAAAGGGCCCCCTTGTGCATTAAAATCTTTGCATGCAGAGGAATTGTAATGAGAACCACCGTACAACGGGAGGGGGCGGGCAGGCACACGGACAGCGGGAGGGGGGAGGAAACGGCAAGGAGGGCGGGCAGACACACGGACAGCGGGAGGGGGGCGGGAAGGCACACGGACAGCGGGAGGGGGAGGAAACGGCAAGGAGGGTGGGCAGGTACAGGGACAGCGGGAGGGGGGGCAGGCACACTGACAGCGGGAGGGGGGAGGAAACGGCAAGGAGGGCGGGCAGGCACACGGACAGCGGGAGGGGGCGGGCAGGCACACCGACAGCGGGAGGGAGGAGGAAACGACAAGGAGGGCAGGCAAGCACAGGGACAGCGGGAGGGGGGCAGGCACACGGACAGCGGGAGCGGGGCGGGCAGGCACACGGACAGCGGGAGGGGGGGAGGAAACGGCAAGGAAGGCACTCACCTGGACTTCCTCCGGCGGTGGTCGGCCGCAGAATGGCGAAAACAAACACATTAAAAAAAAACGAAACTCCGCCCACCACCGCGATGACGATCGGAGAGGGAAGAAATCGCGGGAACGCCCACGAATCTGGTCCGGCCTTGACGGACAGATCCGGCTTCCAATGGCTAGCCTCCATTTATGGAGCTAGCCAATGGGAGCTGGGGGACGTTCCTATATCCCATATTGTAATCATTAGGATTTCGCAAGCGCAAACTGCTTGCGCAGTAATGCCAGGCAAAACCTAAAAACGGAACTACAATACCCATGATACCTGGGCAACCATAGAGTACATAACAGTATATAAAGGGTCATAGAGGTCACAACTTCCTCTTTCTTTGTCCATAACCATCACTATAGGAAAAGTTCAATAGCGGCAAACTCAAACAATCAATGAAGGACGTCCCGCGGAGAGGTCATCAGCAGGTTGAAGTGAGGAGGTAACATCCGAAATTCACTGGAACAACCAAAGACCAACCAACAGGAGAAGACTGAACCATGCTTCATTTAAGGTCGGAGCCTGGTAGAAGGAAAACAGAGCCGTAAAATTCATCCCATATAAATTTAAAAAAAAATCCATCTCATTAAGGATTAAACACAGAATCCATGACAGGGCGGGAACATTTCGTAGAACAGTCAATATAATGGCAAAGCAGAAATGCATAAAACAATTTAATCAATCATAAGAAATAAAATAAGGGTGGGATTATCCTCACCTCCTGTCCTTAATAGAATTGAAAATTCTTGGCACGAATGTTAGCAAATTTTTAATTCTATGTCAGGACGGAGGCTCCGATTATGCTTGTTCACAGCTTATCCACCACTACTGAAGCAACACTTACAATAGGTTTAAAATAGAATGTCTTAAATACAGAGTCAGAAGACCAATCAGCGACCTTCATGATGTCATGAAGACTGACACCCATCGAAAGGCCTTGGAAGCCGTAGCTCCCCGTGCCGAATGGGCACCAAAGAGGGAAACATCAATGCCTGCTTCCAGCATGAGCCATCTTTATCAGCGTGCTAGCGTAGCAGGAGTAACAGGTCTGGAAGGTTTCTGCAAAGCAATCAGTAATTGACCTTGTAAATCAGAACAAAAAGGTGCAGTGCTTACCTCGTAATCCTTGATACATTGGACCACACACAGCTGAGGGTTGTGAGGAAAAGAAGGATACGTAACTGAAGACGTATTACATTTAGTCCGTCTCGATACAACAAAAGTAAAGCCCTCCGGGGAGAATGGAGTTCTGGACTTTTTGGTTCCGTCCAGAGGTGTCAGGGTACAACACCCAAAGACCCCGGAGTTCCAACCTGTCTTGGTGCACAAATGAACAGAAACACGGGCTTCTCGATGGTGGCGTCAAAGACCAAAGGTTTATTACTGCAGGGACACAGAAGTCACAGATACTACACACGGGCAGTAATCAGGAGCCTGTTCGATTTGTACAAAGTGGGTTGCTCCTTATATACGAAATTTTAAGCTGGGGGCGGATTCTTTACATGTAATACATTCCCAAAACCTTTGTGTCTAAAACAATAAATATTTGGTGTTACACAGGAACCGTCGATAATATCTGAGGCCAAACATTGCGAAGAGAGGGGTTCCCACTAGTTTGCCACAATTCCCTGTCAATATTGCATTCAGGACCCGGACCGCCTCATCGTAAAGTTCGTTACCTCCCCCTAATAAAGATTCAGAAAGAAAGAAACAGAGCCAGGTGTGGAAGATAGAAAAGTGGGATAAGGGATGTTTGTGGGTTGTAAATGGGCAAGGCTACCGGCTTTGGCCGCCTAATCATGATCAGGTACAATGGACACGAAGACCAGTTTGGCAGGACTGGCCTCGGGCAGAGGAGGTAGCCTTTGTCGAGTCATGCAGCTACAGCGTGATCTGGTTTAAGGTGCACGTGTCATGAAAGAGGTGAATCTCCGGCTAAGGTTACGTGTCCTTAATCGAAATGAAGTGATCAGAGGCTATTGCATATGTGAGGGCAAGAATCACAAAATGGCGGCCATGATTTAAGATGGATGCCATGGGTAGATCAGAAATGTGTTTATAGAAGGAGTGCTCTTGCTCGTAGCGTAGCGAAAACACCAGGATATACTAAATGGACCATTTGCGGTTCACTGATACCAATATTATGTATTTTCGACAAACTTGAAAACACGGGTTCAAGTCGTCACGGAACCGTCACGGAACCTCAGACCCTCCTTTTGCCCTTACATAGGCAATTACTCAGTCTATGTCAGAATCTAGTTCTATGCTCATCAGGTCAGTGACATGCTGTTGTATCATCATCCTTTCTCGTGTCTTTTCTCCAAACGCAGGTGGTTTTCTGAGGCAAGTTGCAGCACAAAGACTACACAGAGCAGGACCACACTGGATAATCAGACAACATGAGAATAGGAATACTAAGATGACACCAATGACCATTAGAACCTTCCATCCCCACGCTGATATCAGAGTCCAAAACCACTCCATGAAGGACCAGTTTCCCTTGTCTACATGTATGGAGTCTGAAATCTTGTGCAACTTAGAGATCGCCTCATAGACCGTTGGAGCATTATTAGGAATAAAGACACAGCAGCTCGATTGGATCATTCTACATACCCCACCTCGATCTGCAAGTATAACGTCTAGAACCATACGGTTCTGCAACGTCATGAGCCTATCCGCCTGAAGCTCAGCTGTCAGATTGCTAAGGGCACCAGCAGTTTCGGTAATAGTAGATTCAACTACCCGTGTTAGCTGACGTATGTTTCTACTATTGGCCATAGGTCCCCAGAACGGAAGGAAGCCTTTGAAGAAGTCTCCAGCTTCCTGACCAGCGGTATCTTCCTTGCTGAAGACACCTCTCGCTATTCTGGTTCTGTGGTAATCAGGTGAAGCAGTGTATGTCGGAGGCAATAGTCGAGCAATATAACATGATCCAGAAAAGTCGGCAGGCAACCATGTATAAGCTCTGTCTCGACAAATGAAGTAGGTACCCCTAGCAGTAAGAAAGGCAGGGGAAGAGTTAGCTGGAAACACATAAGTCTCTACGCACTCACTCCTCCCTAGCTGAGCTCTCGGATTTCTCCCATTACCTTGCAAACAGACCTGACCTCGGTGAGGTACGACCCAGATTGGAGTTGAGCTTTTACGCTTGCTTTCTCCTAAACTAAGGCGATACTCTGAAGTATTCCAACTTAAATATACTCGCAATTCGTCTCTAGGGTAAGATGGAGTATTATTGACGTCCTTGACCATGTCAATAATTCCCTGGACTAAGGCTTTGTTGGCAGAGTTATATTTAGTGGAACGCGGTGGACGTGGAGGATAGGTTTCAAGGGCATAAGCAAAGATGGTTTGGAAGGCCTGAAATGATCCATTATAGCTGTAAGGCAAAACCAGATATGGAATACCTTTATCCATAGTGTGGGGTATCAAGCCACACACCCAGCAGTCTGTAGTGTTAACTACCAGTTGGTGTTGGTGCAAGAGCTGTACAAAAGTGTTGTTGGTGAATTCTGAGCGTCGGGCTTGCTCATGTTCTGGAAACGAGTGAAAAGAGTGTATAGAAGAAACAGTAGAAATAGCAGGATCAAGGGGAGGTACTGTAGAAACTGGCACAAAAATCAGTTTTACACTAAAGACGATTCCACCCACCAATGTTGCTAAAATAATCAAAAATGTAATGGCACATTGCATCAAAAAGCGTTTGCTATGAAGAATTCTATTAAGTCTGTTTCTGCGAACATAAATCACATTTTCTCGTTGCAGCGCAGGAAGCTCCATCTTCTACAATCCGCTCGCGACCACTGATGATGTGTACGTAGATGAAAATGCCTCTATCAGCCCTGGGAGTTCCCAGAACCAACAGAAAGATCGACCTTGTGTCAGATCCCTGCAAATTCAAACTAGGCACACAGCCACGACCCTACGGCTACCCAGACGGCAAGGCAATTTTTAAAAACAAATAAACAATAGCAAACTTCCTGGCTGAAGGAAAAAAGTTCAATATATCAAAAGCACAATATGCAGTTGCCTGCTTTATTTGTCCATTTTATGGCTTCTTAGGTTGTATCTCTGTTTTGCTGGTACTGTCTGATCGGAAAATAGTGTATCACTAGCAGCTGTTGCAGAGTTTAAGTTCGCAGGTAGCAAAGTTTCTTCTGATGCTGGGGACAAATGTTCAATGTTCAAAGGAGTTTTTTCAGGAGGAGAGTCAGGTTTTGAAGTGTCAGTAATCAATTCGGCATCGCTGAAAGAGATGAACTTCGGAGTGATTTCAGATTCGGAGGCACCAATTCCCTTTTTCACCCAGCCGTCGTAAGGGAGCGGCAAAGGAACACGCTTTACGTGGGAGGCGTGAATCCAGTGCTTGCGGCCAGCGACACGAACTGCTGTCCTCGTCGCCAGTAAGATCTGAAAAGGCCCCACAAATCTTGGTTGAAGGTTCTTCGTCCTCGCGAAGTTCTTGATTACAATGAAATCACCCGGTTTCAGCTGGTGCCCTGGACTCTCCGGAGGTTTTGGCAAGGCATCGAAAACCTGTTGATGAATAAGACTCAATTTAGCAGTCAAGTCGTAAAGGTAGTCTATCAACATAGGATATTCAATGGAGCAAAATTGTTTAGGCCTCGGCACACCCCAGATATTTGCCGGGCGGCCAAACACAATCTCATACGGACTAAGCCCTATTCTAGAATGTACTGTTGCTCTCGTTGATAACAAGGCCAAAGGAAGTGCGTCTGGCCAGGCTAAACCTGTGGATGCTTGTATTTTGGCTATTTTTAGCTTGAGGGTGCCATTATAACCCTCCACTAAACCAGCAGACTGGGGATGGTTTGCACTGTGAAATTTCTGTTTCAATCCTAGACCGGCACACACACTCTGCATAACTTTCCCTATAAACTCACTTCCGTTATCTGACCATACAATCCGTGGCATTCCATACCTAGGGAAAAATTCCTTGAGAAGAATTTTGGCAGTAGATAGGGCAGTGTTGTCCTTTAGCGGGTATGCTTCTATCCACCTGGAAAAAGCACAGACTACCACTAGGACGTACTTTAGATTGTTGCAGCGTTCCATGTGAATGAAGTCTAACTGAATCACTTCAAAGGGGCAGGAAGGAGGAGCGAAATGACCAGCTGGAGTTGGAGTTCCCTTGCCAGGATTATGCATCAAGCACACCATACAATTTTTCACCACTCTCTCGGCACACTTTCTGATTCCCTCATTCTTCCAGACCGGAGCTAACATCTTACATATCCCTTTAGAACTTATATGCGCTACTCCATGCGCCATCGTCACTACTGCAAGCACATACGCGTCGGGCAACATCCAACGCTGCTGTTCTGTCAAATCAATCCAACATCCATTCGAGTCCAACTTGCCCGTACTTTCTCTCCATACACGTTTCTCTTCCTCAGTCGCTTCTTTCTGAATTTCTTTCACACTTTCCATAGTATCCTCACACATTCCAGACTCAGCAATCCATCTTGCAGACGTAGCAACATACATTCTGCTCATCGTGTCTCTAGCTGTCTGTTTAGCGATTTCGTCAGCAAAAGCATTCCCTCGACCAACATCATCCGTGATTGCTTTATGAGCACTGCACTTCACAATCGCAACTTCAGTCGGCAAGGTTAGAGATTCCAACAAGTCGTTAACTAGCTGACCATGTTGGATCTTAGTCCCATGGGACGTAATGAACCCTCTTTCTCTCCACAACCGGCCAAAACTATGGGCCACGCCAAACGCGTACTGACTATCTGTAAACACATTCACTCTCTTTCCCTCAGCTAAAACACACGCTCTTGTTAGAGCTATTAATCCTGCAGCTTGGGCAGAATTCTGACTTACTCTTGCAGTCTCCACAATCGTCTTCAAAGTCGTTACCGCATAGGCAGCAGTCACATCACCATTCTCCAATTTAAAACATGACCCGTCCACATACAGCGTACCATCCGGATCTGATAGGGGAGTATCTTTCAAATCGATGCGTCCTTTTGTCTCTTCCTCCGTTTTGAAATGGCAATCATGTGGCTCGGAATCACTCGACTCTTGATCAGTCGGCAACAATGTTGCTGGATTCAATACATTGCATCTTTTGATCTGAATATGACTCGCTAGTAATGTCAGCTCGTACCCAGATAATCTCGCACTAGTAAGGTGTTGAGTCTTCGTTCGGTTCATGAGTGTATCCACTGCATGAGGAACCATGACCACTAGCATGTTATTCATCACCAAACCAGCAGATTGTCGAATGGAAGCTGCAGCTGCAGCTCTCAAACAACTAGGCAACGCTCTGGCTACCGGATCTAATGTTGATGAAAAATACGCACAAGGGCGTTGTTTATCACCGAACTTCTGTGTCAGAACACTCAACGCGCAACCTTCTCTTTCGTGAACGTAGAGCGTGAATGGCTTACTGTAATCAGGTGTACCCAATACAGGAGCTGAACACAATGCTTTTCGTAATTCAGTAAAACTCTCTTGACATTCATCAGACCATGGCACCGGACTCGGAACATTTTTCCCAGTCAAAGCTACCAATGGTTTTGCTAACAGAGAAAAATTTGGAATCCACTGCCTACAGTAAGAGGTAATACCTAGGAAGGCACGTACTTCTCTCTGTGTGCGTGGAACACTCATCTGCGTAATTGCTTTTATTCTTTCTGGGGTCAACTTCCTTCCCTCCTTTGACAAGAGATGACCTAGGTAGGTCACTTCTTGGCAGCAGTATTGCATTTTGGAAGGAGACACCTTGTGATTCAAATTAGACAAATGATGTAATAGGGAAATTGTAGCTGCTTTGCAAGTTTCCTTGTCATCGGCAGCCACTAGAAGATCGTCTACGTACTGTACTAGGGCAGAACCTGGAGGAAGGACAAAAGAATCTAACTGACTTTTTAATGCTTGACTGTAAATGGATGGACTTTCACAATAGCCTTGTGGAGCGCGTTTAAATCTGAAACTGCGACCTCCTAGACAGAAGCCGAAAATATCCCTACTTTCTTCGGCTATCGGAATGCTGAAAAAGGCATTCTTTAAGTCAATAACTGAGAACCATGTAGCTGTGGCAGGAATCAATGTTAACAAGGCAGTAATGTCTGGCACTACAGGAGACTGCGGGACTACAATTTTATTAACTTCTCTAAGGTCTATGACAAACCTATATACTGGAGGTTTTGTAGGATCAGTTCGCTTCAGAATCGGTAAGACAGGACTGTTACAGACATTACCTCTAGTTTCTTCAACCACACCCTTCTTAATCAAGTCTTGCACAATCAATAAAAGTGCACGCTCACCTTCACTCGAGATTTTATATTGGGGAATTCTTGGAAATTTCACATTTGCTTTCAAAGTTACCACATACGGTGGAATTTCTAGGAGACCTACATCGTTAGGACCAGTCGCCCAAAGAGAATCAGGGAGTGAATGTAGCTCCGGCGGGAGTGCATCCATTGACAAGTACATCGGAGAGATGATATTTTTACCCAACGTAAGCTGTACTCCTTCCGGAGAACAGTACAATGTCGCATATAGTCGTTTTAACAAATCTAAACCAAGCAGATTTTCATTACAACCTGTCGTCAAAATCAGGGGTGCTTTCAATTGGCACGGTCCAACAGAAATAGACAAAGGACCAGATATCGGGTTGTAAACGGGGGCGCCTGAAAAACCTACGGAAACATTTGTTGAGCCAGACAAAGGTGCGCCGGGGAGTTTCGCATGAATGATAGAACTTTTTGCGGCACCAGTATCCAACAGAAACGGTTCGACTACACCTGATGTTGCTACTGCGACATAAGGCCCACTCTGATCCACTGGAACTGATACTACTCCCTCTCTCTGTCCATGGCTGTCCTAGTACCCATTTTGCTGAAAACCCTCATCTACTTCATTATAGTCCTCAACAAGATACTGTTGAGATCTATTTTGCTGAGCAGATTGTCCATTTCGCTGATCAAAGTGATTGGAGGGACGATCATTCGTTTGTGGAGGCATAGCACCTCGCCCTCGACCTCTAGAATTCTGCACAAAACCACCACGACCTCTCTGAGCTGCTGCTGCATTATTTTGCGCTAAGATCGGACATTCATTTTTATAGTGACCCTCTTTCTTGCAGTACGCACACTGATTCCACTGATATTGAGGTCTTGATGAACCATAATCTGTCCTTTGGTATGAACCTTGCTGCGTATTAGTCTGATTTGTGCGAGACGGATACGCCTGCTGCAAAAGAACTTTAGTTTTTAAATCTTTCGTTTTCTTTTCTGATTTCTCTTTTTCCTCTTTATCTCTATTTTCGTAGTACTGTGCAGTCGCAAGTATTTGCGCTGTCGTAGATACAGCCCACGCACTTTCTGAGTCTTTTAATTTATTGCATAATTCAGGTAACAAATTATGTACAAATTTATCTACAAACAGTCTTTGCCCTCCTTCTGTACTCATGTCCTGACCACTATGATCCACAAAAGTCTCTTCAAACCTCGTGAAGAAGTCGGAGACACTTTCGTCTTTCTTCTGCCTGCATGCTGACAATTTGTCCCAATTAACACGCAATGCTGGCATCAGAGTCTTCATTAGATCAATTATTCTACCTGGCAGATTAGCAATCAGAGGTTCGGGTTTCGCACCACCTATTTGTTGACCATCTGCTGCAGTGATAGCTGCCCAATCACCACCTAAAGCAGCTTGATGATCCTCTCTACGGATTTTAGCCCACACTGGTTGCGGAACTACATTACCAAACAACATATCTATGTCGGCTAAGTTCATTATACAAGCCTCAACTGTCTGTGTCAATTCCTTGTAATATCCGGCTGGATTCTTACGTGGATCTGGCAAGGCCTGTTTCACCGCTAACACTTCTGCTCGCTTCCATGGAATGTGTATCCACACTCGTTGGAACTGTGCCGGAGCAGCTACAATACCATTCGGTGCGTCAGCTTGCACAGCTTCGCGCCAAATTGGAGGAACCTCCCTCATTGGATATTGGCGACTTAGCTTCATTTTACCTTTTTCTAAATCTCTCGGCGAACGAAGAGATGGATCATTCCTAAAACTTAAAATAAGTTCCATCGCTTCCTTTATATTCTCACCCACTATCATTCCAGCATCGAACTCCTTTTGAACCCTAATTAAATCTTCCAAATCTGATTCGACATCGTCTTCTTCTATCTCTTCACGTAACAACGAGCACATCTCATCAAAGACGTACCGTTGCGTTGGTTCCCCCCACTGCATAAATGTGTCTAGCACATCTCTTGTACTATATCTTCTACTCTTCGAAATCCATCTGAGAGCCGTGGAATCTAAGACTCCCCGTTCCTCAGTACTTGGAAGCTGACTCTGTCTCTGTACAGAATCAGGAGTAGGAGTCTTAATCAAAGTTTTATATATAGGAGACAGCATATTAGTCACAGAATCAGTGATTCTTCGACGAACAGAAAGTGGAGTTAGTACACTCGCAGACATAGAGAACGCAGTAGAGGTAGGAATAGATGACGAAACAGTAGGAGTATCGAGGAAAATAGTTTCTGGAGCAGTAGGTACAGCAGTAGGTATAGAGGCTGGCAGTATAGGAAGAGGAGGAGCTGTAGGAACATTCACATTCATCACAGGAGGTACGGGAACTTGATTCTGAGGGATAGGAGCAGGAGCACCAGGTTGTCCAGCAACCGGCAATTGAACATTCGGGACGAGTGGAGCCGTAGCACCTTGTGCATACGGTGGAGGTGACCGTAACAGATAAGATAACAGAGGATCGTTTTCGGAATCCTCCAGTATCTTAGCCATTTTCGATGGCAAGGCAGGATAGCACTTGTCAATCGCTAAGTTATGCTCTCGAATAGCTACATCTATGGCCTTCTCACACTCGTTAGCCTGCAACTGTTTAGCCGCTTGCTCTAGAGTTAACTCTTCTTGTTCTTTCTGTTCTTTCTTCAACCTTTTCATTTCTCTCTGTTTGGATTCTTTTCGCCAGTAACGGAAAGAATCAAACATTGCCGGCCGGGCTTTCTTCCTAAACAATTTCGCTTCTAAGTTGTCAAGAATCTCTGGTTCAAAACTACCATGCAGTGGCCAACTAAGGACACCATCTTTCTTACAATAACGGACCCACACCTCATTATAAGATATAGGACCCACGCCATACTTGCAATATAAATCATATAGGGGAGTCCCAATCGGAGGAACCAGACAAGAGTCCTCCAATCGTGAGTCACTGTTGCAACTAAAACAAGACAACATTTTCCGACTTACCATTTTCAGTCCGGAACACAAAACAAACAAACACGGAACAAATATGTGCACTCGAACCAAGAACTTAGGCCTACCAAAACGAACTGATGTATCGATACCCAAACTAAACCAAATAGATTATCGTAACTAGAACAACCAGTGTTAATCTGACAAAACCAAACCAAACCAAGAACCGATCAAGGATTTTTAACAATCCTCACAAAAATAACCAGCTAGCTATCACTAAATACTTAACTGAGTCACTGAAGACGTCACCAAGGAGAAACCCGTCACGTTTCGCCGTACTAAGGACTGCACCTCTTCGGGTCCAAGACAGGGCGACGGTCAAGGCAACGGCCCACTGCAGCCGTCCTGAACGGGAAACCCTCGTGGAAGAGAACTTCGGGCCACTTTTGCGATATGCCGGGATCGATGAAGTGGGGCGCCTCCCTCAGGAATCTTCACACGAAGCTTCTCGAACTCTTCAGGCTTTTGGACCGGTACCGAATGACGTCGCCCCACGTTGGGCGCCAATTGGAGTTCTGGACTTTTTGGTTCCGTCCAGAGGTGTCAGGGTACAACACCCAAAGACCCCGGAGTTCCAACCTGTCTTGGTGCACAAATGAACAGAAACACGGGCTTCTCGATGGTGGCGTCAAAGACCAAAGGTTTATTACTGCAGGGACACAGAAGTCACAGATACTACACACGGGCAGTAATCAGGAGCCTGTTCGATTTGTACAAAGTGGGTTGCTCCTTATATACGAAATTTTAAGCTGGGGGCGGATTCTTTACATGTAATACATTCCCAAAACCTTTGTGTCTAAAACAATAAATATTTGGTGTTACACAGGAACCGTCGATAATATCTGAGGCCAAACATTGCGAAGAGAGGGGTTCCCACTAGTTTGTCACAATTCCCTGTCAATATTGCATTCAGGACCCGGACCGCCTCATCGTAAAGTTCGTTACCTCCCCCTAATAAAGATTCAGAAAGAAAGAAACAGAGCCAGGTGTGGAAGATAGAAAAGTGGGATAAGGGATGTTTGTGGGTTGTAAATGGGCAAGGCTACCGGCTTTGGCCGCCTAATCATGATCAGGTACAATGGACACGAAGACCAGTTTGGCAGGACTGGCCTCGGGCAGAGGAGGTAGCCTTTGTCGAGTCATGCAGCTACAGCGTGATCTGGTTTAAGGTGCACGTGTCATGAAAGAGGTGAATCTCCGGCTAAGGTTACGTGTCCTTAATCGAAATGAAGTGATCAGAGGCTATTGCATATGTGAGGGCAAGAATCACAAAATGGCGGCCATGATTTAAGATGGATGCCATGGGTAGATCAGAAATGTGTTTATAGAAGGAGTGCTCTTGCTCGTAGCGTAGCGAAAACACCAGGATATACTAAATGGACCATTTGCGGTTCACTGATACCAATATTATGTATTTTCGACAAACTTGAAAACACGGGTTCAAGTCGTCACGGAACCGTCACGGAACCTCAAGAAGGTGCGACCTGCCAGGTCCAAAGCCCGAACATCAGAAACTCGCTTGCAGGAAATCAAACACAACAACATAGACATCTTAGCACAGAGTTGCTTACGGTTCAATAAAGAGTTAGAAGGCCAAGACTCTAAGAAACGCAAAACAACTGACACATCCCACAAGGCAACATATTTAGGGCAAGGAAGTATTACCATCCGGATGCCTGTCAGTAACTTAGATATCAAGGGATGTTCCCCAGCGGGTTTGCCATCAATAGATACATGACCCGCAGAAATCACAGAACGAAAATTGTTAACTGTTCTATAAGCCAACCCAGACGAGGCCATGGAGGCCAGAAAATTGATAATCAAAGCGAGATCTGCTGTAGCGGGATCCACCGACCGTTGTGCGCACCAATCACACCAGCGTTTCCAACTTGACGCATAACGCTTGTGTGTGTTGGGGACCCAAGCTTCACTGATAAATCAGGTAGCGTCTCCAGATAACCCTGGGACTTTCCAGCATCCCCCGAAATCCTCCATGCCACCAGATGAAGTTGACCCGACAGAACCAGAGGGTGCGGTTCATGAAGAGGGTCCAGCAACAGGTTCCATTTGTGAAGAAGAAGGAGCGGCGTCGAGCAGCTCATCTCTAGAAGAACCAGAAACCAAGCCTGAGCCCTCCAAAGAGGAGTGATCAGAATAAGCTCCGAGGAGAACTGCCTCGCTCGGGCCAGTACCCGGGGAATCATCACGAACGGTGGAAAAGCATAGCACAGGAGAGTAGGCCAAGACTGGAGAAACACGTCCGTGGCGAGGGCCTCCGGATCCGGACGCCAACTGTAAAACTGGAGAAAATGCGCGTTGAGGCGAGAGGCAAACAGGTCGAGATGACAACGGCCCCAAATTCGGGACAACATCCGAAAGATTCGAGGATGAAGCCTCCAATCGCTGTAATCTCTCAGATGACCAGAATTCCAATCCGCAATCCAATTGTCGCGGCCCGGCAGGTATTCTGCAATAACAATGATCTGACGTTGCAGACAAAGATGCCAGAAGTCTTTCGCAATCTCCGCCAGAAGTCTGGACTTGGTACCCCCCAGTTTGTTGACATAACGCACTGCAGAGATATTGTCAATTCGGAGAAGAATGCAACAATTCGTCCTTTGAGGAGACAGACACCGAATCGCAAAAGAGCCCGCCAGAAGCTCCAGGCATTTGATGTGAAGGGACAACATCTCCTGAGACCATCGACCTCCCGTCGCAACCGGATCGCACCGGGCTCCCCAACCCCAAAGGTTGGCATCGGATTTGATCACTACATCCGGAGTCCTCCCGAACAACGCCCGGCCGTTCCAAGACTCCATGTGGTCCAACCACCACAACATCTCTGCTCGGGCAACCTCCGTAAGAGGAACATGATCCGAATACCAAAGACCCTTCTGCAGGTGCCTGATCATGAGACGCTGCAGTGCGCGGTAATGCAATGGACCCGGAAAGATCGCTTGAATGGAAGAGGACAGAAGGCCTACTATTCGAGCCACCGATCTCGAGGAGACAGTCTGTTGAGCCAGGATCAATCTCAAGTCCCTCTTGATGGACCTGATTTTCTGACCGGGTAAGAGGAGTTGACAGGAGACCGAATCTATCCGAAAGCCAAGGAAATCCATCGACTGAGATGGAACAAAGTCGGACTTCTGTGGATTCACTAGAAAACCTAGAGATTGTAATAGATCTATGGACCATTGTAAGTGAGACTGTAGAAGAAGTGGGCACTGTGACAAGATGAGTACGTCATCCAGATAAACTATTAGACGAACCCCGCGCGACCTCAAAGACTCCATCACTGGACGAAGAAGCTTCGTGAAACACCACGGAGCTGAAGAGAGGCCGAATGGAAAAACTTTCTCTATGTGCTTTTGTAAGTGTTCTTACAGTAGTCTGCAAACAGAGACCACCTAATTCAATATTTGTGTTGCCTATGACCCCCTCAATTCTGTTACTGGGTGTCCTATATTGCTTTAAATCTTGCTTACAACAAAACAAGATGTCATACATCAAATACCAGTTTGTGATAATACGGAGTTAATTCACAAAAAAGAAGCAGCTGCTGTAATTTTCTAGAGGGTTTTCATTCCCCTCAAGCCGTTTAGTGAATCAATTCCATATATTCTGGTTGACTCTTATTGCATGAGACCCAAAAAATGGAAATAACCAACACTGCATCCAGAAGACACCATCAGAAACGAAGGCACACAGGAAGGTGTTGAACTGCAGTGAAGCGAGAAACGCAACAATGGTTTGAGGAAACTGGAAAAAACAGGAAGAAAGTTTTAACTTGGTGATATGCAGAACAGTTCTAATGTAGTGACCATAGAATGTCCCAATACTTAACAATGGCGTTTTACAATATCAGCATACCAAGATGGCTGCGACCATCGATTTCCCATTCTGGGTCACGCAATAACAGGACAGGTCACAAAAAGACATCGGCCATCTTGGAGAGACATCATTCATCCCTTAAAATTAGTCTGTCCTGCTATTATCTTTTATCTTGAATGAGTCCACTGATATGTCCAATAAGAGGTAATTAGCAGAGTCAAGGACCTTTAGGTATGCAAGCTGCTATCTGAAACGTTGACTCTTTGGTCCTCCGTGCCATCTACTCCAATTTGCATCAGTGACCCCTCCCTAGTCATTACCTGTGCTACAGCTTTGATGCTTGTGTGCATGTCTCTGAAACCACCACATTAGGGGAGCAACACAAATATTTTTGAGCAATCTCACTTAGTTCACAAAATGCATGCCACTGATCAAAAAAACACAGAAAAGGCCAGAACATACAAAATTAAGCAAAATGTAATGACATACTGTCCATGGGAGATTTTTGCCTATCCACAACCATAAACTCCCCCAATTCCCACAGCAAATCACTTATACATTGTACACATTGAAGAAATAAATTAAACTGTGTTTAGCAAATAAAGGTCAGTGGTTAGGGGTGTGTTCCAAGGTGTGGCTACAAACAAAGGGCCTCATTTATGAGTCCCTGGCGAGGGCAGCACCACACTTCTTATTACTGCGTTGCCCTGCGCCAACGTGAAAGGGCAGGAATGCACCTTATTTTTGAAATATGGTGCATTCTTGTCCTTTTCCCTTATGTTGGCACACAAATTGCTGCCTAGCGCCAACATAGGCAGGATGGTTTCTGAGCAGGAAGGGGCACCTTCCTGTACAGAACAATCCTGAGAGGGGTTTGGGGTTTTTCTCTTTCTATCTGCGCTGTAGAATGTAGTGCACATGGAAAAAAGAAAAACGAGGAGAAATGAAAACATTTCTCCTCGTTACGCCTGGTTTGGGGAAGCGTAAGGTTTAGGCACTGCCCCAGGTTTACATGGTTTTGTAAATCTGGGGCAGCATCAACATCCATGGGCGTTGTGTGAGAACACCCACTAAAAGCCTATGGGACACCTGCTTCACATAGAGTAAGGAAACGCAGCGCCTTGCGCTTTTTTGTCTTCCGCTGTATCTATTAGGCCATGCAGAGCCAAGCAGGGTGACTTTGCGTCACCTCATAGATATGATTGAGATGCTTGTGCCGCCGAAGCTTAAAAAAAAAAAACACTCCAGCGGCGCAAGCCTTGCATAAATCAGCCCTAAAATATTTTGTTTGTTTTTTAGGTATTTCACCGTCAGGTAACTACATATAAAATAATGGGTAGTTTAAAACAAAAATATATTAAAAAAGTTAATACTATATAGTACATTATAAAACTTCTATTATTTAATGCACTGCACAGGTCTGTGTGTAACCAGAGAGCCACAGAATTTAATTTGGTTGATGCAGTAGAAAATAGTGACTTTTTTTTTTTCAAAAGACCTTTATTGTACCTTTAACCTTATACACAGCGTCTGGCCTACAACCCCTAGGGCCGTCCGCAACTTATTCACCTGTACTCCGTAATATCAGGATAACACAGCCCAGGAGCCGACATCCCGGGGGCACGGCAGCGGTTTATATCAATACGGGTACTCAATTCACAATAGGATTATAACTCTGCATGGGTCTTTTTTTATTTTTTTTATTTGAACTTGTTAACATTGCAAAAGACACAGAAGACGAAAATAACAACAATATATGCAGTATTCTGAATATTCGTAGTACAAATGCAGTTGAGTCCCCATCGGTATATCATTTATAGAGTAGTGGCTGCATTTCGGAATGGCCTAAAAACCCACCATGTAGTACTCGATCATGGGACTGGGACTCTTAGTCTGAGTGGTCCTCGTCCGATTCAATCTGAGGCGGTTCACAGATATTCCCTCTGAACCTATTCCATGCCCCCCATATCTGCCCCCATTTCCTGGGGCACCCCCGATGAACAAACACCGCCTTCTCAACAACCATCGGTACATCCATGTCTTTACACCACTCCCTCAGCGTAGGCAATGCCTCAGCGCCCCATAGTCTGGCAATGTTTCGCTTTGCAACCATCATCCCCAGCATGGCCCAATCCTGCTGTCGAAGTGTCAAATCCGTTGCGTCCCACACATTTAACAGGCAACGCCGGGGATCAGGCAGCAGGGAAACATTCATGGTTTGGGAGATGGTACGCATCACAGCAGCCCAGAGCATAGCCACTCGACCACAATCCCAAATGGTGTGATAGAATGTTCCTCTCTCTCTGCACCCAAGGAGACAGTACTCATGAGAGGCCCTCCCTATCGTATGCAGGACTGTTCTGGTGTAATACGTGCGGTGCAATATTTTCAACTTTACCAGTTTAAGCCTGGAGGGAATCGCTGTTTCCCGCGGCGAGGAGATTGCCTCCTGCCACTCTGAGTCATCAAAGTCGCCCACGTCCCTCGACCAACTCAACCTCAACTGAACTAACCTGTCCGGGAGATTGTTGACCAGCGTTCGATACGTGAAAGATGTTGCTCTACGGGGCATGTGTTCTGTCAGTAACCTGTCCTCAAGAGGAGTGGATTCTGGTAAGACTGACTCTGCAGGGATGGCTGTCGGCAGTGCATGACGGATTTGTATGTACCTGTAGTGTTCAGACTGTGCCATCTCATATTTGGTTTGTAGAAATGCAAAGTCCACTACCTTGCGCTTTTTCCAAAGGTCTCCCGCAAACGATATTCCTATGTTGTCCCAAGCCTGGAACCCTTTACTGTTGCAAAGGAAACCTAGTCTGTATGAATCCTACAATGGCGTAATTTGCGTGATTGTATTAGCGCACTGAAGGTGTCTGTGTGCCTTGTACCAGAGTTGGATCGTGTGTCGTGTCGGTCCCACCAGGTCAGTCGGAACACTGCGGCTATATAAGTTTCTCAACAGACCTCTGGGCTCCAAGCATTGCCTATCTGCCGAATAAGCGGGTTCAGTCTGTGGGGCATGCAACCAATAGTTAATTTGTTTGAGGTGGGCCGCCCAATAGTACAGTTCAATATTAGGGAGGGCTATGCCTCCATCATACCAATTGTTGGACCCGGCCCTTTTGGCAGATTCCCCCAGAGACTTTTCGCTTTTTCCTAGCCTGTTTCTGGAACCTGGTGGTGGTGATTTTAGGCCTCTGCACACTTTTTCACTGTGGTACAGTGTAAAGTGCGTGAGCTCTCTGTGTATGTGTGGTGAGTGACCTGCCCTCCCATAGGAATGAATGGGGAAATGTTTGCCCATGGTAGTTCCTGATGTGTGGGGAGTGCAGGGTCGAGTTTGGTATGTGTGAACTTGTGAGATTGAATGCTGCGTAATGATATATGCGGCATGAATGTGTCTAGTGTAGAAGTGCCACTTTTAGAAGTTGGCATATTTGTGTAATTTGTGTCTGGCGTGTGATTGGCTGAGGCTGGCTGGTGAGCCTGGCTCCACGAGTCTGGGAGGGTCTGCCCCGGTGGTGAATGGAGTGTCTAGCATGCTGATGTGAGGGGAGGAATGAGCCTGGGCCTGCTTGTGGATTGACCGTCTGGTTTGAGGGTCCTAAATGAGGCTGGGTTTTCCCCACACAATGCTGGCTCCACCCCCTGGGGTGCGTCTGATGTCCCTAGCCTGGCCAGTGAAAGGAATGCCCTATAACCAGTTCTAGCTGGTTCTCACACTGCCTGCACCCTTTAGACAAAGGATTTTGGGTATAAAAAGGGTGCTGTGACACTCTAAAAATGTTCTTGTTTCTGACTTGAATCCTGCCAGGGGCGTGCTGCTGCTTGGGCTCAGGGGAAGGCTTTCCTCCCTGAGCCCTGCCCGGCCCCTGGATACCTGATGGACTACCTCGCTTTGTTATTTTTAGACCCGAGGGAGCCTACCCCGTGTATGCCGCTGGAAGCTCACTGCCATCAGCCCCCGGGGGCCGCTGACGAGACCGAAGGGGCCGCGCCGCAATAGGGCCGCTGAGGGAGGCTCGTTTGCAAGGGCCGCGCTGCAATTGGCCCGCCGCAAGAGGCTCACCCAGTGAGCCACGCTAGGATTGGCCTAGCGCAGAGAGGAAGCGCAGCGTCACGAGGGGCTTGTCTTTGAGCCGCGCTCGGATTGGCCGAAGAGCTGCCGTGTGAGGAGGAGGCCGGGGGTGAAGAGAAGATGGCAGCTGAGGCCACTGACGGCAGCGCGGGGCTCCCAGGAGTCCCGGGAAGCCCCGCAGGAAAAGAGCTGCCACGTCCTGAGAGAAGCTCCCGCCCAGAGAGCCGGTGAGTACAGCTGGCTGGGGGGAGCGAAGGAAGTGGAGGCACCACGCCCGTGCGACCCTCAGAGCAGCCCCGCTTGATAGAGGGCTGCTCCAACGGCATGGGGGCATTGCTGTTTTCGCTCCATGAGGGAGCAGATGATTTGTGAAGGGGCAGTCGAGGGCACCGAGACAGAGCGGCCCCGTGCACTCAGTGGGCCGCTCCCACGTGTTGGGGCATTGAGTCATTCAGAGCCTAAGTGGCTCCAGCGAGGGGTCACAGTTATTTTTGTTCTTGAGCCCTGAGAGAGGCTCAGCAGCGCCACATTTGTTTTAAGAGCCCAGAGAGGCTCATGGGGCATATCTGTGCAAGAGCCTGTTTGGCTCCCACGTGGACACGAGTGTCTTCAGAGCCTGTGTGGCTCAGCAGTTGGCGCAGTTCTATTCTAGGGGCTAGTGACAGCCCGTGTCGCAGTTTGTTTCCCAGCTGCCCAGCAATTAGTGGGCAGCTGCACCGTTTAGGTCTTGTGTGGTTCCCAGGTGCCCAGCAAGTAGTGGGCGCCTGCAACGTTTAGGTTTTGCACCGGTGGCGCACCCCTGACTGGCGCTGCGTGGCAGCGCGCCCTGACATTCTGGACACAGGGCTTTTTGAGTCCCCTTGTTGGATGGCAAGTTGGCCAGGGGGCTGGTATGTGATTTCTGCGCAATGTGGTTGTACTATGTTTTTGATAGTTTTTGCCTTAGGTGATGTTTGCGCAATGTGATGTGGTGCTAGGAAATGTAATGCATTTAATATGATTTACGCACTTGATCTTACACCTCTTAATGTTTTTAGGCATCATGTGTTTTTGCGCTATTGAGTTATGTTCTGGCACCTCTGAATGTTATTATGCATCATGTGTCTTCCTTGATTTTACACCTCTGAATGTGTTGGTTTATGCATCATGTGTTTTTCCTTCCCTGCACCTCTGAATGTGTTTTTGATGCATCATGTGCCTTGTTATTACACCGCTGAATGTATGTTTTATGCATCATGTGTTTTTCCTTACCTACACCTCTGAATGTTTCTATGCATCATGTGTAATGTGTTCTTGCTTATACCCCTAATTGTATTGTGATACTTAGGTGGTTCTTTCTAGTACAGGTGGTCCTAGTGAGGTTCTGGTTCCCTGCGTGACATTTCTCCTAAGATGTTTAGGGTTGCGTAGGTGGTACTTACCTGTTCCCAGTAGTTACTGGGTGTGATTTATAACTGTTATTTTGTGCTATACTTATTCTAAGTTCTAGAAGTGCTATTTCTAAAAGTGTTGATTCTGACAGTGGCCCATGTGGCCCAGTCCTGTGAATAATCCCTTGTGAATATTGCCCGTGCCAGTTCGCACAATGTACATGTGTGACTTCTATCTGATGTGTTTTTACACTACAGAAGTTATTTTTATATAACCTTGTGTGGAGTTCCTTTTGTGGTGTGCCTGGGATGTTGTTGCTGTTGTGTGCTGGCGCAAATGCTTTACACATTACCTCTGGGATAGTCCTGTCTGCTCGTGCCAAGCTACCAAGGGGGTGAGCAGGGGTTATCTTGGCGTGTGACTCCCTTGCCCTGACTAGAACGGTGGTTTCTGACTAGCTTTGGCGTCAGCCTTACCCAACCAGAAATAGCCAGTTCTAACACCAATCTTTCACCAGTTTGCATTATTCGATCCGTACCGGTTTACCGTCCCACAGCAAGGCCAAGACCGCAGATGAAATCGCTGTGAAGTAGGAGGGCAGGACCGGGAACGGCGTGTTTTCGAGAATGTAGAGGAAGCGGGGAAGCGTCATCATTTTGAACAACGCAGCTTTGCTCAGGAGAGTTAGAGGGAGGGAGCGCCATACCTTTACATCCTGTTTAAATCGGTATAGGGGGGGTTTAAAATTTAGGGCGTAGAATTCGTCCGGGTCTGACAAGGTGTAAATACCCAAATATTTAAACGCTGCATCCGTATAGCTTAAGGGGCAGCTCGCCGGGAGCAACGGCGGGTGGCCTGCTAGAACAAAGAGTACCGATTTAGTCCAATTAATCCAATATCCCGACACTCTCCCAAATTTTTCACAAACATTAAGAAGCTCAAGAATTGATTTTTTGGGGGAGGTGAGATAAAGAAGGATGTCATCCGCGTAGAGAGATATACGATCTTCCGGCGTCGGTGACCACCGGATACCTTTAATAGATGGTTCCCATCGGATCCAGATCGCTAACGGCTCAAGAACCAAAGTAAACAGGAGGGTGGAGAGCGGGCAACCCTGCCTGGTTCCTCGACTGAGCGGGAATTCCCTTGATATGTGGCCATTTGCCACTACCTGGGCCAGGGGTCTGGTGTATAATAGACGAACCCAGGCGCAGAACTTGGGGCCGAAGCCCATGTGTTGAAGCACAGCAAACAAGTAGGGCCATTCCACGGTGTCAAATGCCATAGTGGCGTCAAGGGAGAGGAGAACCGCAGGTTCTTTTATGCAGTCCCGACGGGCCAAAACTGCTTGTAAACATCGCAGGCTGTGTGATGTGTTGCGGGATGGCATAAAGCCAGATTGATCTGGGTGCACCAAGGTAGTAAGATGCGGGGCCAGTCGCTGTGCAAGTAATTTGGCGAGAATCTTAGGTTCCGCATTTATTAAAGAGATAGGGCGGTAAGAGGCGCAAGCCTCCGCCGCCTTCCCAGGTTTATGAATCGGAATGATCGTGGCTTAGCGCTGATCTCTAGGGAGTTCTCCCGATTCCAGACTATCGGTAAAAAATTTAATGAGATGGGGAGCCGTGATTTGGACCGTGTTCCTATACAGCTCCACTGGAAACCCGTTGGGACCCAGTGCCTTACCCGATGCCAAGGCATATGTTGCCTCTTGAATTTCTTCTACTGTGATATCTGCCTCAAGTAGAAGCGCTGCATCCGGTGAGAGGCTGGGAATGGTCAGGTCTTTGATATAATCAAATGCCTCCTCAATCGTGTACTGTGCCTGGGGGGTGTACAGTGCTTCAAAGTGGTCTGCAAGCAAGTCTACTGTAGCCCCGGGATCCGAGGTCACATGTCCAGATGGCGACGACACCTGTGCTATGACTCTACCTGCTTTCTCTTTCTTGTCCAGCCATGACAGCATCTTTCCGGCCTTGTCCCCCAGCTCATTAACCCTATGTCGAGTGGCCTGAATAGTATTTTGCACCATTTCCTTCTGATATGCCATCCACTCGGTGCGCTGTAGCCGGACAGCCTGGGCAGCTCCAAGGGACGGGTGAGTCTCCTGCTCCCGAATTGCAGTTTGAAGTGCCTCCTCTAAAGTGTTAAGTTCCTGCCGCTGCGTTCGCTTGTGGTCAGCAACGGAGGATATGGCCTGTCCGTGTAAGACCGTTTTGTAAGCCTCCCACAAGATGATGTGTGAGTCTACCGATACGGAATTCTCCTGAAAATATTGTTGCAGGTAGCTCGCGTGGATAGGGAAAATGCATCTGCGATGTGTGCGGTGGTTCGTGTAAGTAAGTCGGAGTGGAGAGTGATCTGATATTCCCCTGGGACGGATCTCTACTTCCTCAACGCTCTGCAGCCCGTCGCCAGACACCAAGATGTAATCTATCCGGGAGAGACAGTCGTGGGTAGCTGAATGATAAGTGTATTGTCTATCATATGGGTGTTTGTATCTCCAACAGTCTGTGAGTCCCAAGGCGTCAAGTAGTCCTAGGAGTCGTCCGGACACTCGCCCCGCTGTCGCATGTGGGTATCTATCAAGTTCCTGATCTACAATGTCATTGAAGTCGCCCCCTATCAGCAACGTTGCGATCGGCAGAGTCAGGAGGAAGGCCGTGAGGGCAGTGTGTGTTGTAGCATGTAGGCCTGGCGGGGCATACACGGACACAAAATTAAAAAGCTGGCCCTCCCACTGCACCGTTGCAGCCGCAAAACGTCCCTGATTATCTATACGTATCTGTTGCACCACCATCTGGAAGTTCTTCCTTATCAGTATCCCTGTCCCTCTCGAACCCGATGAAAAAACCTGCATGTGCAATGAACTTGTAGCCCCATCTATCCATTGCCTTTGAGGCCGAGCCCACTAGATGAGTTTCTTGCAGTAAAATTATGGCCGGGTTACAGCGCTTTAGGTATTGCAGTACTAGTCCACGCTTCACCCTGTCCCCCCAATCCCCGAACATTCCACGTTAGGACTGTCAAGGCTGACTGGCGGGTTATATGATTCTCAGGTGTATCCGCAACTGGTGCAGCCATCAGTCAGTGTGTGCGATATCGCGCTATCAATGGGGGATAAGTCCTGTAATGCCTCTACTGTCAAGAAACATGTTGTCTTCATCATCATACAAAAAGAAAAGAAAACAGTGAAAAACAACCCAAACACCCTCCCATCCTGTGTCCCACCCACCCTCCCTGCCTCCCTGCTAGACGAACTTTCAACTGCCCACCACCCCAACTCAGGGGAGCGCTCTATCCCTCCCAAAACCCCAATACTTGCTTGTCGGGGGAAGAGTTCAGCCAGGTACCAGCCCCTTAATGCCCCCAGTCTCGACCCAGGTCAGAGTCTCCTACAGCAGAGGCCCGAGTTTGCACCGGATCACTGCCGTAACAAAGAAACAGCAATATGGAAACAGGGCTCATTCCTCTTCAAGGTGCGAAGTTTGGTGCAGATCGGGGTCTCCAGAGCTAGATCCCCCGGTTTCACCTTCAGCGTCCCGGTGTCGGTGTGGTTTCGGTCTACGATCTGATCTGTCCACAGTGCGCCATCCTTCCAGCCAGTCATGTGCAGCCTCAGGGTTTTCGAAAAACCAAGTCTTCTCATTAGCCACCACCCAAAGTCTTGCCGGAAAGAGCATTGAATAGGGCAGTTCTTGCGCCCTAAGTAATTTCTTGACCTCTAAAAAACTTCGCCTGTTCCTGGAAACAGTCGCTGTGTAGTCCGGGAAGAATGAGACCATAGAGTTCAAGACCCGGATAGGAGAGGCATTTCTTGCTGCTTGTAAAATGGCGTCTTGGCCCTGAAAGTTAAATAACCTAGCAAGGACCGGTCTCGGTGGCGCACACAGTCTAGGTTTGCCACCGGGCACCCTGTGTGCACGCTCCACTGAGAAAAGGTTCGATAGTCCCTTAGGTTGTAGTTTGGTGGTAATGACCTCCTCAACATACAGGTCCATAGCTCTTGTGCCTTCCGACTCAGGAATACCAATAATCCGGACATTATTTCGCCTCGCCCGCCCTTCCTGCTCATCGAGCTTTTCAGCCAGCGCCTTATTCCTCTTTTCAAGCTGGGCGACCGAGGTCTGCAATTCAGAGGTGTCCATCACGAGAGACTTGGCAACTATCTCCACTTCTTTGACCCTGTCCGCCATTTTGTGGAGATCAGCATGCAGCAAAGATACGTCCGTATAGATAGTGCCCACCGTTGCTTGAACGTTAGCAAGGGCCCTCATCCAACTTCAAGAGTGACCTTTTTTGTCCCTTCGTTATCTGTAGTTTTAGTTTGGGAGTGGCCGGGAGATGATCCTTTCGCGTATGTGAATTTATCCAGCTTTCCCTGTGTGGCGGTATGCCGCGGTCCCCTGCCAGTCATGGTGACTTATGTCCGTTGTGCACAGTATTACGAAAGAATGGGGCAGTGGGGGAGCCAAAAAATTGTCAGTCCGCGATGAAAGCGGCAGTGATGTTGTATGGCGCACCACACCTCGGATTTAGGTGCTGTGTATCTCCGGAGTTTTGATGAGCGTGGGGCCAGGCCCACGATGCAAACGTTTATCTAAGTATGCGCCGGGCCATGCTGGAGTCCGTGCCAGGGAACGAAGGCAGAGGGGGAGAGGGTTGCCCCTCGGGCGTAGGCCGCTTTTCTCACGGCGGTAGCACTCCCCACAGCCTACAGTTGAAAGTCTGTCGTGGCCAGCAGCCGGAACCGCAGAATCACGTTCAGCAGTTATCAATGTTGAGTCTTCAGGTGAGCAATTATCCTTGCTGAGGGAACTTCCGCCCACTCGAGGCGGCGGGTAGGGAGTGCCATCTTCGGACTTCCAGTTCGCTGGTGTCAGCCGGATCTCAAATTTAGCCCCCGGATTCAGTTTTCCAGGTAGGCGGCAGTTCGTCAGCAGGTCGCTCGGGTCGATCTGAACCTCCGATTTTCACTAAAGTCACAACAGGCGATACTGCCGGTACTCCGATTCTAAGGGCCGTTGTCGGAGCAGCATTTTTATCAGGATAAGTGTGCGGATTTAAAGAAAAGGGCGGCTGGGTCCCCAGGGCTCACAGGCTACGCGGCCATCTTGATCGGCCGGTAGCCACGCCCCGTGTATTTTTTGTGCTATGAGGTCACAGCCTGTGACAGAAAGCTCACCAATCCACCCCAGTTCAGACATTCCGTCCATCATCTTGTGTGTTTTGCTGTTCACCCTATGTGGGAAGGGTATGCTCAGACGTCGGTCCCGTGCTCACTAGTCCACTGGAGTCACGCTATCCTGTCTGAAGACGGCTGATAGCCAGAAACCGGTCCTAGGATGCTTGATTCCGGTCCAGGGAAGACATGGCTTGGCAGTTCAGGCTGGACTGTTCCCATGAGGCGCAGGGTCAAGGCAGATCTGCATATGGCCATGTCTGAACTGCGGTGGCTTGGTGTACAAAATAAAGATGGATTAAACCCAGATCTGTGACTGGGGGTGAATGTTTTGCCATTGTGCAACATTCCGTCCATCATCTTGTGTGTTTTGCTGTTCACCCTATGTGGGAAGGGTATGCCCAGACGTGGGTCCCGTGCTCACTAGGCCACTGGAGTCAAGCTATCCTGGCTGAAGACGGCTGATAGTCAGAAACCGGTCCTAGGATGCTTAATTCTGGGCCAGGGAAGACATGGCTTGGCAGTTCGGGCTGGACTGTTCCCATGAGGCACAGGGTCAAGGCTGATCTGCATATGGCCATGTCTGAATTGGGTTGGCTTGGTGATCAAAATAACGATGGATTAAACCCAGATCTGTGACTGGGGGTGAATGTTTTGCCATTGTGCAGCATTCCGTCCATCATCTTGTGTGTTTTGCATACAAAAAAATTACACATCAAACTGCACTCCATGAACACAATTCATGATAATACACTGCAATGTTGGAATGGTTACTGTAAGAAAGGATCTTGTTGTTTGTGATCTATCCCTAGATTTTTTCCCTATCTGCTTTGCCGGCTTTAAAACTCTGTGCACTGTAACCCTGCAAACTAGTAGTAAAACCCTTCTGCTTCCCCATTAAAAATGGTTTATTTAAAAGCAAGACATCAAGAAATGTAAAGTTAGCAAGTTCTTACAATGACGAGCATCAAAAAGCTATTTTCACTGTAAGAAGATTCTGACTGGCACAAAAAAAACAGTAGGAAGCAGGATTGAATACTAATTCTGCTATATGTGGATTGGGACCAGCTACAAATATGAATAATCCACTCTTTTTAATAGTTGTTAAACATCCAACTTAATGGAAGGTGTGATGTTTAGCAAATGTTATGGAAAAGCAACTTTTAGAAAGTTACTTTTTCCTGCCAGAAGCTACTGGGGACTAATCTTTATATACTTTCTAGCAGTTGTTCAGTGGGCGATTATCACTGATGAGGTGTGTAGGAGGCTGGCCTACTATATGGTGCACACTTATTTAAGTGATGCACCTTGCAATAATCAAGGCAACCATTATTGTGATTTTAGTCGTCTTTGATAACCTTTTGAAAGCTCTCAAAGTGGTAGCTGTGGAGAGCAGCCTGCAGGCACATCTTGACGGAGTGTTACACAGCTTGTTTTACCAGGTTGATCATATAGTGTATGTGTGGTGATGTCTTCTTTAACATGGAATCTAATGATGTATGTGGTGACATCACATGGAGTTCTAAAAGAGAGCAGTTGTAAGCTGAAGGTTACTGATGAGATGTATCTTGTGAACTGCTCAATAAACAAGCTGTACAATCAACACTTTAAGTGTGATTACTACAGTAGGTTAAATGAAAAAAAACAGAGTTTATATATAAGAATATGTCTATTTATTACAAAACACTCACAAACACACAGGTATATAGCCTACCCGGAAATATAAACACAAATACACAATAATACTTCAATTGCAATAAGGTAAGTAACAAAAAAATACAGTGGTCACCAGGGGGAGACCAAACCATATATTAAGAAGGTGAAATGCAAACTGCCACCAAAGTCAGGACTTAGACCAGGAGACTCTTAGGAGCTGAGGACACAAGAACCCATTCAAGGTAAGTACCCAGGAGGCTGTGTGCAGAGTGGAAACACAGCTGTATGTCTAATAGAAGTCAACAGGGACGTCGCGGTTGCAGTTTTTAAGAGGAAGAACCCATTCCCAGTGGACCCTGAGGAAACCCCATGGAAGATAGACGGTTGTGTTGTGTAGTTCCTACACATCTATAGAGTATCTGCATATTTAGACAACATAAAATAAAGGATGGATTGGTGTCCAGACTGATTATAGACATCCCCACAGGTATGTTAGCCTTTAGATCAGCTAGCTCACAGTGCCACTATAAGCTCCCTAAACTTACCATGGAGCGCATAGTTCCTGGCAACTGTTCAAACATGAAAACTCTTGATCCTTCAGGGATAGTGGAAACAGTGCAGTAGTTTTTGCTCAGTCACTCGTGCTCAATTAGTCTCAGAGAGATACACAGAATAAACAATAGGGACGTTTTCAATAGGCATTTATTGAACCAACGTCATTCTAGTATAAAACATATTTGCTGTGACAATCATTACACAGAAACAGATGTATAAGATTACAAGCACCAACAGAGTAAATAAAAGGTAGAATTCTACCATGGTGCTAAAACAGTGAATATATACTGGCATATAGATACATGGCGGTAATCATACTTCCTCCTACTATGCGGACCCTATCTAAATGAACCTAAGTGTACCTAGCATGTATGTGGGTATAAAGCCAAGAATCCCCTAGTAAAGAGCCAACCCCATTACCTGATGGGAGAGAATGAAGACCACATTTTGGTCTCAAGTGGGACACCTCGCAAGGGATGTCAGACCAAAGTGTGCTAGAGTTTCTGCATGTAGGGACTTCAGTGTCTCATATCAGCATGGAAGATTCTCCTCCGGTTGCCCAGTGAAGTTGTGGTTCTTTTATACCTGAAAGGTACCCTCAGGGGTTTTACCTGGATGTGTAATGTTACTGTGGGCCTGTCATGGTGACCTTATTGCTGCAGCTGTGAGGGCCAGGTGATGCTGAGGAAGACCAGGAGTTGTGCACTAGCTGTGCCATAATTGAAGTCAAGAACCAGGGAGTTGGTGTCTGGCTGGAGCACTTACAAGCCTTGGCAGCTTCAACTGCAGTGGAAAGTGAAGAAGGAGCAACATTGGGACCAGCAAGGTCCAAGGGACTTGCCACAAGCAGGAAGGTCAGAGCAGGCCACGAGCAAGCATAGGAGCCTACTGTAGCGCAAGAAGACCCTCAGGCCGAAAGCACAGGAGTTACAGGGATCCTTGAGCAGCTCACCAAGATGAAGGCCAATGGTGCAGAGGATGCAGTGAGGATGCTGTACTTGACAGGAAGAAATGCTGCAGGCTGGAGCTTCTTACTGCCCAAAGATCTCTGGAATGTAGAGCCAACAAGTCTTGCCTGTGGCAAGTTGGTGCAATTCACAGGTGTTTGGTTCCACTGGCTCAGACAAAGGATACTGGCTTCAAAATTGCAGCGAGTACAGGTCAGGCCTAGAGGGAGTTACAGAACCACCATCGGTGTTGCTGAGCCTTCCGAAGTCTGTGAGACATCAGGAGCAGCTAAACGGTCAGCTTTATTGCGGTGCCTGCAGATGCAGGGGAGTGACTCCTTCACTCCAAAGTAGATTACTTAAGGCATCCTTGATGCCCACAGGTGTGTTAAAAATCCTGGAAGAAGCACAGACAAAGGTGATGAAGACTTACAAAACAGCGAGACCAGTAGCAGCAGGAGTCGTCCTTGATGCAGTCTCGGTCCCATGCACAGTCCAGGAAAGTCCAAGTGTCCATACGGTTGTAGAGAGACATGGTTTCAGGCTTGAGTCTTGTCCCTTGATGAATCTGAGGACCCACCCACAGGTAAGCCCTTAAATAGGCTGACTCAGGGGTCCCACGCAGAGGACAGGCTGGACAGAGGGGAAGGATACTCCCATGTCCTTTGTCCAGTTTTGCACCAGAGATGGAGACAAGGGCTCCCTGAACTGTTTCAAACTGGAGTTTGCAAGGAGGGCACCAAAGGTGCCCTTCAAAGTAGTCTGATGAAGCTGGCAAGAGCCACCTCTCCAGCCCAATACACTAAGTAGTGTCTGGGAGGTGGTCACACCTCCCTGCGACAGGAGAAATCTTTTTTCTACCTTCCCCTGCTCGAGATTGGCTCATCAGCAGAATGGCAGAATTGTGTCTGTGGTCGGCAGCAGGACTAGCATGCTACCAGACTCTGAAAGGCTGCAAATAGCAGGACAGGGGGGTACCCCAAGGGAGGCCTCTAATACATGGTATCATACTTCAAACACTGGAATCGGTTTTGGGATATGATTCTATCATGTTTGATAACAAACTTGAGTTTGATGCAGACACTAAATAGTTAAACATCTCGTAATGACTGATGGCCACTATATGCATCAAAATGGCTGACCACACTTACAGGCCAGGAGAATCGACTCTGGGGTTTGTAGGGGTGTTCTGCTCATGCAGGGGCACCCTCACACTCATAACCAAGCACCCTGCCTTCAGGACTGAAAGGTCTGCAATAGGGGTGACTTATAGGTTCAAAATGTAGTGACCTCAGATATAAGTAAACAAATATCTTTAATGAGAGGTGCAAGCTCCAACTTACACAGGCTGCAATGTCAAGCCTGTAGTCACAGTGTGAATGGTCTCTCGTGGGTGGCAAAATACATGCTGCAGCCCATGGGAGACCCCTGTTGTGCCGATACCTTTAGTACTTTGGTACCATATACTAGGTACGTACAAGGGTACACCAGCAGCCAATTGTGGAGGTACAGAAGTACTTACTATGGTCAATTTAGGAATGAAGCTCAGTGACTGGAGTCCTAATTAGCAGGATCCCAGTCAGACTACGTGGGGGTAACAATGAAAGCAGATCCTACTTTCCCACAAGGTGTGAGAACTTTTGCCAGAGTAGAGACAATGGCTTGGGTGTGGAGAGGTGTTTTTCTTTCGCTGGTAGGAAGACTAGATGAGGTGTCCCCAGAGACTCTATTTACTTCAACCAGACATCTCCAGTTACAAGCCAATTTTACGTGGCATCTGGGCAGGCCCAGTTTGTGTCCTTCCAACCAGGTAGGCTCAAAAGCCATTGGGAGGAGAACTGCCCTCAGAGCTGGATTGAAGTGACCTACCCTGTCCACACAACTAAGTGGGTGCACGGCTCTGCACAAGGGTAGAGGGGTTTCCTCATATTGGATTTTGGAAGTGAGGGGCATTGTGGTATTGTGCACAGTGGGAAAGAACCCTGTGAGTCTCTAAGGTTCTCCCCTGAGGTCCAGGGGGCTTTAAAAGTATAGTCCTATGATTGTTGGGGACTTAAAAGACTAATGGCCTGATTTAGATCTCAGCCTACTGGATGCTCCGTCACAATGATGATCGATAACCCATCCGCCTAAATATAAATCCCATTATCTCCTATGGGATTTATATGTCAGTGGACAAGATTTCCATCACCATTGTGATGGAGTAACATGTCTGCCGAGCTCTAAATCAGACCCTAAGTCAGAAGCTAAAGTCTTTGAATGAGATGAACCAGGTTGGTGTGTCTTACCTGGCTCCATTGGGATTAGCCTGAACTTTCACCTAGGTGCAGGACTACCCCGACCAATAACTATTTTTAGCACTTTGTGCTTTTTGGAGCTATTTTCCCTTACATTTTTCATGTTGTTATGTTATGTAATGTTATATGGATTTATAGAGCGCTACTTACCACCCGAAAGGTATCCAGGTGCTTGAGCAGGTGTGTAGGTCGTCTGCTGGGGGCTAGTTGAAGAGTGAGGTTTTCAGCCTCTTGCGGAATTCAAGAAGCGATGAGGAGGTTCTGATGCGTAGAGGTAGGTCACTCCATGTTTTGGGTGTGATGTAGGAAAAGGCTACACCTCCTATTCTGCTTTTACAGATACGGGGATGTGTGTGTGGGTGAGTGAGTCTGAGCATAGGAGTCTGGTGGAAGTGAAGGCAACAGTTGAGGTATACTAGTCCTATGTTTGCAGTACCTTGTATGCATGTGTAAGGAGTTTAAATTGGCAGCCTTCATATATGGGCAACAAGTGGAGTCCTCTGAGGTGTGGCCTGGTGTGTGTGTGATGTGGGAGGTCAAGGATGAGTCTAAAGGTGGCATTCTGGATGGTCTGAAGTTGGTGGAGGAGGTGGCTGGAGATTCCGGCATAGAGTGAACTGCTGTAGTCTAGTCTGTAATTGACTAGGACTTGAGTGACAGTATGCCTGGTGCTCATGGGGCTCCATTTTTTTCCAGAGGATACATAATATGTGGAAGCAGGTGCAGCTGACTACATTCACCTGTGAGGCCATGTTGAGTTTGAAGTATAAGAAGATTTCCAGGTTTCTTGCGTGGTTAGAGGGTATAGGTGTTGGACCAAGCGCTGGAGGTGGAGTCCCAAGTGGAGTTCTTGTTCCTGAAAATCTACACTTTGTGTTGTCCGCGTGATGTGTCAAGTAGTTATATTTCATCCATTCTGCTACACAGATCATGCATTTGGTGAAGTTGAATTTGGTTGTGTGAGGACTCATCCACCATTGAGAGGATGAGCTGGGTGTCATCAGCACAGGAAATGGTGGAGATTCTGTGAGACCTGATGACGTTGATGAGTGGTGCCATATAAATGTTGAAAAGCATAGAGCTGAGAGATGATCCTTGAGGGACTCTGCAGATCATGTCCATGGGTTTTGATGTGTATAGTGGGACTCTGACTCTCTATATTCTTACTGTGAGGAAGGAGCATATCCATTATCCATTGAATGCAAGTTACTTTAGCGTACAATATATAAGTAGAGGTTTTAGACTGCAATACATGGCAGACAGCCAAATACAAGAAGAAACGTTACGTAAGCTTGTTGGCACTTGTGCGAGGACAGGAAGCAAACACGATGTAAGAGGTATCAAACAGTGTGTTACAAGATAAAAGTGTAGTGTGCATGGTACAATAGAGTACCAAAGATAGATAGAAGGATAATACTGCAATATATGGCAGACTCTCAAAGCACAAGTCACTGGGAAGATACTTCCATAGTCAAGGAGAATAGAACTCGCCATATTATGGGGTCTTCCTTCTCATCTGAGAAGGCACGAATTGATTTTGGAAGTGTCTTTAAGGGAGGAGAACTTTGAGGTCAGTTTGAAGGCCTGGGATGAGGAGGTGTTCCTGGGTAGACTGGTTAGGGGACGAGTTAGATGTGATTCTAAATCACACACACCTTAGTACATTGGTCATTTCTGACTTAGCATTCTAAGATTTGACTTAGTTTCAAGACACAAGAATACACTACTGCCTCTGTGGCTGGAGTACGCATGTGATTGCCCACCCAACTCCTTACGATTTTGCATATGGACAAGCTAGTTCTCGCAACTGACAAACAGGCTTGGCCTTGTTAGCGTGGGGGGCATGGCTTACCCCTGCCTCATTGCAGGGAATATATATTGGTATTGAGGGTGGGTGGCAGGGCTTTTAATGGATGTTTTATCTGTCACATACAGGAACCGTGCTGGAGAACCGCCCGACTCACATGGGGGGCCACCTGACCTATCAAGAGGTATAAGGGTCATGCACACTGGGGGGGGGGGGGGCAGTGAGCTAGGGTCTGGGACACCCGTTTTCCCACCAGGAGTCATTACTGTCCCTGTTGTTGGGGCACGCAGTTTACGCCCCATGGAAGTAATACATTGGTAGTCAACTGGTGAATGTGAGCAGGGCAGGTAGTTCCTGTGCAATAATGGGATGTTTTCGCTTTTTAAACAACTGATGAGCCGGGGCAATTTGTTTATTTACTAGGCAATAACTGGGATGTGCTCTCTGTAAGCAGTGACAGAGTGTGGGCATATCTTGCATCCCCTGTGACAAAATTGAAATGCGTTTCTTTTAAACAAAAGATGTGTCTGGGCATATCATGCATCCCAGGTGCAATAATGGAATGTGTTCTTTTGTAAAGCAACTGGTGCGCATGTAAAGGGCTCTGTCCTGGGGATCGAGTTAGTAATAGGCTTACCGGTCATCGCTGGTTAGGGGCGGTTTTCATGGATTTGTTCTCTCTTGCAGAAACGCACGGGTTTCGTTCTTTAATGGTCATACCACGCCTAGCAAACCTGCCTGCCGGGGCTTGGAGCAGAGACAGGGGAAGAACACACTGGGGCCAGTGGGTAGGGTTTCTGGGTCAGCACGTCCAAGATTGGAGTGTAACCTTTTTTCTAATTTCAGTACAATCAGATCAAGTACACAGGCACCACTCTGAGAAGTACCATGACATCCTTACACTTCAGCTCACTTGTGCACATTTACCTGTTTCAGCCACTGGCCTCACCTCATAGATGACAGGAGGGATAACCACACGGGTAGATTGGCAGAAGACTGGTATGGTAATTATTAGGGAGGTGCCCAGGGATCTTTGCCAGAAGTTATCTGAAGGTCAGTACCTGTGACACACTATAGGGTTTGCACACAGCAGGGGAGAGGGCCTGTCCAGGGGGTCAGTGGCTACGGTATTGTCAAAGTCTAGACTTCCGTAAGTGTGACACATTTGCCCACGCTGAGACATTCACATAAGTTGCATCACAGCATCACCAGTTTCTTATACTCAGGCCCATTGGCACTATGGTGATGTGGGATCTATTTGTACAGAATTCTGTGCCTGATTTAGCCACACATATATCCTCCTGTCTGACCCCACTAGGACCTTCTAGTCTGGCTCCACTCCGGGTCGGGCTGATACATTAAGACTCTAACTTGTTTATTTCTCCGGACACAGGTTGGTGCGTTGGCCGCGTGGTAATTGTTTTCCTTATTTCACTTGAAGGGTCTTGTTGTGGGCAGGCAAATTCAAACAGTCAAAAATTAAACAACTTGGGTTGACACGCAGTGGAGGGCACCTGGCTAAGTCCACTGGCAAGCTTTCACCTAAGACAGTATTTTAGTTGTTGGTTATGCAGGTATTAAAGTAAGGTTTCAGGTTGCAGTTTTTCACAAGCCAGGAAGCACGGGTGGTGAAGTATCAGTTCCCCCAGTTGCACAACATGTATATACAGCTGTATAGGGCGCTTGTTGAAAGCTTCATAGGGTCCAACGAGTGCCAGGCAAAGGGGGCGAATAGTACAAGTGATAAACACGAGGAGATACTGAACACAGTGTTAGAAGGGACGTGCCTAAGCTAAACTCATACTGGCCTTATACTCATGCCGGAGAAGTTAGGGGCCAGACAGTGGGCGGTCCAACTATTGTATTTGTTTAAGGTTGCAAGCATGCACCAAGAGATGGATCCCCAAGATCATCCCAGACAGACTATAAGTCCCGTCCTTTAGCCAGCCTTGGTTGTTGCGGCCAGCTATTTTGTGGGTTTCGGTGCAGTATGCTGGGTGGAACATGGGGGCAGAGCTTATTCTGGTAAAAAATGATTAACGAAGGATTGTTGGGAGTTTTCGCTGCTCTAAACAGGCAAGTATTCTTTCGTGGGTTTCCCCTCTTGTTTACCGGCAACTATGCGAGGACACTTGTGCTTAGGGCACATACCCCATGGCTAGATTGTCACCTAAGCGGAGGGGGGATTTGGCCTCTGACAGGCCTTGCCAGGTCTGGGCTAGCCAATCACAATAGCTGGAGCCTGTAGAGTTGACAATGTTAGAAACTCAGACTGGGGTGTACTGGGCCATAAACCCCTCGCCTGAGCTGCGGGAGGCAGCGGGCTCTAGGTGTCTTTGGAGGACGGGCAAGGGCTTTATAGGACTGAACTGCGTGTCACAAAATTTACTCTATCCCAGAAGGGTACCAGCGGTTCAACCATAAGACCAATATGGGAAACTTGTGACACACAGTTTTGTAGTTCGACGCCATTACTAGTGTAAGTATCTAGGGTCAAAAGACGTTAGCAGGGTCCGGCACCTGTGAACAGTCAAAGGTGCAGCAAGCAGGGTAAGCTGCGTAGGTTGACACTTCACGATAGGGTGTAGTGTCTTGTGACTGGCACAATACAATTATTCCCTCAAACGTGTATGACACCTTGCTGTGTGCACCAGGGTTAATTTGATAACTATGTAATTGTCTGGTCATTGTGGCGTAATAATGCACCAGAGAAGAAGACCACAAAGAACATATGGTGGGAATTAGCCACCATACGGTGGGAATTAGCCAACAGTGGGGACAGGCGAAATTGAGTGGTCAGGAACTCCCTCCCAGCTCTGTATGCAAGGCGCTCGGCAGGGGAGGCGTTGGAGCCAGCGCGCAGGAAGTTCCTCTGAGCTATGCGTAATTTCAATGGGCAGAGGAGACTGGGCGTCATTAGACTTGGGGTGCTACACGTCAAACGCTAGGGGTGTTTGGAGGACAATGTGGTACTTCTGCCTAGGATAAGCATGGAGCTGTCCTGCTGGTTGGGGAGAGGCCCTAGAGTTAGCAGGATGTAAGTAGGAATGCCGGCCTTGGTGGGGGGCCCTGGCTGCGATGATCGCCACACTCAGGGCTATGGCAGAGTTACAGGGCGATCCAGAGGGGGAAAGGTACTCAGGGGTACTTTCTTCAGGAGCACAAAGGGTGCTGAGGCCTAATATCCCCAGGAAGTCTGTGCGTTCGACCCTGGGGTGCGACAGCGCCCCGTCTATCCTACGGGCGGTTGGAAACCTGTACAACCGGGGGTCGCTTGAACGATCCGCCCCTCGTGGGGGAGGGGCGTGAGCAAGAGGGTGGACCGATGGTTCACCGGAAGTGGGAGTGGCTATTCCCTCACCACAACCGCTAAGCACCGATTGGCTAAGGCCACGATGCAAGTTGGCCCATCAGGTGGTAGGCCGCGAGGGGCGGCTTGCCTTTGGATCGCCTGTAAGATAACCCACCATGTTGGCATATGTGTATGCTAATAAACCTTGACAGAAACAAGGACCCCCTGCTATGGATCAATATCCTGGGACAGGGCAAAAAATATATGTAAAATAACAATCCCAGGCATACAAACAAGGTAATGGCACACTAGATTAAGGCAAACACATAACTAATTCAATATGAAAAAATACATTTTTAATATGATAAAGACATACAATAAAAATCAATACATTGATCCAGATTGGATCAATGTATTGATTTTTATTGTATGTCTTTATTTTACATATATGCTATTAAACCTGCAGCAATTTTATCCCAACAAAAAGTTGTCTTGTCTGCTTATTTATGATACATGCATGTTGCTGCGGGAGGGCTGGTGAGTGGGCCGATATTGGCACTATGTGGGCCGACCGACACGTCCCCGCAGGGGACATTCATAAGAGGGCGGCCCCCTTAGTGCCACAAGATGGGGCACACGGGGCAGCCCAGTGTTCCACGACCCTAAAGGGTCCTGCTCGTCACTTCCGGCTGGGGTGGGCCGGGGAGAGGTATATATTCCTCCCACGCCCACCTGGCGGCCTCTTTGTCCCCTCACCCTGTCGCCGTTTCCCTCCCTACTGCGTACCTGGCGCTTTCAAGGTGGGGGAAATGTGTTTTAATGCTTTTATTTGTGTCTCAGGCGGAGCTACAGGGCGATCCAGAGGCGGAAAGGTACTCAGGGGTACTCTCTTCAGGAGCACAAAGGGTGCTGAGGCCTAATATCCCCAGGAAGTCTGTGCGGTTGACCCTGGGGTGCGACTGCGCCCCGTCTATCCTATGGGCGGTTGGAAACCTGTACAAACGGGGGTCGCTTGAACGCTCCGCCCCTCGTAGGGGGGGGGGGGGGGTGTGAGGAAGAGGGTGGACCGATGGTTCACCGGAAGTGTGAGTGGCTATTCCCTCACCACAACCGCTAAGCACCGATTGGCTAAGGCCACGATGCAAGTTGGCCCATCAGGTGGTAGGCCGTGAGGGGCAGCTTGCCTTTGAATCGCCTGTAGGATAACCCACCATGTTGGCATATGTGTATGCTAATAAACCTGCAGCAATTTTATCCCAACAAAAAGTTGTCTTGTCTGCTTATTTATGATACATGCATGTTGCTGCGGGAGGGCTGGTGAATGGGCCTATATTGGCACTATTTTCACGCCCCACAGTGGTTCATCTGCTGCCCACTACTGGTTGGGTGTCACTCGGCCTTTCAGCACTCTGTTGTGGCGGCTGCCGTCAGAGCAGTCCGGGCTCGCACACCTCTCCGTCTGCCGTCGCGGGATTACTTTGTGCCAGATGGCGCCACTGAAAACTCTTTGATGCGGGTGGGCTGTTACACCCCCGGTGCTCTTCACAGGCCCCGTGGGAAGTCAGGCGCGTCCGGTGCCTCCTCACAGGGGGTGTATTCAATGCCGGCACATCAGGTGCGGGGTGGGCTCCCGAACACCTCCTTCTGCCCCGGCTCTTCATATGCCCCGCGGGTCTTCCACCAATTTCGTCGCCCGCTACAAGGGGTGCCTTCAGCACGGGCAACACACTTCCCCCTTCACCACCTTCAAAAAGGGGGCTGCACATGCGGGATTATCCCGCTCGGCACCAATGTAAAGATGGCGTGCGTAGGGTGACCAACCGTCCGTAAATTTCACGGACAGTCCGTAATTTCGGCCGTCTGTCCGTTGTCCGTGAAAGATTCTTTAACGGACGCCATTTGTCCGTAATTTTAACCGGGCACAGCTTGCCCCCACCTCCCTTCTTGACTCTGATGCTGTATGAATGCTCAGACCCCCAGCAGCACTGTAGAGGCACAGTGGGATGGCAACCCTCACACCTCCAGCCCTTGATGAGCTGTTAAGAGGTGCTTGAAGGTGACAGAGCGAGGGGCTGCAGGTTCAGGAGCAGGGGGCATCCATTCACATGCAAACAGCCCTGAATGCGTCTTGTCTCTGCTATTTAGAGGGGCCGCCGCCTCACACATTCCATTTCTACCCAGGGCCCCAAACATCCTAGACTCGGCCAGATTACACCCCTGATTACACTGAGGCAGCACCTGCTTCTGTTCACCGAGCTTAATTACTGTCACTAATTTGTAAGCAAACCTCGGTTCTTCAAACATGCAGAATGTAATACAATAAAGAAATGGCACAATCGCACCCACACTGGTTAACAAAGTAGGGAGGACAATCAGTTCAATCAGTTCTCTCGGAGTATCTCCTGTAAATCACAGTAGGGGATGGCATTTTGAACAGAGAGCCTGTCTTCTCGTTGTCTTGTGCAGGAGGGAGAAGCCCAAGATGATACTAGAATACTGCATGCCCACCCCTGTGCCCACCCTGGTGGATCACGTTCCCTCTCCTGTGATGACTCCTGCTCCTGTCCCCCCATGTGGTGGCTCCAGTCCACGCCCCGCCTGTGATGGCTCCTGTCCCCCATGTTGTGGCTCCAGTCCACCCCCGCCTGTGATAGCTTTTGTCCCCCCCTGTGGTGGATCCTGTTTCTGCCCTGGGTGGCTTCTGTCCCAGTCCTGGAATGGCCCCTGTAGCGACGGTGAAGTTCTTGATGGGCCTCTTCTCAAAAGGGCTCAGCTCAAAATTAATATGGAAAGGTGGGCGAGTAAGTAAGTTAAGGGATGTGTGAATGGCTGGATGAATTAGTGAAAGGGTGAATGGATGAATGAAAGATTGAATAAATGGATAATGAGAGAGGATAGATGGATTGATGAGTGAGGGGAAGGATGGAGAGAAAATGTAAATAGCTGGATGTATGGTTGGAAGGGTAGCTGGATGATTGATGAGGGGAAAGATGGATGAGGGGAAGGATGATGGATGGAGGGGAAGGATGGATAGATGAGGGGAAGGATAAATGGATGAGGGGATGGATGGATGGATGGAGGGGAAGGATGGATGGATGAGGGGCAGGATAAATGGATGGGATGGATGGATGGGTGAGGGGAATGATGGATGAAAGGAAGGATGGATGAGGCGAAGGATGATGGATGGAGGGGAAGGATGGATGGATGAGGGGCAGGGTAAATGGATGGGAAGGATGGATGGGTGAGGGGAAGGATGATGGATGAGGAGAAGGATGGATGGATGGATGGAGGGGAAGGATGGATGGATGAGGGGAAGGATAAATGGATGAGGGGGAGTATGGATGGATGGATGGATGGATGGATGGATGGATGGATGGATGATTGGAGGGGAAGGATGGATGGATGAGGGGCAGGATAAATGGATGGGATGGATGGATGGATGGGTGAGGGGAAGGATGGATGAAAGGAAGGATGGACGAGGGGAAGGTTGGTGGATGGAGGGGAAGGATGGATGCATGAATGGAGGGGAAGGATGGATGGATGAGGGGCAGGATAAATCGATGGGATGGATGGGTGAGGGGATGGATGGGTGAGGGGAAGGATGGATGAGGGGAAGGATGGATGGATGAGGGGCAGGATAAATCGATGGGATGGATGGGTGAGGGGATGGATGGGTGAGGGGAAGGATGGATGAGGGGAAGGATGGATGGATGACGAGAAAGGATGGATGATGAAGGGACGGATGAATGGATGGATGATGAGGGGAAGGATGGATGATGAGGGAAAAGGATGGATGGATGATGAGGGAAAGGGATGGATGGATGATGAGGGGAAGGACAGATGGATAGATGAATGGTTGATGAGGGAAAAGGATGGATGGATGATTAGGGGAAGGGTGGATGGATGGATGATGAGGGGGTGGGTGAAAGGATGGATGGATGATGAGGGGAAGGTGGGATGGATGATGAGGGGAAAGGATGGATGGATGATGAGGGAAAAGGATGGATGGATGATGAGGGGAAGGATGGATGGATGATGAGGGGATGGATGGATGATGAGGGGAAGGACAGATGGATGGATGGATGGATGGATAATGGGTGGGTGAAAGGATGGATGGATGGATAAGTGGGTGGGTGAAAGGATGGATGGATGGATGATGAGTGGGTGGGTGAAAGGATGGATGGATGGATGATGAGTGGGTGGGTGAAAGGATGGATGAGTGGATGGGTGGGTGGATGGTGGGTGGGTGGGTGAAAGGATGGATCAGTGGATTGGATGGTGGGTGAAAGGATGGATGAGTGGGTGGGTGGATAGTGGGTGGGTGGATGATGGGGGGTAGGTGGATGAGTGAAATGATGGTTGGATTGATGGATTGATAAGTGCAAGGGTGAATGAATAGACATATGAGTGAAAGGGTGGGTGTAAGGATGGATGGGTAAGTGAAAGGGAGGGTAGATGGACAAAAGGTTGAATAGATGTGTGAAGGAGTGAAATGATAGATAGATGAGTGATAGGGGCAATGGATGGATTCATGAGTGGATGAGTAGATGGATGGATGGGTGGGTGGATGGATGGAAGGAAGGCTAAGTGAAAGGTTCGATGGAGAGAGAAAGGGAGGATGGATGGATGACTAAAAGAGTGGATGGGTGTAAGGATTAGTAAGTGAAAGGATGGCTGGATTGGTGAAAGGGTAAATGGCTGAATGAATGAGTGAATGGATGGATGGGATGAAGAGTGGATGGATAAGTGTACAGATGGATAGGGTGAAAGGGTGGATGGATGGATGGATAAAGGAGGATGAGTGAAAGGATGGATGAGGGGATGGATGAAGGGATGGATGAGTGAAATGATAGATGGACGGATACATGATGGATAGGTTTGCAAATGGTTGAATATGTTTGGAAATGGCTGGGCTTACTTATATACTATTGCGTGACCTCTGATGTGTCTGTAAAACGTACCTATTGTCCTGAAGTTTTGTCCTGAATTTTGACCTCCTGTCCTGAATTTGTGTCCTGAATTTTGACCCTTTGTCCTGAATTTTTACACTCACCGTCCTGAATTTGCACCAATGCCAGTTGGTCACCCTAGGCGTGCGCTAGGCCCACATACTTAGATAAGGAGCACACGGACACGTATTGTTATGGTGCAGAATTGGCCATGAGCATGTGCAACCAGGCCCTTTTATTAACGGCCTCACGTCACTCATGACGCCTGTGAGGGATGCGCGTGGGGTTGCAAGTGTGCCCACTCCCATAGGGGGAGTGGCTACTAACTCTGTGTCTGTCGAGACACTAGAACGTGTCTCGCAGGACACAACAGCTGCCAAAGGCTCAGAATCCATTGCCATCCAGTGCTTAGTGAGCCTAGTCCAAGTCACTGAATATCACACTTAAACAACTGAGCTGGGCAGAAAGAGTTGCTTGAGGCCACTTTTGAGTGGAGTACGGTGCCAACCTTCGCCCAGGTCTGCTGCTCGCAATGAGGAGGCCAGACCCCTCCCAAGCTCCGCACCGGAGGGTTGCTTAGCCCTAAAACGCTCCAAGCCCCACTGGGACCTCTCTTGTGTTCACCTCAGTGCAGGAAACAAAACAGGAAGAGCCAGGCATGCCTGCCCCTTTGAGGGCACCCAGGCAGGATGGGTGGGGCGTGCTTTGCATCCTCCTGCTTTGTTGACGGTGTGATGTCACATCACCTCTCTTGTAATGAGGAGTACAAAGGACGCTGGAGTAATTGCAAAGATCCCTGTTGCAGGCTGGAAGCCAAAGAAGGCCCACTTAGACTCTCATTAAGAGTGGCCTGGACTAATCTCCCTTACATTTGCACATTGTTCATTATCTGCCAGGTACAGTATCCGTGCAGCTTCTTACATACATTAGTGAACACCCGTCCTTGCACCACATGTAGCAGTGGTAACACTCTTGTGGGAGCCCTCTTGTTTTATCAAATAAGTGCAAATTGTGGGTATACATTGGCATGCAAGGAAGATGAGTATCTAGACGTACACTGCCCATGCCTATAGTGCCAATGTCGGCAGCACACCCAACCGGCAAATTCAGCAGTACCATAATAAAGAACACACAAGACACATTGGTTGTTGGAGAAAACATTGCTGCAGATTTATTTTGCATACGAAATATGCCAACATGGCGTGGGACCTTGGCACAAAAGGATCGCTGTGGAAGGTAAATATACCTGTCCTCCGCCCACTCGGCGCACCGGAAATGACGAAAGGAAGCGCCTCGACCCCAGTGGTCCAGACACTAGACCCGTCAGGTTTGTGCCTAATGTGATACCAAGGTGGCCGCCCTCTTATGTGGGCCCCCTGCGTGGTCCGCGGGCAGCCTCATTTCATGGCTCCATAGGGTATCAGGAGGGATCGGATCGGGATCACAATAAGGCCGGGGCACTCCTTAAAAAAGTGTCCCACATTCCTGGATCATGCCTTTTCATTAAACACTAATTGATAAGTCTCATTGGGCACATGTTTATAGAAATTTTTGGTAATTTTAACATATTATAGCTTATAGACCCAGTAACGTGGGTAAAAACTAGAAGCACTGATTTTTGGCCTAGTGGGCTAGGTGAAATATAATTGTACAAGTGCGACAACACTTGATCTGATGGGTATTTTAATATCCTGGCCTGTACGAAAATGACAATCACCCTAATCAGTATGTATTTTAAACAGTAAATGTCAGGCAAATGCACTTTACATTGATTGCTAAAGCTGCCCTAATGACCCGTGACTGATCGTTAAATTAACAAAGACAGAAAAGCTATGTTAAAAAGGAATAAGGTTTTTATTATATATAAAGATTCCTTTAATTATCATTCTCTGGTGTTTGCAGCATTTTAAAACATGAACATGGCCAGTTATTTTTTTTATGTTTCTTGTAGTTTTATGTAGTGCTAACTGGTCCCACAGGCATTGGATCTACTTACATAAGCAACAGTTGTGGTAGAGGAGTTCAAATGTGTTTTTATTTTTTAGCCTCAGGACATATGTGATTCTCCAGAATCACAGGATGTTGATCTAATGCCGGGACACCAACATAGTTCTCGAGTTCCAAAGTTGGCATCTCTGGTCAAGGTTGCCTCACAGCTAGGCCTATGCAAACACACCCGTGCCCCCCCCCCCCCCACACCTTACACTCAGTGCAGAAACACATGGGCTAAAATGTGACTTACTTCATTGTGGACGTGGGTGAAGGGACGACCGTGACACCAACTGTAGGGTTTAAGGAAGGTTTTATTTTGAGAGTTCTTATAGGCTTATTAACCAACGTCTTTCGTGTCCTGAAAGTTAGTCTTTCCCGGGCGAAGGTACTGGAGTCCGTGGCGCTGCTCGTCTATAGGCGTTTCCCCAGGAAGTTGAGTTCTTTCTTCGGGCGTCAGGAGTCTCTCCACATGTAAGAAAGAAGACCAACAGGGCGGAAAGCCGTTAGGTCACAGTCCTCTATAGGGATTGCACCATGGGGACCCAGGGAGTGTGTGGTTTACACCCGGTGTATCTATTGGTAACTACAGTGCTCAGTGCAAGAGGGGTAGCGGTAAGAAAGGGTAGGGTGAGGGGAAGGGGAAATAGGTTGGAAGGTCGGTTTCAGTGGGGGAAAGAATTATATACAGCTGCGCTCTACACGCTAGCATTACGCTTTCCTAGCCAAGCCGCCAAACGCCGCCGTACCTGTGTCAGCCACACTCCTCCCTCGGGAGTGTGGCACGGCGGTCCGCAGGGTCGTTGGCCTCCTGGCTCGCCTTGTGGTTCAGCTTCTCCGCTAGCTCCTCCGTAGGCTCCTACTTCGGTCCTTCCGGTCTCTGCTTCCGACGTACTCCGCTTCTCCGTCTCCTCGGGTTCCGCCTTCCTCCTCGCGGTGTCTCCACACACGGTGTACAGGACTTCCCCTGTTTTAACCAATCCAGAGTCAGGGACGTCACCTCGTATGACGACGCCCACTTAAAGGGCCCGTTGTCTTCGTACTCGCTAGCAGTCTCGTTTCCGTGTACCCACTCGTGATCCTGTGGAGAAGCCGGAAACGACAGATCAGTTGAGGTTGGGCTCCACCATTCCCGACGGGTAAGGTCGCCAGCTTTACATTCATGAAGAGGTCTCGCCCATCCAACTGGGCATGCTAATGGAGGCCCATAGGTGACCCCAGGCCCCATTGTGGAGGGCCAGGGCAGTAGGGGGCCCTGCTAGGGGCCCCCCAAAGACACTTTCAAACAGCCTTTTCATGTTGGAAACGTAAAGTGGCATCATAATCCCAATGCTAGAGCTGAGCCCAGCTCTGCCATCATTAGGGGATTATGATGGCCTCCGATGCTCCGACAGGCTTCTTGAGCTCGTCGGAACCGCATCAAAATCCCCCCGCTGGTTTCGTACCGACCGCCATCATCCTTATGAGGCAGTCGGAATGAAAGCTACATTGTAATCAGGCTCATAGTTCCAAAGCTGCAACAATACGCAAAATATGCTAATTTTCCCAAATGCCGATTTCCCAGAGACTGACTTTGATGTCAGTGTAAGCTTCATCGTCTTTTGGTTCTCTCAGACCCCACTATTGCAAAAAGATATGAAAATAATTAACCATAACAATAGTACGGGTTAATTACACCAATCAGATTTCAAGATTTCACCATATTTCATTTGTCGCGTCGTGTGCCCCCACAGACCAAGCAGGAGACATGCAGAGTGGGGTAAGTGTTCCTTTATTAGATACAATAGCTTTGGGTTGCGGCGTGTCCTGTTCCCTGACCTCTTGCTCCGAGGTCCTGATCCCGAGTGTCCCCTCATCCCCTCCCCTGACCGGATGTGGTGTCCGGTGTGTCTGTCCCCAGGCTCTGAGTCCCCAGGGTCCTAGTGCCATAGTGTGGGCACGACATCTCCCCCTTTGTTACGAACAAAAGTTGTTTGCCAGCTGTCCCGTGGCTCACATCAGTGATGGAGAAAACATGGAAGCGAAACAGAGAGAGAGAGAGAGAGAGAGAGAGAGAGAGATGTGATGTGGCTGATGTTCTTTGAATTTGAATTGAATTGAATTTGAATTTAAAATATTTGTATAGCGCAACGTTCACCATACGGTTTCTTGGCGCTGTGGAGGCAAATTTAGCAGCAGGACAAAGAAACAAATGCAGAAAGAAAATTAGGATCAATTCACATTAGGGAAAAGCCTGAGTGAAAAGAAAAGTCTTAAGATCCTTGCGGAACAGAGAATAGTGTCTAGCCAGACGCAAGTGATCAGGGAGGGAGTTCCAAAAGGATGGAGCTAGTACTGAAAAATTAGCTCCGCCCCATTTCTTGCGTCTGTATCGGGGTACCTGAAGGAGAGATTGTGTGGAAGAGCGAAGCTCACGGGAGGGGATGTACTCTTTTATCAGAGAGGAGATGAAAGCAGGGGCAGTCCCCTGGCGCGCCTGAAAGACCATACAACCGGTTTTGAACAGGGATCGCTCCCTGACAGGTAGCCAATGTAGTGCCTTTAGTAGGGGGGTGGAATGATGGGAGCGGGGGAGACCATATACCAATCTGGCCGCCTGGTTTTGAACCAGCTGGAGCTTCCGCAAACTATACGCTGGGATGCCGTTGTAGAGGGCATTGGCGTAATCCAGCCGGGAGACAACCAGTGCGGACATAATTAACTTAAGTGCAAGGGGAGAAAAGAAACGAGAAACAGATCGAATAGTTCGAAGAACAAGAAAACAGGAAGAAACAACAGAATTAATTTGTAAGTGAAGGTTGAGATGATTATTAAGTTTGATGCCCAGAGTCTTGACTGAGGAAGAGGGTGTGGGGGGAGAACCTAAAGAAGAAGGCCAGAAAAAAGAGTTCCAGGGACTGGAGGAACCACCCGTAAGGACCAATTCTGTTTTATCAGGGTTCAGCTTCAGATGGTTGTGGTTCATCCAGTCCCTGATGAAAATCATAGTAGACTGAAAATTGGAGATGGAATGTGGGGAAGAAGACAAATTAAAAATAAGCTGGAGGTCGTCTGCATAATTGAAAACAGTGACCTCCAGTTGCTGAAGTGCAAAGATCAAAGGATAGATATAAAGATTAAACAAAAGAGGGGAAAGAGAAGAACCCTGGGGAACACCACAAGTGACTTTGAGTTGGGTGGCCGAAAAATCCCCCAGCCGGACCGCCTGGGTGCGGTCCCTCAGGAAGGACGAAAGCCAGACCAGGGCTGAGCCCTCGATCCCCGCCGCTCCGACACGGGAAAGTAAGATGGAATGGTCCACCGTGTCGAAGGCGGCGGAGAGATCGAGGAGCACCAGGGCCTGGTGGTTGTCTTGGTCCATGCCCTCCCTGAGGTTGTTCAGGACCGACACCACGACAGACTCGGTGGAGTGTCTCGGCCGGAAGCCTGCCTGGCGGGACGCTAGGCCCCCATTAGCTTCTACATGGGCACTGAGGACTGATGTTACATGTCGCTCCAGCACCTTGCCCAAATAGGGCAGGAGAGAGATGGGGCGATAATTGGCTGGAGCAGAAGGGTCCGCGCCAGGCTTCTTGAGGATGGGGACTATAGTGGCAGCTTTAAGAGCTGGTATTACTACCCCCTGAGCCAGCGAGCTGTTAAGAAGGGAGATTGGGGGTTTAGGGCAAACAGAGTAAATCTCCTGCAAAATGTGGGCTGGACAGATGTCTGCCGGGGAACCAGACTTAACTTTGGGGAGTATTGCACAGAACACTTCTTCGGTGAGCGGCGGGATGGAAGAAAGACGGCTGTGAATAGTCGGGGGAGAAGGCTCAATGAATGTAGGGGAAGGGAGTGAAATGTTGGCTTTAATGTTGACAATTTTTTCTACAAAATAAAAATTCAAAGAATCACAGAGGGACTGAGAAGGGGGGGGCTTAAGGGTAGCCCTGTCAGAATATGCCAGGTCCTGAACGATGGAGAATATTTCCCTGGATTTATTCTCTGCTGCTAAGATTTTTGCTGAGAAGTGTGCGTTATCAGTCTCTTGGTCTTTTTGCATTCTCTCCTTGGTCGTTGTTCTCCAGACTCTGGTGCAGGATCCTCCTGCGATGTCTCTCTGGCCTCTTCTTGTTTTGGCATCCCTGTTCCTTCTTCTGTTTTTACTGCCTTGAAGTGGGAGCTGTTTCTGGTGACCTCTCGTTGGCCAGTTGTTGCTGTGATCATGAGCCCATTCACTTTCACCACTATTGCTGGTTCTCTTGCAAATACGCTGTCTGACTTTTTTACCCGTCGCTGTTTCACAAACACCATGTCTCCTTCCTCTATCTTTGCGTTTGTTGCGTGTCGTCTTTGATCCGCGTATTCTTTCATCTTTTCTTTCTGCCTCTTGTCTTTGGCGGCGATGTCTTCTTGGCTCAAGTTTTTTTCTTCTTTCATCTGTGGCAGACGTGTTCTGCTCACTCACCCTAGTACCAATTCCGCGGGACATCTCCCAGTGGAACTGTGGGGCGTGTTTCGATAGTCCCTCAGTACCTGGCATAGCGCTTTTCCAATCGATATGTCAGTCAGTTTTGCTCTTTGCACCGCCTTTTTGATGGTCCCCATGAACCTTTCCGCCATCCCATTTGCTTGCGGCCACAGGGGCGTTATGCGCCTGTGATATATGCCTAGGTATGCCATGAATCTTTTGAATTCTTCGCCTGAGAATGGTGGGCCATTGTCTGTTTTTAATGTCTGTGGCGAGCCCCACGCTGCAAAGATGTCATCCAGCACTGGTAGTGTTGCATTTGCAGACGTCGACGACACTGCCTTTACAATGGGGAACCTTGAGTATTCGTCGATCACTACAAGGAAGTAATTTCCTGTTTCTAGAGGCCCATAGAAATCCGCGGCCAACTCCGTCCACACCGCTTTTGGTAGTGGAGACATTTTTAGTGGTTCTGGTCTTGGAGGTGACCCTATGATTTGACATATGTGACACTTTGTTATCATTTCTTCCACCATGCTGTCAAGTCCCGGGAACCACACCTTTTCCCTCAGCATCTTTTTTGTGGCCACGGTGTGACTCGTGTGCCAACTCCACTGTCCTTTTTCTCAGCGACTGAGGCATTATTATTCTCTTGCCTCTCATTACTGTTCCATTTTCACATTCTGATAGTTCCTCGTGTATTCTTTTGAATGCCAGCAGTTCTTCTTTGTCTACTCCTTTGTCTGCATGCATGTCGCTGTTCACATGCCTCCATCGTTGAGTTTTGTTGATCCTCATTGGCTCTTGCATGGTGTCGTCCTGTCTCGTTGCTCGTTCCAGTTCACTCATTGTTATTGTCGCTGGTGTACTGAGTTTTAGTGCAAAGTTGAGGTATTCTTCTGCCATTGTGGTCACTTGGGAGTTCTGTGGTAGTGGGTGTCTTGACACGTAATCTGCTGGATTTTGTTCTTTGCCTGGCTTGTGGATGATTTTGAAATTGTAATCCATGAGCCTTATTCCCCATCTTTCTATTCTGGGTGGTATCTTTGCATTTGGGTTGCCATATATCGTGATTAGTGCTTGATGATCTGTTACTATCGTGAACGGTTTTCCGTATACGAACATGTGGTAATGTTCACAGGCCCACACTACCGCCGGACTCTCCTTTTCAGGTTGTGAATACCCTTTCTCAACCTCTGTCAAACTCTTGCTCCCATATGCGACGATGTGTCTTGGGGAATCTCTCCCAGGTTGATGTTGCGCTAGAATTGCTCCCAGACCCACGGGGCTTGCATCCACTGTCACCTCTGTGCACAGTTGCGGGGCAAAATAGGCTAGGTGATCTACTGATGTCACTGCCTCTCTTATCTCTTCGAACCCTTTGTCACATTCACTGGTCCATCTGAAATTCTGTCCCTGTTTTGGCAGCTCTCGCAGCGGTGCGCTGACGGTGGCAAAGTCCTTGATGTAGCGCGAGCAGTAGCTCGCTAGTCCCAGAAACGATCTCACTTCTGCCACGTCTGTGGGCTTTTTTGCCTTCTCCAAGGTTTCTACCTTGCTGTGGTCTGGCCGCATTCCTTTTTTGGAAAAGATGTGACCGAAAAACACCAACTCATGTCGCCCCAGTTCACATTTTTCTTCGTTCAGCGTTAAACCTGCTTCTTCTAGGTGTGAGCACACCTCTCTTAGGGCGGTGTCGTGTTCTTCATCTGATTTGCCAAACACCAGGATGTCATCACTATAGTTCAAACTGTTCTTGACGGGCCTGATGACTTGCCGAATGGTCTCTTGGAAGATTTCCACAGCTGACGAAATCCCGAAGCTCAGGCGCTTGTATCTAAATAACCCCAGGTGGGTAGAGAATGTCGTGATGTACCGTGACTGGGGGTCAAGTTCCAGCTGGTGGTACCCCTTGCATAGATCTAGCTCTGAAAACCTTCTTGTACCCGTGAGACAGCTAATCATATCATCTAGGTGTGGGCCTGGGTGTCGCTCTCGTTCAATTGCCTTGTTTGGAATCCTCATGTCCACGCATATTCTTATTTTTGATTTTTCCTTCTTTGGGACGGCCACAATTTGGTGACACCCACGGTGTTGGTCCATCTACTGGTTCGATGATGTCTTGCTGTAGGAGGGCTTTCAGCTCCTCCTCCACTTGTGGTTGTAGGTGTATGGGCACCCTTCTGTGATGTTGCGCAACCGGTCTCACCGTTTCGTCAATGTGCAGTGTTATCTGCCGCCCCTTCAGTTTTCCTAGACCCTCTGTAAGCTTTGGATATTCTTTTAAGATGTTCTTTTTTTCCGCCATGTGGTATGTCATTTCCATTAGCCCCATCACTTGTGCTGTGACGTTGCTCAACAAACATGGCGCGGGGATGTCTCCTTTGAGTACATGTATCTGCTCCGTTGTCCTTTGGTCTTTGTACCGTAGTTCTTCCTTGAACTTTCCCAGGTTGATCACTGGTCGTTTTGCCACCCACGTGAAAACTTTCACTCGTGACGGCGTCAGGGTTGGCTTTATTTTCATTTTTTCATACTCCGAAACGCACATGATGTTGCACGTTGCACCACTGTCCAGAACGAAAGTGGCGTCATGTGGCCCCACTTTTATTGTTACTGACTCTGTTTTCCGTATCTTTTTCTTGTCTATCAGGCATATTGTCTCATTGCACACTTCCTCCTCATCTTCCGAGTCCGTTGTGCCCTCTGTCATGAGGTATAGGCGTTCTGACTTTTCTTCTTCGTATTCTCCCTCTGACTCTGCTGATGAGCCTCTCACTCCAGTCTCGACGTGTCTGATGTGTCTCTTTGTCGACATTCTTCCTCTGCTCATTCTTCCCCGGTCGTTCCTGAACTGTGCTCCTCGGCCCACGCTTGCGTAGTGATCTCTTCCGTTGCATTTTCTGCACGTCTGGCCAAATGCAGGGCATTGTCCTCGGTGTGGGAATTCCAGACCACATCTGTAGCATGTTCCTTCTTGCGGCTTTCTTGCTGGCTGATCCCCTCTGTCTTGTCTCCAGTTTCTTGTTCTGTCGTTGCTAGCCATTCTATTGATTTGTTCTCCACCTCTTCCTTTGCCACGTTCTATCACTTGAGCGTGTGATGTTGCTCGCGCTTCCGCCCTCCCAAGTGCGAGGATGTTCTCTAGGGCTATCGGTTCTTTTTGTATCCTTGTTCGGAACGCTATGTCTCGACAGCCTGTTATTATGAGTAATCTTATGGCCTGCTCGTTGTCAAATTTCTCGAACTCGCAGTGCGTCACCAGTTTCCTCAGCCTCGTTGCGAATTCGTCCAATGATTCCTCAGCTTGTTGAAAGGCAATCGTGAAGCTGTATCTCTCAAAATCCACATTTCTTTGCGGATCGAACTTGTCTGTTAGGCATTTGATTAGTTTGTCATAGGTGTCAATCTCCTTCTTTGGTAGCGTCACCATCAGGTCCTTGACCTCATCGCCCACTAGATTTATAAGCAGTCCTCGTTTCTTTGCTTCTGTGACGTCTGTTAACTCTGCATAATTTTCGAACCGTCTGAGCCACTTCTCCCATCTTATCCCTGTTTGTGGTTCAGACAGACTAAATGGCAATGGTCTTCTATATTGCGCGCTTTGTGTTGTTTCTGCCATCACTTGTTTCTGCTTCTTATTATTTTGGTATTCTTTCTCACTTTCGTTTGTCTTTCTTTATTTCTTATGTCAGGTTTATTCTTTTATTCCCTTTATTGTCCTTTATTTCCTGTATTGTAGGCCTCTACTTGTTTTGTTATAGCTTCTATTACATTTCCTTCGCTTTCTATTTAGAAATCGGCACTTTTGTCCAAAACACGATCTCTCCCTGACTTAAAAATGGCCGCCGAGCCTTTCTGGCTTCTTATTGGTCCGTTTGCCTGCTTTTAAAATGGCCGCCGCTGATCTCGCGGGACTTCGCGTCCACTCTCAGCGCTGCCTGACTTCAAAATGGCCGCCACGTCTATTCTCGCTTGTGATTGGCTGCCGCGCCTGACCCCAAAATGGCCGCCGAGACTCTCGCGAGAGCTCGCGCTGCCTTCTTATCTTCTCAGTCTTTAGTTTCGCACTCTTTGCTGCTTTGCTGGGCGCTTACCGGGGGTCGCTTGGTCATTTTCCTAGTCCTCCTGCAGCGATCGGGGTGGGCTCCCGTGTCGCTGCTGCTGCATTGATGTCCCTTTTACTCCTTCTCTGGCCACGACGCGATCCAGGGTGGGCTCCTGGTTTAAAATCGCCTTTTCTTCACGTCGGAGTGTTCCGATCCCGCCTCGTCGCCAGTTGTCTCGTCGTGTGCCCCCACAGACCAAGCAGGAGACATGCAGAGTGGGGTAAGTGTTCCTTTATTAGATACAATAGCTTTGGGTTGTGGCGTGTCCTGTTCCCTGACCTCTTGCTCCGAGGTCCTGATCCCGAGTGTCCCCTCATCCCCTCCCCTGACCGGATGTGGTGTCCAGTGTCTCTGTCCCCAGGCCCTGAGTCCCCAGGGTCCTGGTTGTTGGAGAAAACATTGCTGCAGATTTATTTTGCATACGAAATATGCCAACATGGCGTGGGACTTTGGCACAAAAGGATCGCTGTGGAAGGTAAATACACCTGTCCTCCACCCACTCGGCGCACCGGAAACTGACGAAAAGAAGCGCCTCGACCCCGGTGGTCCAGACACTAGACCCGTCAGGTTTGTGCCTAATGTGACACCAAGGTGGCCGCCCTCTTATGTAGGCCCCCTGCGTGGTCCGCGGGCAGCCTCATTTCATGGCTCCAAAGGGTATCAGGAGGGATCGGATCGGGATCACAATAAGGCCGGGGCACTCCTTAAAAAAGTGTCCCACATTCCTGGATCATGCCTTTTCATTAAACACTAATTGATAAGTCTCATTGGGCACATGTTTATAGAAATTTTTGGTAATTTTAACATATTATAGCTTATAGACCCAGTAACTTGGGTAAAAACTAGAAGCACTGATTTTTGGCCTGGTGGGCTAGGTGAAATATAATTGTACAAGTGCGACAACACTTGATCTGATAGGTATTTTAATATCCTGGCCTGTACGAAAATGAAAATCACCCTAATCAGTATGTATTTTAAACAGTAAATGTCAGGCAAATGCACTTTACATTGATTGCTAAAGCTGCCCTAATGACCCGTGACTGATCGTTAAATTAACAAAGACAGAAAAGCTATGTTAAAAAGGAATAAGGTTTTTATTATATATAAAGATTCCTTTAATTATCATTCTCTGGTGTTTGCAGCATTTTAAAACATGAACAATGGCCAGTTATTTTTTTTATGTTTCTTGTAGTTTTATATAGTGCGAACTGGTCCCACAGGCATTGGATGTACTTACATAAGCAACAGTTGTGGTAGAGGAGATCAAATGTGTTTTTATTTTTCAGCCTCAGGACATATGTGATTCTCCAGAATCACAGGATGTTGATCTAATGCCGGGACACCAACATAGTTCTTGAGTTCAAAAGTTGGCATCTGTAGTCAAGGTAGCCTCACAGCTAGGCCTACACAAACACACCTGCGCCCCTCCCCCCCCCCCATACACACACACACCTTACACTTATTGCAGAAACACATGGGCTAAAATGTGACTTACTTCATGAAGAGTTCTCGCCCATCCAAATGGGCATGCTAATGGAGGCCCATAGGTGCCCCCCAGGCCCCATTGTGGAGGGCCAGGGCAGTAGGGGGCCTTGCTAGGGGGCCCCAAAGACACTTTCAAACAGCCTGTTCATGTTGGAAACGTAAAGTGGCATCATAATGCCAATGCTAGAGCTGAGCCCGGCTCTGCCATCATTAGGGGATTATGATGGCTTCCCACGCTCCGACAGGCTTCTTGAGCTCGTCGGAACCGCATCAAATCCCCCCGCTGGTTTTGAACTGACCGCCGTCATCCATATGAGGCAGCCGGAATGAAAGCTACATTGCAATCGGGCTCATAGTTCCAAAGCTGCAACAATACGCAAAATATGCTAATGTTCCCACATGCCGATTGCCCAGAGACTGGCTTTGATGTCAGTGTAAGCTTCATTGTCTTTCAGTTCTCTCAAACCCCACTATTGCCAACAGATATGAAAAGAATGAACCATACCAATAGTACGGGATTATACACCAATCAGATTTTTAAGATTTCACCATATTTGATTAGAGTCTATATAAAAACAAATTGATAGTATATACGGGCCATCAAATATGATGACTTCCAATTGTTTTCTTAATGCAAGGTCACCTCAGTGACTCCATATTTATCTTTTCTTTCTCCCTGCTGTCATTTTTCTTTCTAAGGCCTGTTTCAAATTAATTTACTATTTTTGTTTCCAACTCTACTTTTGGGAGGCGCCCTCTTCATTCTGTGCTATACCATTTTCTAATGTTACTCCTAAACCTTCCTCTCTTCTTTATTTCTAAATTCAACTTGTGTTGTTTCTGGGACATGCAAACTATAATATTACCACCCCCTGCTTAGTGTGTAACCTTGACCAAAGAGTCATCATATTTGAATATTCAAATAGGGCGATGCTCAGCACTAAGCACTGGATATAACATGGTCTCTCCTGGGTATTCTTCAACAATAAAGCGACACCCCTCAGGTCCTCAGATGGGGAGAGTAGAAATGAATCTGCTGACATGCATTTTTGCATTGCTTCAAATTTTCTGTTGTGAGTAAAGTGCATGTGGCTGAAAGTATTACTTGTGTGGATATGGGTTTCTGATGTGCTCTGACCCCGTTTTCTGTGCATTTTCCCTGAAGGTTCACAGGCTGGCGTCGTGCTGACCCAGAGAGGTTCCCACTTGGTTGAACCAGGAGCCTCGGTCCTTCTGGAGTGCCTGGTCTCTGGGTATGATAGTAATACTGCTCATCTGAACTGGATGATGCAAACTCCGGCAGGCACTTTCGCTTCTGTTGCAGGCTTTAGGACAGGTTACCAAGTCGAGGTGTCCAGTGGCTACCAGGGAAGGGATGCTCCGTCCACAAGCGGCAACACTGGGCAACTGAAGATTGACAGGGTGACTGAAAACTGGACGTTACTGCTGTGCGAGGCGGTCACAGTCACTTTTCCCGATAAAAGTCTGCATGCAAAAGACGGAGTGAAGTGTTTCAATTACAACACACGATGTATTGCATCAAGGAGCAGCCGTCGGGCATGCGTTGACACACAGCTTTCTTAGTCATGTTTCAAGAAAAAATGAAAGGGTTCCCCCCCCCCATTCACCTGGTGTTCCTCTAAGAGACGGTTAGATTTGGTTCAACTATAATAGCGCGCTATATGTGTATGTCACGATAATTTATTTTCCCATAAAAAATATGTTTCATGTTATAATTAATATTTGCATTTTTTACAAAGGGATGAAAAGTTCTGGTCGAGCCAGCCAGGAGTCGAACCTGGAATCTTCTGCTCCGTAGGCAGACGCGTTATCCATTGCGCCACTGCCTACAAAGGGATGGAAAGTTCTGGTCGAGCCAGCCAGGAGTCGAACCTGGAATCTTCTGCTCCGTAGGCAGACGCGTTATCCATTGCGCCACTGGCCCGCCGCTCTCTACTATGCACGGGGCGGAGTCTGTAAAGTAAGGGGCGGAGTAGTAGACCAGCGCATGTGCGCTCTGGTATATGGACGGCAGTGTGCACGCTAGACAGGTTGAATAAGCTAGAGAAATGATAGCTCCTTCACATTAAGTAGTGAAGATAATAGCAAGAGTCAAATACTGAGGTGTATGAAGGGATCACTTAAGGAACTCACCGTATGTACAGGCAATAAAAGTCACAACAACTTTAACAGCCACTGCTCTCTTGGGCAAAGAGTACTGATGTCACTTTGTATATTTTGTCCCCTGCTCTGATTGGATCAAAGTCTTTTCGATGTGGTCAGAACTCGCAACTTAACTAGTTCTTTTCCGCTGCAGTGCAAGTGCAGAGGGCGGTGTGGCGGGAAATACAACTGTTTGCGCACATTATACATCGCAACCGGAAAGAACGACTGTTCCGCAGACACAATACATTTGTGATTTATTTTTCTAGAACCGTGGCCAATGGCCATGCACTAGTATCGCAGATGCCACGTTATTTTGCCCAGTTTAGATGGAAAAAGTCACTAGCAGCTGCATCCGTGACAGCCATTATGAAGGTCCGCGCCTTCGAGACCACGCTTGTAAAGGTGCTTTTTAAAAAAATTTTCACTAGCATTTATTGTCCGATGAAAATATTGGGCCCTTTGGCAAATCGACAGTTGTCTGTTTTACAGTTAAAACAGACCTCTCGAGAAACTCAGAATGGCCCACTTTAAAAACTAAATATTGGCGTTAAATTCCTAGTATATAACTTAATTCAAATGCGTACCTGTTTATGTAACGAAGTTTACAGATCAGTTTATTATAAAACCACACAGGACGGAACTTCATGGTCTAACAGGCGTGATGTAGTTTCTTATAATGTTTATAGATCATTTTCAAGTTTATATTGAAAGTTAAAAAGTGAAAAGATACCGAGCCAGCCAGGAGTCGAACCTGGAATCTTCTGCTCCGTAGGCAGACGCGTTATCCATTGCGCCACTGGCCCGCTGTGGTCCATGCGATCAGAGAAAAGATAATGGCCAAATCACGAGAGGTGCTATGAGCTCGTGTGACAGATGGTAAGGATGTAGCGGTGCACTCTACAATAGACAAGCGTTTGCAATGCAATAGGTCTCGCATTTACGCGAGTTTGAGCTATTGACATTGCAAATAACAAAGCCTTTTATTTATGTTTTCGGTTCCAAAAACATAAATAAAAGGCATTGACATTTACAATGCCAATAGCTTAAACTCGTGTAAATGCGAGACCTATTGCATTGCAAATGCTTGTTTTTGTATCTTGGTGGGAAAACAATGCAATTTGTTTTGATAACGTAGTGCAAATGAAAACGGATTTACTAAGGAGTTTCCTCACTTGGTAAAATGTAATCTTCCATATT